>NC_139610.1:14552108-15152108 GCF_964270895.1 Podarcis filfolensis
TTATAGTCATATGCCTTCAGTAGCAGTAAAGCTCTGCTGGATGAAATATTAATTGCCTCTGGTCTATTTTTTGGGAATACTGCAACGTGTTTAAGTTTTTGCTCTGCTAACTATACATTGGAATCTACTCTGGATCAATATTAAGTAGAATTCCAGGGCAGATTTAAGCAACACAATGAGCACAACTTATGGGGTATTTTATTTATGTAGTTTCTTACATTTCCATTCTGCCTTTCAACCCTCCTGCCAATGACATATAGATGTGATTTCCATGCAGTTATCACGGAGCAGACCTAAACCTGCATAGCTTCACCTTCTGTGGGACTTACAAGTTGCTGCTTGAAGAGAATGACAGAATAAGGTAAGAGTATTTGCAAATGGTCACGAATTGTCTGAACAGGGGGTTGCACAGATCAGTCTATAGAAATCAGGTTGGTTCTAGTAGAGTGCCCTACAGTAAACCACATCGGTTTTCCCCCATGCCACCTTTTCATTGACTGAGTCATGTAAGAAGTTTCTTTTTATTGACCACTGCTAGAAACCTGTGGGATCAATAAACTTGTTCTATCCTTGCATTGGGCCATCTACATTACTCCTAAGTCTCTCTGTGCAAAGGAAGCAGGGGGAAGGAAATAAATGGAGGGGGGGTTAACCATCCTAATATTATGGTCAAATTAATTTTATTTACAATTTTAAAAGTTAGAGATCAGATGCTTTTGTTTTACACCTCCTCACCCCCCAAAAAGCTCACACTGAATTGATCCTCAGACAATAGGAAGTAATTCTTGTTCATTTCAGCATCGCTCAGTGTTAAACCTGCAATGTTTGCTTTACAGGCAAACTCTCCCAGGATGCGTTATGCTGCAAAACCATGAACTGAAAAGGTTGCTTGCATTCTATATCTGTAACATTTTTGTTATCACTTTTCATTTGTAACTTAAGCATCATCATTACATACATTGCTTTCCAAATCCCTCGAGCATTATACAAAAGTCAGCAATATCAAAAAAGACTTTTGTAAGGATAATACAATCCCTGCAGAATTTTTTTTTCATGTTTAGTAACCTTTAACTTGTTTGTTAAAATATCCCCAAATCCTAGAAATACACTGGGACATGATTCTGATGGGTACAAAATTGGAAGGAATTTCCTTGAAACTAACTGAGTGACACCAATGGGAAGACAGTGTAACATAAGATTCAATTCCCCGGTTTCCACATGCATTGTTTTTTCAGTGTCACAGCTTCCAAGGTACAATTCCTACAGAATTTACAGCAGTTGTTCAGTTTGGCATGTGGTGGTATTTCTTAGTGTGACAGTGTGTCCCTTTTGTTTGTTATATACATACACAGAGAGAGAATGCAGTCACAGTCT
Source organism: Podarcis filfolensis (assembly GCF_964270895.1). Classification (NCBI taxonomy): domain Eukaryota; kingdom Metazoa; phylum Chordata; class Lepidosauria; order Squamata; family Lacertidae; genus Podarcis; species Podarcis filfolensis. The sequence goes on from NC_139610.1 coordinate 14,553,483, forward strand.
TGTCAGTTGTACCAGCAATTCACAGGAGATCCTCTGGATTTATACTGCTGGAACTTCCACAATAATATAGTTTATTCCTATAGCTATAGGGTTCTCTATCTTAACCAGAGGCTGCCTAAATGTGAATGGGTGGGGGAACTCCATTGGATGGAATTGTTCCTCATATTAGGGGATAAAATTCATATAATAAATTGTTCAGGGGTGACTTAGGAAATATGAGGCTGGTGGCAGAAGTGGGGTTGCATTGGTATCTAGCTGGAGAGATACAAAGACAATCTTGTCTCACATTTCCAGAGCCTGCAGTCAGGAATTTATCATTACATTATTATTATTTTTACCCTTCAAAGAGCTCAGGGTAGTGGTCTCTCCCTGACCATTTTGTCCTCACGGCAAACCCTGTGGTATATGTTAAGCCAACAGAAAGAGTTGCTTGTCCAGAGAGTTTCCATGCAGTGGAATCTTGAACTCAGATCTCTTCAGCTGAATACCACTCACTTTTTTTAAAGCACAGGTAGAAGATGGATCTTGGGGGCTCCGCTGACACCTCTTACATCGTACCACCTTGCAAGTTAAAAATGTAAAACAATGAAATATATTGTCAGGGACTCAGGAGCAGGAGCACTGGGGAGAGAGGAAATGGAGAGCGAAGGGGAAGAATCCAAGGGCAGCGTAGGGGAGTATGACAGTGGCCCGAGAGATTCCATGAGCTTCTCCAGCGAATCAGAAGATTCCCAGAAGGGGGCGCCGATGGTCAGGGCAAGGGGGGTCCCAGGGGGGACGCACCAGAAACAAGGAGCCAGAGGGGAACCCCAAAGCAGCAGTGGGGGATCGGGACCAGTTTCCCCACCAGAGCGTAGTGGGGGGGAAGAGTCACATGTGTCAGGGCCAGCGTCTCCTCCAGCGGGGAGAGAGAGTGAGTCAGGGCTGACCACGCCTCCAACGGAGGGGAGGTCAGTTGCAGCTAGCCCCCCCAGAGGGGGAAGCAGTGACAGCAGCAGCAGTGAAACGGTCAGGAGAAAAGTTACCGGCTGGGCGCGCGCGCCAAGTTCAAATGTACAGGCGCGGGGAACAGCAGGAGACCCGGATGGGGAACCAGCTCCTAAAGCCCGCCGGAGGGAGGGGGAAGGCTCAGGGGACTCAGTGTCAGAAGAGTCTAGAAAGGGCGAGACCCCAACGGCCAGGCGGAACCAGAGGCGGAAGGAACTGAGGAAGAGGTGGAGTAAGGCTAGAATCTTAAATTGGTGTCAGGGGGGAGGAGACTCAGACAGAGCATCAGCGGTCTGACAGTTGAGACGTAGAGCTGCGCGCTGCGGCTCTGGAAGTGAAACTGAACTTCAATAAAGACTTTTGTACTTAACAACGAAGCAGCGTTGGTCCTTTGTGAGCTGGGACCTTGGGCAGCTCTGACATATATATAATTAACCAATAAATACAACGAGCTAAGACAACAGCAGTAAAACAACAATAACATTCAAAATAAGTAAAAAATATCAGTAACAGTTGAAGATAAACTATAAAGCCAGCATTGATTAAAACAGACTGAAATAAAAAAGGTATTTAAGGCCTGTATCAGGGAAGCAGCCAGATGTGTCCCCGATGGAATGTCATTCCTAAAGATGGGGCCACCCAGAGACACAGTTCTGTCCCCTCATAAAACCAGCCTGGCAGATCTGACTTGCAGGCACATGAACAGAACCTCTAAGGCAGTTGTTAGAGCCTGGGTAGGCTTCTGCAACTACAGGTGGTCCTTCAAATAACCTGGTCCGAGTCATTTATGACATAACCAAGGTGTTAGCAACTAGCATGGTCCAACAGATCAGCTGAAGCTGATAAAAGGCAGCCCTCACCAGTGGCTCCAGGTTGTCCCCAAGATTGAGGGGACCAAGTGCGCATTGTGTGTGTGATATTACATGCGTATCGTGCATCCTGTGACATCTCATGCTCCACATCGCGTCTCCTGGAGGAGGCCAAGCACTCTGGAGGAGCAGGCCGCTGAAGCTGCAACATGCCCCCTCAACATTGAGGAGGCCTGGCCTCTTTCCAACAAATATTGAGGGGGCTGAAGACACGTCTGTCCCTAATAATAATAATAATTTATTATTTATACCCTGTCCATCTGGCTGGGTTTCCCCAGCCACTCTGGGCAGCTCCCAACAGAATATTAAAAATTGAATCAAACATTAAAAATTTCCCTAAACAGGGCTGCCTTCAGATGTTTTCTAAAAGTCAGATAGTTGTTTGTTTCCTTGACATCTGATGGGAGGGCATTCCACAGGGCGGGTGCCACTACCGAGAAGGCCCTCTGCTTGGTTCCCTCTGTAACCTTGCATCTTGCAGTGAGGGGACCGCCAGAAGGCCCTCAAGTTTGTGCCTGTCCCTCACTATATGTACAGTATCTCCATAGAGGATCTCTCAAGTGCACATTTGGTCCATCAAGGAGAGCAATGGGGTTCCGTTCATCATTGGTCCCATCGAGAACAGCACCCCTCTCATCTTAAGCTTCAGCTTGTTTGATCTGATCCATTCCAAAATAACCTCCAGTCCTTGAGACTAGCTGGAAATGAAAGGTTGTACAGATAATTTACTACACAGGTGAGAGCAGCATGTCACCATACCATCACAGCTTGGACACATCTTCCGAACAGATGTGAAGCTCATAAACCGCCTTAGACCTTTCGATGCCAACACAATGTATTTAAATTCTGTCTCTGTGCTCTGCATTTCTCTGCACCTCCCAAAAATGGTATGTGTCATTTTCCAAAGCAGAGAGAAGATTTATTGACACATTCATGTCCTATCTATGCTATCCAGGAATGAAGGCAGAAAAATAATGGATGCAGATTGAAGTGAATCTTGCAGCTGCCAAACATAATGGATGCAGAATTAAAATGAGTTGTGGAGCTGCCAAAGGGGCCTACTTTTGACCTAGAATTAGGAATAAAGAAATATATGAATGATCATATAATATCTGTCTCTGGCCCACTGTGGTCAGTGCTCAATCCCAGCTGCTTCAGAGAACGTGTCCAGCATCTACAAAGCTTCCAACTAGTGTTACAGGCATTCAGAATTCTTTCCTTTAGCCACAATTTGCAGTAATTTCAGTGGGGCTACTGTGACCACTAATCTAACACCTTTACATCTGGGACTTAAGGGTGGTTTAAGAGTAAAATTCCCATCCTGACCAACATGGAACTTCTCTTCTGTGCATTTGTCAAATTCTTTCCTGAGTTGGCAGAAAATAACACTCCAGTCTTGATACAGCAGTTTGGATATAAATGTATCCCTAAAACAGTAAATTACTCAAAACCTGATGGAATGTTTATCCTTCAAATTAAAACCAGCATGATCTTGAAGACCCGGGAGGCTTGAATGAACATAAGTTAACAATTTATCCACATGGATCACTTCCCAGATCTAACCTCTAGCATTAATTGTTACCTGGAAATGGAAAAGAATGTATGGGTCTCATCACTGATTGCATATTAGGCAAATCCTTTTAGGGTGCATGAAATTCCACACCCCCCCCCCCCAGCAGAAGCAACTCTAAATGTCCAAGAATTTGCTAGCTTATACAGGCGCAAAGCTGGACCATAAAAAAGGCTGATCACCGAAGAATTGATGCTTTTGAATTATGGTGCTGGAGGAGACTCTTGAGAGTCCCATGGACTGCAAGAAGATCAAACCTATCCATTCTTAAGGAAATCAGCCCTGAGTGCTCACTGGAAGGAGATCATGAAGCTGAGGCTCCAATTCTTTGGCCACCTCATGAGAAGAGAAGACTCCCTAGAAAAGACCCTGATGTTGGGAAAGATGGAGGGCACAAGGAGAAGAGGACGACAGAGGACGAGATGCTTGGATAGTGTTCTCGAAGCTACCAGCATGAGTTTGACCAAACTGCGGGAGGCAGTGGAAGACAGAAGTGCCTGGCGTGCTCTGGTCCATGGGGTCATGAAGAGCCGGACACGACTAAACGACTAAACAACAACATTGGCGCAAAGATCACTACTTAGTAAGATTTGAGTTTACTGGGGCCTTACAATAAGGCTACTGGATCTTGCAGGACTAGAAACCAATTTGAATGAATTGAGATGGATTCATGAAGGCTCTAGAAGACTTTTCTGCTTCCATGGCTAGCCATTTTGTGAAATCTTTTCCCAGCCTCTGGAATAGGCAAATAACCCTGGTGGTTGATTAGATCTTTCTAGAGGTTCCTATTTTGCTTAGAAGACCACTATGAACTTCCTGGTTTTCTGGAGAGTTGGTGAGCGATGAATTGTGAGGGATGGTGGCTTGAGCAATGGCTGAAGAATATTTGTGGTGATTGAATTCAACCCAGACACAGGCTAAAATGGCCCTCTCTGTGGCATCAAAGAAAAGGTAGCCATTGGTAGCCATTGCAGACACCAGAGCAATTCTGAGTGGAGCTATTCAGATTAGTGAGGGGGCCACTATATCTCAGGCCCTGAGGTGTGCAGGAAAACTCCTTAGTGACCTTCTCTGACCAGTTTATGGGACCAGAGAGTACACTTCCTTCTGTCATTCTGATGTAAATTCGTACATTTTTTTATTTCATCAACCCTTTGTCTTTTCCCCAGTAGATTATTTATTTGTTTTTATTTTTAAAATAAATTATAATGCATTTATTCATGTAATTATTGGATTTTGTCTAATTAGGACAGGCTTGCTGCTATTTCTTTTAATTTATATAATCACTGCTTAGGACTTTTATTGTCCTATGAATCTTAATGTCTTTTTTATTATGTTGCGTGTCCCTCGATCCTGCTCATCACACCTGATGGCGTTTCCTGCAAAAGTATGAAAATAAAGATTTCTCAGACCTTGTGTTTTTGAGAAAGCGTGCCACATAAGAAGGCATGCAAACTCTCAAACTACAGGTAACAGAGTTTAGGGTGAAATCAATTGTGGCGTCTCTTTGAATGAGGCAAAGCAAGCAAAACCCAGAACCTTTTTGTTCTGTTTCAACACTGCTTCTGCAACAAATTTCAGAAGATCTGACAAGAGGTGGGCACTGCAAATAGATTCAAAGCTTCAGGAAAGCAAGTGTGCATAACATGCTCTACAACTTTGCTCCCCCCCCCCCCAGTTTTTCAAATTTTATTTATACTTTTCAAGTTTATACATTTCACTAATTTTACAATCATTTTAACATTTCAAAACTTGGCTTCCTTCCCCTTCTTTCTGCGGTTCCTTAAATTTATTCATGCATGCTACTACAGTGGCAATAATGTTACTCACCCCAAAATGGAAAGAAGCAGAAGTCCCAGCAAAGGAAGAATGGATACAAAAAATTGTGGAATATGCAGAAATGGTGAAGCTTACCGGAAGAATAAGAAATCACGGTAACAATTTTTAAATAAAATAATTGAAATGGTTTATTGAATATTTACAGATAAATTGTAAACAGATAAGATCACTGGCAATACTCTTGTAATAACCTACGATTTTATAAGCGTCTGCTTATTTATTTATTTATTTATTTTAACTCAAGGTAATGGACCTTTCTGTGGTCACACTGGACCCCTGGTGAAGTCTAACTATTGCCTCTCCCTCTCAAATGAGGACTTTCTTGAGAAGAACAAACATAAGGAAGTTCCATTGCTCTTTGTCAATCAACATCCTCTAAAAATTGTAAGTGATCAAATTCTTCAGGGAGCATGTAGTTAAACGTTAAGTGGAAAGCAAAGTCCTGTTTATCTGTATCTGTCAGTCAAAGCAGATCAGCTGGTTGTAGAAACTTAAAAAAAGACAATCGTGTGATTGCCAGTGAGGTGGGTTGACCCTTGTCTTATTAAGAATGTTTGTTTTATAAAAAGCATTACTCATCTAGAAGTGTGAATGAGCATAGATTGAAAATAGACGGCAGCTGCTTTTGATATTTAACTGTTGCAATGTCCATAACTTCGGGAGTGTTTCTGAAATTACCTTTTGCTATTTCTTTCATCACTTTGGAAAAATGCACATTCCATTCATGTTTTTGGCAAGTTGTCATAGGTGCACAAGAAATGGAAGTAGTCAGCTACCTTTGCGTAATTTAAAGGAAGAAAAATGTGGAAATGTGATCCACCTGTGCCAATATAATCCACTGCCAAAATTTAAAGAAAAATCAGCGATAAGGCCAGAAGCTTTGAACTCAATTCTTGTAGTGGTTTAACAGTGAATCCCTCTGCTCATAAGAACTTTGGGAATTGAAGCTCTGTGAGAGGAACAGGGGTCTCCTAGCATTTCTCAGCATCCTTAACAAACTACAGTTCCCAGAATCCTTTGGGGGAAGCCATGACTGTTGGATCATATGGCTTTAAATATATAGCGTAGCTGTGGCCTTAGTCTCTAGTAAGTTGTTCGCATTGTCTCTGGAGACAATGGAAGGCAATTTGTTCATCAGCACAATACTTTTGTTTATTTATTTAGCTCATCACTAGTAACAGAAGGCTTGACCACATTTCCCCTTTTTCTGCCACTTTCCTCTGGGAAAACTTTGCTGTTTACTGCTGAATTGGAAGAAACATCAATAGGTTTTTTGGCAGATTGACATTTGTTCCAATTCAGTGGTAAACAGTGGCTTTTCCTGGGTAAAGCAAGAAAACTTAGGTAGGAAAAACCAAGTGCAGAAATATAAGATGGGGGATACATGTGGCTTGCCAATAGCACATGTGGGGTGTGTGGGGAGAGGTAGTACCTCTGGTGCAAGACACATCATGCTCCTTCTGGGGTAGTTTGTCCACCTTTGGTCCCAACCCTGCACTCAACTCTCACCTGTGGCTCCTAGAAGCTGCCAGCATGTGACAGAGGCCACATCCCGGGAAACAGCTTCAACTGGCTGGCTAAACCAGGTGAGGGTAGCTGATGGGTCTCAAACCCTTGGTGTGCTAGGGACTTCCCCTGCATTTGAACACAGGCTCTGCTGGACTGAGTGGATGAGATCAATAGTGGGTCCAGTGGTCAAGTAGGCAATTACTGCACATGCTGTAGAGGGAAGTGAGGGGCCAATGGGACACATTAACCTGGGAAGGTAGCCCATTAGTAAAAGGAAAACTGATCCTAAACCTTCACTGCCTTGCAGGATATCTTCAGAAGAAGAAAAGGCTAAGGAGTAAACCCTACACAATTCCTGAGAGTGGTCCCTTAGATCAGGGGTCTGCAAACTAAGTAAGGCCCAGGGGCCGGATGCGGCCCCTCAGGCTCATAAATCCAGCCCATGCCGCAAAACTGGAACCCGCCGCGAAGTCGAGACTCCTGGCGATGGTGACGAGAGGAAGAGGCTGAGCGGCGGCGGCAGCTCTGTTGCGCCTTGTTTGATTGGCAGAGCCATTGCCGCTCAGCCTCTTCCTCCAGCCACCATTGCCACCACCCTGGTGCTCCTGTGGGCCAGAGAGTAGAGTGGACACGCTTGTTCTGCCTACCCGCTTCACAAGAAGAAGAAGCAGCGGTGGTGGTGGTGGCAGCCCCTGGGGAGGTAAGCGCAGCGCCTTCTTTCTCTAGGCGAGGAGGGAGCCCATTTCGCGTCACTGCCACCAGCCCTTCGGCAAATGAGGCAGGCGGCAAACCAAGAAGGCTGCTGGGGCTGGGTGTCTGTGGGGAGGAGGACTACTTGCCCCCCTCACAGTGTGCATAGTAATTTGTGTGCGTGTGCGTGTGTGTGTGTGTGTGTTAGTGGATAGATAGATAGATAGATAGATATAGATAGATAGATAGATGATAGATAGATAGATGATAGGTGATAGATGATAGATAGATGATAGATAGATGATAGATGATAGATGATAGATAGATAGATAGATATAGATAGATGATAGATGATGATAGATGATAGATGATAGATGATAGATGATAGATGATAGATGATAGATATAGATAGATAGATAGATGATAGATAGATGATAGATAGATAGATAGATAGATAGATGATAGATAGATAGATAGATAGATAGATAGATGATAGATATAGATAGATAGATAGATGATAGATAGATAGTCTGACCCTCCACAAGGTCTGAGGGACAGTAGACCGGCCCCCTGCAGAAAAAGTTTGTTCACCCCTGCCTTAGATGGTCGAATAGCACCTTGTACCCCTACTTCTGGCAACTCCTGCAGGCAAGCTGCTGCCAAATATAAATATATTGTTCTGCTTTCCTTTGGAGCATGTTAGTGAGGCCAAGAGCAGGGTCTTGTCATCTGGGCATTCCAGGACCTCCATATACACTGCCCAGGTTTGCATACGAGGAGGTCACTTTGGTGATGTTAATGCAGTGCTTTGACTTCAACCTTGGAGGCATGCTCCATTTTCTCTTGAGACATGTGGATGCCAACAACGAGATGTAAATGTGACAAGGATCTAGAGAGCTTAGTAGACCACAAGCTTAACACGAGTCACCAGTGTTATGCAGGAAAAACAGCTACTGCTATTCGAGGCTGCATCAATAGAAGCCTAGTATCGTGATCAAAGGAAGTCATAGTTCCACTCTATTCTGCCTTTGGTCAGACCCCACGTGCAGTACTGTGTTCAGTCCTGGTCACCACAATTTAAGAGGGATATTGACAGTCTGGAACATGCTCTAAGGAGGGTGATCAAGAAAATAAAAGATCTGGAAACCAAACCTTATGAGGAACAGCTGAGGGAATTGTGTATGTTTTGCCTGGAATGGGGAGACTGAAAAGAGATATGATAGCCATCTTCAAATATCTAAAGGGTGGTCACCTGGAAGATGGAGCCAGCTTGTTTTCTCCGGCTCCAGAAGGTACTGTAGGACCCAAATCAATGGATTCAAGTTACACGGAAGGAGATTCTGACTAAACATCTGGAAGAACTTTCAGATGGTGTCAGGGACTAGCAGTTCACTGATAAATGTGCATCAGGGGAAGGTGGGAATAGCTTCCTAGATGCTAGACTGGTGTGCGTGGGTGTTTGGAACCATAGAAACAACTGGGTTAGCTTTGACAATAAAGAATCAACTATCTGCCATGTTGGGGTGTGCCCTTGACAGATGATAAGAGCTGTCCGACAGTGGAATAGACTCCCTTGGGAGGTGATGGAATCTCCTTCCTTGGGAGTTTTAAAGCAGAGGTTGGATGCCTTTGGGTCCCTTTCAAACTTGCAATTCTATGATTCTACATGATGGAATATTTCCCCAGTACTTCTGAATTTGTGTAGATTTACCCGTAATTTCCTGAACCTTTGCTTCCTGAATATTTCTTTCTACCCTAATTTGGGACACAAAGGTTTTAGTACAAATGTTAAGACAAGTGGAGACTGTGAGTGTCTTTGATTCACCCATGACTAGATCGCTGGCTGTTAATGGTAACCTTTATCACCTAGACTACTGTTCTGTATCAAGAAAAAATCCATCAAGGCAATTAGGTTTCAGCTATTATATCCTGAATCATAACTGTTCAATATCGATGAGTATGGCAGTCAGAGCTTTTCAAGTGCAGAGCATGTAAGAATAAATGACCAATCTACCTAAATTCCAAAATAGTTGAAAAATGTAATGGTCCAGGGAATAGATATATTAAATATATGATGCAGAACTTGGGCTCCACTGCCCGAAGTTATATTTTCTGATTAGTTGGCAAATGGAGATCCCTTTGAATAAAAAAGTCCTTCATATAAATATGTGTGTTGTTCGTTTTCACAATCTGGTATGAGCATCGGTCCTTCACCTAGGTATGCAGCTGGAGCCTGATGTTTGCCATGGGGCTGCTCACTTGCCCCAGTCTAAACAAATCGTAGAATCATAGAATTGTAGAGTTGGAAGGGACCCGGAGGAGTCTAATCCCCTCCAATGCAAGAATATGCATCTATCCCATAAGAGGATAAAACCTACAACCAAGGCTTCCCCAGTTGAATGAGCACTCACACTTTACATTGTGGGTTCCCTTTGCATGGTCACGTGTGGTGCTACAGTTCCCAGGGAACTTAATGGCAAACAGGGCCTGGCTTGCCTCTCAGTGTTATTATTTGGCGGTTCACGCCCAGCCTCAGTAGTCAAGTTTCATTGCTGGGAGGTGGGGCCAGTCCCAAATATATATAGGGGGTGGAGCCAACAGTATCCAGGCAGTCGGCTCTGGAGATTCACCCTCCCTACCCTCCCTTAGTTTAATGTTTTGTTTGCAGGTTAATTTTTTCTTCCTGTTTAGCGGGCGCTGCTGCGGTCTTTGACTGGTTGCTGTTGAAGGACCGGGAAGAAATTTTCCTGCATTGGCAGGTTTTGTCTTCCCCGTAGCAATTCGTCACAATTTTGGCGGTTTATGGCCTTGGGTGGAATCCTTTAGTCTTTTCTTCCCTATAATGGGGGGGGGGGTGAAGTGGTGACTCACCCCCCTGTGGCAACGATTCCAGGGCCCCTTCTTAAAAGGGTTTATATAATGGGTGTCACTGGCCATACACTGAAAGGTTGTCAGTGAACTACCCTGCGTGCGGGGATATGGGCTGGGCTGCCTGCTATACTTACGTCTTGCATAGCACCCCATATCCCATTTACCCTGAGGAGCCCCAGTTCCCCTGGCTGGCGGGCTGGAGGGGATACATGCCCAGGGCCTAGGCCAAGGGTTTTCTACATTTGGAAGTTTAATAAAGTTGTGGCCTAATTTAATTCCATAATACATGGCGGCTAATGGATTGAGGTTGAATCCTGACAAGACAGAAGTACCGTTTTTGGGGGACAGGGGGCGGGCTGGTGTGGAGGACTCCCTGGTCCTGAATAGGGTAACTGTGCCCCTGCAGGACCAGGTGCGCAGCCTGGGAGTCATTTTGGACTCACAGCTGTCCATGGAGGCGCAGGTCAATTCTGTGTCCAGGGCAGCTGTCTACCAACTCCACCTGGTACGCAGGCTGAGACCCTACCTGCCCGCGGACTGTCTCGCCAGAGTGGTGCATGCTCTGGTTATCTCCCGCTTGGACTACTGCAATGCGCTCTACGTGGGGCTACCTTTGAAGGTGACTCGGAAACTACAACTAATCCAGAATGCGGCAGCTAGACTGGTGACTGGGGGCGGCCGCCGAGACCACATAACACCGGTCTTGAAAGACCTACATTGGCTCCCAGTACGTTTCCGAGCACAATTCAAAGTGTTGGTGTTGACCTTTAAAGCCCTAAACGGCCTCGGCCCAGTATACCTGAAGGAGCGTCTCCACCCCCATCGTTCTGCCCGGATGCTGAGGTCCAGCGCCGAGGGCCTTCTGGCGGTTCCCTCATTGCGAGAAGCAAAGCTACAGGGAACCAGGCAGAGGGCCTTCTCGGTAGTGGCGCCTGCCCTGTGGAACGCCCTCCCATCGGATGTCAAAGCGATAAATAACTACCTGACATTCAGAAGACATCTTAAGGCAGCCCTGTTCAGGGAAGTTTTTAATCTGTGATATTTTAGTGTATTTTTGGCTTTCTATGGAAGCCGCCCAGAGTGGCTGGGGAAACCCAGCCAGATGGGCGGGGTACAAATAATAAATTATTATTATTATTACATTGTCAGAGTCTTTATTTCTGTCTTATGATCCCTGGGGGCTGGGGCTGGTTGGGCAATATGGTTCTTTGTTTGATTAGGCCTGCAAAGTGAGTCAATGTGAGCAAGCGGGGAAGACTCAGAGGAAAGTGCTGTAGAGGGGGGGATAGGATTTATAGTTGGACAAGTAAGAAACTCGTTCACTTTTTAATGCAAATCTGCACCATCCATACCTCCTGAGCCAGTGTGCAGCTGCCCTTCAAAACCTACTCTTCGCCAGATTTTGCGATGCAGTTCTCAATAAGTTGTTTTTTTTAAAAAAAAGCATACCCCAAAGTGTACATTAGGACAAATTGCTTGCAAAAATGCAAGAACTAGAAGAAATACACATGAAAATGCATGCAGATTTTCATACAGACTTTTAATTTTTTTTTAAAAAAAACAAAACCCTAAAGAAAACTTCAAACTGTTGAAGAAATTGGGCAAATGCAGCTTAAGGCGGGGGGGGGGGGGGCGGGGAGGGGAATGAGACAGTAGGAGAAATTAAAACTGGTGTACTTGCCTGTTCTTAAAAGAGTCATGGTAGACGGAGGCAATCTGGTCCAGCTATAGGCAACAGGTGGTATCCAAATATGTAGTTCTGTTAGTGCAAGGATTTTCATTTGTTCTATGGAACTTCCCCACCCTTTCCTATTCCTGCACACTTCTGAACTCACTCCAAATTTTATTTGGAGGATTGGGGAACCCCCACAAAAGATTTAGAGGACACACAGCAGAAGGAGAGGGAACAACAGTTCCATTACAGAGCCAGATGTCCTCTTGCTAATGGAACCACTTCACTGGCTACTGCCCAAGGTCTCTTGCACTCTGCTTTAATAATAATAATAATAATAATAATAATAATAATAATAATAATAATAATAATAATATATTATTTATACCCCGCCCATCTGGCTGAGTTTCCCCAGCCACTCTGGGTGGTTCCCAATCAAGTGTTAAAAACAATACAGCATTAAATATTAAAAACTTCCCTAAACAGGGCTGCCTTAAGATGTCTTTTAAAGATAAGACAGCTGCTTATTTTCTTCACATCTGAAGGGAGGGTGTTTCACAGGGCGGGTGCCACAACCGAGAAGACCCTCTGCCTTGTTCCCTGTAACCTCACTTCTCACAATGAGGGAAACCGTCAGAAGGCCTTCAGAACTGGATCTCAGTGTCTGGGCTGAACGATGGGGGTGGAGACGCTCCTTCAGGTATACAGGACTAAGGCCATTTAGGGCTTTAAAGGTCAGCACCAACACTTTGAATTGTGCTCGGAAACGTACTGGGAGCCATAGCAGATCTCTCAGGATGGATGTTATGCGGTCCCAGTGGCTATTCCCAGTCACCAGTCAAGCTGCTGCATTCTGGGAGATAACTAGAGCATGCACCACTCTGGCGAGACAGGTAGGGTCTCAGCCTACGTACCAGGTGGAGCTGGTAGACAGTTGCCCTGCACACAGAATTAACCTGCGCCTCCATGGACAGCTGTGAGTCCAAAATGACTCCAAGTCTGCACACCTGGTCCTTCAGGGGCACAGTTACCCCATTCAAGACCAGGGAGTCCCCCATACACGCCCGCCCCCTGTCCTGCCAAAACAGTACTTCTGCCTTGTCAGGATTCAACCTCAATCTGTTAGCTGCTATCCATCCTCCAGCCACCTCCAGGCACTCACACAGGACATTCACCACCTTCACTGGTTCTGATTTAAAAGAGAGGTAGAGCTGGGTATCATCTGCATACCGATGAACACCCAGCCCAAACCCCCTGATGATCTCTCCCAGCGGCTTCATATAGATATTAAAAAGCTTAAATGCTAACTGATGATGAACTGGTGCTGATAAAAAAAGAGATGGTAACTGACTAACCAGAAACAACATACTGCTAGTTTGTGTGAATTACATGCTCACTACTGTAGCTGCTCTAGTTTCTACTACAGCCTCTGGGTGGTAATGATTGATTTAAGTTCTCTTGCTTGTCTTTTGGTGCTGTGTTGGCGATGTGACGGTTTAATGCCATGTGCTATAAATGGCTACAACCCTCCAGTAATGTTCAGCGAAACAAAGACGTCCCCTGCCCCCACATCTTTTCATTGGCTCCCATTTAAGAGCAAGTGATTAAATGCTGAGTGTGATGACGTTTTCTCGTGCAAATGATTCTTCCTGGAAGACAGTCCTGCAAATGCATTTATGAATGAATGCTGCCTGGCTTCCCTATCGGAAGGGGAAACTACGTGATTTCTGAACTGGCAACCTGGGAGGACAAAAATAATCATTAAAAAAAGGTGATTTAAGGTTAACTTTCTGGTGTGCTGATTTTGATACAACACATTAAATTTAATTACTGGCTGTACAACATTGTAAGTAAGGCACCAGTCTGTAAACAATTTTGTTGCTTAGAACAGTAATTACGGGAAGGAACATCAAAGTTCATTAACCCAGGAAGGCAGTTGGGCCATCAACTTTTACTATGGGAGCAAATATGCATTTACAAGAGTAGTTTAAAATCAACAAAGGAAGCCATAGGAACAGACAAACTACAAATACAGTATTGAAAGGGTCTGCATTCAGATTTTTTAAAATGTATAGCGCAGTATATTTCACGTCAGGAATTCATAGTAGAGAATGCGGGGGGGGGGGGGAGAGAAATCATAACAATAGGCCTCAAGTAGGCTGAGGTCATTCCCAGTTTTGAGCAGTGTGTCCTTTGGAGCTGGCCTAACAAGCAATTGTGCTGATGTATTACAGTTCTTGTATATAGGAACGTAGCACTTGCTGGAAATTTTCTAAGGAACTGCAGTGGTACCTCGGGTTAAGTACTTAATTCGTTCTGGAGGTCTGTTCTTAACCTGAAACTGTTCTTAACCTGAAGAACCACTTTAGCTAATGGGGCCTCCTGACACCGCTGCCGCCGCGCCGTCAGAGCATGATTTCTGTTCTCATACTGAAGCAAAGTTCTTAACCTGAAGCACTATTTCTGGGTTAGCGGAGTCTGTAACCTGAAGCATATGTAACCTGAAGCGTATGTAACCCGAGGTACCACTGTAGATTGTTCTCTGTACAAGCCCCATTGGAAGCTGAGGTAGATCATTTATGTGGAAGGTACTTGCACCATACAGCTTCTCAGGGGATTATGTCCCTTATTTCTAGGAACTTTGGTCATACATGATGAATGAATTGTTCTGTCTGTGAACTGTTGCCTTTTGTTATGTACTGCCTGATGTTATGTATTCAGTGGCCTGTGTTTGCCTAAGCCTGAGTCTGGACTAAGGAATCTGAGCTCCTGTGTTCTGATTCGATACATGATGGCCAATTACATAACATTTCAGGATTTGGGCCTCTGCCATTGGCCTTTGAACTCATGATTCACAGCTTGGAAGTATAGACAGCCAATCACGTTGGGAGTGGGAGTGGCCCAGGCTTTCAGGAATTTATATAAGCAGTTGTTTTGCCCTGTTTCCCAGTTATGTAGTTCAATAGAGGTTCTTGCTGTTAGCACTGTGTCTTGCCTCGTGGGAACCCACCTACACTTCACCTGACACAACATGCTTTAAAAGGCACTATGCATCTGTTGAAAAGCAATAAAATTAAACAGTCAAACCGTGACTGTTTAATTAATAAAACTGTAGACTCACAGAGACTAGAGGTTCACATGCTTGGCTAGAGGCTTAGCCTGCAAAATTATGCAGAACATTAACTTGCATCAAATCCTTTTCCAGTTATAGGTAGACGTAGACATAGGGACAGCTGCATGTTCTTGTTTTTCAAAAAAAGCTTGGTCAATGTACTCCCACTGACTATTTAAGGAGCAAAAGAGATATTTGGGAACAGATTTGGGTCTAGGAATGGGCAGGTAATAAACAGCTGCAAAGTGGTTGAGGAGCGTGTGACTTGATGTAAAGAGGTAGAAGGTAGTTCTGCCCACAGCTGCTCCTCCTTGCTGATGTGATATGACAAAGATACACACAGAACCCTAGTTTGGGGAAAATGGCTGTTCACCGCTTCCATGGGCGGGGGGGGGAGTGATGATTGCAGCCCCTCATGTTCCACCATAATCCCCAGCAGGCAGAGCACTCTTGCTCTCTGGCCGTTGTTGGGGAATTGCCCTCGTTTGGTGGTATTAAGAGAAGGCCTTCCCAAAGTGCAACTTTGATTGGGCCAATCGGAGGCTCTGCTTGGAGGTCAGTGCCTTGATGGCTGGCGGGGCATTGGCTGATGCCCTGCATGGCCTGGCAGTGAGGCTTAAAAGGCTGGCAGGTGGCTGGATTGGATATACAGCGGTACCTCTGGTTACGTACTTAATTCGTTCCGGAGGTCCGTTCTTAACCTGAAACTGTTCTTAACCTGAAGCACCACCTTAACTAATGGGGCCTCCCCCTGCTGCCGCGCAATTTCAGTTCTCATCCTGAAGCAAAGTTCTTAATCCGAGGTACTGTTTCTGGGTTAGCGGAACTGTAACCTGAAGCGTATGTAACCTGAAGCGTATGTAACCCGAGGTACCACTGTACACCCAACACCTGAGTCAAAGTTCCACCTACACCTGTAATCAATAAAGTTGGGGGCATTTTTAACCTAGATTGTTGTCTGCTTGAATTTGTACTGTCACACCTCACATATTATTAGGCCGGGGAGGGGAGGCACTGCAACCGTTTTGTTATAGGCAAAAAGCAGTGACAGGGGAAGGGTTAATCACTCCCATTGTGCGTCTGCACTGCAAATTACACACCCTCTTTGCAATTGCCCAATGGAATTAGTAGTTCTTTGGTCCATTCATTTTCTAAAGGGTCAGAGGAAACATTTTTATACTGGGAGATGTTCAGCAGTGTAAAGATCCCAGGTAGACCTTCTTTCCTTTCATATAAGGCAGGCTGTGTGAAAGGATGCAGGGTCTGACATATGACAAGGTTTATTGTTACAGGCATTAAGTAGTGCCTTGACAATAACTGTAATTAGAGTTGCCACCACTTTGACCTGATTAAACACAGAACAATACTACTGCCACTCTTTGACTACCTTAGGCTGGTGAGCATCTGATGATATATAATATCTTTTGGCAGCTGAGTTAATTATAACATAGCTCAATGCATTTCTTTTGAGAGGAAATATTTAAAGAAATTAAAGGGAGAAGGGACCATAATGAAAGCTGTCAGGGCAATTATTGACATTGCTAACAATCTCAGAAATATGTTAACATTTCATGATTCACCCCCCCTTCCATTCAAATGTGTACTATCACCGTTCTGCAGATCCTGGCAGACATACACATCCAGCGGTTGAACTTTTGCAAATATCTGTACAGCTGCTCTCAGCAAGTCGTGCCTTGAAAAATGTGAAAAGGATGCAGAAACCAATGGCTCAGTTCATCAAAGATGCCTCCATTAGTGCTAAATGAATGGGATTGAAATCCACAAATCACTTAGATGGCAGTAAAGACACATCAATGGATTTCCTCTCCCTCAACACTCTGCATTAAAAAGCTGACACTGTTCCATATATATTTACGATGCACTAACAGCTGGATGGGCGTGATGGTACGAAACAGTAGCAGCGAGATAATGGTAAAGCAATTGCAAATCTCCATGTTTTCATTACATTTCGCTTTGCAGTATACAGTATGTTTGGCATACTCACTTTATTTTAAAGCAATGTATGTTACTTTTGAACAGTGGTCTTCGGTTCACTAACACAATGTTAACCCCAGCTTCCAGTAAGAAGCCATCTCTTCATATGCATTTGTTTTCATTATATCCATCTATCTAAATGAATCGTTTTCTCCAGCCACTTTCCATGCAATCATTCTTCTTTCTCCAAAAACTGAGCATGTCACGACTGGTGCAATGTGTGCTGGGACTAGACATGACTCCCAGCATAGTGTTGACGTGTCCCCACCCCTTGCAACAGTAAATCCAATTCACCTAGGCTGTGATCACACTCCACATCACAGAGGAAGTGGAGAACTGACATGGGTTGTTGTTGTTTAGTCGATTTGAACCGCCGACCTTCTAATCAGCAAGCCCTAGGTGGCCCACAGCGCCACCTGCATCCCAATGTTTGCCTTGGTTACACTTTAAACTTTAGACTTACGTTTAAAAAATAGATGTTAGCAACAAGCCTACTGCCTTCCAGATACTGTTAGACTCCCAACTCCCTTCAGCTCCAGCCAACATGGCCAATGGTCAGTGATGATGGGAGTTATAGTCCAACATCTGCAGTGCACCACATTGGCAGCTGAATGCTGGAAGATTCAGAGCAGATAAAATGAAGACATTCATATAACACATAAACTATGAAACTCGCTTCCACAGGAGGCAGTGAAAGCCACCATCTTGTTGTTGTTGTTTAGTCGTTTAGTCGTGTCCGACTCTTTGTGACCCCATGGACCAGAGCACGCCAAGCACTTCTGTCTTCCACTGCCTCCCGCAGTTTGGTCAAACTCATGTTAGTAGCTTCGAGAACACTATCCAACCGTCTTGTCCTCTGTCGTCCCCTTCTCCTTGTGCCCTCCATCTTTCCCAACATCAGGGTCTTTTCCAGGGAGTCTTCTCTTCTCATGAGGTGGCCAAAGTATTGGAGCCTCAGCTTCAGGATCTGTCCTTCCAGTGAGCACTCAGGGCTGATTTCCTTCAGAACGGATAGGTTTGATCTTCTTGCAGTCCATGGGACTCTCAAGAGTCTCCTCCAGCACCATAATTCAAAACCTACATGGGTAGGTTTGTCCAAACCCAAGGCTCTTGGGTCAGATTTGAGTAACCCTCTTCAAAATCAAACATATTTCCTTACCTCTGAAAAGGAGCACATCTCCCTCTGGCATGGTACAATTGTTGGAAGATCTTAGGGAGCCTCAGGATACAGAAAGGCAGGTAGGTGCCTCCCTCTCTCTAACAACTACATTGCATTTGCCTGCCTGCCTGAATGTGGGGGCAGAGGCATACACACCTGTCTATCTATGTGCATGGTGAGTGTATATTTGAGTTTATTTGAGTACTATATGTGTGGTTGTGTACAGTCTGTATTTGTACCGTAACTTATGGTAAGTGTACATATGCACATGAATGATTATGTGGTCACCTTGCTTTCTGCTTCTGCGTTAACTTGCAGTGGGAAGGCAGTTTAGCACTAAGGGGTTTTTAGGGGGGGTTTGGAGGATTTTAAAAAATAAATAAATCCTGTGCTATTACTGTATTGACTGTGGCTATTTTATCCCTTGGCTTCTGTTGGCCCTAGGGTGGGTGGATTAGCCATCTTCAACATTATGCTTGAATGCATTTGGATGCTGGAGTGGAGATATAAAAATGTGCTTACGACTAAAATATGGGTGATAGCTTTATTATCCCCTTGTTGTTTTACGGCTGTTGTATTGGTTATTACATGAATTGACAGATAATGTTTCATGCTACTTGCATTTTGCTGTCCTATTTGTTTGTTAGCTTTAATGATATTGGCCACCTTGGTCTTCATTGGAGGGTACAGGCAAAATGAAGAAGAGGAAAAAGAAGGAGAAGAAAAGAATATTTCAAGTGTAGTTGTAATACACATTTGCATAAAGGCATTGTGGCATTGATAGTTCTATTTAGATCCCTTATCTAATTAATCTGAAAAGGGCATTCACTTATTTTCAGCTGTTGTACACCATGTCAACATTTTAACTCAACTATATACCATGAGGATAAATTGATGCAATCCAACACGCAAACACCCCCACGAACCACAAAATACTTCCCTGGCTTCTGCAGACGGCAAAAACAGCAAAGAGGATGATCCTGTTGACTCGTGACGGGCAGGCGGACAATGAGGCCGCATGGCTGGCGCAGCAGCAAGTTAAGCTGCCAACCACGCCCCTTCCAAGCCGCCCGGTTGGGCGCTTACCTGTGGACGTGGTGCGCCAGCCAGGTGAGTGGGTGGCAGGGGGCTTAACGCCCCCTGCATGAGGCGGGCATCGGATCCCGCCCACAACCCCTCCCCTCTTGCAGGAGGAGAGTCTTTGATGCAAAAAGGGGTAATTTTTGTTGGGATAAACTCTCTGTCCATTCCACCTCCACCCTACTTTTCATAGTCTTGCTGCTGCCCTCCAATGCACAATAGTTGCAACCCCACAATTTAGGTCTGGCTGTTGGGAGTTGGGGTACAGCAGCATATGGTTCCCCATAGATTCCCCATCACTGGAGTAAAGTATGATACTGAAAAGCGACTGAGTTCTCAGTAGAAAACGAGACATTCACATCTCATTTGAAAGGAAAAGGAGAGTGAATATTGGCTGTGTAAGTTGCATTTATTTCTAGATTTAAAATGCTGCCTGGCACAAATTTCCTAACCTGAGGCTGCTCATTAGAAACATGGTTTCCAGCGCTTGAGTCACTACTTGGTTCGTTCCTCTGTTAAAACTTGTGACCTGCTTCTGTCATCAGAATTTTGAGTTTTAAAATTGAGCAAAAATAATCAAACTGAATGTTTTGCAGCCGGGTAAGAAGAGCTAGGCCAGTTTTGAAAGGGTGAGTTGTGGAGAGAGACAGAGAGAGAGCGCACACTAAGCCACAAAGCAACTCTGGGTGATGTTTGGCAAGCAAGTATCTCTCAGTTTAATCCTCCCACACTTGGGTGCTTGGAGCATTATTCTAATCTGGATATTGGTCTCAGCCCCCAATTATGTCACAGTTGTGAGGAGGAATGTAACAAATTAACAAAGATACAGCTTTACTATAATGAATTGCAATGTTACAGTAGAGAAGTTTACAGCAGTACAACCAGGTTTTTGAATTTCTTCCAGTATTCTCAAAGTTCACTGGCAATTTAACTGATGCATTTTTACTTCATAATCAACTGCTTTTCCCCAGATATTCCAACTTTTCCCACCACTGGCCAACTTACTAGGCTTAAAAAAAAAATCACCTTCTCCCAGAATTCCTCACACAAATGGCCTCACACAAACTATGGTTTGCCATTACATACACAAGGCATTATAGACCTCCCTTCATTCTTCCTTGCCATGCATGTGAGGGAACTTTTGGCCGCCACTTGTCACAAACTACTGTTTCCCATGTATCTGTATACAAACCAGGATAGAAAGTCAAAATTGTATCCATGTTAGATATCATAGCTTGTTAACAAATCACAGTTTCATGTATGCAGATGAAATGGGAAACTATAATTTGTTAAACATTTCAGGAACTCTGGTTCCAAGTACAGAGTGACTTCAAAAGTCAAACAGAAGAAACCACAGTCTGAATTTAGCCTAAAAGCAGAGCAAAGCCACTGCAAACACCAGCATAATACAGTGGTATCTCGGGTTAAGAACTTAATTCATTCTGGAGGTCCGTTCTTAACCTGAAACTGTTCTTAACCTGAGGTATCACTTTAGCTAATGGGATCTCTCACTGCCACCGTGTTGCCACCACGCGATTTCTGTTCTTATCCTGAAGCAAAGTTCTTAACCCGAGGTACTATTTCTAGGTTAGCGGTGTCTGTAACCTGAAGCGTCTGTAGCCTGAGGTACCACTGTACAGTCACAATACCCAGATCTAAATAGCAACCTAGAAGCTGTGTTTTGAACTAAGTGCAGTTTCAACCCATCTTCAAAGGCAGTTCCACATATAACATGTAATCAATACCTTAACCTGAAGGTTATCAGAACATGGACAACTCATGTCAAGCAATTATTAATCAATTCTTCCCTTGAGTGCAAAGAAGAAAAGAAGAGGAGTTGTGTCATGATCCTAAACCTCATCATGGTTCATGCATTTAATAATAAACCATACTGGGTTTTTTAATGTCTGAATTGGGCCATATTGTCGCAGGACGAACCACCAACTTTGGTTTAAATTTTGCTTTACACAAAATACAAGATGGGCATGTGGAAGACAGCCCTGAGATACTTTACAAAAGTTGATGACAGTCTTTTGGCATTCCTTGAAAATAACCCCCCAAGAACAGTGAGCCCAAAGATGAAGAATATCTTCTTCTTCTTGTTGTTGTTTAGTCATTTAGTCGTGTCCGACTCTTTGTGACCCCATGGACCAGAGCACACCAGGCACTCCTGTCTTCCACTGCCTCCCGCAGTTTGGTCAAACTCATGCTGGTAGCTTCGAAAACACTATCCAACCATCTCGTCCTCTGTCGTCCCCTTCTTGTGCTCTCCATCTTTCCCAACATCAGGGTCTTTTCCAGGGAGTCTTCTCTTCTCATGAGGTGGCCAAAGTATTGTAGTCTCAGCTTCAGGATCTGTCCTTCCAGTGAGCACTCAGGGCTGATTTCCTTCAGAATGGATAGGTTTGATCTTCTTGCAGTCCATGGGACTCTCAAGAGTCTCCTCCAGCACCATAATTCAAAAGCATCAATTCTTCGGCGATCAGCCTTATTTATGGTCCAGCTCTCACTTCCATACATCACTACTGGGAAAACCAGGAGGGTACAAATTGCTGGTTCTACTCTTCTCATTCACCATCACCAATACTAAGCTGGGATTTATTGAAAGGAAAATGCTTCAGCTTAGCGAAATTCCTGAAAGATCGCATCATTAAGGATATTAACTGATGTTAATCACATAAAATTAACAAAATTTGGTCTGATCAGCTTTTGGGCTGATTAGCCCCATGCCTCCATAAAATTTGCTTTGATCAATTCACAATTTGGTCTGATCAACCCCCAACTGATGCAGGAAAGAGTTTGGCATCTTAGGGTGAGTCCAGACATAACATGCTAATCACATGCAGCATCTTTCTTCCTTGGATGTTTTTAAGCAGAGGTTGGATGGATGCTGAGATTCCTGCATTGCAGGGGGTTAGACTAGATGACCCTTGGGTCCCTTCCAAATGTACAATTCTGTGATTCTATAATCTAGTTAGGGATGTTTGTGTGAATCAGACATCTTATATTCATCATCTCATAAAGAACTTTCATATCATCTGAGATTTGATCCTTTCACCTTTTCCAAACTTACACTGAATTCTGAATTTTATTTTATTTTTTTAATCATCGCAGACAGGCACCTTTTCATTTGCCGTGTCCTGTCTGATATCAGGGCAGCTCAGCCAATCACTGCCAGAAACTTCACCACCACCCAATTAATACCATTCAATACAGAATACATATCCTCTATCTTTCTTCAACACCTTTAATCTATTAGTATATGATAGTACTTGGATTCAAATTGCTAACATTAGGGTTCTTTTCAAATGCTGTGACTGTTACCCTCAGCAAATGCCATTTCCTGAATATGATCTTTGTGGGGGAAAGAGTCTGGTTTTCTTCATTTTTATTGTGTAGCTGTTAATCCATTTCAAAAAGTATTATGCTAATTATAACAGTTCGTTGCACGTTCGGCATCTGAATTACTCATTTCCAAAGTTGTTTTTTTTCCTCCTCTAAATTGTAATCTGTTAATTACTTGTTTAATGGAGTGTGTAATTACCTACTTTAAGTTAGGAAACTGTTTCCATTTCAAAGTGAGAAACCCATTCTAGAAATGAAAGCATGTAAATGCAGTTCCTTCCAGATATAGTCTAAAACGCTTTGGTTCTATAATGGTTTCAGCCGCTTAGAAAATAAATTGGTGCCTACCGTCTCTATTACACACAGTAGAACTGTTTATTAGAAAATGTGCGAAGAAGGGTTTATATTGAAAGAAAACACCTTCTAAACTCAATAACCTTAATGTAGCTAGGAAACCAAATTCAGCGTGCACTTTGTCTTCCTTTCACTAGGAAATTTTCTAGGGAATGCTTCATCTCAACAAACAGCAGACTTTATATTTGGTGCAATTCATTACACGTAATGTAGGGGATGCTTGCTTGTAGCCTTGAGCCCAGGCAAATCCTGGCTGGGAACAATCATTCTGCAATGCTTACCAAACTCCCTCCATAGAGCACTGCTTTTACAGTCATTCTAGTCCCAACTTTAGTAGTTTGAGATTGGTGATCTTTTTAAAAAGAATCATAGAATTGTAGGGTTGGCAGGGATCACAGTGATCATCTAGTCAAACCCCCTGCAATACAGGAATCTTTTTTACCCAGTGTAGGGCTCAAACGCACGACTAACAGTCTGCTACAAAAGCTGAAGCTGTTGGAAGTAACAAATAGGCTTAGGGGTAGAATAAGAATACATGGTAGTAAATATTAAGGATTAGAGTATTAATAAAGGAGAAGAGGTTAGTAAATGAAAGGAGTTAATATTATTACAAATATGAATTTGGAGAACTGTTACATAGGTAATATGATGAAATTCAGTTAGAGGGGATTTAAGGAAGTCAGTTATCAATGTAATGAGAATTAGGCATTTGAAAAAATAATTTTCCGTTGTGTTTTTCTTTGCTATGTGTTTTGTTATGTTATTTTTGTGATAAATGTTGAAAATCAATAAAAAAAAATTGGAAAAACAAAACAAAAGCTGAAGCTGTTGAACAGATTCTTGGGCTGGAGTATTGTTTACAGGGGGTTAAGAGAGCTGTTGCTGTTACTGATATTATTGTTGTATCTTTAGTTTTAGATCTTATGATTTACATGGAAATTGTTTTCATTTGGTTGTGTACTTTTTGACGTGTTTCATTTATTGTTTATGACTTCTGTTGTGTTTGTAATTATGTAAATCTTGTCACGTTGTAAACCGCCTTGAGCCTAGCTTCAGCTATGGAAAGGCAGCATACAAATAAAATATGGTGGTGATGATGCTTTTGGAAACAAGTTGTGAAATCTGTCCCCTTGCCTACAAGTAAGGCATGATTTGGCTATCAAATAATGCCACTGAGGATCTGCACTGTGTGGTGTTGGAGAGCCAGTGTGGTGTGGTGGTTAAGAGCAGTAGACTCGTAATCTGGTGAACCGGGTTCGCGTCTCTGCTCCTCCACATGCAGCTGCTGGGTGACCTTGGGCTAGTCACACTTCTCTGAAGTCTCTCAGCCTCACTCACCTCACAGAGTGTTTGTTGTGGGGGAGGAAGGGAAGGAGAATGTTAGCTGCTTTGAGACTCCTTTGGGTAGTGATAAAGTGGGATATCAAATCCAAACTCTTCTTCTACTGAGGATGTTTCTGGAAGGGAAAAAGGCACCGTGAGCTGTGAATATGAAAAGAGTGTGATTTTGAGGGGAGAACAGGGGCTGGGAAAACCTTTCAACTTCTCTCTTTTCATTCTGAGAAAATTCAGGGGGGCACCATTACCTCTGGGGAAGGGGCATGGTTAGATCAAGAAGGTTCTGTGTTCTTCAGTCCCTTCACATAGGGTTGAGAGAGACATTCTTGTCTGACATTCTGGGAAACCACTGCAAGTCACCATAGACAATATTGAGCCAGAAAGGTGAAAAGGTCTGACTCAGAACAAATCAGCTTTCTATGCTCCTTCTCAGTAAGTATGAATATTTCACCCCAGCAAGTCCTGATTTCGAGATATGTTTTTCTACCCATTTACCCAGGCTCTTTTGTTCCTTTTTTGCCACAGATTCAGAATCTCAAAGTTACTCCAAAATCCCAACTCTGTCTATTTTTAAAAAACAAGTCCTATGGGCAGGTGGAATTAGGATTGCGAAGGAAATCAAGCCACAGTATCTTAAAAGTTCCGTCTTGCTACCAATTGCATGCAAATATTGCACTGTCAATCAGAGGCTGTGTACTCATTGACAGCTTAAAATGCTGCCAGGTTGTTCTTTTGTTTCAGTTTGGTTCAAAGTGGGGCATAGCCAACAAGCTCATCCCTCTCATGTGTTGATTTCGGGGGGGGGGGGGGTTATAAACAAATAGGACCTGAAGAGCCAGGTATACCCTGCAATTCCATTTCATACAAACCTCAGCGGCTTTAAATATTACTTTACCCTAACACAGGTGGCACTGCTGTGGGTTAAACCGCAGAGCCTAGGACTTGCCAATCAGAAGGTCGGCGGTTCAAATCCCTACGACGGGGTTAGCTACCGTTGCTCGGTCCCTGCTCCTGCCAACCTAGCAGTTCGAAAGCACGTCAAAGTGCAAGTAGATAAATAGGTACCACTCCGGCGGGAAGGTAAACAGCGTTTCTGTGTGCTGCTCTGGTTCGCCAGAAGTGGCTTAGTCATGCCGGCCACATGACCTGGAAGTTGTATGCTGGCTCCCTCGGCCAGCAAAGCAAGATGAACCCCAGAGTCGGTCACGACTGGACCTAATGGTCAGGGGTCCCTTTACCTTTAATTATATTTCCAGAACCAATTTATGCTGGTCTTTTAAGCTGAAGGTTAGACAGAGCTAGACTAGGATGGAAGGCTGCAATTGGGTGGGTGAAAGGAGCCTGTGCATTTGCCTTCGCCCCTATTTGATTCTGGCTTCCAAACATTCCTGGAGGGATGTGCTTAGAAGTGAAAGAAGAGTTGCTCCCAAGTCTCTGTTCTAATAAATGCATAATAGGAGCCATATATGCCAATGGAATGTGGACACAAATAGTTCTAACACTAACACACAGAGATTTCAATAAAGTTTTTAGGTAGACGCAAGGCCCACTTCCCTTTCTTGGGATTGCACCCATTCCCTCGTAATAAAGTGTCTCAAAAGAGTCCCTTGTTTTATCATGTAACAAGCGATGTTCTTGCCTTGAAAATGATACATTCCTAATAATAGAACACATGGTGAAACCAAGACAGAAATAATGGCACGTAATTAATGTACAATCGTTCTTCAGACTTTGACAGATTTCATTTTCATGCTCGTTTTTGCTCCTACCGTTTCTTTCTGGCTCACTAATATTTGTTGTTTCATCCCTGTTCCCTCTGAGAGATTACTAGCCTATTTCCACGGACATGTTTGCCGTGAGAGATGCCATGTGTCAATATTTGTCAGCCTAATATTTGCATCTATTAGTTTTCTAGGAATTGTTCACTTGCTGCGTACCCTTTGGTTCCAGTTTTGTCCCTGGGTCGTTCTATCCCCCCCGCCTGATATTTTTCCTACTTACTTCTTACACAATTATCTTTAATTCTTTGCTAACGCCTGCATTGGATTGCTGTTGCGGCAGAAAGAGATATTGTGAGAGATGCTTGTTAGTTAGAGCCTAAAATGGCAAGGTGCATTTTTTAAAAAAATCTCTCTCACACATCAACGTGGTTGAATACACCTGATATTGCTTCATCCCTGGTATTCAAAAAATCCATTGTGTTGTGTAGTGGTTTTGTGGCCCGCATGCTTTCTGGTGTTCTGTTCAAGAACTTTCACATGCCCACATACATAACACGAAGCGAGTCAGGGTGTGGATTATAAATGACCACAGCTTCATTGGTTATATTAATCTCAAAGTGGAAAAAGAGAGAAGTAGATGGGATCTATTTGCTGGCGGTCTGCAGCATTTCATATTATAGGTGCCTGAATGTTTGCATGATCCCTCATGTGGAATGATGCCTGTATATACAAAACTTGCATGCTGAAGAGGATGTTCTACATTAACTTTCTCCCCAGTGTTATTTTTATGTGTGTAGGACAGGAAAGTGTGTGTGTGTGTACAATTAATCAGCAACTACAATCACATGTTGCTTATGCTCATTTGTTTTTAACTTGGACACAGGGAGGAAAACTTGAATAGGCAAAGATGAAGAATCACAGCTTGATTTGAAATAACCAGTAAAATGTATGGCTGCAGGCTTCGAGTACAGAGATAAAGTGCGGCTCGCTTAATGAACAAGACTTTCACCTTTTGGAAAAACACATTCAAATCCTATTAAGGTCAAAACCGAGTGGGTTTGATGGTGGTCTCATAATTCCAATGGAACATCTGTCCCCATCACTAAGCCCTACACGGGGGTTAGTG
The DNA here is from genome assembly GCF_964270895.1 of Podarcis filfolensis. Classification (NCBI taxonomy): domain Eukaryota; kingdom Metazoa; phylum Chordata; class Lepidosauria; order Squamata; family Lacertidae; genus Podarcis; species Podarcis filfolensis. The sequence continues at coordinate 14,580,720 of NC_139610.1, forward strand.
TGATTGACAGATCAGTCCAGAAGGGATTCCAGCTTGGATGACAGGAATGTCACAGCTCAGGCTGAATGAAGTGTGTGGGAGCTAGCACAGAGCTGATTTGTATTCTGCCTGGCTCTGCTATAAACCATAATGTATGAGCCAGCAAAGTGTCAACCCCCTTGCTCCTAGGGGCCATTAGGCTTCTACAAAAATTAACGGAAACGGGGGAATGATCATATTGCAGTGTAATTGAAAAGGAGACTGATATCGGAAAGCATAACCTTCACACCTTTTCTGGTACAATTTGCAATGTCCTTGGTCTCTTCATCACAGGGCAGCAGTGAGACATGGATCATCTGCTCAGTTTATCCCATTCAGTTCAATTTTTCAAAAAGCAGAGAGAGCCAGCACAACATAAGGGATTCAGCTGGGAGGGGGAGGGTGGAAGAAAGTATTGATTATGAACGCCAGAAGCCTAACATCATGCAAAACCTGCTAGCTCTTTCTTTTATAGGTTTACCCACACATATTGTAATCTTTTGGCATTGGTTCTTGAATACCGTATTTTTTGCTCTATAAGGCTCACTTTTCCCTCCTAAAAAGTAAGGGGAAATGTATGTGCATCTTATGGAGTGAATGCAGGCTGCACAGCTATCACAGAAGCCAGAACAGCAAGAGGGATTGCTGCTTTTACTGCGCAGCGATCCCTCTTGCTGTTTTGGCTTCTGAGATTCAGAATTTTTTTTTTCTTGTTTTCCTCCTCCTAAAAGTCTTGTGGTCCAGTGCGTCTTATAGAGCGAAAAATACGGTATATATTTTTTAATCAAATCAAAGTAACTATTAGCAGTGGGGTGTAGGGAAGCTAGCAGGAGGAGGAACTGAAACATGGTTTGAGAGATATCGGAAGCAGAGTTGGATTGAGTTTAAGAGACTCCAATGCATGATCATTCCAAGATGCAAGACAGGTTACAGGTAGAAATGTTCTGCGAAAGGCATAGAGGCAGGACATGCAGCTTTCTGCCAGCTCACTTTGAGCCCTAGATGGGATGTGGAGACCCCCTTCCTCTGCACTTTGAATCCCTGGCTAAAGACAAGAGGCACCAGCACAGATTAGGAAGAAGAAGCTGTCAGTCTCAGTCCTTCTGTGTGAATCCAGTGTGTGCGACTTCCCTTATGTTACAGTATAGTCCCTCCATAGATTAATAATAATAATAATAATAATAATAATAATAATAATAATAATTTTTATTTATACCCCGCCCTCCCCAGCCAAGGCCAGGCTCAGGGCGGCTAACAAGCAATAATAAAAACAAGTTGAAAGAATACAATTTAAAAACAAGATTAAAATACAACAATTAAAATACTGAAGCATTAAAATATTAAAATGCAGCCTCATCATAGGAGGAGAAAGGAAAAAGAAAAAGAAAGAGGGGGAGGGAATCAAATTGGCTCCAAGCCAAAGGCCAGGTGAAACAACTTTGTCTTACAGGCCCTACGGAAAGAAATCAGATCCTGCAGGGCCCTGTTATCATGAGGCAGAGCGTTCCACCAGGCTGGAGTCAGTGTTGAAAAGGCCCTGGCTCTGGTTGAAGCTAACCTAACTTCCTTAGGGCCCAGGACCACTAGGGTGTTGCTATTTATGGACCTTGAGTCTCTCCGTGGGGCATACTGGGAAAGGCGGTCCCATAGGTACGAGGGTCCTAGGCCGTGAAGGGCTTTAAAGGTCAAAACCAGCATCTTAAATCTGACCCTGTACTCCACCGGGAGCCAGTGCAGCTGGAAAAGCACTGGGTGAATATGCTCCCATGGCAGAGACCCCATGAGGAGCCTCGCTGCTGCATTCTGCACCCGCTGGAGTTTCTGGGACAGCTTCAAGGGCAGCCCCGCATAGAGCGAATTACAGTAGTCAAGCCTGGAGGTGACTGTTGCATGGATCACTGTGGCCAGGTCGGGGCGGGAAAGGTAAGGGACCAACTGCTTGATGCGGCGAAGGTGGAAAAAATGTTGCCTTGGCTGTTGCTGTAACCTGCGCCTCCATGGAAAGGGAGGCGTCAAGGATTACACCCAAACTCTTAACGGAAGGCAATGGCACTAATTGGGCCCCCACAAGAGAAGGGAGTTGGTCCCTCATCCCCATGCCATCCCGACCCAGCCATAGGACCTCTGTCTTCGAAGGATTTAGTTTCAATCGGCTCCCACGAAACCATCCAGCCACAGCTTCCAAGCATCCAAGATGATGCATTCATTCTGGCCTCTCTTTTTAAATGCAGCCACGGTTGACCCTACAGCAGCCTAGTTGATCCTACAGTGGCCTAGTTAGTCCCGGCCTATGTAGGGTGGCACAATTCAAAAGGCACCCACAGTGCCAAGTCTGGACTTTCACTCTGATGGCTGGAATCTCCCAACTTGACCAAGTTTTGCAAGCAGGCATGGCTGTTGTCGTTTCTACCGCCACCACTCCTGGCAAAGAAGAAGGTGGCTCAGGCAGAATAAGTGTTCCTACAGTGGTTGCCTGTTTAGCCATTACTGCCACAGCTCTTCATCAGGGTCCTGCCATTTATTCAGTCTCAGAGAGCAAGAATAGCTGGAGAAGGAGCAGTTTAAACTTTCTTCCACAGCTGACAATTCTCTTCTCAGCAATTAAGCCAGATTTGCCCGGAATGCTGCTATCATTTCCTAGGGATATATATATATATATATATATATATATATATATATATATATATATATATGTATGTATGTATAAACTACAACAACTCCTAGCTGGCCTGGGGGAAGCTTTTAACTACCTAGAGATCGCATTAGGTGCTGTCCGCAGTTTGTCACAGATGTTCATTATCCTGGAAAGCAATATATTAATTAATTAATTAAGATGACTGCAATCACAAGTCTAAATAGGTCATTGACAATAAAACACTGCAGACACATTTGGCAACACCTCACTGTGAACGCAATGCACTCTCTCTCTCTCTCTCTCTCTCTCTCCCCCTCCCTCCCTCCTTCTCTTTTAAATGAAATTGCTTCATACATATCACTGCCTGTCATCAAACATATAGTCAGCTGGTGGTATCCATATGGGTGTCAGTGTGATCCTGTGCATATTTTCTGGGATGTATATCCCCCTGAATTCAATGGACCAGCTCGCTAGTAAGGGTGTTTAGGATTGAGCCTGTGTGAAATGAACTCATGGTAACCACGTGCTAAAATGTAATGTAATGCAATGTATACAGAAAGACCATAGAATCACAGAATTGTAGAGTTGGCAGGGACCCCAAGGGTCATCTAGTCCAACCCCCTGCAATGCAGGAATCTCAGCTAAAGCATCCAGGAGAGATGACCATCCAACCTCTGTTTAAAAACCTCCAAGGAAGGAGAGTCCACAGCCTCCAGAGGAAGACCTTCATCCTCCTTTTGAAAGCTGACTCCCTTGGCTTAATGTAAAAAAAGGTAAAGGACCCCTGACAGTTAAGTCCAGTTGCAGACGACTCTGGGGTTGCAGCGCTCATCTCACTTTACTGGCCAAGGGAGCCGGTGTTTGTCCGCAGACAGTTTTTCTGGGTCATGTGGCCAGCATGCAACAGAACACCAGAATCAGAGCAGCACACAGAAACACAATCTACCTTCCCACCGGAGCGGTACCTATTTATCTACTTGCACTGGTGTGCTTTCCAGCTGCTAGGTTGGCAAGAGCTGGGACTGAGCAACAGGAGCTCACACCATCGTGGGGATTCGAATTGCCGACCTTCTGATCGGCAAGCCCAAGAGGCTCAGTGGTTTAGGCCACAGCACCACCTGCATCCCACTGACTTAATGTAGGAACAGCCTAATTATCAATCCATGGGCTGGACTAAGCAAAATTAGTGTTCACAGTCGTTAGGCATGTAGTCAGCTGGGATCTATGCAGCACCTAGGATTTCACTAGCTGCGCCCAGAATTGCAGCTATTGTTTCCAAAGAATGAAATTTCAGGTACTTATCTCCTTCAACAATGCAAAGAAAGCAGGGACACAATTACTCAAGATGTTTATTATGCAGAATTTCAATAAGGCAGAGGGAATAAAAGTATAATTAACTGAATTCTCAGTTGCCCTTTACTCAATGGAAAAATGAAAATTGTTGATGAATTACTTACCATTGTTTTCACATCTTTCTTTTGTGTTTTAAACATTATATTATGTTCGCATATTTTATGCAATTAGACACAGTATAGTGTGTAATGGATTTATTTAATTCAGAGTGTATTTTCATTGCTTTTGGGTTGACAACTCCACATTGATGTGTTTTTATATATAAAAGAAATACTACATTATTCTGTTGTGCCTAAATCCTTAAAATGTATAATTGAGATTTAAGTGGGAGAATGCAGAAGACATGTTTAGCAAGTGGGATGTCCTTCATTTGACTGGGAACAAATGCTCAAACTGCTGAAATTAAAAAATACAAAATTCAGGTATACAACACCTCTTGATTTTTGTTGTTTTCTTTACCACGACCACCAGAGCTGATGATCGAAATGGTCTCATACATTCCAGTAGTCCCTATCTGTCAGGGCTTTGATGGGAAGGTCTTACCTGAGGTTCTTCTCTACATAAATTGAGATTTTTGTTGGAATGGTGTGGGGGTCATTTCTGCTACAGTAGCAGAATTGAAGCTTTGCATATATCCTACTCCCTATCCCATGGCAACCTCACCCACCTTTGCACTGTAGAGGTTATGGATTATTTCACATTGCCTTTATTTAATTGTGTCTCCAGGTCTTGTTTCTCAGGGCACATTGTACTCTGCTGGTCAGGGAGGGAGTGATAAGAGTGCCTCCTTTGTTTCGGTAAACTTTGTCCCAATCCTTCAAGGCTTTCTTGCTGGTCCATGTTTACTGCTGCTTTTGTCTGTGCTCAAGTGCACAGAGTTTTCAACTTAACCAGCCAGTAGCTGATCAAGGACTTTCAGCTTTGCTAGCTATGGTTGGATTTTAATTTGGTCAATCTGCTCTGAGGTTACAGTTCCTGGTCTTCCATATGCTGAGGCTCTTGTTGCATATTCAGCAGCCAGCAGTTTGACTTCTCTGAAGTGGTGACTCTGGAGAATTCTCTTCCGCCCCTTTCTTAAACACTGTTGCTTTATTAGTGATTCAACTCAACTAAACCATGGGCATATTTCTGGTGTTACCACTGGAGGAGAGCTCCCCACCTCCAGTTTTCTTTTTCTTTTTTGCTTTTCTGTGTGCATAAATTTAATGCACCTGATGTACCCACCAAGAATCCTGGAAATGTTAAGGATTCTGGGAAATGTGGCTCAGGGGTGGCTAAAGTACAGTTCCCATTATTTCCTGGGGGAAGTCATGTGCTTTAAATGTATGCTGTGTGTGAAATCACACTCCCATGCCCTGCCATAATTTTTCCTGGCCCTGTCCTTAGTGCAGAAGCTTCTGCTTGAATTCTTCCTATCTAGCATCTTTCAGAATTAAAAATCTTAGTGGTAGCCAAGAGACCTTCACATTTGCCTTCTGGAGTTCAAAACTTGTGCAATGTGAATGATCTCACATGTCTGCCTTTGGAGCAAAACAAAAATGTATCCCACTGTGGTATAAGCACAGGTTGGTTCACACAAATGGTGCCTCCTTGCTTGAATATGTTTTTATTCCCTTCTTTTGACTCCTTTTTATCAGTGAATGAGATTTTTCCTGCATATGCTCTTGAAACCTATATGGCACCATTATTCTGGACAACAAAATTTGAATTGGTACAGCATTCATGTCTAATCTGCATAACAGCATTTTGTACACAACCTGGAGCTCAGGAGAAAAAGTGTATCAGTGCAACACTCTGTGAGGTCCCTGACAGGCACAAATTGGTCAGCCCCGTCAAACATTCTGACTTTCCTCAGGCTGCCTAACCAAAAGAGAAACAGCGACAGAGCGAATTAGGTTGGCTGCTCTCCAGTTTATTCAAGATGTCATGGCCAGAGGAGTTGTGTTTATAGATATCTGCTGGGAAAATAAACAAGACCTCACTGTCATCTTAGGGAGATCTTTCTATGAACCCAATGATTCCAGCTCATGGGGTCTTGCAGAAACGGTAATTAAAGACGTGAAGCCAATGGAGGACCAGACCATGCAAATCAGTTTTGCGTTTCCACCATGGGAGCATCCAACACAACTTTATCATCATTGTGAAAGGAAAGACTTTGGATTGTTTCAGTCTCTTCTGACTAAGAAGGACATAAGTGCTATTAACACTGGTGCTTTTAAAGCAGTGGTGGGACACTAGATCTGGGTGGGGAGCCTGATCCTGAAATACATTGTTGGTGAGAGAGAAAAGTGCCAAATTCAAAAAGTACCTGCTGTTGACTGAAAAGGAAGCAGATGAGGGTGCTGTTTGAGTGTGTCCCTGATTCTCCTTCCTTTCAACTGCAGCTCCAAGTTTTGAACACCTACTGTCATATACGATGTCAGGCCAGCAAAAATAGTGGGTGTGTTTTGCTCAAAACAGTCTGGTAGCCTGGAGGACTCAATTAGCTCCATAGGCTAGAGGTCGTCCCCTCCCTCCCCCTCCCCATTTTAAAGCTACTATTAGCATTGCTACTACTTCTGGGCATGAGCTAGATGCTGTACAAAACATGGAGATGCTTAATACAGTCACTTGGCTCCCGATCCTCTTCACCCAGTAGAAGTGAAGGGATACCACCTTCATAATGTGATGCTGGGGCTTTGAGTATAACATATAAGCCCTATTTTCATCACCTCTCCCTGTGCTTGCTCCACTATGCAAAGAGAAGTTGACTGAGTATATGAAGCAATTCAACCAGAAGCTTCTCTTTCTCTCGCTCCCTCTCTGTTGACTTCTGCTATTCTGTTGTTGGCATCTGCCTGTCTCGGGAGATGATGAAGGAGTGCATCTTTGGGGATGAAGTCAAACTGTTGCAACTGAGGTGCTGGGAAGTCCTGATCCAGGAATGATGAATTAGTGTAAACTGGACATAAAGCAGCGCAGAAGCCACTTAGCTTCTAGAGACAAGCTGGAATCCAGGTCTATTCCCAGATGACAAACCTGTTTTTTCAGGGGAAGTGAAACCACTCCCATCATCATCATCACCATTTTTAATTTGTATATCATCTTTCTATCTTACAATACTCAAGGCGGTTTACAAGCTGAAGAAACAAAAAATGTACATCTTATAACAATATAATGCAATACAAAAATGTGATAATAAAACATAACATTAAAATAAGCAACCTACATCACAAAAAGAAACATTCAACAGTCATTAGAATAGTATAAAATAATAATATATAAAAGTTAAACAGAGATTCACTCTTAATAGTTACAATAAATAATTTCTAAACTACAATAAATAAAACAACGACAAGCCACAGTACATCAAATAATACAATACAAATTGAGAAGCAGAGACTAGAGGGTGGAGCAAGGCAGGTAGAAGAAGGCCTTGCCTGATGAAGTCTATCCCCTCACAGTTCTTCCTCCATGATAGGTTTCACACCGCACTCCCGGACATGGAAGCATCAGATGTTGAATGTTTATATTTCAAACTACTTGCATTCTGATTGGAAGATAATATAGTAAACTTTTCTTCTAAATTATCCCATTTGATGTAAGAAAAGAACTGATTGAGTTGACCAAAGAGACAACAAAACAGACTGTTTGCCTGTATCTCACATGGGCCTTGTTAACTGAATGGTGAAAGAAGACAGGAATAGATTGTTAGGGCTGGAATGGGTCCCGGTCCTCCATAGCTTGTCCAAGCAACAACTGCTGGAGCGGGATCTGAATGAAGTGGAAATGTTGAAACAGAAATTCAAAAAGAGCTTTGCTCCCTCAGTGTTCTCTACCACAAATGCCATTTCAGATTTCAGGGTTGCAAAGAGATTTCAGTAACTGAGTGGAGAATCGGAAGGAATTTTACAACCTGGTCAGAAGGCCTTTTCTTTGCTATATTAAATATTAAACTGAAAACTATATCTATGTTTTAAAGTGTGTTAGTTTCTATTTATTTCACTACGCTTCATATTAACTAATGTTACCAACACACACACACACACACATAAAATCCCAAGCACCATTTAAAAAAAGGAAAGGGCTTGTGTTTTCAGCATGAATACTAAGGATAGCTCCATTCAATGTCTGAGCATAGGTATAACATGCTGTGTTGATGTAGCATTGAGCTGTAGCTGTAGTCTCTGGATCAAGCACAAGGAAATATGCAGGAATCTAATAGTAATCTAATCTTGAGTATTATAACAATATTCTGTCGGTATATGAAAGCAGTGAATTGCTCAGAGGTGTAGGTACTCTTAGAAGCCTTTTCACATGCTATTCATGTGTTGAGCAATAATGTGAAAACAAAGAGGCAACGACCTGTATACTTTCCCTGCTGTACGTGTGATGGATCTGCAACTGAACCATGTACAAAAATTATTTAACACATAATCATTTGTGGTCTGAAACATGGAATGTGGAAGTTTGTTTGGGGAAGGCACCTCAGCTCAATGGCAGAGCATCTGCTATGTATGCAGAAGGTCACATGTTCAATCCCCAGGTATGGCTGTGAGAGACCCATCTGAAACCCCAGAGGGTTGCTGCCAGTTAATGTAGACCATACTGAGAAAGTTGGGCCCTTTGGTTTGACACAACATGTGGCCACTTCTTGTTTCCCTCAACATTTTATCCTACATTTGTTAAAAGTATTGTCATCCCAGCTTTGCACAAAAATGTTCTAGGTGGATCACTGCCTTGCCGTGGCGAAGGGGCTTGAATAACTCAGAGAAGCTATGAGCTATGCCATGCAGGGCCACCCAAGACGGACAGGTCATAGTAGAGAGTTTTGACCAAACGTGATCCACCTGGAGGAGGAACCGGCAAGCCACTCCAGTATCCCTGCCAAGAAAACTCCATGGACAAAGACAACAGGCATTCAACAGTTAAGTATAATAAAAGAAATACAATAATTCAGTGCTTTTTTCTAAAAAAAAAAAGTTTAGGGGTACTCTCATTTTGACTCAAGAAAATCACCATTTTATAGTTCAAATCGGGGGAAATAAATACAGTACATGGACCAAAGTACAAAGAACATTCATTACCTCATATTACACAGCTGACATTGGCATGAGGTTGTGTGCACTAACATCTTCCCGATTCCTCTGATGAAAAATAGTAATTTTCCTACTCATATTGAAATACTGCCCCTCAGTGAGGCCAAACTTTCATCAGTAGAACACCACACATCCACATTCCACATTGCTTCACACCATCATCATCATCAACCTTTTATTCGACCGTCAGTCAGAAAAAAATACATTTGTCAATACAGAGTTAAAACATCCAGGAAGATTTTAGAACTTAGCCAACACTAAAATGGGCTAAACAGATAGCCCCATATCAATACAGTCAATTATAGTCTTGCGACGCTTAAAAGCTAAAAAAAGAAATTTGGCCACCAAGGAAGGTATAGCTCTAGTGACATTATTCAGCAAGTGTAAAACCTGGTTTTCTCCGGGTAGGAAGCTAAATTGACATAGGTGTGGGTCTATAAAATTTTGTCTAAGCTCTGCATACGAAGGGCAAGTCAAGAGAATGTGTTCGGTGGACTCAACCCCACCCATGGCACAATGACAGGTTCTCTGGGCGTATGGTACTCCCCTGTACCTTCCCCACAATATTGCAGAGTCAAGGACATTTAATCTAGCCGCTGTAAGAAGTCTGCGGTATTTAACATAGTGGATTTCTGCAAGGTAGGGGGCTGCTTCACACATTAAATGCTCACTTCCATCTGAGACCCAAGAAACACCATGACAGGAAATGAGGCTGCCATCAGGGGTAGCAACGGAACTGACAACAATTCACTGTGATAGAAAAGAAACGATTCTTTAATAATAACAATAATAATAATAATAATAATAATAATAATAATAATAATAATAATAATAATGATGATGATGTTTCTTCTTCCATTAGATTCACAAAATGTTTAGGAGTATGTGTACCCCTATGGCACCCTTTTTTTGTCATACTACCATCACCCCTGGAAACAAAGCAAGCACCTCACCCAAACACATTCATTAATCTTTTAGGGGTTATTGTTTCAGAACCAAGATGGATGTAACTTCTTCCCCTTTCCAGCTGAATGCACCTGGTTTCATGTATGGTGCTCCAGTTCTACTTCTGCTGTCTCTCCATGTACACACGGAGACGGAACATTCAAATTCCACAATTTTCCTATTAAATTCAGAAATCAATTGTGTGATGTTTGCCTACCTGCAAAAATAACCCATCTCTTGGCACCTCAGACAAAATGTTGCTGCTGAATGTCTCTGTCAGAAACCACGTATGAAAGGTCACACAGCTGCTGCCCTCCATGCACTGGGCCAGATTGGGAGAGAGTTATTGTCCAGTCCAGCCCACTGTCCCCTATATTTCAATACGGTCCAACTCACACTTTGTAAGAAGAATAAATCTATATTGTCACATGCATGTAGAGTACTGGCTATAGAATAAACAACAACCATGGGGCATCTTAAAAAGTTTTGGGACCCAGACACATATTTGTATCAAAGCAACTTCGATCAGTGTGATTTCCCCAATGCAGACAGAAGGAGTGACTGAAATAAGAGACCGTTCCTTGTCTAAGACAAGCGAAGTAATTTAGGGTTGAAGTGGTATTTGAACCAGCAATTCTGAGCTAATACTCTTAGCTGCTCTGCTACTTGAATACCTGAATTCTGTACTGCAGAAGCAGAGTTAACGGAAGCCTACCTAGCGACAAAAAGTATAAACTCTGGGTGCTTCTTTTTTTTTTAAGGCCAACATAAAAGGATTTGTTCACTCAGATTCATGTCTCTGGAGGACAGCTCAAAGCAGCTCAATATTCTTCGGCTGGCAGTTGTTGCTGATGGCCATTTTCTCTGTCAGGGCTGCTGTCAGAAAGTACCTATAAGAAGGATTTATTTGAGGAGGATGGGTGGGGTTGTTACACACAGGGAACCTAGATTATGTGTGTAACACACACACACACACACACACACACACATCTCATTCCAAGTACAGTATTTACATCCTTCGCTTGCATCACTCCAATTGCTCTCAGCTGTAATTTGAGTGAGAAAGGATATCGAAAATGCACATTTTAGTGTTAGAAAATATTTTACTCCTAACTATGCTACTGAAGGGGGAACGCAGGTGGCGCTGTGGGTTAAACCACAGAGCCTAGGACTTGCTGATCAGAAGGTCGGCGGTTCGAATCCCTGCGACGGGGTGAGCTCCTGTTGCTCGGTCCCAGCTCCTGCCAACCTAGCAGTTCGAAAGCACGTCAAAGTGCAAGTAGATAAATAGGTACCACTCCAGTGGGAAGGTAAACAGCGTTTCCGTGCGCTGCTCTGGTTCACCCAAAGTGGCTTAGTCATGCTGGCCGCATGACCCGGAAGCTATACGCCGGCTCCCTCGGCCAATAAAGTGAGATGAGCGCCGCAACCCCAGAGTTGGCCACGACTGGACCTAATGGTCAGGGGTCCCTTTACCTTTACCTTTATGCTACTGAAACACCAGATATTGGTGCAAATGGAGCTTTCTTTACAATGGTTATGTAACTAGGAATGGAAAAGAATTGTGTTTGGCTATGATAGCTAACTATCGTGCCAATTTAGAACCATAAGCCTAGGTGAAAAGGAATGTTTTTGCCTGGTGCCTAAAAACAGGTGTAATGGTGCCCTGGGTACTGTATTCCACAAACAGGAAACCAACACTTAAAAGACTTGGCAGTATCTAGCGAAAACCTTAAGTGAAACAATGTAACTGTGTAATTTCATACAATATGGAATTAACTTCTGAAATTCACCAGCTAGATGTGGTGCTAACACTAGCTTAGATAGCCTTCGAAGGCTAGCCTCAAAAGAACATGAGTGGTGCTGTGGTCTAAACCAGGGCCTCTTGGACTTGCTGATTAGAAGATCAGCAGTTCAAATTCCTGCAATGGGGTAAGCTCCCGTTGCTCTGTCCCAGTTCCTACCAACCTAGCACTTTGAAAACATGCCAGTGCAAGTAGATAAATAGGTACAGCTCTGGCGGGAAGGTAAATGGCGTTTCCATGTGCTCTGGTTTCCGTCACTGTGTTCTGTTGCGCCAGAAGCAGTTTAGTCATGCTGGCCACATGACTCAGAAAGCTGTCTGTGGACAAACACCGGCTCCCTCAGCCTGAAAGCGAGATGAGCACCGCAACCACATAGTCGCCTTTGACTGGACTGAACCATCCAGGGGGTCTTTTACCTTTACGTTTTACCTAGATAGCCTTAAAAAGAATAAGACCAATTAACTTTTATCAATGGAACCTAAATGTTCAGGGACAGTATATCTCTGAGTACTTGGGGTTTCACTTCAACAGGTTGGTGTGAAGAGGGATAGCTTGTGTAAGGCCACGTAGTATACAGGAAACCCCTGCTTTGGGTGTAATTTAGATGTGCATGATTGCACAGATGCACAGCGCTAAACCCGGAAGTGACCCAGAAATGTCATAAAAGACGTCACTAAAATGATGGATCAGTGGCGGAGTGGGGCATTTCAATCCCACGCAATTTCACCTAATAATAATAATAATAATAATAATAATAATAATAATAATAATAATAATTTATTATTTTACTCCGCCCATCTGGCTGGGTTTCCCCAGCCGCTCTGGGCAGCTTCCACAAAGACCAAAAATACACTAAGACGTGACCCCTGTGCAATTTGGGGGTTGCCTGTATTCATGCCTGAGATAAGATTTAAATCAGGGAGTCTGAGATCACATTCTTCCAGCCCAGTCTTATGAATCATAGATCACATATGGCTCAGTAAAGCTTAATGATGTCTGTGGCCACTGTGGTATGGATCTGGAGCAGATTATACAGGCTGAAACAGGATGTGGCATTTAAATTATTTTGTGGCCTCTGTGGCCACATTGGTGTTCAGGCTTAAAGTGCTAAGTTCTAGCTAATGATAAAGTGCTGTCAAATTAGGATTTGCCAGAATGTACAAAAATACCTTTGAATCCATAAGAAAGGATGGGCAAGCTAATTTCTGTATTTTGGCACAGGAGAACACATTTACCATACAGACTATCAAACAGTTGTGCTGTTAGATGCTTTTGTATTTGCATTCCATTGGTTCCTTTTGTCACATCATTAGGTCAGTCCATTTTGTTTGCATGTGCTCCTGTCTGTTTCCCTGCACACATTTCTCTTCAGGCTATGTGAAAAACTCTTAAGGATGACGTTTCCATTTCCAACCACCCCTCCATTCCCCCCTCCCGCACACACAGTTGCAGAAAGAAGATGAGGCGAAATTGAAAGATGGCCTGTCAGTGAGCTAATCAGACTGACAGATTGCTCTCAGCTAAAATATTAAAGGCGATTCTGCAATAATGTCAGGAGAAAGGGAAGATAGTCCTCTACCATTAGCAAAGCTTTCCATATCCCAGTTGCTATGGCTGTGCTTTTCCAGCCATATTGAACAAGGGTTATATTTTAAGCCCAAGAATTTATCATTGGGCGGAAAAGGAAAACATTGACCTAAACTTCAGAGATATTTCAATCTGGAGCCAACCTTCCTCTCCCAAATCCACCATTTCAATCCCCAAGTTGCTGATGTACCTTAAAAATCATGCGGTGAGTTATACCTTCTCTGTGTTCTCTTATGTATGTTTACATATAACTAGGTATCTGAAGAAGCGTGCATGCACACGAAAGCTTATACCCAGAACAAACTCACTTGGTCTCTAAGGTGCTACTGGAGAATTTTTTAATTTATTTCAACTGCTACCTACCTGAATCTACATACATACAGTGGTACCTCTAGATGCGAACGGGATCCATTCTAGAAGCAAACGTAACCAGCGATGGCATGTCTGCGCATGCGCACGTCACTTTTTGCTGCTTCTGCACATGCGCGCGACGTCATTTTGAGCATCTGCGCATGCGCAAACGGCGAAACCTGGAAGTAACAGACTGTTACTTCCGGGTTGCCATGGAGCACAACTCGAACTCGCTCATACCGAAGCACATTCAACCCAAGGTATGACTGTATAACTAATTCTTGTTAGAAATGATACTATTATTTACTTCACTGTTGCTTTATTAGGTCTCTCTCCTGCCATTCCTCCCAAATGACAAAGCAAAAACAATATCCCAACACAATTTCTTTTAATGAAATTCATTCATTTATTTATTTATTTAAAAAGCTAAAACAATTTGAAACAATAAGAGCACCTTTAAAAAAAAACTAATTGCATATTCTCACAGCTAAATAATGTCAAGGTTGCTAGACACAAGGGACTGGCTGGAAAGGGAAGGGTGGTGGACACTGACTGCCCAAGAGCCCCCCAGAACATGGGAGAAGAAGACTTAGACCCGGATCATGGTGGTGGGACATTGGGGAACAGCCTGGAGAAGAGAGGAACTGGAAGGTGCTAGAAGCAGGCAGATTGAGTGATCCATCAGGGTCAGAAGGAAGGAAGGCCTTTCAGGACAGGACTAGAGGCTGAGAGTCACAGTCAGACAGAGAGGAGTCAGAGGTAGCTCTTGTTCCCTAGCAACAGGACAGTCCCAGAGGAGGAGCCCAACCTCTCACTACAGTCTCTGTCTGCTTGGAAGGGATCTAGAACAAGATGCTAGAGGAGAAGGCTGGAGCCAGTGGCCAGTTTCAGCAACATTTCCAACTGGATTAAAGTGAGCTGCTGATGCTTACAACACAGACACATGGAACATATAAAGTTGACCACAGGTATTTTAGATAACAATTGTTGCAGACAATGCAAAGAAACTTAAAGGAACAGTACGTCAATTCTGGCATTACAATGTAAAGACGGCCCATAAAATGACAGATTTAAAATAGAACAGAATAGACTACCTGTGGTCAACTTTATATGTTCTATGCATCTGTGTTGTAAGTATCAGCAGCTACATTATCCTGTGAGCACTGATCCACTAGTATGATCTTCACTAGTAAGTATATTTCATTGATAATTATTCGGTATGTACCTCTTTATATATTTTGTTCTACTGTATATCTTACATACAGGTTGCTCAGTTTTGTTGTCATTAATCACTTGCAATTCCATTTCTGGCTGATGAAGACTTTATTCCGAAACAGTTGAACTATTCCAGATCCACTGTCCTTTTGAGACTTTTGTGAGACGTCTTCCTTTGAGAGATGGTTTGGTTTTCCTCGCTATTCATTGGTTGTTTGACTTTGATACATATATCAACTTGCAGTTACTTGTATATTTTGTGAGATGTGTTGTATGATATATATATATATTGTTTTGAAGCGGCTTATTCGTATATTTTGAATGACATCATACCGATTATATATTTACTAACATATATTTATTAGCCAGTGTGTTGCATTTGCATTTTTGTAGATTGTCACATTTTGCAATACAGGTAAATAAGAGCTACTTGCATTTCTTGCCTCACGTTCTGCCCTGCCCTGTGGATGACCTGTGCTCGCCTAACAGCTCCTTGACAATAGGAGCAGCAAGTTTCAGCAATCAGATGCCTCTGGAACTGAATAATGAGGGAGGGAGATGTTAGGATATTTTCGTTCCTCCTTAAAAAGGGAGCAGGCTGTTGTGTGTCACAAGCCTGCGTACTTCCTGCTCACAGGGAGTTTCCATTTTGTATATAGTTTTTGTTTCTGGCTGTTTCCTCGACATGGATGCAAGCAGTCATGTTTTTCCTTTGTTCTGACCAACGTTGAATAAAGATGTAAATATGCTCTTCTGGGTGCATCTTCCGTTGTGGAAACTCTACAGAAAGGGAGTGCATGAGCCTTGGAATGTGTCTGAGGCTCGTGTCACTAATTGACTAATTGACTGATGCTGTTCTACGGGAGACCAAGAGATCATCTGGAGACGACGTGTAGACTGCCTGATGCCTTCGTCTCCCTGGCAGTATCCCAACAGGAGATGCTGCTCACCAGGGAGGACATTTGACAAAAGAGGATCTGCCACTGAGATGAACCTGTCAGTGCCAACTAGCATCGTCACCACCAACCAGGCCTCATTCCCCCCCCCCCCATTTTTGGGTCTGAGTTGGTTGAAATACACAGTACAAAACTGTGTTTCAGAAGTAAGCTCCATTGGGTTCAATGTGACTTACTTCCAAAATGAGAGGACATGGGATTGCAGCCTAGGTGTTGGAATATGGACCAAGTAGAAAATTTTCAAAGTATATAAACCATGCCCCACCCCCGGAATAACATGGAATAAATACATTTCTAAAGACATATTGTTTTAAGCTTTTAACTTCTACAGCCCGAGTTCACAAACTTGGGTCTCCAGACGTTTTTGGACTACAACTCCCATTTATCCCCACCTAGCAGGTTCAGGGATGATGGGAATTGTAGTCCAAAAACAGCTGGAGACCCGAGTTTGAGAAACCCTGTTCTAGAAAATCTCTTTATTGACATGAGTGGTGCTACAACATACGCTACTTCAGACACCCCCAAAAGGGAATGAGCTAAAAAGTCCTTCTGTATGTAATATGACCCAATCATCTTTGGGGTTGATTCTGGGTTTAAATCTGGTTAATTTCAAGGCATCTATTTTCTGAAAGGTATGGAACTTGCAAATAATTATGGCTGTTATTTCATTTTTGAGTGCAAATGGAAAATCATAATTTTCATGAGTAAAAGCAACATTCGGCAAATACATGTGCATCAATGTTTTGAAAATGAATTACATCTTGTCTCATTGTTTCTACTTAGCAAGAGAATAATTAGGCTATGCCTGCCTCATCAGTATTCACAAGTTTGTTCAGCTGGCTTTAGTTCACTCACATTACAGGCTTGTTCATTCACATTATATTAATTCTGAACCCCATAACATGCATCCACAATGAGGCCATCTTGCAAAGCTACTATGGAGGTATGTAAGGATTTTTAATCGCTTCACCCTTTGTGATCCCAGGGTATCAAAACGATACAATATGATGCATGGTTATAACAAGCCAAACAGCAATGAAATAATAATCAAAACAATGCAAAATGGTTTCTCAGAAGACGTAAAATATTGAAAAGTTCTGGAAGCATAAACCAGCATTTTCCTGGAGCTTAAAAACTAGTAAAGAAGATCCCCGAAGAGCTTTCCTGGGGAGGAAGAATCATCACAGCAAGGAGGCCAAAGCTGAAAATGCATTTTTCCTGGTCATTACCCTCTTCACCTCAGACTTTTCCAGGGGCACCTGGAAAACAGAATCAGTAAAATGATATGTGTGTACGGATGGGTGAATATGTCAATTCTGGTTTCTCTTGGTTTCTCATCTTTCCAGTCTTAAATTTGCTTCTCTGCATCAAGGTTTTTTATAGGTCCTAACCTATCCCAATATACACATTTTCCTTTGCAAATTTGCCTTGTAGAAAGTAGTTCACTAATATATGCATTTATATGCCCACTTTTCCCGTGGTTATATACATTTTTCTATGCATTACTTTTACCATGTTTTGAGTTGCATATTGTTCCAGGAAGTGGAGTATTAGGTAAGTTGTATTTAAACGTGGTAAAGGCAAACATTATGAAAAGTCTGTTGTGTCTCGAGCCATACTCTGGCAACTCTGCCCCCTCCCCAATGTGTATTTCCAATAATCTCCCTGCCAATAATTATTTTTGATATCCTACTTCCCTTCAGCTCATATTGATTTTCATCCTTAAACTTCCATGGACAATTTTTTTTAAAAAAAAAATTTAAAAATCCAGATTGCTGAACTATGTCAGACGTCTGTCCTTCTCTCTTCCATCAGGTACAAGTTCAAAGGCAAATCTGAAAGGGAAACTTTTCTTTCAGCGTTTCTGTGTGATGCCATGAAAAGGTAAGCACTGATTCACGCCCCAGCTGTGTAATAAAAAATTGTGCTTCTTTATGTCTGGAATGAACCCTGCAGAAATATGCTTATCCTCAAAAATAGCATGGGAAGCAGATAACAACTATCCATGTGAGAGATAATGACAAAAAGCTAAAGGTATCCCAAATGGACATTGAACAGGGCACAAGGAACCGTTAGAGAACAGACGGCAATATACAATAGAGTGTGTGCAGTATATATGGGATGAACACAGTCAGAAGTCACTTTTGTCTGATGAGACAGGTTGCCGGGAGGTTTGACATCACCCAAAAAAGGGTCTTTTAGCAAAAAAAAGTCATTCACAAACACCATAAGAGTGCTCTTGCCGAGCTGAAAAAGACAGCGAGCCTTCCTGCTGAATGTTAACGACATTCCCATTGACAGGATGATATTCACTTCAACAGCAGGCAGCAGTAGATGGATGGATGAGTCAAACCGTTTCCGTTGACATAAGCCTTAACGTGCAGTCATAATCAGCACTGTGGAACAGCCTACCCGATTTTACACTGATGCAGCCGGAGAGGTTTCTCTGCACTTCTCTGAAAAGGAATTGTTGTCCTATCGTTCTTGAAACATCGCCTTCTGACTGGTGACATGATTTCGCTTATTTTCTGAGACATTTAGGGACAGGAGCAACAATATTGAACAATACTGATGCTTACATTTTTGACTCTGCCTCAAAGAGAGGTGTCATATTCAATGGGTGCTGAGCAGTCTGTTTCCAGAGTGCGGACAAGACTTAAATCTACTCAGAGAAGCATTTCTAATCCTTTTGAGACTTAGGAGTGCTACAGCTGACTCTTTGCCTAACACATTTCTCAGCTGCTTTCTTTCACAGTTTTCGAGACATGATTTGGTTGTGATCCCAAAGACTGATCTTCCCTCTTCAATTAATGGCCTGCCTGCGCTGTTTCTTGAAGTTTGGTGAGGAAAACCAAAAAGCTGCTTGTTTCTTTATGTATTATTTCTTATGACATTTCCATGCTGCTTTTTTCAAACATGACATCAGCTAACTTGTGTTATAATAAAATCAATAACTTAAAACAAGCAACACTGTATGGGTGCGTCCTGAGTTATATCCCTTAGGAATCAATGGGGAAAATCAGTCATAGACCTATTGATTCTATTGGAATCTTAGGCTGTGTTCAGATGCCTATTTACTGTGTTTCCAGGGCTGGGTTTTTAATCCATGTTCAGAGGATATTATCCGGAATGCCTATCTATCTTGTACTCTGTTGTGAAATACTACTGTTTGACAGGTTGTTTTTCATACCAGCTTCACACCAGCTGAAGTCCTGAAGCATTCCTAATTCATCTCCAGCCTAGGTGTGAACATCTTTGCATAGAATAAAGACATCCCTGTACCTCAAGGCCCCCTGGTGTGTATGCAAACTGAAACACATCTACACTAATTACCGGGTTGATGTGAACAGCTGGGGGAAAGAGCTGTGAAACAAACTAAGGTGGTAGTGGGGAGGACAGCTTTGGTGCACTCTAAGACAGTAATCTGAATACATCCTAAATTCAACTAACTTCAGTCTGGATGCACCTCACAGAAATTCTAACAAGAACAGTCAATAAGAACAATAAATCAACAAAACTGTCTCCAATTAGAAGTTTTAAAAGCTAAGCAATGAAAGAAAAAAGCCAAAGGGAGATAGAAGGGAATTTCTGATTTATTTATTTTTTAAATCAAGTGTCACATTTCTTATTGCTATGACCATTCATTCACAGTCCCTGCATGAGAGAGAGAGAGAGAAATTCAGCAAAGCAATCCAAGTTGCAACATATGGATTGACTATTTTAAGAATATATAAAACATGATTTTCAATGTAGCAAACTACTCTTGATTGCAAATGAATCTGAAACAACAAAAACAGCAACATCGACAACCTACAATTTATTTATAGCAGGGGTGGCCAACTCCCAAGAGACAGCGATCTACTCACAGAATTAAAAACTGCCAGTGATCTACCCCCATTTTTGGAGGGTTCGGGGCAAAGTTGTTGAGCTTTTTGGGGGGGAGCCAAAAGCTTTTTTTTTTTGAGAGGGGAGAAAAGAGCTACACAGGCGTCCAGTGATCTACCAGTTGATCAAGATCTACCTGTTGGACGTGCCTGATTTATAGCATTTAACTCACTAAGTGTGAGCTAGCAAGCCTAATGGCTTTCATACAATCAATTAAATTAAGATAGTTCCTGCCTGTATTCTTACAATATAAAATACATGACACAAAAGGAACATGGGATAGCGTGGGAAAAGGAGTGGGAAAAGTCTCAAGAATGATTATTAGGTGGGCAGAGCCAGAAAGACAAGGAGTAGGCAAGAAATAATCCAGGGTCACAATTTTGTAGGGACAAACACATTCATAGTGGTTTAGGATTTTGTTCATTCAAGGCATTTATTTAGACCACTTACCCACACTATTCATTTTCTCCTGCCAAAGTTTATATTAATAAAGGTGACCCTAGGTCAGCCCATTCTGTGTGTCTTGATTCTTATTTCCTGATTCTGGTAGAATTTTGGTTCAGTCAAAATGTGCAACTGTGATATTTCTGAATATTAAGACAGATTATAGATATACTGGGGAGATATTCAAAACACTGGTGGTGCAGTCAAGACCTCCATGCTTAGAGAGGGCACATTATGGCTGTCCCTGTTATGCTGAGCATGCAATGATGTATGAAGCCACAACACAGCCACTGAAGGCTTTATGGCAGGCTTCCTCAACCTCGGCCTTCCAGATGTTTTTGTCCTACAATTCCCATGATCCCTAGCTGGCAGGACCAGTGGTCAGGGATGATGGGAATTGTAGTCTCAAAACATCTGGAGGGCCAAGTATGAGGAAGCCTGCTTTATGGCCTTCCCACTGGAACATGCCATGACCGAGATCAATGCATGCTATTGTGAGCAGGACTGTCAGATGTGCTGGGTGCCCTGACTATAGGACTGATGGCCATAAATGCTGGGCACCCAGCCAGTTGGAGAGCAGCAAGTCTTCTGGGAACATGACCCCTGCATGAGGGCAAAGGATCAGTCTGCCATCTTGCTCTCGCAGTGGCACTGGTGGCTGGTGAGGCAGGTTTTTGACCTGGCCTCCCAATGTAGAACTGCTGGTTGCTTGTTTAGATCTTTTAACCTTCCCCTTAAATAAATTCAGACAAGACTCAAATTTTGGTTTGGTTTTTGGCAGAATTTAGGCCACAACTTTATTGATTACAGAAAGTGACTGGTTGCATAGGCTCTGGTTCGACTAGCTCCCTGCACCGTGGCAGGTAGCGCTGACCCAGGGCACCAGCATAGGTCAGCCAAGGGTGAACACCTGGAACAGCAGAAAGCCGGGGTCAGGCTAGTCCACCACCCAGATGTCCCCCTGGACTCAGGCATGGGCACAACCCCTCTCAGGGTTGACCAAACCATTGAGTCCCTGGATTCCTTTAACAGAATACCCTTCACATACGAATGGCGAGAGCGTTCTCCCATCCCTATCATCTGAACCAGAGCCTATCCACAACCTTAGAAGTTGTGACAATTTGCTACGTGGCAGAAGAAACACAAATGGCACCAGCCAATCAGCCAAGTGGGGAAAATTCCTGCTGTGTCCCTGTCCCAACGACAGACAACACACGACAGCATAGCAAGGTCAAGCACACAGCCCTAAATATAGGGAGAGGTGGGCGGATGCACTGGCCCAAAGAGGAAGCTCAGGGTCATGTGCATGGGCATATATTGGTCCCTCGATCTGTTTGGCTAGCGTCCCATTAAACCCAGCATCGAGGGACCTACCAATAGGGTGCTGTGGCTATCCAATCGTACCCACCCACAACACAGGGTTTGGTTGTCAGGTTGCACTGCAACACGTGCCCTCTTTGAGGGAGGACACAAGGGAATGGGCATGGCAAAGGCATGGCGTGGGTGCAGTGCCAGAGCCAATCGGATACTCCCACCACTACACCTGCACCATGCCAAACCGCCTCTCGATAACTGGCATGACTGGGAAGGGAGGACTGGGAAGTAATGAGAAGACTGGCAAAGCAGTGTGTGTGTGTGTGTGTGTGTGAGTGAGAGAGAGAGAGAGAGAGAGAGAGAGAGAGAGAGAGATCTGCTCCATTTCAGCTACATGGGGCAAAGTAGATGGTAGGTTACAACATTAAAAAAAAAAAGAATTTTAGAAATCTAGGTCATATGTTTGTAGAGGAAAGGGGAAGATTAAATTACAATTTGGACCTATCATGCAGCATTAATAAAGAAAAAGACAATGGCTCACAAGTGTTGTACGTCACTGCCACTTCAGCTAATTTAAAAATCTTTTAACAGTTTCATTATTCTCTCTGTGCGGCCAAGTGCTATAGAAGTGTTTGATTTTACTGAACATAATGAGAATGCCATAAAAAAGAGAGAGCCTGATATAAGAAACGTTCCATTTTACACTAAATCAAAAGGTCACAAGGGGCTTTTGTTACCAAACAAACCTCATCAGTGCAGTTCATTAATACAATTAGACAAAGTGCATTCTCCAATTTCGGATATCTATTTACTCGGAGGCGCTTTCTGCCTTACTTAATCAAATTTAACATGGGAGGATTTTGTTCCCAGCTATAGAATGTAAATTAAATGGAAAGGATCTATGAAAAAGTCCATTATTTTATCAGCTTAATTTTTTTATATGATGCTACTCAAGCAATAGTTAATTAAAGAGAGCTTGCAATGAAAATTACGCATTTGGCTATTGCGCTGACTTTCAAAATGTCTGTCTTCGGGAAAGACATTGACTAACCTGCTAAGAACATCTGCATGGCTGTCACAGACACACACACACACAGTGTAGTGAAGAGAATTTTGGGATATATTCAAGAGAGCACCATCAGTTTGCAAGGAACCTGGCTGGGTCTACTGGGCCTCATAATTGCGTGTTCAGACCCAGAAACCTCCCCCCTAAATAAATTCAGACAAGACTCAAATTTTGGTTTGGATTTTGGCAGAATTTAGGCCACAACTTTATCGATTACAGAAAGTGGCTGGTTGCATAGGCTCTGGTTCGACTAGCTCCCTGCCATGCAGGTAGCGCTGACCCAGGGTTCCAGCATAGGTCAGCCAAGGGTGAACACCTGGATAAGCGGAAAGCCGGGAACAGGCTATCTCCACCACCCAAATGTCCCCCTGGACTCAGGCATGGGCACAACCCCCTCTCAGGGGTTGACCAAACCAAGTTGAGTCCCTGGATTCCTTTAACAGAATACCCTTCACATAGGAATGGCGAGAGCCTTCTCCAATCCCTATCACCTAAACCAGAGCTTATCCGCAACCTTACAAGCTGTGACAATTTGCTACGCGACAGGCAAAACCCAAATGGCAACTGCCAATCAGTCAAGTGATGCCCCTGCCATGCCCCTGTCCCACACTTCCTACAACAAATAGGAAATGAGGTAAATAGTTTCAGATCAGCCCTAAAAGAATGTATCAGGAAAAAACTGAAATCCTAAATCGGAGCTCTAATATTATTAATGTGTCATCCTAAATATTCAGTTGCTTTGAGTGGTGGGGAGAGAACACATTCTCCGATCTCGGAAGAAAGGAGGAGGAGTTATTGTTTGCAATTGTTAATTTAATTGAGTGAGTCTTATGGTAAGTAAATTGGCAAAGCTAAATGAATATTCATTAGTTACTGTGTAATGCCTGCAGAAACACTAACACAAAATAAGCTGAATGACCCTTTCACTGCATTCAAAGAATTCCTCCTAGGACAGTGGAATGCAAGAGGTTAAAGACTGACATGTTCTTTTTTTCAAGGGAACAGCAGAAAACAATGCATTTCTATTGTGCACACAAATGAATAACACAGTTTAGCAGAGAACAGCCAGACTCACTAATGAAAAATGCAAATGCAGTATTTATGAGTTATTCATGAAGTTCCTTAGTCTGCATTTCACATTTTTTAGTATTTAGCTCTTCTGAAAATACAGCTTCAGCATACATGATTCAAAAATCTGACTGTTGAATGTCAGAAATAATAATTTAGAACAATGGTTTTCTAATTTTCTGACTTAAGGGGATATTTTATATCTTTGCTTGTATGCCAAAGAGCATCATGACAGCTGCCATGAAACTCCTGCATGCTGCAAAGTATGATGGGAAATATTTTAGTGGGCAACACATGTAGTTCTTCAACAGCTTAGTCAGTGATACACTTAATCTCAAGATTGTGGGTTTGAGCCCCATGTTGGGCAAAAGATCCCTGCATTGAAGGGGGTTGGGCTACATGACCCTTGTGATCCTTTTCCAGCGCTACAGTTCTATGGCTCCAGTCTCAGAGATAACATAGTGTATGTGGGGATGTTGACTTTTCCTGCTGGGCCTCAGAAAAAACACCCAGAAAATGGCGGGAGTTTTTCCTGCACTGAGCACTGAAGAGAAATGAATTGCGGAGAAGAAAATGTTTCTGCCATTGCTCATCTTCTCATTGAGGCTCGCCTGATTGACTTTGGAGGAACTTCAGTTTCAGATCTTCAGCTGATGATATTATGTTTGAATTTATACTGAATCTGGTCTTTCTTGAGAAAAATTGCAACGAGTTCTTGCTCAGGCAAGAATATCAGTAGGAATTTCAAAAGAAAAAGAAAAAAGTGATATGTTGTGTTCATCCCCCGTGTCTCTTAAATCATGATTTTTTTAATTATCAAGGGAAATATAAGTTCCCAATTTTTATGGCATTAGCAGGGGTGGATAATGGGAGAGTTAAACACTTTACTTCCACCCACTAATTATGCCTCAAATGCCTCCATATTGAGCCAATTTCATCTGGCACTATAGGAGTCAATACTCCAGGGTCTGAGGGGGTTGCCATGGGGAATGTTTTTTAAGACTTCTTAAAGTTCATTGTTATTGTCTGTTGTTTTTTTGTTGCTGTTGTTGTGTGTTGAGACCTTTAAACCTCCCCTTTCAATAAATTCAGACAAGACTCAAATTTTGGTTTGGTTTTCGGCAGAATTTAGGCCACAACTTTATTGATAACAGAAAGTGAATGGTTGCATAGGCTCAGGTTCGACTAGCTCCCTGCCGTGCAGGTAGTGCTGACCCAGGGTTCCAGCATAGGTCAGCCAAGGGTGAACACCTGGATAAGCAGAAAGCCGGGAGCAGGCTATCTCCGCCACCCAAAAGCCCCCCTGGACTCAGGCACGGGCACAACCCCCTCTCAGGGGTTGACCAAACCATCAAGTCCCTGGATTCCTTTAATGGAATACCCTTCACATACGAATGGCGAGAGCGTTCTCCCATCCCTATCACCTGAACCAGAGCCTATCCGCAACCTTACAAGTTGTGACGATTTGCTACGCAGCAGGCGAAACCCAAATGGCAACAGCCAATCAGCAAAGTGGGGAGAATTCCTGCCATGCCCCTGTCCCAACGACAGATGACACATGACGGCATAGCAAGGTCAAGCGCAAAGCCCTAAAAGTAGGGAGAAGTGGGTGGGTGTTCCGAATGCACACACTGAAAGAGGAAGCTCTGGGTCACGTCCATAGGTATATATGGTCCCTTGATCTGTTTTGCCTGTGACCCATTGGCTTGATTGAACCCTGTAGCAAGGGACCTACCAATCGGGTGTTGTGACTATCCAAACATACCCACCAAGAACATAGGGTCAGGTTGCCAGGTCCCACCGCAAC
The DNA here is from genome assembly GCF_964270895.1 of Podarcis filfolensis. Lineage (NCBI taxonomy): Eukaryota > Metazoa > Chordata > Lepidosauria > Squamata > Lacertidae > Podarcis > Podarcis filfolensis. The sequence goes on from NC_139610.1 coordinate 14,606,247, forward strand.
ATGTGCCCTCTTTAAGGGAGGACCCGATTTATTGTTTTTTGAATGGAGGATCAGGTTTAATGGTTTTTGTAAAATATGCATGTATCAGCAGGCTTGAAGCCCTCAAGTTTTCTTGAGTCCTTTTTGGTACTCATATAAATTTAAAAAAATAAAATATTACATTAAAAAGCCACCTCCCACTGAAGTTACTTCAGGTGTGGTGGTAGTGGGATTTCTAACACACAGGATGAATCAAAGTAGTAAGCGCTGGGTAAGCTTCATCTACCCCACATCTTTAGTTCTTCCCACCTTCAAAACAACTTTAAATATGCCTAGCAAAATAATAATAATAAATAAAAATAATATTTTTTTATTTATACCCCGTCCTTCCTGGTTCAGAAAACCGGGCTCAGGGCGGCTAACAACAAATTTAAACACTCAATTGTAATACAACATAGAAGCAGCGTAAAATACAGTATAAAAGCATGAATAACAATACAATTCAAAGTTCAAAAATCAATTTGGGGGAAAGCCATCCAATAAGCATTAGATAGTCACCAGGGCTAGCTGGCTGAATTATGGTAGTCCTACTTGGGCCAGCGAGGAGGCCAGGGGAGAATTAGCTGTGGGGTCTCAGAACAGGCAATCTTCATAAAAGGGGAGGGGGAGGGAAGAGAAGGGAAATAAAAGATCAGGCTGAATTCAAATTAAAGGCCAGGTGGAATAGCTCTGTCTTCCGCCTGGCGGAAGGAGGTTAAATCCTGAAGGACCCTATTCTCATATGACAGAGCATTCCACCAGGTCGGAGCAATACTCTAAACCTATTTGTCTGCAATGTTTTCAGATTTCTTACTCAAAGACAACTCTTTCATGTCTGCATTTTTCAGACCAATTAACCTCAAAATACATGGGGGGATTAATATATTTAGAATATATTTGTAATTTGGCAGATTTTAAATACGGGGGGGACGTTCTATGCCTTCAGATTTTATCTACTTCTGTCAAAAGGGGAAATGTTACAGTCATTCTTTTTTCTCTACCCTAATAGTTTGGGTGACAGCTGAAACTGTAATGGCTGCATTTATATGAAAACTGTTGCAGCTAACTTTTTGAAAGTTGTCAGGACTCATACCTTCAGAAGAGGCATTTTTTGCCTGCAAATTTCAACCAATACTGCCCAAGAATAAAACAAAATGTTATGGGCAATTCCTTTATTGACAAAAACAAAACAAAACAAAACCACACACAACAAAATTCTAGAGGTGTCCAGCATAAAAGCCTCTGGACCTATTTGCCTGTAATTTGGCAGGATTTATTCACAATATAGAAGCTTCAATGCTTGCAAATTTCATCCACTTCTTTCAAAAGGGGGAAAATGCCATTTTTAAAAATCTCCCAGTAGTAAGTGATGGTGGTGTACAAAGTAGACGTAGACCCCTGAGCCAAATTGGGAAGTCCAGATTGCTCTAAACTGAATCAGGGTGCTTTACAAAGTACTTTTTATATTAGCCTCCTAGCTTTTCAAAATATTTTTTTTAAATAATATTTATTACTTTTGAAAATTACAGAAAAAGAAGGAAAAAAGATAAATAAAGACAAGAAAGAAATAGAAAAAAAACCAAAAAAGTGAAAAAACACCACAATACAATACAGTATACAAACATTATAAAACCCAACCCAAACCCATTAGATTAAACACATGACTTAAAACAAAAACAGTTTAAAATACATCTCTCCTTTTCCATATTCTATCCTTCATTTCCTTGTTTCCTCGACTTCCTCACACCTCCCTTTTTGTATTCCAGCTCTTCTAATTGTTTCAGCAAATCCTTTCCATCTTTCTCTGTTTTTTATCATCTTGTAAATAACATATTTTAACCTTATTTCCCTTTAAGACTACATTACTTATCTATACTTAACTTCTTCTAACATTTCTACTAAATCCATATAAAATCATTCCACGGTTTTTCTAACAGTCATTAATTTTACAAAATTTCTAAATATGAACTTTAACTTCCCAAGCTTCTTCCACCCTCTCTTTTCCCTGGTTTCGGATTCTGCCAGTCCTTTCCGTCAGATCCATGTAGTCCATCAACCTGGAGATCTTATATCCGAGGCTCTTAATTCTTTTCCAAGTCCCTTCTGCGGATCTTCTTCATATTCTTTAATGCTCAGGAGCAAATCTCGGGAAAACTCCAACCAAACAAAACTTTTCTTCCTTCTGAACAGCTCAGCCAAGTTTCCATAATTGGAACTAAGGTCCATAGGGTATTTCAGGACGTATTTCAGGATTCCTCCAAATCCATAGGCCCCCAAAGCTTCAAGTTCCTCCAGGCCCAAACCCATGTCCCAAAAGTCAGTTGGTCCAACTGACCAACTAGCTTTTCAAAATAAGGAAGATCTCAACAGCAGCTATTCCCCCCTGCTTTGTTGCACTGTAACTCACTAGTTTTCTGTCAGTCTGCTTTGCAAACTACCCACATTTTCTTATATTGCATTCTTATTGTATTAATTTTATAGAAGAGGTTCTATAACCTCTCATAGAAGTGGTTCTGTTGCTTGCACAGGCCTTTCCTGTTAGGCTTAAATTACCCTGCAGTTTATCAATACGCCATACTTTAAAGTTCCAGTGGCAGTTTGAGTTTTCTTTCTCCACTGTCATGCAGTTTATAAATGGATAAATTGATTCTCGCTCCCGCCCCCCTTCCTGACTTGGAAAATATATTTGCTCCTTTGCCGAGACAGCAAGTTTAGTCTCCTGCTGGTGGAATCTAAAATCTTTTGAAAATGCAGGGTTATTAATGAAAGTGCTAAGGCAACCTTCACACTAATAGCCTGAGGGCACTTATCCAATAACTCAGATACGTCAATACATTAAAGAATTTCTACTTTGATTTGATTATGGCATGCTCTAAATACATTCTTATCTATATCTATCTATCATCTATCTATCAATTGATCTTCCATTCACTATGCTTTCAAGGTATATCTAGATAAGTGCTGTTTGTCTTGGCAATAAATGGCCTTTTTTTTTTTTTGCAAAAGGTATGGGCTTTGCTTTGAAAACAAAAACAACTGTTATTTGCCATGCTCTGAAAATAATTTGCACAAGACTCTTCCCTTCTTTCTTTCTTATTGCCAATGGTTACCAAGAATGACAAATATATTTCATGTAGTGTAACTGACAAAAACAACCAAACCTTACTCAAAGACTAAATAAAAACCTCTACAATCTTCTCCAAAACCCTACTTCTTTCTGGTAGTCATACCTGTTAATTTGGTTCAATTTAGAAGAATTCCAGGCCACAGATTTATGCGGCCTTTGATATAAGCTGCAGGTCACAAATGGTAGCCTTACAATGTAAGTTACTTTCCTGTTCTCCAAACCAACAATTCAGCCTAAACATCTTGGCCAGTGGTGATGATCCTTAAGGCTGTGACTATCAGCTAACATTTTCAAATGTTTCTAAGAAAACATAGTTCCAGAACACCAACAAATGAACAGTCAAGTCATGAGGCTATTACTTTGTCACAAAGCCCCTCCTCTTTACAGAGGGGAGGAGTTGTGAGCAAGAGCCATTTCCCATGTTGGCAGGGGGCGTTCCAGCCCCCTGCCCAGCTGCCTGGCTGCTGCGCCACACCCGCCCCCCCGGTAGCCAACCAACCAGGTGGAGGCTTGGGGGCGGGGTTTTGCTGCTCAAATGTGGCTGCGGCAGCACTTCCCTTTCATTCCGCTGCTGGTTTTTGTTGGATCACCCACCCACCCGCTCTTTAGTTCACTGCTTGGTTCTTGACATTGCTATGGACCTTGTAGAGCTTGTAGGGCAGAGCTTGTCAGAGCTTGTAGGGCAGCTGCTGAAGAAGGAACAAAAAGGGTTTTCTTGTGTGAGTTTCTTGTGGCTGATTAGCTGCTTTCTCTGTGCAAAGGTCAGAGGGGGCAGGGCTTCTGTTGAGGTAGGTGATTAGCTGTGGGAGGAGCTTGTCAGAGCTTGTAGGGCAGCTGCTGAAGAAGGAACAAAAAGGGTTTTCTTGTGTGAGTTTCTTGTGGCTGATTAGCTGCTTTCTCTGTGCAAAGGTCAGAGGGAGCAGGGCTTCTGTTGAGGTAGGTGATTAGCTGTGGGAGGAGCTTGTCAGAGCTTGTAGGGCAGCTGCTGAAGAAGGAACAAAAAGGGTTTTCTTGTGTGAGTTTCTTGTGGCTGATTAGCTGCTTTCTCTGTGCAAAGGTCAGAGGGGGCAGGGCTTCTGTTGAGGTAGGTGATTAGCTGTGGGAGGAGCTTGTCAGAGCTTGTAGGGCAGCTGCTGAAGAAGGAACAAAAAGGGTTTTCTTGTGTGAGTTTCTTGTGGCTGATTAGCTGCTTTCTCTGTGCAAAGGTCAGAGGGAGCAGGGCTTCTGTTGAGGTAGGTGATTAGCTGTGGGAGGAGCTTGTCAGAGCTTGTAGGGCAGCTGCTGAAGAAGGAACAAAAAGGGTTTTCTTGTGTGAGTTTCTTGTGGCTGATTAGCTGCTTTCTCTGTGCAAAGGTCAGAGGGGGCAGGGCTTCTGTTGAGGTAGGTGATTAGCTGTGGGAGGAGCTTGTCAGAGCTTGTAGGGCAGCTGCTGAAGAAGGAACAAAAAGGGTTTTCTTGTGTGAGTTTCTTGTGGCTGATTAGCTGCTTTCTCTGTGCAAAGGTCAGAGGGAGCAGGGCTTCTGTTGAGGTAGGTGATTAGCTGTGGGAGGAGCTTGTCAGAGCTTGTAGGGCAGCTGCTGAAGAAGGAACAAAAAGGGTTTTCTTGTGTGAGTTTCTTGTGGCTGATTAGCTGCTTTCTCTGTGCAAAGGTCAGAGGGAGCAGGGCTTCTGTTGAGGTAGGTGATTAGCTGTGGGAGGAGCTTGTCAGAGCTTGTAGGGCAGCTGCTGAAGAAGGAACAAAAAGGGTTTTCTTGTGTGAGTTTCTTGTGGCTGATTAGCTGCTTTCTCTGTGCAAAGGTCAGAGGGGGCAGGGCTTCTGTTGAGGTAGGTGATTAGCTGTGGGAGGAGCTTGTCAGAGCTTGTAGGGCAGCTGCTGAAGAAGGAACAAAAAGGGTTTTCTTGTGTGAGTTTCTTGTGGCTGATTAGCTGCTTTCTCTGTGCAAAGGTCAGAGGGAGCAGGGCTTCTGTTGAGGTAGGTGATTAGCTGTGGGAGGAGCTTGTCAGAGCTTGTAGGGCAGCTGCTGAAGAAGGAACAAAAAGGGTTTTCTTGTGTGAGTTTCTTGTGGCTGATTAGCTGCTTTCTCTGTGCAAAGGTCAGAGGGGGCAGGGCTTCTGTTGAGGTAGGTGATTAGCTGTGGGAGGAGCTTGTCAGAGCTTGTAGGGCAGCTGCTGAAGAAGGAACAAAAAGGGTTTTCTTGTGTGAGTTTCTTGTGGCTGATTAGCTGCTTTCTCTGTGCAAAGGTCAGAGGGAGCAGGGCTTCTGTTGAGGTAGGTGATTAGCTGTGGGAGGAGCTTGTCAGAGCTTGTAGGGCAGCTGCTGAAGAAGGAACAAAAAGGGTTTTCTTGTGTGAGTTTCTTGTGGCTGATTAGCTGCTTTCTCTGTGCAAAGGTCAGAGGGGGCAGGGCTTCTGCTGAGGTAGGTGATTAGCTGTGGGAGGAGCTTGTCAGAGCTTGTAGGGCAGCTGCTGAAGAAGGAACAAAAAGGGTTTTCTTGTGTGAGTTTCTTGTGGCTGATTAGCTGCTTTCTCTGTGCAAAGGTCAGAGGGGGCAGGGCTTCTGTTGAGGTAGGTGATTAGCTGTGGGAGGAGCTTGTCAGAGCTTGTAGGGCAGCGGCACGCGCCTAGCGGCGCGCGCAGTTTGATCCATCTTTTAGATTTAGGGGAGCTAGTCTCAAACGTTTGTTGGGGGAGATATAGGTTTATTTGGGGGGATTTATTTGTCCTGTCTTCACGCTTTTTATGATGGAGGACCGCTGTAGTCACCCCCAACGACACCTTCTCAAGATGGAGGGTGAGGGAACAGCTGCAGTCGCCTGTGGTTCCTGCGCAATGTTTGCCATCTTGCCAAAGGTTGCAGGCAGCTTTACCTGCAGCAATTGCATGTTGATTGCCCTCTTAAAAGACAAAGTCCAGCAACTGGAGGAACGTGTAGCTACGCTCCAAAGAATTAGAGAGCTGGAGCTCTTCTTGGAAGCAACAGAGCACACCGTCTCCACCAAGGAGGAGACAGGGGACTCCCCTGAGAAGGAGGCTAGTTCACCAACACAGGAGCCAGATATATGGAGAAACGTGACTCAAAGAAGTAGGAGGCCCAGGGTTCGCTCTGATTGTTTAGAAATACGCAATCGCTTTGAGGTCCTTTCTCCTAGCATGGAAGACGAAGAGCAGACTCCATTTGAGGATCTCTCCCTCATTACAGTCGATCAGGTATATGAAGACGAGCAGCAAAGGCAGTCCTCAGGGAATGTGCAGGCGACCTTGGAACGGACAGCTCACGGAAGAACCCCGACCAAACCTAAGAGGAGGCGTGTAGTGGTGATAGGGGATTCCCTACTGAGGGGAACAGAAGCAGTGATCTGTGGGCCTGACAAGATGTCTCGGGAAGTGTGCTGTCTCCCCGGGGCTAAGATCCAAGATGTAACTGAACGACTGCAAGGAATCATAAAACCCACTGACAAATACCCCTTCCTCTTGGTTCATGTGGGAACCAATGACACTGCAAGCAATAGCCTCCAGAAGATCAAAAGAGATTACGAGGCTCTGGGCAGGAAACTGAAGCAATTAAATGCACAAATTGTCATCTCATCTGTCCTCCCAGTTGAACGACGTGGCCCAGGGAGAGAGGGAAAAATAGTGGAAGTGAACAACTGGCTTCGCAAATGGTGTAAACAGGAACGGTTTGGATTCTTAGATCACGGAATGCAGTTTCTTGAAGATGGACTTCTGGCAAGCGATGGGCTGCACCTCACAACGGTTGGGAGGAATGTTTTTGCAAAAAATCTCAGAAACCTCATCAGGAGGGCTTTAAACTGACTAATGTGGGAGAGGGAGACAGTGCTCCTGAAGGTAGGAGTCTATCAATTGATGAAGATGATCATCCAAATGTCATAGACCGAATGGAGCAAACAGCACGCAGACCTAGTGGTGGGAGGAAAAAATCCTTAAATAAGAGACACGGGGGAATGATTAATGGACTTCAATGTCTGTACACTAATGCGCAAAGTATGGGAAATAAACAAGATGAGCTTGAGCTCTTGGTACAGCAAACTAAATATGACATAATAGGAATCACTGAAACCTGGTGGGATAAGTCCCACGATTGGAATGTAATAATGGAGGGATACAATCTATTTCAGAGAAACAGACCAGACAAGAAAGGAGGAGGAGTGGCGTTATATGTCAGGGATGTGTATACCTGTGAAGAGATCCAAGATTTAGAACCTCAAAGCCAAAGTGAGAGCATTTGGGTCAAAATTAAGGGAGAGAAGAATAACAGTGACCTCATTGTGGGAGTTTACTATAGATCCCCAAGCCAAACGGAGGACATAGATGATGCCTTCCTGGAACAGATGGCCAAGCATGCAAAAGGAAGGGAGATAGTAGTAATGGGGGACTTCAATTACCCGGATATTTGTTGGATGTCAAACTCAGCCAAGAGCATAAGGTCAAACAGATTCCTCACTGGCCTTGCAGACAACTTCATTGTCCAGAAAGTGGGAGAAGCAACAAGAGGAACAGCCATTTTAGATCTGGTCCTAACCAATGTTGATGACCTGGTTAGTGGAGTAGAAGTGGAAGGATCATTAGGCGCGAGTGATCATGCTCTTCTGAAGTTTACTATACAGCGGAAAGGAGCAGCCAAGCATACTAGGACTCAATTTCTCGACTTTAAGAAAGCCGACTTCATAAAACTTAGGGAAGTGCTTGGTGAGATCCCATGGACACTAATACTAAAAGGAAAGGGAGTTCATGATGGCTGGGAGTTTGTTAAGAGGGAGATAGTAAAAGCACAACTTCAGGCAATACCAATGAGACGGAAACATGGAAGGTGCCTAAAGAAGCCAGGGTGGCTATCTAAAGAACTTTTAACTGAGTTAAGATTAAAAAAGGATGTGTACAAAAAATGGAAAAGGGGGGAAACCACCAAAGAGGAATTCAAACAAATAGCCAGCACGTGTAGACACAAAGTCAGAAAAGCTAAAGCACAGAATGAACTCAGGCTTGCTAGAGAGGTTAAAAGCAACAAAAAAGGCTTTTATGGGTATGTTCGTAGCAAAAGGAAGAACAAAGAAACAGTGGGGTCACTCAGAGGAGAAGATGGTGAAATGCAAACAGGGGACACAGAAAGGGCTGAACTCCTCAATGCCTTCTTTGCCTCAGTCTTCTCCGATAAAGAAAACAATGCCCGACCTGAAGAATTTGGAGCAAATGATTCAGCAGAGGAAACACAGCCCAGAATAACTAAGGAGATAGTACAAGAATACTTGGCTAGTCTAGATGTATTCAAGTCTCCAGGGCCAGATGAACTGCATCCAAGAGTATTAAAAGAACTGGCAGATGTGATTTCAGAACCACTGGCAGTCATCTTTGAGAATTCCTGGAGAACAGGCGAAGTCCCGGCAGACTGGAGGAGGGCAAATGTTGTCCCTATTTTCAAAAAGGGGAAAAGAGAGGACCCAAATAATTACCGCCCAGTCAGTCTGACATCAATACCAGGGAAGATTCTGGAGCAGATCATTAAGCAAACAGTCTGTGAGCACCTAGAAAGGAATGCTGTGATCACCAATAGTCAGCATGGATTTCTGAAAAATAAGTCATGTCAGACTAACCTGATCTCGTTTTTTGACAGAATTACAAGCCTGGTAGATGAAGGGAACGCAGTGGATGTAGCCTACCTTGATTTCAGCAAGGCATTTGACAAGGTGCCCCATGATATTCTTGTAAAGAAGCTGGTAAAATGCGGTCTTGACTATGCTACCACTCAGTGGATTTGTAACTGGCTGACTGACCGAACCCAAAGGGTGCTCATCAATGGTTCCTCTTCATCCTGGAGAAGAGTGACTAGTGGGGTGCCACAGGGTTCTGTCTTGGGCCCGGTCTTATTCAACATCTTTATCAACGACTTGGATGATGGACTCAAGGGCATCCTGATCAAATTTGCAGATGACACCAAACTGGGAGGGGTGGCTAACACCCCAGAGGACAGGATCACACTTCAAAACGACCTTAACAGATTAGAGAACTGGGCCAAAACAAACAAGATGAATTTTAACAGGGAGAAATGTAAAGTATTGCACTTGGGCAAAAAAAATGAGAGGCACAAATACAAGATGGGTGACACCTGGCTTGAGAGCACTACATGTGAAAAGGATCTAGGAGTCTTGGTTGACCACAAACTTGACATGAGCCAACAGTGTGACGCGGCAGCTAAAAAAGCCAATGCAATTCTGGGCTGCATCAATAGGAGTATAGCATCTAGATCAAGGGAAGTAATAGTGCCACTGTATTCTGCTCTGGTCAGACCTCACCTGGAGTACTGTGTCCAGTTCTGGGCACCACAGTTCAAGAAGGACATTGACAAACTGGAACGTGTCCAGAGGAGGGCAACCAAAATGGTCAAAGGCCTGGAAACGATGCCTTATGAGGAACGGCTAAGGGAGCTGGGCATGTTTAGCCTGGAGAAGAGGAGGTTAAGGGGTGATATGATAGCCATGTTCAAATATATAAAAGGATGTCACATAGAGGAGGGAGAAAGGTTGTTTTCTGCTGCTCCGGAGAAGCGGACACGGAGCAATGGATCCAAACTACAAGAAAGAAGATTCCACCTAAACATTAGGAAGAACTTCCTGACAGTAAGAGCTGTTCGACAGTGGAATTTGCTGCCAAGGAGTGTGGTGGAGTCTCCTTCTTTGGAGGTCTTTAAGCAGAGGCTTGACAACCATATGTCAGGAGTGCTCTGATGGTGTTTCCTGCTTGGCAGGGGGTTGGACTCGATGGCCCTTGTGGTCTCTTCCAACTCTATGATTCTATGATTCTATGATTCTATGATTCTATGGACCTGTGGTTGGTCGCCTTGGTTGTCCAAGGGGCCTGGTAGGAATTTTTATCCAACAGGCAAATTGGCACCGGCCACTTGGTTTTTTGCCTACCTCGTAGCAAATCGTCACAACTTTTAGGTATTGGTGGTTAGGCATTGGAATCTATTTGTGTATTGGAGGGCAAGGTGTGGCCATCGCCTACCCCTCCACTTTATGGGTATTCCGGTAAAGGAATCTGGTGGTCGTGGATCCTGTCCAACGCCCTTGCTGGTGGCTAGGGCCATGGCACGACCCCCAGTGACATCAGGGGGAGCTTTCAGTTGTATTTGCATCAACAGGCTCCTCCTACTGGTGGTTAACCCTTGTTAGACTCACTTCTTCCTGAAGGGGTGGCGTCACGCTCTGTTGTTTTATCCAATGCCTAAGCCAATACCTCTCACATGCTGCAATCAATAAAGTTGTGGTCTTTTTTTAGCCCATTAACCTAATATACTGTGTCCGTGTGTCTTTCTTATCCCCAGGCAGGTGGCGGGTCCTTGAATCACAAATGCTTCAGATGTGCATTATATATCATGGCTGAAGCTAGACAGACAGCCGCAAACAGAGAAATTCCATGGTAGTGAACTGTAGTTTAAGTATAGCAGCCTGAAGGTTCAGTGAAAATAAACTTCCTTTTCCTACCTCACATTTTAATGCAGAATTAATCACAGGTTAGTGGTTAAGCATTTGCTTTTCTTACAGAAGGTCCCTGGATTAATCCCCAGAATTTCCACATTAAAAGGATCAGGTACAGATAGCAAAGATGAGGAATACCTTTGACCCCTAGAGATGCCCTGCCAGCCAGAGTAAGCAATATTTGGCAGCATGGACAGAGAGGAATCTCATACCTGCCAACATTTCTCCAATGAAAATAGGGGTGTCCATTCGCCTTATGCCAGGCAGAACTATGTCGGCTGTTGAGGAGATAAATTATTCAGTTTTGGCATTGCCAGGCTGTTCAGTGCTTTATCTCACAGACAGGTTTTTTCTACTAAGGTGCCAAGCCTGGGATAATTCTTTTATAAGACCAGCTGGCCCACCATTGCATCCACAGGTCCTCTGTTTCCTTCTAGAATGACTTGCTTCTGTTTTCCTTCCCAGCAAGAGTCAGGCCATCTAGTCACTCTGTGTGTAGGTTCTCTTACTGACAAACTGAGTAAGTTACCTGCGCCCAGCTGTCAGATTCCCTGCTTTGAACCTGCTAGAACCTTACAATCATTTCTTCATATTCAGATGGAAAAAAGTCTGCACCTGACAGACAGTGCATATGTCCCTGTCACACAGGATGGAGCTGAACAGGCTGTGGTGTGAGTTGTTTCTTTTCGTTTTTGGCAGAATGTGCCAAGCCAACAGCAATAAGCTATTCAGTGTAGCTATCAAGAAAGTTGATGCAAACAGGAGGCAAGATATAGATGATGTCCAGTTTAGCAGGCACCTTGGAACACCCTAGGTCCCATATAGAAAGAAAGAAGAGGTAATTGCACAATTCTCTTGTCTTGGAAAGCTCACCAGATAACTCTTCCTATTAGCTTGAAGGACCTGATATCCCACCTCATAGTTATTCTTGAGCAACAGTGTCTAAAGAATAGATGGGCCCCACCTTCTTGATTTGAACATTGTAGCACTGACAGCATCTTAAAAAACAGAGACATCACCTTGCCAACAAAGGCCCATATAGTTAAAGCTATGGTTTTCCCAGTAGTGATGTATGGAAGTGAGAGCTGGACCATAAAGAAGGCTGATCGCTGAAGAATTGATGCTTTTGAATTATGGTGCTGGAGGAGACTCTTGAGAGTCCCGTGGACTGCAAGAAGACCAAACCTATCCATTCTGAAGGAAATCAGCCCTGAGTGCTCACTGGAAGGACAGATCCTGAAGCTGAGGCTCCAATACTTTGGCCACCTCATGAGAAGAGAAGACTCCCTGGAAAAGACCCTGATGTTGGGAAAGATGGAGGGCACAAGGAGAAGGGGATGACAGAGGACGAGATGGTTCGACAGTGTTCTCGAAGCTACCAACATGAGTCTGACCAAACTGCTGGAAGCAGCAGAAGACAGGAGTGCCTGGAGTGCTCTGGTCCATGGAGTCATGAAGAGTTGGACATGACTAAACGACTAAACAACAACAAAGCACTGGATTGCTTAAATGCAGCTCTGCATGCACACAGTTGTGGAGTATTCAAAGGAAGACCTGACTTTTTCTTCCCTCAGAAAGGGGTGGGGGTGGGCAGTAATAGCAAGACAGGCAATTAAAGGTAACAGTGAGATGGGATATTGGGTTGTTTTGCTTTATGCCAGCAAGATGGCAATTATCTCAATTTGTGTGACACACCAGATCTGCCAATGAAATAGACAATGGGTTTGTCCTCTGGCCTGAAAAAGCCAGGATACAAGATCACAGTCCTCCTGACCACCTTGTGGCCTATGCTGATGTTAAAACTTTCTTTCTGAGGCCTTCAGCCTGCAAAACCTCTCTGGCCAGTGTCCACAGCAGGTCAGGGGGAGGGGAATCGGATGTAGTATGGACAGATGTGGCAGGATCATAACTCTCTCTTTACTTTGAAAATATTTCATCTGCCCTTAGCCTCTTAAAATCCAATTTCTTTGAATGACTTGGGTGCTTGATTTGACTTATAATTTATAATATCTAACCGCCTTTGAAAACCATGTAAGGATTGCTAACTATAGATAGTGTGCCTATAAAGACCAAGTTTATGACATTCTGTTTGTGATTTGTTCACCCTTTATGTCCAACGGAAAAGAGCAATTATGTTCACTATATGTTTAGTGTTACCTGAGCTTCATTTTACTATGAGGATCAGACCGCAATGCTTACACGTTTAAGTGGCCAGGCTAAAGTCCTGCAGTGCTTTCCCCAATAACAGGAAAACTTCATAATTCTGCTTTAGACAAAGCCACAAGTGAGTTATAAATGTCTTTGTTCTCAAAGCAAAATCGATTCTACACAGTTCAGCAAGTCCTTATTATGTATTCTGCTTATTCTGCAGGGAAGGGAACAAAACCTAGCCCCCTTTTTTTCCTATTCTGTTAAAATGTCGGCATGCAGTGTAGCTCATTCAGTCTCAGAGATTGTCCCAAGCATGTTTGGGGCCTTAAGGCAGCCAGTCCAAATTGTGCCCCCTTTTGTGAGGAAAGAATCGCAATAAGCTAAATCATGGACAATTGCCTGACCTTTAACAGGAAGCTCCTTGGGGGCAAGTGCATGCCTTTGCTTACAAAGGTACATAATGTGCCATGAACAATGTGACGATGCCACGATTAAAGCAAAAACAAAGTGGATCTGCAACAAAATGCCGCGCTGTGATTTGGTCTTGATCAGGGTTCCAGCCGGTCAACCAGGCTCTTTTCAAAGACACTTGATTCCATTCCACTGGTTTTCCAGTCTCCCTTTCAGTTAGCATAGGGGTTAGCATTGTGAACATGTTGAATGTTGAGAAAGCTGTTTTAGCTGTGATTTCTACAATAATCCTTTAATTGGTACTGTGGACTGTTAAGTGGTATTCTTTTTTAAGGGGAAAATGCTATTTTGTTTCCTTTTTTCAAACAGTGTTGAAGTTCAGCACTGGCTTAAAGAACTACTGTCTTCTGAACGGTGGTGGTTTGGGGACTTTGAAATTTCAATGAGAATACAGCTATCATCTGAATTCAGTGCAAATTCTAAAATAAAAGGTGGGGTTTCCTGCATATACAGTGTATTGAATGGTACAGGGCATCACAGTCTAGGTCTCAGTTATAGGATCCTGGCAATACCACTGAGAGAAGCAGAAAATGGTTATTGATTGGTATGTTTTTCTTCTTTGCAAATCTCCCAGTACGTTTCTGAGCACAATTCAAAGGGTTGGTGCTCACCTTCAAAGCCCTAAACGGCCTCGGTCCTGTATACCTGAAGGAGCGTCTCCACCCCCATCGTTCAGCCCAGACACTGAGATCCAGCACCGAGCAGCTATCTTATCTTTAAAAGACATCTGAAGGCAGCCCTGTTTAGGGAAGTTTTTAATATTTAATGCTGTATTGTTTTTAACACTCAATTACGCCCAGAGTGGCTGGGGAAACTCAGCCAGATGAGCAGGTTATCAATAAATTATTATTATTATTATTATTATTAGTAGTAGTAGTAGTAGTAGTAGTAGTAGTAGTAGTATTTATCTACCAAAGAATAAAATAAAATCAGGATTAAGGGATTTTCTCATGACAGTGGAAGGCATGTGTCCTGAATCCCATTGGTGTAGTGCTGGTGCCATTCAGGAAGTGCTTAGCAGGGAGGAGCAAAAATGGAGAGTTGAGGAGGGTCAATTGGATGATGATTGAGAAATGTCCCCATTTTCATCTGAGGAATGTTGGACGGTATGCTAATGTTGTGCAGATGGTCTAGTACAAATCCACCACTAATGTACTATCAAGGACATGTTTCGGAATACACTTAAAAAAAAAAAACAGCCTTGAGGGGCTCAGCAGAAGCATAAACAGAATACAAAAGCAGCCTGCTACTTGTAACACAAAACTGAAACTGAAATTAAAAGCACAGTGCCTGAGGGCTGACTAGCACAGCTCATGGAATGGCAAGCCAGGAGAGCCAATACACTTCAATTTATTAAAAAAAAAAAAAATCCCGAAGGAATTCATTCTAAAGTACTTCATTTAGGGTTACCTTAGTTTTGATACACAAATATGCATGTCTGTGTTTGTGTGTGTGTATAATGATGTCAAGGGACGTGGGTGGCGCTGTGGTCTAAACCACTAAGCCTCTTGTGCTTGCTGATAAGAAGGTTGGTGGTTCAAATCCCCTCAATGGGGTAAGCTCCCGTTGCTCTGTCCCAGCTCCTGCCAACCTAGCAGTTAGAAAGCACGCCAGTGCAAGTAGATAAATAGGTACAGCTGCAGCGGGAAGGTAAACAGTGTTTCCATGCACTCTGGTTTCTGTCACGGTGTTCCATTGCACCAGGAGCAATTTAGTCATGCTGGCCACATGACGCAGAAAGCTGTCTGTGGACAAATGCCTGCTCCCTCGGCCTGAAAGTGAGATGAGCACCGCAACCCCATAGTCGCCTTTGACTGGACTTAACTATCCGGGGTACTTTACCTTTTTTATAGCAGGGATATATATATATATATATATATATATATATATATATATATATATAGTTATATAGCACACAGACAATGAGATAAATCAGCGAAAACAGAGATGTTAAGGTTGAACATAATTCTTGATAAAAGAGCAGCCGGCTGTTTACTGGAGCTGTGAACTCTGAACCAGCCCTGTGAAGTTCATAAACCAAGCTCATTCTTCACAGGAAGTCTAAATGTGCCTCTCAGCTGAAAAATGAACTGTGGGTCACACTGCAAAATCAAATAGATGAAACCTGCAAGGAAAAATTGTGGAGCTATATATTCAGCCTTGAGGAAAGCATGGTGAGTGTTTACCAACCTGTTTCAGTAAAAGCACTTTACTTATTTAATATTATGATCAAAGTTTTGTCATTTTTTCCCTTGGACTTTGATTGAAGCCACTTTACCATAGTATTAGATTTGTAAAATGTTTGATTCATGGGAACGGGGGTGTTAACTTTGCCTCCACCTTACTCAAAGCCCAATACATGATTTTATAGAGGTGACAGTGACATCAATTTAAAGTAGGAACTTGCATTATGTGACCAGGCAGCGACACCCCCAGCCCCCAGGGATCATAAGGAAGGAATAAAGACTCTGACAATGTTATATGGAATTAAAATTAGGCCGCAACTTTATTAAATTTCCAAATGTAGGAAGATCTTGGCTTAGGCCTTGGGTGTGTATCCCTCCCAGCCCCCCAGCTGGAGGGACTGGGGCTCATCAGGGTAAATGGGATATGGGGGTGCTTTGCAAGACGTAAGCATAGCAGGCAGCCCAGCCCATATCCCCACACACAGGGTAGTTCACTGACAGCTTTTTGGTGTATGGCCAGCGACACCCATTATATAACCCCTTTTAAGAGGGGGACCCTGGAATCGCTGCCACGGGGGGGGGGGGTGAGTCACCACTTCACACACACACACACACACACACACCATTATAGGGAAGAAAAGACTAAAGGATTCCCCCCAAGGCCATAAACCACCAAAGTTGTGATGAATTGCTATGGGGAAGACAAAACCTGCCAATGCAGGAAAATTTCTTCCTGGTCCTTCAACAGCAACCAGTCAAAGACCATAGCAGCGCCCGCAAAACCAGAAGAAAAAGTTAACCTGCAAACAAGAAAAATTAAACTAAGGGAGGGTATGGAGGGTGAATCTCTCTCTAGAGCCAACTGTCTGGTTATTGTCGGCTCCACCTCCTATTTATAAATGGGACTGGTCCCACCTCCCAGCAGTGAAACTTGATTACTGAGGCCAGGCGTGAACCTCCAAAAAATAACACTGAGAGGCAAGCCAGCCCCTGTTTGCCAGTAAGCTCTCTGGGAACTCTAGCACCATGCGCGATCCCGCAAAGGGCACCCACAATGTAAAGTGTGAGTGCTCATTAAACTTTGTGCATGAGCTACAGAACAACTGCCAAAACAAGAAGAGTGTTGGAGGTCTGAGGTTACCACCATGTTAATTTGTAGGGAGTACAATTTCTTTACTATTTCATCTTCTTGAAATCAGCAAGGCTCAAGATTTTTCATTTCCCGTCCTAATTGGATCACTGTGTTATTATTTTCATAAACCATGCTGCCAACTTCCATTCTCACTGGCTCAATTCATAACTATACTCAATTCATATAGAGTCATAGAATTGTAGACTTGGAAGGGGTAATGAGGTCAACTAGTCCAAACCCCTGTAATGCTGGAATCCTTTTGCCCAATGTGGGGCTCAAAGCCACAAACTTGAGATGAAGAGTCTCATGCTCTACTGACCTAACTATCTGATCCAGCCAAACTTAAATACAGTGGTACCTCAGGTTACATACGCTTCAGGTTACATATGCTTCAGGTTACAGACTCCGCTAACTCAGAAATAGTACCTTAGGTTAAGAACTTTGCTTCAGGATGAGAACAGAAATCATACTCTGGCGGTGCAGCGGCAGCGGAAGGCCCCATTAGCTAAAGTGGTCTCCAGGTTAAGAACAGTTTCAGGTTAAGAACAGACCTCCAGAACGAATTAAGTTCTTAACCCGAGTTACCACTGTACTCTTATTGTTGACATTGGTCTGTCTCAGGAGACAATGGAGGAATGTGCCTTTGGGAGTGAAGTCAAACTGTTGGAAGGTTAAAGTTTTAAACACATTTAAAACTCATGATAGTAGTTACAATCTAGCCAATGTTGACTACATTTCCAGTTCGATTGATCCTAATGGAAAGGGAGAGTTAAGCACACACCAGCCTGAAATTCTGTCGATCACCTCTTCTATCCACCTCCAGCCTCTGCATTTAGCGCTGGCTCCATGGTTAAAAATTCAATGGCACATACTTCCTACAGCTACAGACATTATGCCAGCTTTTCAAATGATTCATCATCTAATGTTCAAAAAGCCAATGCAATTCTGGGCTGCATCAATAGGAGTATAGCATCAAGATCAAGGGAAGTAATAGTGCCACTGTATTCTGCTCTGGTCAGACCTCACCTGGAGTACTGTGTCCAGTTCTGGGCACCACAGTTCAAGAAGGACACTGACAAACTGGAAGGTGTCCAGAGGAGGGCAACCAAAATGGTCAAAGGCCTGGAAATGATGCCTTATGAGGAACGGCTAAGGGAGCTGGGCATGTTTAGCCTGGAGAAGAGGAGGTTAAGGGGTGATATGATAGCCATTGTCAGGGAACTGCCATCGGAACTAGAGGAGGAGGCGAGGCTCCACAGCGATGCTGGAGAGGGGCCAAGCAGGGAGAGAGGCAGGTCTCCGGTTGGGGAAGAAAATCAGCGCAACACCAGGGATAGAGGGGGGTCAATGGGGGAAGCAGAGAGCAGGCTCCGGGACTCTTCACTGGACAGCAGCGGGGAGAGCACAGGTCCTCCGCTACCCACGCCCTCCCTGCGCAGAAGACTTCCGCGCAGGGAGAGTAGGAGGAGACTGGGCATCATACAACTTTTATGTTGGAAAAGGTTTAAGAAACGCCCACTGACGGATTCTGCCAGTGACTGAACAGCCACGGAGTGGATGGCTGTCCAGCGAGAAATGGTTTAACCAGCCAACCTAGCCCAGAGCGGCGGCAACTTACGCACAAGCAACCCCTAAAGCCATTACAGCCATGTTCAAATATATAAAAGGATGTCACATAGAGGAGGGAGAAAGGTTGTTTTCTGCTGCTCCAGAGAAGCGGACACGGAACAATGGTTCCAAACTACAAGAAAGAAGATTCCACCTAAACATTAGGAAGAACTTCCTGACAGTAAGAGCTGTTTGACAGTGGAATTTGCTGCCAAGGAGTGTGGTGGAGTCTCCTTCTTTGGAGGTCTTTAAGCAGAGGCTTTGACAACCATATGTCAGGAGTGCTCTGATGGTGTTTCCTGCTTGGCAGGGGGTTGGACTCGATGGCCCTTGTGGTCTCTTCCAACTCTATGATTCTATGATTCTATGCTCTTTTGTGAAACATGAGTGTTTATTTGAAAGCAGCTAACATTTTCAAAATATGCCCAATTACCAATAAGTTGTTAACATCTATCTTTTCAAATCCCTTGGCACTTCTATTTTTCCAAACTGAAAAAACCCAGAGAGAATCACAACCTTCTATAAAGGCTGACCTGAGAGCAGATGTCAACCATTTGTATCCTCAAAGATAGAAAGTGAATGCAAAACCACAGAAATACAAATCTGAATGAAAGACATGAATACCTCTCTCAGTCATTTAATGAATGTGTCAGATTTCCATTGATGGAAACTATTCTCTGCTATTTTTATACTCAGGTGCTTTCTCAGTAATTATTAAGTTATCATGTTTTCTGCAGTTGAATAAAATTCATTTAATTTGGGGGGGAATTGCATTTCCTGTTGCATGATTTGTTTCTTACCTTCCTTTTAAGCTAGCCTTTATAACTATTAAAAAACGCATAATGCTTGTTGGCAAATAATGTTTTACATGGTTTATTTATAATCTATAGCATAATGGATGGTTAGAAAAGTTAAAATAATGTCTTAAATTGTTCATTCTTTTCCTGGAATTTGCTGCTCAAATGGGTTATTAACAACAACAAAAAGTTCTCAATATTTCCACACATTTACTGGATGGGCTTTCATAATTTGCTCTGCTATAATGTGCTTTCTAGGACTTAGTGCCAAAATTCTCCATGTTATTTGTGTCCAGTGAAAGCGAGAGAAGGCCTGAATATACTCCAGGCGAGGCCTTAAATTCATCTCCCACTGTTGAAGAGGAACTCAACAAAGAAAAATATTGTCTGAGAAATTCTGGTCCGCTTAGAAATTGAATGAATCTCTTTCGTTGATGAAATCTCTATCGGTTGATGAAGGAAGTCACAGGCTAAGAGACAAGGACTGGAATAAGTAAGAGCCAAGTTCATTTTTTCTTTTAACAAATAATAATCATAATCATCATCATCATCATCATCATCATCATCATCATCATCATAATAATAATAATAATGTAACAAGCTGGTTTTATATATAAATTCATTGATGGTAAAATAGTTGAGGCCATATTCATTGAAAATTCTCAAGCAGAATTTCAAATTCTCCAGTAGTTCCAATTGGTACAAAATGCAGAAAGAAAGGCAAAAATGTGTTGGAAAATTATTTACGGAGAAATTTCATCTCAGACCTTATGTTTCCTTTGCTTAAAAAAGCCATAGTCCATAAGCATTTATTCCCTTCTTTTATGGATGCAGATACCATAGATCCCAATGGGCAATGCAAGACAATACATATTTTTGCTAAAGTGAGCAGCCAAAGACAACTTTCCCCATAGCTTTTAATTTTAAAATTCCAAAAGTACTATTTTAAAATCATGTGGATTCCCTACCTTATCATTAAAAAAAAGAAAAAGATGAATAAGCCTCAGTAGCTTATTCCGGGAGAAGGAGAGAGAAAGAGAGTGTGTGTCTCTTTAAAGTACCACAGTTGCCTTTCTTTCTTTCTTTCTTTCTTTCTTTCTTTCTTTCTTTCTTGCAGCAAACTTATTTGGCTGTCCCTCTGGAATTTGTCCCTGTTGACCTTAGCCAAAGCAGCTTAATTAACAGGATCTGCGAGACATATATTTGTGAGAATTCCAAGAAAGGAATGTGAAATGTAACACAGCTTGTAAGATTCTAACATCTCCATGAGATTGTCATTGTACTGTGGTCATTACATTTATGTCATCCTGATAAGCAGAGAACATGAACTAGTGACACTGGGGTGCAACCCCTTACTGCTATTACTTTCGCGGAGGTGCCAGCTTTACTGTCAAATGATGACACCTCAGTGTCAAAACTTGACAGTCCCTGGAAAAAGGAAGGGAATGAAATGGGTAGGTGGGTGACAGTAACATATATAAAGGGGAAGCAACATTTGGAATTGCTTCAATGCAAATAAAGGATAAATTTTAAAAAGTTATAAGGAGAAAATGCTAAGAAGTTGATGCAATGCAATGCAAGGTTAGGTCATGGAGCAAACCTAGCAAATATACCTGGTAATAACAGCTAGGTTTGGTTAGTTCCTTTTGTATACAGTGGTACTTCAGGTTAAGAACTTAATTCATTCTGGAGGTCTGTTCTTAACCTGAAACTGTTCTTAACCTGAATCACCACTTTAGCTAATGGGGCCTCCTGCTGCCGCTACAGCGCAATTTCTGTTCTCATCCTGAAGCAAAGTTCTTAACCTAAGGTACTATTTCTAGGTTAGCAGATTCTGTAACCTGAAGCATCTGTAACCTGAAGCGTCTGTAACCAGAGGTACCACTGTATAGGATTTCCGAAGTTCTGAATGAGACTTCTTTTCTTTGGTAGAAAACACAGGTAAAATGGCCACAAGGCATATCAAACACCAGTTCTGCTTTAATGATATGCATTATTTCACTGTATCCCTCAAGACTCCATTAGTGAAGCACACTCTTTTCTTGGGTTTGGTCCAGAGATTCCATCTGGAACAAAATGCAGCAGCTAAGACTATTGATGGTGACAGACAATTGCCAGCCCATAACTCCCATATGTAAAAGCTTACACTGGCTAGCTATATGCTGCCAGGCCAGGTCGAGGGGCTTGTATTAAGCTGCAAGGTTCTTAACAATTTGGGTTCAAGATACCGTACCTTAGGGATCACTTGGCTGATATTATTGCCTGATCACTGAGGTTTTCAGGAGAGTCACTGCTAGTTGTCACCCATGGCTCATATGCACTGGTCATATTTACCAGAAGCCATATATTCAGTGTTGGAGGAGCAATTTTGTGAAACCCCTTTCCAGCTGACAGTAGACAGGTCCTTCTTTGTTGAATTTCCAGCTTCTAGCACAGACCATTTCATTTCAGTGGGCATTTTTAGCCTTTTCTAATTTTAGTTAGAATTAATTTCCAATTCTAGTTACGGTAGCTTTTAACCGATTTTATTTCTATTGCGCTTGTTACACTTATTTTACACTGCTTAGACATTATTGTGTTTAAAGGGTATATCCTGACTTCATGGCAAAGCTGTAACACATTATACTATGTTACAGATAGGTAGCCGTGTTGGTCTGCCATAGTCAAAACAAAAAAAAAAAATTTCTTTCCAGTAGCACCTTAAAGACCAACTAAGTTAGTTCTTGGTATGAGCTTTCGTGTGCATGCACACTTCGTCAGATACATGGTATCTGACGAAGTGTGCATGCACACGAAAGCTCATACCAAGAACTAACTTAGTTGGTCTTTAAGGTGCTACTGGAAAGAAAAAATTTTTTTTTGTTTTGACATTATACTATGATTTTCCGGTTCTGTAGGAAAATAGTTGCATACTTTTCTTTTCAAACTTAAGGGTGACTTTAGTTTTTAGTGTTTTTGTTTTGCTTTGACCTTTGGTCATCACCAGCAAAAATGTGCTTGCTCACTCAAATAACAGGACTATATATTACACAAATTACACCCATATCCTAAACTGATGACATTGATATGAACATTTCAGTGACTTTTGACTCTTACTGAATAGGTACAAAGCAACTGTGCCGGATACAAGTGGGCGACAGAGTTTATTTTTTCTTCATTTTCACAGAAGTGTGCTTTTCCCCACTGCAAATCACTTTTGAAAGTCAAAGGTGGTTTACAGTCAAGGCTGGCTCAAGACTGCTCCATTCCATGTGATCTACCACAGGATCTATAGCAATGCTATTTAATCTCTCTTAATCAGATTTAAAGTAACTTGCATGTTATCAGGTTGTCAATAAACAGTACTGTTTTGAAATACTAAATATACTGCAAGACAACTCCCAATGTAGTAAAATGAGACCTCTACTAATAGTTGGGAGGAATAGTTCTCTGGAATTCTTTTTGTTGGCTTGGATTCTAACTTTCCTTCTATTGATCAGAAAAGGGTTTGCATTCACAGTCCAAGGCGTTCTTGCTTCCTTCTTTCCCCTTCCTTCTATGTTCATCTGGGAGTATGTCAGACTTTTCTAAACTTCTTCTTTACCTCCCACATATTTGTGGATTGCGGGTGGGAATGCTTACAGGAGTTCCTTTCCTACCATGTCTCCCCTTTCATAGAAGAAACCCTGTGACAGAACAAAGGTTTCATTTCACGTGTGAATATCTTTTGGTACAGCAAATAAAGGTTGGATTTAGTAGAATTTATCACGTATTCAGCCTCACAACAATTATCAAAAGTCATTAAACTGATTTTAATGAACACCCAAATTGTCAGTGTACTAATTAGTAAAAGGGGGTGTTTAATAAACATTCTTGGAGGAAAAAATGGAAAATGTGTGATCTAATGAATTTCAGAAAGGTAACCTTAATGAAAGTGATTTGCTTAATAGCAGTGGGAGTTCAAACATAATGTGGGGTTCAAATACAAAAAGAGGAAGGCAATTACAATTATGGATGAGTGAAAAATGAAGCCATATAGAAATCAAAAGCTAGTTTTACCAACAGAGTTACAGAAGGGGGCATAGCTCACTGGTAGAACACTGGCCAGAAACAGATTACAAGCCACTGCAAAATTCTGACTAAAGAGGAAATTCTGCGTAAATGATCTGGAACGTGCAGAATAATATTCCACTGGAATTTACAAAAGTCCCAGTGAATTCAGTCTCTAAGGCACTACATGATCCTTGAGCTTGTATGGAGTCTTCTGTCGCTGTGATTTCCCCCCAAATTCCCACAGAAGCACTTCCCCTGTTAATAGAAATGAAATAATATGTGGACTTTGGGTGTGAGTTCATCCATTTCTGATCCTTAAGATGCTTCTCCATATTTCCAGTACAAGGAGTTGAGACAGAAGTGCTGGGAAAGACTGTGACTTAATATCGTGATGATCTCTTGTCAAACAGGAAAGACTTGTGCTAGATGGGCTTCAGCACTGAGGATCACACGCCTGAGGTGTCAGACAATTTTGTCTACCTGATTTCCACCAGTAACCTCTCCATCAACACTGAGCTGGACAAGTATATTAGCAAGGCAGCTATGGCATGGCTAACTTCTCCAAAAGGGTATGGGGGAATGTGATGCTAATGTCCAATACCAAGATGAAGCTCTACTGGGCTTGCATGCTGAGCACACTGTTTTATGGAAATGAGTAATGGGCAACTTACAACTGCTAGGTGTGATGCCTCAATGCCTTCCACACATGCTGTGTTAGGAAGATTTTAGGAATCACATGTCTAAAACAAAGAATGTGCTATTCCAAGTCCACATCCCCAGCATGTTTGTACTCCTATCTCAGGTGAGCGGGTGGTGCTGTGGCCTAAACCACTGAGCCTCTTGGACTTGCAGATCAGAAGGTCGGTGTTTCGAATCCCCGCGATGGGGTGAGCTCCTGTTGCTCTGTCCCAGCTCCTGCCAACCTAGCAGTTCGAAAGCACTCCAGTGCAAGTAGATACATAGGTACCACTGTGGTGGGAAGGTAAATGGTGTTTCCGTGCACTCTGTTTTCCGTCACGGTGTTCCGTTGCGCCAGAAGTGGTTTAGTCCTGCTGCCCACATGATCTGGAAAGCTGTCTGTGGACAAACGCTGGCTCCCTTGCCTGAAAGCGAGTTGAGCACCTCAACCCCATAGTCGCCTTTGACTGGACTTAACCATTCAGGGGTCCTTTACCTTTTTTTTTTTTACGCCTATCTCAGCAATGTCTACATTGGCTTGGTCATGTTCACAGTATGGACAATGGCAGGATCCCCAAAGATGTGTTTTATGGGGAGCAGGTTTCAGGCACCAGGACCATGGGCAGACCAACGCTGCATTACAAAGATGTCTGAAGGCTGGTAAAATCAACCCCATCATTTAGGAATTCCTTGCAGACAACTGCAGAGAATAGAATCTCTTGGTTCTACTCTGTGAAACAAATCCCTTCTGTTCCATGAAAACTACATAGTACGATGGGGACCTCATATTCTTGTTGACCGTCTGATTTGCTTGAATTTACAAGGGTAACTCCTGCACATGCATTCTGTATTCCAGGGTAACAGTGTGACTCACAGTTTGCTAAAACTGTTTCACACATTTTTTGCCTCCTTGAAATAAATGTGAAAGTGCTATAGACAAGTGTGCCTGAACTTGTCACACAGTGGGAAACCATGCAGTGCATGAGTTCTTCAGTTACCCTCTTCTTACACATCTGCCAGAAAAACCTCTAAACTTGATTTATAGTGCTCAGGTGCTTCCACTACAAAACCTGGACAATTATACATCTGAATGCTTCACACTATGCCTGCAATACATTCCAACTTCAAGGAACTATCTCCACATCTCCTTCGTCTGTTGACAAAGTCCTGAACTTCTGCATTTGACGCCAGCATGTTATGTGTGCATAGTATATTTATGTAGAACAGTAGCTAGTAGGGCTATGGGGTGGGGGATCTATTGCTTTGAGAAGATTCATTCTGTTGCTCTGTTATTCTGTTATTTCATTCTTGCTTTATAGAGCCATGCTTTTCCAATAAACAAAGTCCATTGTCGTTTGCATTTCATATTGATATTTAAATATCAATGCACCCATAATTCATGAGTTGATCATGGGGTTGGAGTAGAAATTTGAAAGCTAGTCATCCTTTGAAATTTGCACTTACCTGAATTTTGCAAAGCCCTTCTCCAATGAAACAATGCTCTATGGAAATGCATGTATTAGGACAAAGTGTGCATAAAAATAACTATATTAGTGAAAACAACATACAGTGGTACCTCGGGTTAAGTACTTAATTCATTCCAGAGGTCTGTTCTTAACCTGAAACGGTTCTTAACCTGAAGCACCACTTTAGCTAATGGGGCCTCCTGCTGCCGCCGTGCTGCCACTGCATGATTTCTGTTCTCATTCTGGAGCAAAGTTCTTAACCTGAGGTACTATTTCTGGGTTAGCAGAGTCTGTAACCTGAAGAGTATGTAACCTGAAGCGTATGAAACCTGAGGTACCACTGTACTGACATGCACCTTGTTAGGGGAAATTTCTTGAAAAAATGAGTCAAAGTTGCTTGCAAAAATGTGTGCGCATTAAAATTAGCACTAAAATGCAGGTGAATTTTCATGAAGCTTTTTTAAAAAATGCAAATTGCTGCAGAAATGTGGACAGCTGAATTTATAACAGGGGAAAATAAGAAATGGAGAGAACTGAAATTGGCAGTTCCTTCTGTCCCTAGTGGCTCACCAGGGTGTGCATGAGTGAAACCACAGCAATAACCTCTCCGTAGCAGAGGGGGTGGAAAAGTTAAGGCATGCACTGGCAAAGCCAATCCAGTTCAATCCTCTTGTCACCACAACCTCAGTGCTTCCTTTTCTGGCATGCTGCAGCAGTACCCATTCTGTCTGGAGCAAGTCTCTTGAGACCCCCTCCTCTAATGGCAAATTCACCCCATGAGAGGGATGACAGTGGCAGTCTCCAAGTTTTTTCCTCAAATGTACATCTTTTGTCTTGGAGGATCACTCTTTCGTATATCGTGAAATCTGTCCCAACTTTTTCCTGACTATATCTTTGCTTTTTCCTCGTGGTTGTCAAAGGGTGCATTACATTCATCTTCCTGCCAGAACTATTCATTCATGCAGCACGATCTCTGCATTTTGAACATCTGTCTTCCACCATCCCTTTCAAGAGGTAGAAGAATTCCTCATATCATTCTTGGTTAAGGCATCACTAAAGTAGGTCAGATGTTGTCGGAGTTCATCTGAAAGTAACAAAGTGAGACTGTTGCCAGATTTACTTCTTCACTGTGGTGCTTCCACAGTGTCCGATCTTATGTACTCTGCTGAACCACACATAATTGTAACTGAAAATGTACAGGTCAGAAGGAATGCACAATGCATTAACAACATGTTGGCACTGTGGCTATGACAAAGGGTGTTAAACTGTGAATATCAGGCTGGTTGCCCACCAAAGCATTTTGCATTATTCTTTTCTGCTTTTTAATACATCACTTCAGAAGACATTTTTCTTTAATTTTTCCCAAACCAAAGTGTTTCTCTGAGAGTTAGAAAGTTTGATAAACAAAAGCAACCATCCACCCATTGTGAAGAAGAAAGACCATCATTTAATTGATTGATTTTCAAGTTTTCTGAACATAAATTTTGGCTTACAAAGTATTCATACTTCACGGAAATTAAGACCATAGCGCTCCAGTATGCCAAAAAGATGAAAAACTAACAATGATAAAAGGTAAGTAATTTCCTGCACCCCCGTGACATTCACCAAATTTTAGCACAATATTTCTTTTGTAATTATCTGTTCCTGTAATACACTCAAAGCAAACTAGCCCTATAATGCGAGAAAGAACTTACTGCCTTAAAAATGGCCTTTTTTTAGCTTCTTCAGATATTTGGTTGAAAAGTGATAATTTATTTTTACTTTTTTAAAAAAAAACACACCCAACAGCATAAATCAGGCATAGGCAAACTCCAGCCCTCCAGGTGTTTGGGACTACAATTCCCATCATCCCTGATCACTGGTCCTGTTAACTAGGGATGATGGGAATTGTAGTCCCAAACATCTGAGGGCCAGAATTTGCCTAAGCCTTGTATAAATACTATCATCTCATCTTACAGGACCTCTAAGTTGGTTCACAATAAAAGGCATAAGAAGTTAATCTGGGCTATACCCAGGTGGATGCATTTAGATCTATTATAGCATTTAAAGTGGAACGTGCCTGAGTGGTTCAGCCAATATCTTTCATGCTAAAGGTCATGAGTTCAATATTCGATATCTCCAGTTAAAATGGGAAATGTCTCTGGCTGAGGCCCCTGAAAGCCTCTAACATTAACAGGCAGCACATTAATTTTTAGAAATTATGATCACTGGGCTGCTGTCAGGGCAAACTGTATTTTAATGCTACTTATACATGTGTGTTGGTGCACTTTAATTATCGGTTTTAACTAGTTTGCTTTTTTTTTTTTACTTTGTATTTTATAACGACATTTCAAAATTTAAGCCAACGTGAACTTTGGGGGAAGGCAAGATATAAATATGTTAAACGAATAATAAATAAATAATGTGAGAAGACATCTTCACTCTGTCCCATATAAGTCTACTTACCCTTTGCGTGTGACAGCAATGCAGGCCAGCAATGCATCCTGGCATCCTTATCCGGGGATGGCCTGGCTGGTGAGGCTGACTGAAAGCTCACCTTGTCGGCTGGTGTTTCGGTTTCAAATCTGTCCGCAAACTGGCGAATGGCAGGCAGGCTTATAGCCTGGGCCCTCCCAGATGTGGGCCTAATGGCTGCCATTCTGTCATAGGTAGAAAGTAAAATGCTTCACTTGGGGTTGCCATTATGAACCTACTTAGACCCTGAGGTCCTCCTTCATGTGCCCCCTCCTCGAGAGGTCCGGAGGGTAGCAACACGAGAACGGGGCCTTCTCTGCAGTGGCTCCCCATCTGTGGAACACTCTCCCCAAGGAAGTTCACCTGGAGCCTTCATTACACACCTTTAGGAGCCAGGCAAAAACATTCCTTTTTAATCAGGCCTTTGGTTGATCCAATTTATATCCTATGCCCTTTAAAAATGTGGGGGTTTTTGTGGGGGGGGAAACTATTGGGTTGTTTTTATTTTTATCAGGTATTTTGTGGTTTTATATCTTGATTTTATTCTGTGAATCGCCTTGAGATCCCCAGGTATAGGGCAGTATATTATTATTATTATTATTATTATTATTAATAATAATAATAATAATAATAATAATAATAATAATGTGGCATAAAGGTAAAGGGACCCCTGACCGTTAGGTCCAGTCATGGCCGACTCTGGGGTTGTGGCGCTCATCTCGTTTTATTGGCTGAGGGAGCTGGTGTACAGTTTCTGGGTCATGTGGCCAGCATGACTAAGCCGCTTCTGGCGAACCAGAGCATCGCACGGAAACACCGTTTACCTTCCCGCCGGAGCAGTACCTATTTATCTACTTGCACTTTGATGTGCTTTCGAACTGCTAGGTTGGCAGGAGCAGGGACCGAGCAACGGGAGCTCACCCTGTTGCGGGGATTCGAACCGCTAACCTTCTGATCAGCAAGTCCTAGGCTCTGTGGTTTAACCCAGAGTGCCACCCACGTCCCAACAATAATGTGGCATATATGCTCATAAATAACACCCATTGCTTCAATGGGACTTTCTTTCAGGTAAGCATGCAGACTGAGTCTATTTGATCTTCCATTCCACTATCTGAGTGCCACAGCCAAGCTCAATGTACTAACTGGGCACCGTAGTCTAAATAACAACAACAACAACAACAACAACAACAACAACAACAACAACAACAACAATAATAATGTTTAGGGAAGCTTTTAATGTTTGATGTATTACAGTATTTTAATATTTTTTTGGAAGCCGCCCAGAGTGGCTGGGGAAGCCCAGCCAGATGGGCGGGGTATAAATAATAAATTATTATTATTATTATTATTATTATTATTATTATGGTGGTGGTGACTGTCTTCAACAGGAAACACCTCATGAGAGCGAGAGGGTACAGAAATGTTCTGCAGGGGGCCACTTTCCACCATCGTTGGGCACATTGCAGGTTGGAAATAAAAGAAAACCCTGTGTTTCAAGCTTTGCTAGGTTCTGTGATGTGACATTTGATTTCCCGTTTTCTATTTATTTCCCCTCCCCTCCCACAAACCTGTGTAAGATTGGGTTCAGCTGAGCGGCACAGCTTTTTGTACACAGAGCTGCTGCCACACTGGTCCCAAATGATGAGAGCTTCAAAAGGGCTTAATGCCTCAAGCATTGTTCTCACACGGGCTTCATTCGTTTCAGTCCAGCTTGTGTGGGTGTAACATTTGGTAGATTGCACTCAGAGTAGGCAAACTGATATTTCATAAGTTGTTTGGCTGTTTCTATAGCTGTACAAACAGAACACGTATAAGAGATACCATAGGGCAGTTTGTCAGTCATCCCCATCATCATGAATAGAATAAGATTTAGTAATTTCCAATACATTAACTATGCCAAAGGGATGGTAGTCAATTCAATAAATTAACATAATGTGAAGAACTCAGCTTTGATTTCATTTTCTTTTTTAAAAGCACCCCAAATGGGTACAATGGGTAGCACAGTCTAAGTCATTACTTTTAACATGCATATTTTATTTATTGCATAAAATATATACACTGCTTGATTGTAAAAGAAAAGAAAAGTGGTTTACAAAAAGATAAAAACGAGAAAACCAAGGAAAATTAGCCATTTGAACAATGGTTCTCAAAGTGTGTGGCATGCCACACTGGTGTGGCAAGAGGGGATGACAAGTGTGGCAGGAAGATTCAAAGACAATCAAAGAAACATTTAAACATTTCAGTGTACTATAGTATAGTACAGTGGTACCTCGGGTTAAGTACTTAATTCGTTCCGGAGGTCCATTCTTAACCTGAAACTGTTCTTAACCTGAAGCACCACTTTAGCTAATGGGGGCCTCCCGCTGCTGCTGCGCCACCAGAGCATGATTTCTGTTCTCATCCTGAAGCAAAGTTCTTAACCTGAAGCAATATTTCTGGGTTAGCGGGCTCTGTAACCTGAAGCGTATGTAACCTGAAGCATATGTAACCTGAAGTACCACTGTATAGTATAGTATCATTTATTTATTTATTTATTTATTTATTTATTTATTTATTTATTTGCAGAATATAGATAGATACCTTTTCAAAACAAGCAAGAGCATCAAGTGATAATGAGGACAATCCTGGTTGCATTTTTCAACGGATTTCTTCTTAATTAAAAAATAAATAAATTGGTGTGGCACGAGGAATTTCTTGTTCTGAAAGGGTGGCCCAGAGGAAAAAGTTTGAGAACCACTGCTTTAAAACATGCAAAATGTTAAGACAGCAAAACTGATTAAAATATTCACACCAGCATTTCTAAGCATCTGGGTAGGATGCATAAACAAGAATATTTTTAGCACGTGCCAGAAACAGTACAGTGAAGGCACCAGAAAGAGTACAGTGATGTTAGTAGACAGGGAGTTCCAATGTACAGTATAGCTGCTGCTGCTACACCAAACAATATATTTCCTTTCCTTCAAGCAATGGATAGCTGTTGGTTGCCCATTATCCACATTCCCATTTTCCTATAACATTATTGATTTTGGGGAGGGTGGTAGCTAAGTGGTAGAGAGCATGTGCTTTGTTGCTGTTGTTGTTTAGTCGTTTAGTCGTGTCCGACTCTTCATGACCTCATGGACCAGAGCACGCCAGGCACTCCTGTCTTCCACTGCCTCCCGCAGTTTGGTCAAACTCATGTTAGTAGCTTCGAGAACACTATCCAACCGTCTCGTCCTCTGTCGTCCCCTTCTCCTTGTGCCCTCCATCTTTCCCAACATCAGGGTCTTTTCCAGGGAGTCTTCTCTTCTCATGAGGTGGCCAAAGAATTGGAGCCTCAGCTTCAGGATCTGTCCTTCCAGTCAGCACTCAGGGTTGATTTCCTTCAGAATGGATAGGTTTGATCTTCTTGCAGTCCATGGGACTCTCAAGAGTCTCCTCCAGCACCATAATTCCAAAGCATCAATTCTTCGGCGATCAGCCTTCTTTATGGTCCAGCTTTCACTTCCATACATCACTACTGGGAAAACCATAGCTTTTACTATACAGGCCTCTGTTGGCAAGGTGACGTCTCTACTTTGTAAGATGCTGTCTAGGTTTGTCATTGCTTTTCTCCCGAGAAGCAGGCGTCTTTTAATTTCGTGGCTGCTGTCACCATCTGCAGTGATCATGGAGCCCAATAAAGTAAAATCTCTCACTGCCTCCATTTCTTCCCCTTTTATTTGCCAGGAGGTGACGGGACCAGTGGCCATGATCTTCGTTTTTTTGATGTTGAGCTTCAGACCATATTTTGTGCTCTCCTCTTTCACCCTCAATAAAAGGTTCTTTAATTCCTCCTCACTTTCTGCCATCAAGGTTGTGTCATCTGCATATCTGAGGTTGTTGATATAATAACTCAGAGAAACTATGAGCTATGCCGAGCAGGGCACCCAAGATGAACAGGTCATAGTGGAGAGTTTTGACCAAATGTGATCCACCTGGAGGAGGAACCGGCAAGCCACTCCAGTATCCCTGCCAAGAAAACTCCATGGACAAGGAAAAGACAGCATGTGCTTAACATAAAGTAAACCCCAGATTTAATCCTTGGCATCTCCAGATAGCTTTGTGAACATCACCTGCTGGTAACCCTGGAGATTCTCTGTGAGTCATTGTGGACAATAACGAGTTTGATGGACCATTAGCTGACTCCATATGATAGATATATGTTCCATAAAACAAATCCTACCTAATCTGAATTTCTTATTTCTCAAGATACTCCATGCCCCTTATTGTTCCACACATAAGATTTAATTAGTTTGTTAATTCAGATAGATGATAGATACATGGATAGATGATAGATAGATGATATAGATAGATAGATAGATAGATAGATAGATAGATAGATATAGATAGATAGATAGATAGATAGATAGATAGATAGATAGATGATAGATGATACAGTGCTTTTTTTCCTTTAAAAAAATGTTTATGGGTATTCTCATTTTGACTAAAGAAAATCACCATTTTATAGTTCAGATAGATGATAGATACATGGATAGATAGATGATAGATGATAGATGATAGATAGACATATATAGATAGATAGATGATAGATAATACGGTGCTTTTTTTCTTTTAAAAAATATTTAGGGGTACTCTCATTTTGACTCAAGAGAATCACCATTTTATAGTTCAAATCAGGAAAAATAAATACAGTAAATGGACAAAGAACATGCATTACACCAGGAAAGGAAATGAAGCCGCCATTGGAGGTGGTAACAACAATATGGACCAATTGCCATTCTAGATTCCAACTCCTGCTTCACACATTAAACACTCGCTTCCATCTGAGACTCAGGGAACACTGTGACAGGAAATGAGAGGTAGCAACGGAACTGACAATTCACCGTGCTAGAGAAGAAACTAAAAAATTCTCTTTTTTTTTTAGTTTCTTCTCCTATTAGATTCACAAAATGTTTAGGGGTATGCTTACCCCCCCCCCGAAAAAAAGCACTGGAGAGATAGATTATATATATCCAGTAGAGTAGAAACAAAAGTCATCCTTACATTCATTGCTGCAGATCTTTGTCACTCAAAAACTCCAGTTGATTTGGACTGACTGGCCGTTTTTGTGTAGAATGTACAGACCCAGGCAAGTCCATGTCAGCAAAGGTACCTGGGGACAACACTTAACCAACAAAGAATGGCCGTGTAAAAGAGCAAAGCCCCCAGATTGCATACTGGGTGCTTGAAGGTAGCAGTCTGCTGACAATAGCATCTAATTCTTTTTCACAGGAGACAAAAGGTTTCACCATTATTCCATCTGCTTGGGAAGCAAACCAGAAAATAGAAAGAACAGCCTCTCGACTCAGAACAGCTTGGTTTGCGTTGTAGACATTCTCAACAATGGACTGCAAAATAGAAAATACTTAAGGCCGCTTGCTTGGCTGTCTTGAATCACAAACACAATGCAATTATATATTATATATTATTATTATTATTATTATTATTATTATTATTATTATTATGAAGACACCAGGCAAGTAGTCACATTTTAAAGCAATATATTCCCTTTTCAACAAATGATAACTTTACAGGACAGAAATGCAAAAATCAAATCCAATGAATATTAATCTCTGCACATCATATACCTCTTATTTGTCTTTCAAAAACAATATGATGTTACGGTTGTGGCTATTGATTCTGATTGTGTTTACTTCCGCAGATCAGTGTCTAATATAGTTCAAATGTTAGGAACATAGGAAGCTGCCTGATACCAACTCTTATTCAGTATTGTCTACACCAGGCTTCCTCAAACTTGGCCCTCCAGATGTTTTTGGCCTACAACTCCCATGATCCCTAGCTAGCAGGACCAGTGGTCAGGGGTGATGGGAACTGTAGTCTCAAAACATCTGGAGGGCTGAGTTTGAGGAAGCCTGGTCTACATGGACAGGCTGCAACTCTCCTGGGTTTCAGAAGGAATCTTTTTCCAGTCCTAACAGAGATCCTAGGATCTTCTTCATGCAAATCAGGTATTCTACCACTGAGGGCCCTTCCAGATTTTCCAAGTCCTTCTACCTGCAAGCCTCTTACTGCAACTTACACTATGACTAGAATAGCTCTCTGGTATAATCTCCCCACCCCAACAAAATATCCCTGTGCAAACATCTTCTCACCCCAATCTTACTCAGAATTAGCCTTGCCTAACTCTAGATAGATTATGCTGCAGTAGCAGCAGAAGAGTTTGGATTTGATATCCCGCTTTATCACTACCCTAAGGAGTCTCAAAGCAGCTAACATTCTCCTTTCCCTTCCTCCCCCACAACAAACACTCTGTGCGGTGAGTGGGGCTGAGAGACTTCAGAGAAATGTGACTAGCCCAAGGTCACCCAGCAGCTGCATGTGGAGGAGCGGGGAAGCGAACCCGGTTCACCAGATTAAGAGTCCAATGCTCTTAACCATGACACCACACTGGCTCCACGTTGACACAGGATACTGTCACCTAGCCCCTGAATTTCATTACGGCCAGATTAAAACTTGGCAGGAGAGAAGAGCCCATGGTTGTTGTCCACACTATAGCAAAGCTGATGTTATGCATTTTTATTCAGAAGTGAGCCCCATAGAGGTCAATAGGCTTACTCCTAAAGCTAAAACTGCTGTCCCATCCCAGCTTTTTATTGAGGTCTATAGAGTCTGCTCTCCTTGCACAACAAAATGGCAGCAGTAGCACTGTCTCAACCTAATTCTGAGTTGTTGCCAATGTGTTCCAGTTCTCTAATCTAGAGATTCTTCTTTAGATTAAATAATTGAGGAACTGCATAGGAAACCCAAAGCACTGCTATAAGACTAGAGATATTTATCGGATGGGGGGGGGGGGTGATGAAGGAATTTAATTAGTGGAGGTAGTTTTCCTAAGCACTCATTTGCTCAATGAGCCATAGTTATTATTAACTTCTATTTTGATACCATTCTTCAAACAGTTTCAGGGTGACAAATTCTGATGCATTTCCTGTCCAATTATTCCTTCCGAGAACAATGTGATGCAATTAACAGATCTCAGGAATATGCTTGCAACTTGATTTTCTCAGAAGCGCTCAGTGATTACCATTAGCAGATAGATGATAATGAAATGAAAATATTGTCAAGGACCGGCTTAACAGCAAGCTCTTAAACTCAATGACGGAAAGATATTCGGCTCTAGTTGTTTCCCTCCACAAAATGTTAAATACTCTATTAGAAGCTAATTTGAGGAGGCAGTTTATAATTTCATCAGGCTTCTTGCTGTAGTCAGCAAAACAACTGGCTAAATATTGTGGTGTGTTTTAAAATAATAATAATGCAATTCTGTACCAGCTGTCTTATTTAAGGTACAAAGAAATTAATATGATGGTCTTGGGTTTTCCTACATTTCATATTCTACCTTTTCCTCCACCATGGAAACCGAAGTGGCTTACAACTTACTTCTCAGGTGGTCGCCCATCCAAGCAGTGAAAAGACCAAGTCCTGCCAGGTAGGCAGACCGTCACCTATAGACTCGCTGTGCATGCAAGGTTGTGATCTCCCTTTCAGCTAATATTCTCTACTTTTTCACCCAGTTGACAGAGCTCAAGGAGACTCCAGGTTGCGTACTTGGGAACACTGGATGCACTGGAATGTATAAAGATGTGCTTACTTTCAGTCCTCAGCTCTCATTCCAGCTCTCCACCAATTTCCGAGCCCAACACCAGAATCCTATGCTTGAGTCCAGGGCAGCTGTCTATCAGCTCCATCTGGTACACAGGCTGAGACCCTACTTGCCCATGGACTGTCTCGCCAGAGTGGTGCATGCTCTGGTTATAATACAGTGCAACTGACTATAGTGCAATAATATAGTGCAACTGACTTTTGGGGTTGGTGTGTTGTGTGACAAACACACAGAGTGAAATGAGATTGAGTGTTTGTGGGGGCGAGGCTTGGTTAATTTCATTGTACACAGGGTGTACATTGACAATAAATGTATTATTATTATTATCATCTCCCGCTTGGAGTACTGTAATACACTCTACATGGGGCTACCTTTGAAGGTGACCCGGAAACTACAACTAATCCAGAATGCGGCAGCCAGACTGGTGACTGGGAGTGGCTGCCGAGACCATATAACACTGGTCTTGAAAGACCTACAGTGGCTCCTAGTATGTTTCCGAGCACAATTCAAAGTGTTGGTGCTGACCTTTAAAGCCCTAAACGGCCTCGGCCCAATATACCTGAAAGAGTTTCTCCACCCCCATCGTTCAGCCCGGACACTGAGGTCCAGCACCGAGGGCCTTCTGGCGGTTCCCTCACTGCGAGAAGTGAAGTTACAGGGGACCAGGCAGAGGGCCTTCTCAGTAGTGGCACCTGCCCTGTGGAATGCCCTCCCACCAGATGTCAAAGAAATAAACAACTATCTGACTTTTAGAAGACATCTGAAGGCAGCCGTGTTTAGGGAAGTTTTTAATATTTGATGAATTATTGCATTTTAATATTTTGCTGGAAGCTGCCCAGAGTGGCTGGGGAAACCCAGCCAGACGGGCGGGGTATAAATAATAAATTACTATCATTATTATGAGGGACCACTGTGAACCTCCAGAGTCTACTGCTTCTGCTTCCCCCTTGTTGTTGCTGTATGTTCAACTGCCCTTTCTGAGCATGGAATATTGGGGAAATGGAACATGCTCTTCCCGTTCCTCTGTACTGTCTCCTTGGCAGGTTGTGTAGATTGAGACGTGCAAGTGGGCAGTGCTGACAGCACCAAGAAGGAAACCTACAAGGGAGCTACAAGTTACAGGGAACCAGACAGAGGGCCTTCTCGGTAGTGGCACCCACCCTGTGGAACGCCCTCCCACCAGATGTCAAAGAAAAAAACAACTACCAGACTTTTAGAAGACATCTGAAGGCAGCCCTGTTTAGGGAAGCTTTTAATGTTTGATGCATTGTTGTTGTTTAGTTGTTTAGTCGTGTCCGACTCTTCTTGACGCCATGAACCAGAGCATGCCAGGCACTTCTGTCTTCCACTGCCTCCCACAGTTTGGTCAAACTCATGTTGGTAGCTTCGAGAACACTGTCCAACCATCTCATCCTCTGTCATTCCCTTCTCCTTGTGCCCTCCATCTTTCCCAACATCAGGGTCTTTTCCAGGGAGTCTTCTGTTCTCATGAGGTGGCCAAAGTATTGGAGCCTCAGCTTCAGGATCTGTCCTTCCAGTCAGCACTCAGGGCTGATTTCCTTCAGAATGAAGAGGTTTGATCTTCTTGCAGTCCATGGGACTCTCAAGAGTCTCCTCCAGCACCATAATTCAAAAGCATCAATTCTTCGGCGATCAGCCTTCTTTATGGTTCAGCTTTCACTTCCATACATCACTAGTTTGATGCATTACTGTATTTTAATATTTTGTTGGAAACTGCCCAGAGTGGCTGGGGAAGCCCCGCCAGACGGACAGGGTATAAATCATTAATTATTATTATTATTATTATTATTATTATTATTATTATTATTGTTATTATTATGTCACCAGAGCCAACAATCAGACCAGCCCATTAGGTGATATCCTATACTACACCAGATTACCAAAATATACTACTTTAGGACTCTGCTGTCAAGGAGATAGATACTAAAGATAGCTAAGGGCAATCAAAAAGGGTATAGCATGAAAGATGAAAGTAACTCATAGCAGAAAAATATGAGGAAATTTCCTTTTACGAAAAGAAAAGTTAATTAAGGACAGCAAGACTTTCTGTACTTTCCTCAGGATTTCTGAAGAGAGATGTAGCACAAACTTATAATTAAGTCTTCCACAGGTGCCACAGACAGTATCTTCAAGTTTCTTTGACTGCCTGACCCAAAAAAGAACAGAGGAAATAAAATAAAATTAAAATTAAAAATGGCAATGTTGTTTGAAATCTTTGCTGCTAAATTTGTCTCGAACAGATAGGAACAGTGGGATGCTCATACTGAAAATGCAAGACTCATACCCGCTTCACAAAGTCTCTTTCAGTGATGCTGACTGCATTGACTTATTGTAGATGTAGGTATGTCATTTTGTGTCTTACAGGGAGAAGGACCTGTAGAAAGATTTTAATAGAAGGAAGCATGATTCCGTGGGACCCAATGCCTGCTTGTAAATAATTCAGTTAAATTGCAAATCAATCTGTAATTTTGAAACAACAACAATAAATGAACCATTCATTTATGGTTATGAAATTAACAAAAGGAAATCAGAACTGTTAGCTGTGAATGTACTTCCCATTCAAGCTCTGCAGATTAGTCTGCCCCACTCTTTCGGAAAACACACTAATCAACTACTTGAATTTCAGCATCTTTACGGAAGCTCTATAAAAAATAATTATCTCACACTGGGTAACTCTGTAAAACAAGATCTGAAAAGGTGGCAATAATTACAGCTGAAATAAAGGTAAATATTAAAGCCAAGCGTTCTCTTGGGATGCTCCTGCCAAAAAAAGCAGTGATTTGTAGAGTGAGCTATGCTCTCCCCTCAAAAAAGGGAAGCAAAATGCTTTAAATTCTAACCTCTTCTCATAAGTTGTGGGTGAACATATCAGACGACACAGCGATTCTTCAAACAGCTCTTGTTTATTCAGAGGCCAGAACAGAACTGAACTGAAGGGCTCAGTAATCTGCTTATATAGAGCTCCAGTACAACGTAACTGTAGCAACTTTCTAAAACTATCCAATCACTGAACGTCACTTTCGATCCTTCATTTGCATAACTATCTACAGTATCCCCTTGCTGGACCAGGGTGAGAACTTCAGTACATAACATTTTCCATGGCCCTTGACAACTGTTTGCAGCTACTACTTTCACCCTCAGTTTTTGCACCATCTCCCTTTCCCCATTTCATTGCTCCCCAAGCAATCCCAGCAAAGGATCACATATTGGGTGTGATGGCATCATATGATCACATATCCAATCAGAGATTGGCTACATAACAATATCATTCAGCTCAAATTAAACCTATTAGCAATGAAGGCAATGCTTTCTATATTGGTCACAAGAGTGATCAAATCATCTCCAGGGTGACCCAACCAAAAGTATTCACATCCTTTCACAACAAACCCTAGAAAATTGTCCCTGAAAAGGAGGGAGCTCATTTCAATGCTGGTACAGATTTTCATGAAAAAGGTCTTCCTTTCATTTCAGTCCTAATGAATATTCTTAAGGGTTTCTTTTTAATTGAACATAATTACAATATTTGCACAGCACATTATGTTATTCTCAGTGAATGATATAATTAATGTGTATATTGTAGGACAGTGAAAGCAACGATATCGTAAAAAAATCCAAAGAAAAGACAGCAAATAGAGAGCTAATCTATCTGAATTTTACAGAGCATCTTCTATGCTAGCAGTGTTTCAGCTACTTTTTTTGTAAGCCAGAAAACATCTGTGGAAACAGGAATAATGATAGCAATACCAATGCAGTATCTACTTTGGATTCCAGAGAGGATCAGGCCTCCCTGTTTGATAAACAAAGTAATGTTTGATGAATGTGCCCTTTATATCTGTGACATATAATCCTAACTTTAATTGGAATATTTAATAGTGTGTGTGTGTGAAATAGTTTTTCATGTGTCTGCATGTTCAAGGGATAATCCAATAATGTAGAAAGAGGGAGATTAATTTCAGAACCCCATTCTGTCATTTCCTCCCCTCAAATTTAAGCACATTTAAACATGCTTTGTAGAAAACCAGGCCTTAAAAGAAAACTGGCATTATGGAACAACTATCAATGTTCTACAAGAATTATGGGTAACAAACAATTTTATTAACCAAAAACTTATGGGTCCATAATATTGGCACTCAGCAAATTCACATAGTGAATTTACATGGACTCATATGCTACAAGTTTTAATAGCTGCAGCTATGAAAGATAACTAGCTGCAGCTATGGAAGTTAACTTTTATAATATGTGGTTCAGATAGTACTTAACAGAAGGTTGTAGGAGATTAATAACATAAATATAAAATGTGAGAGATGAAATATGGACCATGTAATAGCTACAAAACAGGTCTTGCAATAAAATCTAACCTTTGGGGGGGGGGACAATTTACAGACATAATGGGATACCTTTTACATTTAATTATGGGTTCTTTGCTAACTTGGAACATTTGCTGGAATTGTCTGGAATATAACTGTTAGAACAAAATGGGCATGTGGGAGGTACCACATTTTTCGCTCTATAAGACGCACCAGACCACAAGACGCACCTAGTTTTTGGAGGAAGAAAACAAGAAAAAAAATATTCTGAATCTCAGAAGCCAGAACAGCAAGAGGGATCGCTGTGCAGTGAAAGCAGCAATCCCTCTTGCTGTTCTGGCTTCTGGGATAGCTGCGCAGCCTGCATTCACTCCATAAGATGCACACACGTTTCCCCTTACTTTTTAGGAGGGAAAAAGTGAGTCTTATAGAGCAAAAAATATGGTAATTCCTGGGACCTGCCACTTGGGACTAAAGAAAGGAACTTCTCTGGGACCTGCCTGGATCACAGAGTCTTAAGAGTGCAATGGGTTGTGGCTGAAAATGATGTTTCTTTCAAAAAAATGTATACACCGCTTGACTGTAGAAAACTTCAACACCTAAAGGTAGCCTGAGCCAGGTCAAGATTACATTTATCTAGTTAATAGGGAGATGTCATTAGCCTCCTGCCATAATCAAATGGCCACATATTTTTAATCCACTGCGGATCTCCTTTGATTTAAAGTTAATAAAGTTCTGGTGCTACCCAACCCAATATCAACTGCCTTGCCTCTTTATTCCAGCTTTGGGTGCAACGATATCTCAATTCTCTAAACAATAAAAACAGTATTGATGCTACGGTCAGTGTTTGGACTGACAAACTTAACCTATCTTGAAAGACCACACCAGGGAAAATGCCTGTTAATAATTTTAGAAGAAATGGGAATTATTTGTTGCTTATTGGGAATATAAGATTCTCTATAAGATTTTACCCCTCCCCATGCAATTGATTGTACTTTTAGAATGAAATGCATACTGTAGTGATTTTTCATTAAATATATATATATCATAACGTAACACTGTATTTTCTCTATATTATTTTAACTACTTTTTTCTCAGAAGATGTTTCTCTCAGAGTGGTTTTGAGACCAAAAAATGGCCTCTTGGCAGACTTTTCTCTGCTTCTCTGCTCCAGTTTCTTTCTTCCTTCTTTCCATTCCTCACTGAACAACATCTTGGAAGGTAGCCAGGTCCAGGACACTGTAGAGGATATACAGTGAGCGCAGTTGGTGCAGTATTAGTGGCAACAGCAGAAAAAATAAAGAGTCTTAGGATAGAGTGATGCATCATCTGCTAGCTGGCCACATCAAGTCTGCTAAGCAAATACCTACAGCCTGTGAACCCCATGAATCAATTTCACAGACAACCAGGCTCTGTTCCCAGGTGGACAACATCAGGATACAGATCAATACTCTGGTGAGAAGAGGGAGGAAAAAAATTGCTTCCTGATCCCAGAAATGGGGTGGTTTCACACACTCTGCCCATCACACCACCACGATGGTGATGGCTCATTCTGGTGAACAGGGATGGCCAAAGAGGATCTGCATGCACAACATGGTGTTTGGATGGGATCCCCCCCTCTTCTTGATTATCAGAATGAAATGATGACTAGGAAAGGTGTTGATGGTGATTGCTATCCCAATTTCACAGTGATGGGGATGGAAAGCTCTTGTTCTCCTGATCGGATTGATCTGATGAGCAGCAGAAAAGGGGCAAGATGGGAAGAGTTGTTTGCACATTGTATGTGTGTAAGTGGGAGGGAGAACTGAATTTAGTATTATATTTATTCAGAATGCTTAATATACAGAGATACCTGAAGCAGTCTTGTATGATTAAGTTCTCCTGCAGGTATTATGCTTCAGATGGGGTCTGGAGGATGGGATATAGAGACTTTCCTGGGACCACTTCATCAGTCCTTTAACAAATGTGAGATTTGAACTGGGGCCAAGTTAGTTGTGTTCATTAATTCCAATAGTTCTACTCTTAGTGTTGGGTACAACTCCTTGGTTTGAAGTCCAGTCTCTTTACTCTGCTACACATTGGTTCAATGATCTGCTTTGTAAATAAACATCATACTGTGGCTTAGGGCCCTTGTATTTAGGGAACCGCCTCTCCTGGTATGCCCCACAGAGGACCTTAAGGTTCATGAATAACCATAGTTTAGAGGTCCTGGGCCCTAAGGACTATCCTCCACCAGGGCCAGGGCCTTTTCAGTGATGGCTCCGACCTGGTGGAATGCTCTGTCCCATGAGACTAGGGCCCTTCAGGATTTAACCTCCTTCCGTCAGGTCTGGAAGACAGAGCTATTCCGCCTGGCCTTTAATTTGAATTCAGCCTGATCTTTTATTTCCCTTCCCTTCTCTCCCCCTCCCCTTTTATGAAGATTACCGGCTATGAGACCCCACAGCTAATTGTCCCCTGGCCTCCACACTGGCCCAAGTAGGACTAATTCAGCCAGCTAGCCCTGGTGGCTATCTAATGCTTATTGGATGGATTTTCCCCAAACTGATTTCTAAACTTTGAATTTTGTTGTTATTCATGTTTTTATACTGCATTTTATGCTGCTTTTACAATTAAGTGTTTTAAATTTGTTGTTAGCCGCCCTGAGCCCGGTTTTCTGAACCGGGAAGGGCAGGGTATAAATAAAAAATTGTTGTTGTTGTTGTTGTTGTTGTTAAGCCAGTGCACAAGCCAGAAATATAGAGGCCTAAATAGAGCCACAGGGACATTCCAGACCCTTATATTCAGAAAATACTATGCCACTCTTCTGCATATTGCTCTTTGTAGGATCAGCTCCAGCCACCACCGTTGTCACTGAATTTTGCTGAAGCGAAATTTATGGACAGTTTGGAGGTTCGAGCCTCAAGGAAAGAAGTCAAGAAAATGTGAGGGGAATGAAGAAATGATGCTAAAATTAAGATTAAGGCTAAGAAGATTTCGCTCACTCCTGGCTTTAACCTTGAAGTTGGGCACATTTAAACATTTAATCTCCCCGAAGGGGTGACCATTACACGGGGGAAGTTTTGCTTACTTTAGCAATGGCAGCTTTTGTGATGCATCACCCTTTTAAAATCCCTTAGATATTGTTGCTGCTTGAAAAAGTGGCGGCAGTCTTCTCCTCTCATTTCTCTTGCCCTGTATCCCCTCTAGAACTTTAAATTAAAGTTCTGGCTGCTGGAGCTGTTGTTTTGACCACTGTGGTTTTAATTTAATATAATGGAGGGCACGAGGAGAATGGAAAAGGAGAGGAAGCTCACTGCTGCTGTCACAGGTGGTGGCATTAAAAGCTTTTTAAAAGGAGCTCCTGTCATTTCTAGGGAAAGCAGGCCCCACGCAGCTCAGCTTGCAAACCAATCCCCACAAACTGAACCAGCCGTCTACAGATTGGGGTCAGCCAGTTCAATGCAGCCTTAATGAAGAATAATGAAATTTCTTTTTAAGTTACCACAGAATATCACTTAAAGTGATACCTGAGGCAAATCAACAGGTTCCTGTTCAGGCACAATGCCTCTGGAATTGGGAAGGAATACAAATTACAGTACGAACATGAGTTTGATCAAACTGTGGGAGGCAGTGGAAGATAGGATTGCTTGGCGTGCTTTGGTCCATGGGGTCACGAAGAGTTGGACATGACTAAA
The DNA here is from genome assembly GCF_964270895.1 of Podarcis filfolensis. Lineage (NCBI taxonomy): Eukaryota > Metazoa > Chordata > Lepidosauria > Squamata > Lacertidae > Podarcis > Podarcis filfolensis. The sequence goes on from NC_139610.1 coordinate 14,649,506, forward strand.
CAACTAAACAACAACAACAAATTATGGTTAAGTTCAGATATCTACATGACATTCCATTTATGTAGATCCACACTAATGTGCACATATATCAAACCATGGCCATAACAAAGTATTTTATTTTATTGATACATGCATCAGGAAATAAAAGCTGGGAATAGCTCTTCATTATATGTATCATTTGGAGCAGGAACCGACAGCCACTCCAGCATCCCTGCCAAGAAAACTCCATGGACAAAGACAACAGGAAAAGTAAAAGACGCCTGCTTCTTGGGAGAAAAGCAATGACAAACCTAGACAGCATCTTAAAAAGCAGAGACATCATCTTGCCAACAAAGGTCTGTATAGTTAAAGCTATGGTTTTCCCAGTAGTGATGTATGGAAGTGAGAGCTGAACCATAAAGAAGGCTGATCGCAGAAGAATTGATGCTTTTGAATTATGGTGCTGGAGGAGACTCTTGAGAGTCCCATGGACTGCAAAAAAATCAAACCTCTCCATTCTTAAGAAAATCAGGCCTGAAGCTGAGGCTCCAATACTTTGGCCACCTCATGAGAAGAGAAGACTCCCTGGAAAAGACCCTGATGTTGGGAAAGATGGAGGGCACAAGGAGAAGGGGACGACAGAGGACGAGATGGTTGGATAGTGTTTTCGAAGCTACCAGCAAGAGTTTGACCAAACTGCGGGAGGCAGTGGAAGACAGGAGTGCCTGGCGTGCTCTGGTCCATGGGGTCATGAAGAGTCGGACATGACTAAACGACTAAACAACAACAACAACAAAGCACATGCTCTCTACCACTTAGCTACCACCCTCCCCAAAATAAATAATGTTATAGGAAAATGGGAATGTGGATAATGGGCAACCAACAGCTATCCATTGCTTGAAGGAAAGGAAATATATTGTTTGGTGTAGCAGCAGCAGCAGCAGCTATACTGTACATTGGAACTCCCTGTCTACTAACATCACTGTACTCTTTCTGGTGCCTAAACAACAACAACATATGTATCATTTAGCAAAGCAAAATCATGGTAACAACTGCAACGTTGCAAAGCATACGCATAGTTGTACATAGGATTGAAATGAAATGTATGAAAAATGTATCTTAAGAATTTGTCACAAGGAAATAGTTCCACCGGGGAGTAAATAAGAAAGGAAGCATGAAATGTCTTTGGTTTTGATTATCAGCATCTTTCCTAGGCAAATGTTTCTTAAGGCTCATAGCAAATGTATGTAATTTGAGCACAGTGTGGTAGTATTAAAATGTTTTTTTAAAAAATAAGTTAATAGGATAAGGTACCAGAAAGGATTAACTACCACTAAATAGCAGTGAGGATTAGCCATTATCCTGTCTATACAGGCATCTTAACGTGGCCAAAGCTGATAGAATGCAACAGGGCCATGCAAAAAATACACATCTCCTGCTTCCTTTCCTAAGCATATTAAAATCAGGTTGACTAAAGCCCATAGCTAAATAGCTCATGTGGCAAATAAGCCCTAACTCGCACAATGTAGAAAAAGCAGTGTTGGGTTGAGGTTTTGGGTGCCCTTAAGAAAGCTGTCCTGGCTGAGTCCTGTCATACTGCTCCTGCTATCTCCCATTGACATTTTCCCATTTCCTGTGGGCTTCATTGCCTAGAGAGAAATGGCAGATAAGCAGCCTCCTTCTCCTTCTCCTTCTCCTTCTCCTTCTCCTTCTCCTTGGACTAGTCACTCAGGCATCATGCACACTTCTGTTGGCCCACAATTTCTAGACACAGGTCTGAGAGGCTTTCCTTTTGTCCTGCCACTTTCCCCAGGAAAACTTGTGGTTCACTGCTGGATCAGAACAAATGTCAATCCGGTTTTCTGCAGAATGATGTTTATTCTGACTCTGCAGTAAACAATGGGATTTCCTTGGGCACAGGCAGATTTAGGGCAGCGCAAGCCGTTTCGTCACACTGGGTGCTGAGCTGAGGTGGGCGCCACAGGGCATCACAACTATGACCTAGTGCATGTGTAGAACGGAAAGTGAGAAGTGGTTGGCCACATGGAGGGCACAGCTGAAATTTGAAATTTGTTCATCCTTTCCTGGGGAAAGTGGTGTGATGAAAGAAAAACCTTTCCAAATACTAGGCAGCCTGTGGAAAGCCCTCCCACCAGATGTCAAGGAAATAAGCAACTATCTAACTTTTAGAAGACATCTGAAAGTAGCCCTTCTTCTTCTTCTTCTTCTTCTTCTTCTTCTTCTTCTTCTTCTTCTTCTTCTTCTTCTTCCTCTTCTTCTTCAACTGGTCATAAGTTTCTTGCTCCATGTTTGCAGTCATGGGATTGTTGTCTATCACATGACGGTGTATGCTTTCATTCCACAGTGTGGGAAGTGACGGAGACAGGATGTTTTGGTGTTACTGTGTTCCGTGATGTGGGACTATTGTCCTTTGTTTCTTTCTTTTTGCTGTCTGATGAGAAAAAGGAAGGAGCTAAGTCAGAATGCTCCGCGTGTATTATATGTAAATAAAGTAGATTAGCCAAGATGCTGAGCTATTGAGTCTGTTACGCCTCTTGGTATCAGTCTCTGTGATGTTCGGACTGGAGAAAGCTTTTGGAGCTCCTGACCAACCAGGAGGGAGAGGACATGTGTCTCTACCAGGGTCCTACATGAGAGTAGGACGATCCTAACAATAATGATGTAATGTAGTACTCCTTGTATCACATTGATTCTCCAAGGTTCCAAAGTTGGTCTGGTAACGGCTCTGATAGCTGCAGTGCCTACGGTGCCAATGCACAAAATGATCCATCTGGAAACCAGATAATGTGTCAGTTAGCCCACTGATTATTGGCTAATTCAGCCAGCAGGCTTGTAATCCACTTCCCAGGCGACAAGGAAGCCCATTGTTGACTCCCCACCAGACAAGAAACTTCTGTTGTTGCAATCCCCATTTCAGATAGTGTAGCGGAAGCAGAATCTGGCTTGCAATGCTGCTGTATCTACAGTAAGTTGAGCAGACCTGCCTAATGAAGTAATTGTTCTTCTGTTCTTCTGGAGTCTGCCATGGTACATTGTGTGCAGCTGTGTGAGTAAATGGACAAAGGACCCACCTAAGAATTTTGCAGAAGTAGGGGGATATTTTCATAGGAATGCTACAGGAATTCGACAAATTCTGATATGAACTAACCTGATCTGCACATCTCAGACTAACTTAAAGATTGGAACTTAGCTGTTAATCAGTGTTTGCACTTCCCAAATGTCCCAACACAATTTTCAGCTCAAAAGCCTGAATCAAAACAGGTTTTAATATGCGTATTTTGAAAGAAAATATGTTTAATTCATACCTCAAGAGAAAATACATTAAAATATGCACTGAAATAGAAATGTTTGTACAGCCTTTTTAAAAAATAATAATAATCAAAATCAAAATTCGTAGATTCAAGCAGAAACAGGACAGAACAGAATGATGGGGGGAAACATGCAAAAATAATGCATACTGGAAATAAACTGACTTGCCCATCCCAATGTTTTCCTCAAGGTTTTAAAAAGCGCATTCTTGGATATATTCAAGGTACTTTGCAAAGCAGACATGTAGTGTAGCAGCACTTATTTTTTACTTTTCCGTTCCTCAGAATCACTATAGCAACATCACTGGTAAAAGTTAAAGATCTATCTTTTTTTCCTCCTGTGAAAAAGGAGTGTGCTTGTTATGCCAAAGAGATTCTGCAAAGTTTGCAAAGTTCACGTTTCCAGTTATGACCTATAGGTTGACAATATTTCATATTCAGACACCTGCCTATACTGCACATAGCATCAACACTATATAGCAGTGTATCTGCCCCATATAGACTCCTCATTCTCACAAATGACACAGCCATGCAGTTTGTACCCAACTGTGGCTCTACATTCTCTGAAGATACTTGCACAAGGCAGGGACTACTGAAGCCCTGTCTACTTTGAGCTCCGGAGAGAAATACCTTCTGATTATCTCCCAAATGTCTTGCATGCATCACTCTGTTGGGATTTAATTTTTTCAATGCACAAGGGCTGAGGAACTGCACAAGCAAAGTAGCTGGCTACACTGGACTGCTCTGTGGCATCCCATTCAACCCGCCAAATAAGTTGCCGTCAGTACAGTACACCTTTAAGGTTGGAGGTCCAAATGAACTTCTAGTTTGTTTATACATTGTGAATAGTATGAAGGCTAGCATTTCTGCACTGTGTTTCACATTCCCAACCCCAGCTGTATCATGAGGAATGCAATTCATAGACAACCTTATAAAGGAAAAAGGGAACAACAAGAGCGAGAATGGAATTCCAATCTGAGTTTTGGGATATCATGTAACTGATATACCAGTGGCAAAAAAGCAACAACAAAAAACACGACTCCATGAGAGGTCTGGCCCACAAGTGACTCATATTAATTCATATGGCCAGAAGGTGTGGGTAGAAGCCACATGGAGGTTGTGTGTCATTGCTTTGAGTGTAAAACGTGGGTGTCCATGACGAAGGAAGGGGGTAGTTGGCAATGTGGATGAACCATAATTCCAAGATTTCCAGTTAGTACATTTCTAACATTTGTAGATATGAGGCAAAACATACAGGCATGGTTCTTCCTACTCTTTTCTTATGTTAGAAACTAGCCTGCTTTCCATTTTAATGTTTCCCCCCTTTGGCAAAACCCCTGGAAAAATCCCTGCAGTTGTCCATGCAGAGTTAATCTCCATGGACTCAACAGGACTGAAGTTTACTGCATGCGGGCACACACACACACACACACACCAATCTGAGGACAAGATAAGATTTTAAAATGGATGGCATTAATTTGTAAAAGCATTTGTAGTGTCTAGGTCCTTCTCTCAACAAGCATCCCTTCCACTTTATTTGTTGGCTTCTATTTACTGGAAAGTGCATTGTTTTGATCTAGTAAGTCACAAGTTTTGCAGGAAGTCATGGTAAATGATTCAGAGACCAATTCGAGTGAAGGTTTCGAATACTAAGCGAGAGACCCTAGGCTGTTTTTTTTTTTTTTTTTTTTTTGCAATTACAATCACCATTATAAGAGGATTCTTGTGAAAAATAAGTGATGTAAAGGGAAGGAGAGAGGCAAAGGAGCTGAATGGCTTGAACACTGGCAAAACTGCATCAAATCCAACATTAATTTTATGAAATCTTCAGGTAATCCTGGGATTCAGGAGAAATAGAATGCAGGGCAGAATGAACCAGCTAAATAATGAAGGGATTGATTGATTGAGGTTTACTCTTCTCTAGTCTGGTTCTACTTCATGTAACTACCAGTACCAAGAAACTCATGTGAGCTGAGAATAAAAGGCAGAAGGAGCTCAAAAGAGATTTGGGTGGAAGAGGGGGGGAAATGCCCTCTCTCTTTCTATCTCTACATGCCCCAGCTTTTTGATAGCTTGTGCACTGAAGTCATGACCCCGTGGTAATAACATGAGTTTGTTGCTATGGAAATGATTCCTTCACCACAAATTAGTTTGACTTCACCTCAGGAACAAATAGGAGGAACAGAGCCCCATAGTGGGAGGAAACCTTTGTTTAAATGCAAATGAATCTGTTAACGGGGAACTGGTGTGAGAGCATCACAAATGAGATCTATGTTCTGTGTCTGAAATCTTGTCTACAGATATAGCAAAAAGAGATATGCACCATACCATCTACGGCTGTGTACACACAACCAGTTTAAGACACGGCTAGGTCATTCCTCCCCCCCCCAAAAAAAATTCTGATCAAAGCTACTTTGGGGAAAAACACATCAAAACACAGTATTTCATAAGAAATGAGAGGTTAGATACAGGATAGGTGTGGGTTGTGCCTAATGTTGTGTGTACATCACATCCCAAACCAGCAATGGGAGCACACCAGATGCAAACTAGCCAGGAATATGTACTCATAGTGCATAGATCTCTGTTATCATTCATTCATCATTTTATTTTATAGTTAAAGCAATGCTCAAGGTGGATTACAACACGACAAAATTAACATAATTAACCAACATAACAAAAGTCATAAACAATAAATAAAACACATCCAAAAGTACACATCCAAATGGAAAACAATTTCCACATAAATCATAACATCTAAAACTAAGAATACAGCATTAATATCAATCACAATTTAAAATGACATAGATAAAAAAAAGGCAGCATCTTAGAAAGCAGAGACATCACCTTGCCAACAAAGGTCCATATAGTTAAAGCTATGGTTTTCCCAGTAGTGATGTATGGAAGTGAGAGCTGGACCATAAAGAAGGCTGATCGCCGAAGAATTGATGCTTTTGAATTATGGTGCTGGAGGAGACTCTTGAGAGTCCCATGGACTGCAAGAAGATCAAACCTATCCATTCTGAAGGAAATCAGCCCTGAGTGCTCACTGGAAGGACAGATCGTGAAGCTGAGGCTCCAATGCTTTGGCCATCTCATGAGAAGAGAAGACTTCCTGGAAAAGACCCTGATGTTGGGAAAAATGGAGGGCACAAGGAGGAGGGGATGACAGAGGATGAGATGGTTGGACAGTGTTCTCAAAGCTACCAGCATGAGTTTGACCAAACTGCGGGAGGCAGTGGAAGACAGAAGTGCCTGGCGTGCTCTGGTCCATGGGGTCATGAAGAGTCGGACATGACTAAACGAATAAACAACAACAACAGATAAAAAAAATAAAAGCAATTAGAAATCAAAAACAGAGCCCTCTCTGTCCAGCAGCAGCGGCAGTAACAGTCCAATATGGAGCCCGTCAGGGCCAGCCCCAAGCCAGGTGGAGAGAAGCAGGGCAGGGCCCTTCAGGCTCCCAGCAGGTCAGTTATCACCATCCTTAGGGTGATGCAGCCTGAGACACTCCAAAGATTGTTGGACTACAACTCCCATCAGCCCCAGCCAACACAGCCAATGGTCAGGGAAGATGAGAACTGTAGTCTAGCAATATTGGCACCACATTGGCTATATACTAATACGGAAACTTCCAGTGCAACCCTGATATGCACACAATGTGTCTCTCTGTGTGTGCATGTGTCAATCATGCACATTCTGTGAACAGAAAGAAAGAAAATCTCCTTTATCTGGACAATGCTGGATACTGTGGAAAAGTGCCCCTTGAAAGTGAAGTAACTGCAACATTTCGTTGCAAAGCTCCTCTGCGTATTTTCCTCTTCTTTGCATGCATATCAACTTTGCCTCCAAAAACCAACAATTGCCTCTTAAAATCCGACAGTTCCTTCTTTGAGGCCTCAAACACGAATCAGAAATATCCACTTTTCATATGTACCTCTGTTGATATTCATCATGGCTCAGCTGCGGCAGCGTCACTCTCTCTGCAGTCAAAGTGCAGAAGATGAGACTGCTCACAACCTCACACCTTCTGGTAGTGATATATCTCATCATTAGGAAACTAACTTGCTGTACGGTATCAAGGCTTTTCTTGTCAAGTTCACAGTCTTGTCATCACTTAGAGGTTTTATTATACCTTAAGTACAGTGGCCCATAATAGGGTATTTCAGAAGAAGTGAGCTGCTTCATTGTAGTGGTTTAATGCTTTGGATGTTCTGAAAAAATATGTGAGCTGAGAGACACTGCAAAAGTAACTTGAAATATGATTGAAGGGCAGTGTAAAATACCCATACTGTAATAAATTAATTGTTGCGTGTGTAGGTCCCCAGGCCACCCCTCAAATAACTTCACACATAACACGTAATTTTAGTTTTGGTTTTTGGGCATTATTTTGGCCACTTTATTAAAATACAAAATCAGTGAGTGGTTGTTTAGACATTGGTTATGACTATCTGTCCCCCCGCCTGGGACAGAACTGACATCCCGAGGTCCGATCGGTAGCCAGTAGAAGAGAAAGTCAAACTGGGGGTCATTTGAGCTAAGCATCGGACCCACGCCGCTCACCCCAGCAGCTCCCCGAAAGCTTGTTGGCCCTGGTCCCATGACAGGGATTCCCATGACAGAGATTGGGCGGCCCTGGTCCCATGACAGGGATTGGACGAAATCGTGGCAAGCCCCAGGATTCCTTTAACGGAATTCCCTTCAGCACAATTGGAGGGGCAGGCACAGCCTATCCTGACCCCTCCACCACCAGCATATTATAACCAATGCCTAACTGCAACCTTACAAGTTGTGACGAATTGCTGAGTAGTTGGCAAAAACCAAATGGCACAGCCAATCACCAAATGGCAAAATTCCTACTAGGCCCCTGCTCCAAAGCAGACGACCCCATGACAGGCAAAGCAAGGTCAACCGGAAAAGAGGGCGGGCGGGCGGGTGATCCGATGCACTCTGCAAAGAGAAAGAGAAACCAGAGTGCACCAATATTTAAAGACTATGGTCCCACCCACCCAATTTGCAACATACAATTTGCCCCAGCAACCCGGTTACCCAATCATAGTGCCAGGCAACAACTATTAACCTGCCTGGCAACAAGAGGCCTGGCCTGGCGGCCCACACCACAACACGTGCTCTCATTTATTGGAGAACACGCTTTGTTAGATTGGTGCTATAATCACAAAATAACGTTGTAGAAAATTAGATGCTGTTTCTGTTCAAGTTAAGTCAAAAGGAATGGCATCTGAAGATGTTTTAGCTTTGGCATTAGGTAAAATCAATGACTCTTTGGAAAAATTAAGTAAACAAGTAGCTGAAGCAACAACTAAAATTGACCAAAATACTACAAGCATTAATAATTTGGGACAGAAGGTGAACTCTAACACAGAATCTATTGAGAAATTGCTGCAGGAATCTACTTTGACCCGAAAGACAGCTGAAGAAGCAAAGGAAAAAGCACTGGCCGTAGAGGAAAAGATACCACCGATATGTAGGCAACTTGAGGACCACAGGTCGATGTTGTCTATGACTGAACTGAAGGAAAGACAGACAAATTTAAGGATCAGGGCTGTACCTGAACTTGAGAAAGATAACCTAAGCGACTTTCTTATGCAGGAATTTGCAGACTTTTGGAACCTAGATTGACATAAGCAAGAGTTCAAGATAGTAAGTGCTTTCAGGCTTGGAAGAGGGGGGAGAAAGAACAGGGTGAGAGACTGTTTGATTACCCTCCAAACAAAAGAGAGATAAAATATTGAGTCTGCATTTTCAGAAGACCTTGGAAATACATCAATCAAGAGTGGAGATATTTAAAGACATCCCGAAATACCTTCTGGATCTTAGGTCTGACTACGGAGATCTGGTGACCCTGTTGAGAAGTAATAGAATTGTTTTCAGGTGGGAATTCCCCCAAGGCCTATCTTTTACCTTCAAAGGAAGAAAGTTAAAAATAAGATCAGTGGACTATAAAGAAAGATTTTTGAAAGATTATGGAGAAGACCTGCAGAAAGAATCTGAAGAAGAGCCATGAGCATTAAAACCAGGAATACTAGACATAGCATCACTACCCTTTGGATTGGACAACTCAGAGAAAGTGATACCACCGACAGAACAAGAACAATTACTGGGTGCAGTTGGAGGAAAAGTAAAGTAACCACGCCATGGCTCTGCAACTATTAAGTTGGAATATTAATGGTTTTAACTCCCCGGAGAAAAGGAAAAAAGTCTTTCATTTATTGAAAAAGGAACAATTGGACTTGATTTGTCTACAGGAAACACATGTGATAAGGCTACATAGGAAAGTATTCATCAATAAAAGATTGGGTCAAGAGTTTATTTCATCGGATAAGGTTAAAAAAAGAGGAGTAGTGATATATGCAAAAGAGAGCCTATCACCAAAATTTATTTTTTAAAGATGACCAAGGAAGATTCGTGGCAATTGAAATTCAAACACAAGGAGAGAAATTTTTGATAGTAGGAGTTTATGCATCAAATGAGGGGAAATCTGAATTTTTTAAAAAGTTGCACGAGACATTGCTGGACTATATGGATTACAACATTATCATGATGGGAGATATGAATGGAGTGGTATCTACAAATATGGACAAGGCACAGAGACAGGTAGTCACTAAGGATGGCAGACTACCAAAAACCTTTTTTGAGATGACTGATAATATGGACTTAATTGACATTTGGAGAACAAAGAATCCCTTGGGTAGAGAGGGAACTTTCTTCTCTGAAGCCAAAATGACATGGACAAGAATTGACCAAATCTGGATAACTAGAGGACTGGCTCCTAAGATTCGAAAAGTGGAAATTTGCCCTAAAACTTGCTCCGACCATAACGCCATGAAAATGGAGATGAAATTAACACCAACCGGTTCCTTCAGATGGAGGATGAATGACACCTTGTTTGGAGATCAAGAGGTTATCAAGAAGGCCCAAAAAACCTTGAGAGACTATTTTGAGATAAATTTGAACACCACCATTGAAAAAAGAGTAATCTGGGACGCAAGCAAAGCGGTTATGAGGGGGTTTCTAATTCAACAGAATGCAATAAAGAAGAGAACTCAAAATGAGAAAAAAGACAAAATTTTGGAGAAAATAAAAGAGGGTGAGAAGAAACTGAGAGCGAAACCAAAGTCACAAGAGATTCTGAGAGAAATAAAGTTATACCAAGTCCAATATATGAAAATGATGAATCAGGAAACAGAATGGAAAATCAAACAGATGAGACAAAGGACATTTGAATCGGCTAATAAATGTGGGAAACTGTTAGCTTGGCAAATGAAAAAAAGACAAAAACTTAATACCATTACAAATTTGGAAGTGGAAGGAAAGAATATACAGAATCCAGTGGAAATTAGAAAATGTTTCCAGAGGTATTTTAAACAGTTATATGCACAAGGGCCACAGAAAGAGATTGATATAGACCAATTCTTAAAAACAAATGGATTACAAAAAATCTCTCAAGAAAACAAGTCAATGTTGAACTATAAAATAACAGAACAGGAGGTAGAAGGTGCCATCCAGAATATGCAGTTGGGCAAATCTCCAGGGCCGGATGGCTTAACCTCAAAATACTATAGATCTTTGAAAGATTGGATAATTCAACCACTAAAGGAGGTTTGTAATGAAATTTTGGAGGGGGGAAAAGCGCCAGAGTCGTGAAAGGAAGCTTACATTACACTTATACCGAAAACTGAGTCTGAAAAGACACAACTTAAGAACTACCGCCCCATATCCCTGCTTAACGTGGATTACAAAATTTTTGCAGATATTTTGGCTAAAAGATTAAAAAAAGTATTAGTGGAAGAGATACATAAAGACCAAGCTGGCTTTCTCCCGGGCAGACACTTGTCTGACAATACGAGAAATATAATTAACATTTTGGAAAAACTGCAAGTGAATATTAATACTAAAGCAGTCTTAATATTTGTAGATGCGGAGAAAGCTTTTGATAATATCTCTTGGAGTTTTATGAAGAAAAATCTTCAGGGGATGGGGGTTGGTCAAGGCTTTGGAAATGGTATAGGTGCAATTTATGGCGGAAATGACGGGCAGAATCCGAGACCAGGGAGAAGAGTCGGTGGAAGAAGATTGGAAGAAATTTAAAGACTATTTGCAGAAACATTGTAAAATTAATGAATGTTAAAATGGTGTTGGGTTGAAATCAAGCGGCCTTAGCAACAAGGTTAACAAGAATATGTAAAAATGGATTGATAACGGATGAAAATATAAAGTTATAATATGTTGAGATATAGAATTAAGATAAAAAGAAAGAGGGTAAGGATTTGCTGAATTAACCATGTGAACGGGAATACAAAAAAGGGAGGTGTGAGGAGGTCGGGGAAATAAGTAAACGAAATTTAAGATATGAAAAGATTGATTTGTTTTTAACTATTTTCTATTTTTTTGTACTTTGTATCTTTTTTTCTATGTATTTTTGTACTTTTTGTATTTTTCCTTTTCTTTCTTTTTTATTCTGTAACTTTCTTCTTTTTGTAAAACTTTAATAAAAATCTTTTTTTTTTAAAAAAAAAAAAAGGTATAGGTGCAATTTATTCAGAACAAAAGGCTAAATTAATTGTTAACAATGTAGTGACAGAGGAATTTAAGATAGAGAAAGGGACACAGCAAGGCTGCCCAATTTCCCCACTGCTCTTTATTTCAGTCCTGGAGGTTTTGCTAAATATGATCAGTAGGGACCAACTGATTAAAGGTATACAGGTCAGAGCTAAACAGTACAAACTGAAAGCTTTTGCAGATGACTTAGTATTGACACTACAGGAGCCAGAATCTAGCACTAAAAGAGTATTGGAACTGATTCAAGAATTTGGTCAAGTGGCAGGATTTAAGTTGAACAAGTTAAAAACTAAGGTTCTTGAGAAAAATTTAACACCGATTGAGAAAGAGAGGTTTCAGAAGGAGACAGGTTTAACACTGGTTAAGAAAGTAAAATACCTGGGGGTTAATATGACCGCTAAGAACTTAAATTTATTTAAAGATAATTATGAGAAATGTTGGTCAGAAGTGAAAAAGGATCTAGAAATATGGTCAAATTTGAAGCTTTCCTTGTTAGGTCGAATTGCTGCTATAAAGATGAATGTTTTGCCAAGAATGTTATTTTTGTTTCAATAATTACAAATTTTGGACAAAATGGACTGTTTCAAGAAGTGGCAGAGAGATATTTCTAGATTTGTCTGGCAGGGCAAGAAGCCAAGAATAAAATTTAAAATACTAACCGATGTAAAGAAAAGAGGTGGATTTGCCCTGCCAGACATTAAACTCTATTATGAATCAGCAGCATTTTGCTGGCTGAAAGAATGGCTGCTTCTTGAGAACACAGACATTTTGGATTTAGAAGGTTTTAATAACGTTTTTGGATGGCATGCATATCTGTGGTATGACAAGGTTAAAGCACATAAAGCATTTAAAAACCACATTGTCAGGAAAGCATTGTTTAATGTCTGGATAAGATATAAAGATCTACTTGAAAACAAAACCCCAAGGTGGTTATCACCGATGGAAGCAAAGGCTCAGAAAAATCTCAATATGGAGGCCAAATGGCCGAAATATTGGGAGATTTTGGAATAAGAAGGAGACAAACTGAAATTGCAGAGTTTAGAGAAATTAAAAGATAAAGTGCGAGACTGGCTTCATTATTATCAAATAAGGGAGGCTTACAATTTGGACAAAAAAATTGGCTTCCAGGTGGAAAAATCAAAATTGGAAACAGAACTGCTAGATCCCAAAACTAAGATACTTTCAAGAATGTATAACTTGCTGTTGAAATGGAATACTCAGGATGAAACGGTTAAATCTGCTATGATTAAATGGGCACAAGATGTTGGACATAACATTATGTTTGCTGACTGGGAACAGTTGTGGACCACAGGTATGAAATTTACGGCATGTAATGCCTTAAGAGAGAATATTATGAAAATGATATACAGGTGGTACATGACACCAGTCAAGCTTGCAAAAATCTATCATCTGCCCGACAATAAATGTTGGAAATGTAAAGAAAATGAAGGTACATTCTTTCACCTTTGGTGGACGTGCCCAAGGATTAAGGTTTTCTGGGAGATGATTTATAATGAAATGAAAAAGGTATTTAAATATACCTTCCTGAAGAAACCAGAGGCCTTTCTCCTGGGCATGGTCGGCCAATTGGTGTTAAAGAAGGATAGAACTTTCTTCATGTATGCTACAACAGCAGCAAGAATACTCATTGCAAAGTATTGGAAGACACAAGATCTACCCACCCTGGAAGAATGGCAGATGAAAGTGATAGACTATATGGAATTGCCGGAAATGACTGGCAGAATCCGAGACCAGGGAGAAGAGTCGGTGGAAGAAGATTGGAAGAAATTTAAAGATTATTTACAGAAACATTGCAAAATTAATGAATGTTAAAATGATGTCGGAATGAAATTAAATGGTTTTAGTAGCAATGTTAAAAAGGAGTATGTAAAAATGGATTGTTAACAGGTGAAAATGTAAAGTTATAATATATTAAGATAAAGAATTAAGATAAAAACAAAGAGGGAAAGGATTTGCTGAAGTAACCATTTGAACTGGAATACAAAAAAGGGAGGTGTGAGGAGGTCAGGGAAATAAGTGAATGAAAGGCAAGATATGGAAAGATGGATTTACTTTTAATTGTTTTTATTTCTTCTGTATTTTGTATTTTTTGTTTCTTTTTTCTATTTCTATTTCTTTTTTACTTTTGTAACTCTTTTAGAAACTCTAATAAATACAATTAAAAAAAAAAGAAAAGAAAATTAGATGCTGTTAAGTCAAAGTGTCAGCCATAGTAGTCAAAGCTCCCCAAATATTTGGTGGGATTTTGGTATAATGTTAGTGGTACTTTACCTCTTCTGCTTTATAATAATTGCAAGCGGGGCACCACAACAAAATGTTGTTTGTGTTCCTCCATCTCTGGAAGGAAGTCTCCCTTGAATGGAAAAGCTGAGAAGGGGCAAGGTTGAAAGGACAGATTGAGCCAGTTTTCAGCTCACCCAATTTGTGGCTTCGGCGACATCCCTCCTCATGTGAGAGGCTACCCAGCCTGATCTGTGCTTTCAAAGGCATCTCTCCTCCCTCTAAGCCTCCCTCTAAGCCTTCTCAGGCTCTTCCATCTCAGGTCAGGGCCCAATAAGAGCCTGCACAATAACTTTTGGAAGGCTTCTGAACAAGCTCTGATGTAAAAGTGGTTTTTTTGTGTGAGGGGGGAGACTGACTCAGTTGCACAACTGCAAAAAAAAACATTTTAAATGTGTTGTGAAGTGCAATATACAAATGAGACACTAGTTGGCGACAGTGAGCTATGCAAAATTCAATGCATTTATCAAAAGGTTTTTTTAAAAAAAAAAAACACCACACATTTCACAGCGTTTTTTACATGTGTGTAGATTCTACCTGGCTGAGTTACCTCTCATCTAGGAGTACTTCCCGTTATGAGTCACAAGACCACTGACTGTGACTCTGCAGGTTACAGACTAGAAATTTGAGAATTGGTGGAACTGTCAGCAAGAACTAAGCATTGACCAGGAGATCCTGGGATTGTATCTGAAATCAGATAAATACAAAAGGTGTTATTGAGATTACTTTACCTGTGTGAAATGGGTTCCTGTATATTTCTGTAGAGCACATCAGGAGATCCTGGGATGGTCCTCTGCAGAAAGGTCACAGCAATGCACAGAACATTTAGTATTTTCTCTTTGTCCCACTGATGGAGAAAGTATGTTTTGCAGTGATGCGGGAAAGAGCTTTCTATATGTTGACGCCCAGCTTGTGGAAGATCACCTGCTAGATGAACACTGAGCACCAACAGTTCTATCTTTTCAGGACGCAGGTGGTGCTGTGGTCTAAACCACTGAGCCTCTTGGGCTTGCTCATTGGAAGGTCAGCAGTTCGAATCTGTGCAACGGGATGAGCGCCGCAACCCCATAGTCTGGACTTAACCATCCAGGGGTCCTTTACCTTTACCTTTTTTTACCTTTTCAAGACCAAGTGAAAAAAAATTATTGTGTTTGCCATGGATAAGCAGATATATATATACATACGTACACACACACACACACACACACACATACATGAGAGAGAGAAAGAGAGAGAGATGGGGTAGCTTGTTTGCTCTTCATTGGTTTTATAGCTTTGCCACAATCATTGATAACCTGACTTCAAGATCTATTGTGATGAAGGGTGTGCTGGAGATAGTTATGTCTAATAAAATAAATAAAATATAGATGGGTATTTTGTAACTGCAGAAATGTACCTGAGTACAAAATAATGTGAGGAAGAGATTTGGATGTAAATGCAGTAAATGAAACGACACTGAGTAGAACAGAAATTGCATGGTCAATGAGGGCAAGAGGGCTAATCTTGCTATGTTTTATTCATCGAATTCTCAACAAATTTTCGCTCACAAGACACCAAAAACACCTCAGGATTATCTCACTGGAACAAAGCCCTATTGATTGATTGTGTCGTGTGACACAATTGTCATCTGCCTGCAGCTCTGCAGATATGAGCCATTTCATAAATGTCACTGCATGCAGCACAATTATTATATTTAGATTTGATCTATTTGTCCTTGTTGGCTAGGCTTTACCTACAGTCACTTTGACTGATGAGTGAGCTACACAGGCTATTTCCCTACGATTGTATGTAGCTTTGTAGAACGTTGGCCCCAACACCTAATTTCTCACTTCTGAGATAATACTGACTTGAATTTTCCATGCTATTTTGACACACCTTGGTGAAGACTAAATGTGTTTCCTCTAGCTACTGATATGCTTCGTCCTGACAGACTACAAATCACTTTACTGCTGCTGTATTCTGTTTGGCTGGTTCCAACTTCATTATTCCAGCCTTCCGTTGCCTATGCCGATCTGATATTGTCTTAAATGACTTGGAATATTTGAAGGCCTCACGCTGACTTCTTTGAGTATCATGGTCCAAAAATAAATCTAAAGACTACATTATTGTTAGGAACATAGGATGCAAAATAAATCTAAAGAAGGAGTACGAGCTATAGCTCTTTGTCTTGGAAAAGAGGCAGATTTAGGGCAGCGTGAATGGTTCTGCTGCACTGGGCATTGAGCCTGGGGGGGGCACGCTGCAGGGCATTGCAACAATGACGTAGTGAATTGGGCAGAACGGAAGGTGAGAGATGGCGGGGCACTGAATTTTGGCCTCACACAGAGCGCTGTTGAAATGTGAAAGACCAAAGTCTGCCCCTGCTAGGAAAACCAGTGCAATTTGTTGAGCTCCCCTGCTCCCCACACCCCCTTGAAATTTAGGGTCTAGTCTGTGGAGGTCCCTGCTCTTTCAGACTTGTAGAAGACATCTGAAGGCAGCCCTGTTTTGGGAAGTTTTTAATATTTGACGTTTTATTGTATTTTAAATATTTTATTGGAAGCCACCCAGAAAAGAAAAGCACTGGATAGATAGATTATACAGTGGTACCTCGGGTTAAGAACTTAATTCATTCCGGAGGTCCGTTATTAACCTGAAACTGTTCTTAACCTGAAGCACCACTTTAGCTAATGGGGCCTCCTGCTGCTGCCGGCCACCGGAGCACGATTTCTGTTCTCATCCTGAAGCAAAGTTCTTAATCTGAGGTACTATTTTTGGGTTAGCGGACTCTGTAACCTGAAGCGAATGTAACCTGAAGCATATGTAACCTGAGGTTGTTGTTGTTTAGTCGTTTAGTCGTGTCCGACTCTTCGTGACCCCATGGACCAGAGCACCCCAGGCACTCCTGTCTTCCACTGCCTCCCGCAGTTTAGTCAAACTCATGTTGGTAGCTTCAAGAGGTACCACTGTATATATCCAGTAGAGGTACCACTGTATATATCCAGTAGAGTAGAGACATAAGTCATCATTATGTTCATTGCAGCAGATCTTTGTCACTCAAAAACTCCAGTTGATTTGGACTGTCTGGCTGTTTTTGTGTAGAATTGTGGCTGGGGTAAAAATAAATTATTATTATTGATGTTGTTGTTGTTACTATTATTAGGCTGGGAGAGGCAGGAATTGGGACTTTGATGGAGCTATTCAGAATTCCATACAAGACTAGAGTTAAAATCTTAAATCAGGCTCCACAACGTAATGATCAACTTCTATTAGACACACTTTTTTTACAGATTAATTTTTGGTCTTTCTCATGTGGTACAGCTTTCTCTCTCTCTCTCAATGTAACCAATACTGCTGGCAATTATAGCTGACACTGTGCTTTAATTATTGTCTTTGTTTTTATGTCATCTGTGTGCCTACCCACCTCACCCAGGAGGATGCCGCCTCTCTCGGAGAAACAGTGCCCATAATAAATAATCAAAGGCCTACAGAATTTCAAGTTCTCCTTGAACAAAGCACAAGACTCTCATCTCTTTTCCCCTTGACTTTTGGGGGAGCATATAAATACAGCACATAATCCTTTCCCTTGTAGTGAATTGTTTAAAGAAGGGTAAGGCAGAAATCCTAGAATTAGAGGCAGAGTTCAAAAGCCTCATACCGCCAGCTCCATGGTCCTTTACTGATGTGACCCCTAGGGAGCCAACCAAAGCAAAATTGCCCTCAATAATTTATTTAACTGCCAAGGACTTTAGGTTTGTTTAAGGCAATGTCAGAAATATTGTTAGCAGAGATTGGAGGGGAAGGGGACAGAGGAGAAGAAGAAAAACAATGAGACTTGCTGTTAAATTTGTTTCAGAACATTCCCACTAGGCAATCTGCGGGAGCAATGCCTCAGACATGGATTTGTGTATTCCTAGGTAATTGGATATTTTAGTTTGGTTCTCTGTCTCTTTCCTCCCCCAACTCCATTTTGCCTCAGTAGTTCTGTCTATCGTGCTCTTGAAGCAGTAAATCACATAACTTCCATAACTGCCCTTCCTATCAGTTCAGAATTTAGATAGGAATATTTAGAAATGCCCATTTCCTTTGAGAAGAAACTTTTAAAGAACAATTTCTGGTAAATCACCAGGGAAAGACGTTTTTTTTCTCTTTTTTTTCTTTCTACCCCCACCTGATTTTTCTTCTCCCCACTACGCTGTATAACACCCACACACACACACTTGCTCTGGTTTTCAGAAAGCTTTCTTCTCTCTTTTTTACGTATGCTGGAGATAAAATGTTTTCTTAACACTTAATGAGATCAGAGAACCATGTTTAATGTGTTTAAAAGAACCTTGATCTGCAGACATGTTTCACCTAGTCTCACTGATTAGCCAGAACTGAAGATTTATCCAAAGATATAGATCTGATGGCTTAAAAAAGACACACAACCTAATTCCACAGCTGCTTCGTTGCTGCCAGTCTAACTTTTCAAATGGTAACTCAGCAACACGCTCTGCTAGTGTGGAATGCAGGTGCCTACTTATTGGGCACTATTTTCCTCATCGTTGCACCTTTGCTCCAGAACATTCTCTTATGTTTCATTCAGCTTCGGTATGACATGTTTTAAACCTAGAAACCTTAGAAACGAAGCCTGCTCTGCTAACGATCAGCAGGAAATGGCAGTGCAAGAATATTGCTTCAAAGAAAGAGAGAAGAAACAAGGGGGGAAAGTCCAAGGAATCAACTCATTCCAATTGGTTGCATTTTAAGCACCACAACATATGAGGTCATTGGAAGATGTTCACTGGAGCATCTAACTCTGTGGTCTCTTTCTGAGAGCCACAACCCAACATGGCAGTTTTGTGTGTATAGGCATTTTATGTGAAGGGATATTCAGTCACATGAGCCCTGACTTACACTGAGCCAGGTTCACCACATTAGAAGAACTAGACCGCTATTATAGACCTTCTTCAGGAGCATCTCTCTTTAAGACCAAAATATCCTACACCTGGAGTGACTGTTTTTTCAAGAAAGCCTTTCCTCCTCCCAGGAGGGGAGGGGTTGTGATCGGGAGTCGATTCCTGCGTCATGCAGGGGGCGCTCCGCCCCCTGCTTCAACTCCAGGGCTGGCGTGCCACGCCCCTCCCCGGTTGGGCACCAATTAGGGAAGCTCGGCGGGGGCGTGGCTTGCTGCTCAAACGCAGCCACGCCAGCCATCCCCACCATTGCACACACATTTTCTTCGAGTCACCCACCCTCCACTCCCTTTAGATTAGCTGTTCCTGAGACTTTGCTATGGACCTCTGGTTGGTCGTCCTGTTTAACCAGGGGGCCTGGTAGGAGTTTTTTCCAATTGGCTAAATTGGCCCGGCCTCTTGGTTTTTTTCGCCTACCTCGTAGCAACTGTCACAACTTTCGTGGTATTTGGCGGTTAGGCATTGGAATGTGTTGTTGGTGTTTCGGGGGGCAAGGTGTGGCCATCGCCTTCCCCAACAATTTTGGGTATTCCGCTAAAGGAATCCGGTGTCCACGTGTCTTTATTCCCCAAGCGGGGATCAGGTCCTCGAATCACAATGCACAGCTTGTAACACACCAGTTCAAACATAGCCAATAGCCATGATTTGGTGCCCACTGGCTGCTGGTATCTATCATCTATCATCTATCATCTATCATCTATCATCTATCATCTATCATCTATCATCTATCTATCTCTCATCTATCTATCTATCTATCATCTATCTACCATCTACCTACCTATCTATCATCTATCTATCTCTCATCTATCTCTTATCTATCTATCATTATCTATCTATCATCTATCTATCTATCATCTATCTATCTATCTATCTATCTATCTATCATCATCTATCTATCTATCTATCTATCTATCTATCTCTATCTATCTATCATCTATCTATCTATCATCTATCTCTTATCTATCTATCATCTATCTATCTATCTATCTCTATCTATCTATCATCTATCTATCTATCATCTATCTATCTATCTATCTATCTATCATCTATCTATCATCTATCTATCTATCTATCTATCTAATCTATCTAATCTATCTATCTATCTATCTATCTATCTATCTATCTATCATCTATCTATCTATCATCATCATCTATCTCTCTATCTCTCTATCTCTCTATCCATCCAACCAACCACACACACCCCTCTGCAGTTCAAGGCAGCACAATCCTGGAGATTTATTGGGACCCCAGTGGGTAACCGTTCTGTTGGATTTGGCTTGCTGTTCTCGTGATTTGCCAGCCTGTTTGATGGATATGAACAATGTTGAGTGAGATCTTTGAAGCTGGATGGGGTGCTCAGTAAGATTTCTAGTCGTCCGAGGAGAGGCTCAGAAACGGAAACAATTATGCAAAGGATAGAGATTCAAATTTGCAGTGAGCAGTCCAGCTTTAAATTCTTTTTCCCTCTCTGTGTGTGGAGAGAGCACATAAGCCCCAACTGTAGCTTATGGATTCATGTGCCTACGGAAGAACTGAAGAACTCCAGACTGCCTTCTTGTCCTTTTCTGTCTGAAAGGAGGAATTTGACCATGGGGGTGGGTTAGAGGAGAAAACTAAGAAAGTGTTGATTTATAGATCTCACACACATGCACACACAGTTACAAAGGTATCTGTATGATAATCTCCCTGCATCGTTCTCCTTGTGATGGGGAAATATCCTTTCTCTTATCTTTGACATCACAGCAGGGGTTATTTGCACTCTCCTGAACCACTTTCTATGGGTCCAAGTGGGTGGCTATCAAATACAAATCATCTAGTGAGGCTGAACGCAATGAGAAGACAGCCCCCGGTTATAAGATCGGGGAGAGAACATGGTGACTCAGAAGAAAGCAAATTAAAACATACAGGCTCCTTAATCAGGAAGGGTCAGGAAGAGAAAATGAAAATAGCAGAGCACTGTCTACTGAGGGCTGGTTGACATTCACTCCTCATTTCACTCACTGGAATACAGCAGCAAGTCACTCCTGTGGGGGAAAATGTGTAATGCCCTCACACAATATGTGTATGGGGCCAATTCTTTCTGTTTTCTCGTCCTCATCAAAGCCCACCTTTTCTTTGGATTAACTATTTAGTTGCCCTACTAAAATGAAGCCTCAGTGCACATCAGTAGCACATACAGTCCATAGGCATTAGAATGGCAGGACAGAAATTGCTATATTAGATACATACAGTGTTTTTTTTCTTAAATAAAATGTTTAGGGGTACTCTCATTTTCCCACTTGTATTGAAATACTGCCCCTCAATGAGGCCAGACTTAGATTCACAAAATGTTTAGGGGTATGTGTACCCCTGCATACCCCCAGGGGAAATAGCACTGGATACATACATATATCATGGTCAGAAAGGTAATTTCTGCATGCAACGAAGAAGGCATTGATGGGGCTCATCAACCAGGAAAACTCTGGTCTTAAACCTCCGCTGCCTTGTGGCTATACTCATTTGTGAGAAAGGCTTTGGGAGTAAATGCCAAAGGAAAATCCATACCTGCTGCTTTGCGGCACATCTTCTGGAGTGGAATTCCTAAGACGGTTGGATTGCACCCTAGAGAGGTCACTTTGGTGCTGCTGAGGCAGCAAAAACAATACAGGAAGCAGCAGTTACGAGTTACTGGCCTCTGAAGCTACAGCAGGTGTTTTGATTCCCCACTGGTTTGACTTGACCCCCTGAGGCCCACTCCATTATCTCTTCAGACAGAGAAATGCCAACAACAAGAACCTGAACTAAGTTTGCACACATTCTTCCTCTGTTACTTTTGGCTCTGTTTCCCCCTTTCTGCTGCTCTTCTTCCTTTTCCATCTTTCATTATTTCAACATTTCTAGAAGTAAGATCTCCTTGCAGCAAAGACCTGACTTCATGTTCTGTAAAAAAATATAAAAAGATGTTATGTACATCAATGCTGCTATATGTCTATTATGGTGGTGACAGCTACTACTACTAAACCAAACTTGTGAGTAGAGTTGGGGGAGAACTTCAATTCAGTTTGCAGTTAAAGATGAACTTACGAAATTTACATTTTCCAAGAGAGAGAGAGAGAGAGAGACCTGAAACACAGCTACCCATTGAAATTTGCATCAATCTGAATTTTGCAATTTGTCTAGAACAGTATAATGAGGCAGAGGAAGCAGCAGAATTAGGAAAAACATCAGGCAGGGAGTGGAGGTTTATTTTCCTTTTTTTGTGGTGTTCCTACATCACACCAGGTATTTAAATGGTAACACTTCTTTGCAAGATGGTTTGAATTGCAAGTTAAAAGCAAAATATTGTATTTCAGCTGCCTAATATCTTCAGCTTCATGTGTTTTTGCAAGTAAAACATGCACAGAAGTAAGCACCACCGAGTTCAGTGAACTGGCTCAGGTAATTATGCACAGGTTTGCATAACTGCTGGCTCTAATGCTTTACTCATTGGTGTGTGAATGCATTGATCAATACAGCTTTTCAATTAACTCTCTCTTTCTCATACACAGCATAGGTTGAGACAATATTGGGATAAGCGAAACCCTTAACAAAGAAATCAGACACTATGAAGTGGGCAGGTCTATAACATGTCTTTCTACTGTACAGTGGTACCTCAGTTTACAAACTTAATCCGTTCCAGAAGTCTGTTCTTAAACCAAAGCGTTCTTAAACCAAGGCATGCTTTCCCATAGAAAGTAATGGAAAATGGATTAATCTGTTCCAGACAATGAAAACAACCCCTAAAATAGCAATTTAACATGAATTTTCCTATCTAACGAGACCATTGATCCATACAGTGAAGGCAATAATCAATGTACTGTACTATAAAATAAATAAAACAGTATTGTAGATGACAAAATTAAAAATTATTATTATTTTCTCACATGAACTGATGATAGTGATTGTTTGGATGGAGGGCTTTTATCCATTTCTGCAGTCACACAATCAACCAGCAGCTGAACTGGGCTCCACACAGTCACAAAAACAAGGCACAAAAACCAAGTCACAAGCCACAGTCACAACTCAACATCCCATAAAAAGAAGAAGAGGTCACAGTTTAAAAAAAAACAAAAAAAGCCACAAAACAAAAATGCAAAAAATAGCAAAAGCAAAAGCTCCAAATATCACCTCAGTGCTCGGGACTCAAAAGCCGACAGACTCAATAGGATGCCTTGATTAGCAGTGGAGGACTCAATTTATAATTGGAACACACTCAACAGGAAGCGGAACATGTTCAGCTTCCAAGGCAAAGTTCACAAACCAAAACACCTACTTTTGGGTTTGCAGCGTTCTTATTCCAAGTTGTTCATAAACTAAGCTGTTCTTAAACCAAGCTACCACTGTACTAGTTTTCTAGGTGCATGGAATGTGATATGTGAAGAAGCACTCTAATATGTGGCTTTCACCCACAGTAGAGATTTAGTAGCCCATCCAAATGTCAACTCTTATCAAAACTCGTAAAGCTTCCTTCAAAATTCTCCAGAGGATTTGCCTGAGAAAGATTATTTTGATTGGCCACCATTTCACCTCGCTTAATAGAATTTATTGGCAATCCAAAGATACTCAGGATTTATTTAATATATTTTAGGTCCTCTTCCAATTCTTATGATGCTTTGCCCATGCAGAAGCCTCCAAATGCATACTGAAGCTTTCCTTTAATTGAAATTTAATAGTATTTCTGACCTGCAGTCTGGAGTCCTTCAGCCCAGGAGAATGTCTACTCATACTGTAGCAAATTAAGAGGGAAAGGTTTCAACCATTTAACCCACTTCAGAATTGGATGAAATTGTTTTGTGGTAAGCATATCAGAGCTTCAACAGGAAAGCAGTCATTTTATTTTCCCTAGAAAGCCCTGTACCAACTTGTTTTTGGGATTTTGGAAAATTCAGAATTGGACTTCTCATTTCCTGAAAATGGACTTCTCATTTCCTGAAAATGAGTAATTCCTGGAGGCTGCCATTATACTAGACAACAGTTGCAATTCATAAAATGGTTGAATTACTGGAAAGCTGATGTTCCACACTTCAAAATTGGACTCACCATAAAAATAGGAGTTTCATGGAGGTTGCCGTTATAGCACAGAGCAGCTGCAATTCATAAAATCGATAAAATGGTTGAATTAATGGGGAACTAATGTCTCACACGTCTGTAAATAATAACACATGATTAGAATGCTGTGAAGGAGGAGGAGGGGGAGCAAATTTTACCAGGATTAATCTATATCTTCCATCTGTTATTTCACAGAAGTATTCTCTGTACATTTGCATTTCTGATGTTTTTATTTTAGGTTCAGAAGCAACGAGCTTGCGTCACAAAAACAATAAATATCAAATTGGACTAATAGTTGTCATTATATATGGGTCAGCAAGGTTTACCAGCAATGGGCCGGATCACTCCCATAGAGATTGTCCGTGGGCTGGACTGGTGCAGCGCAACGCCAGAAATCGTGTCTGCGCATGTCCGTGGCGCCAGAAATTGCTTCTGCGCATGCCCAGATGTCTAAAATTGCCCCTGCGCAGAAGCGATTTTCGGCATCTGGACATGCACAGATGTGATTTCCTGTATCTGCGCATGTGCAGACGCGATTTCCGGCGCCACTTGGCAAGTCCCCACATCACACTGCACCAGTTTAGCGCAGCACGCGGGGGACTCACCGAATGGGCGGCTCGGGGGCCGGTAAAACGGTCTTTGTGGGCCGCATCCGGCTCATGGGCCACGCGTTGCCGGCCCCTGTATTAAAATGTAATTTGCCTCTTTTTGGGGAGTAGGTAGATAATCATATTGGATGCTACTTCATAGGGCGTGCTTCTTCTTTTAAAACTCCTTAATTATAAATATGGAAGGATACACATACAGGGAACAGGCAGTGTCCTAAAGCAATCATGGAAAGTCTCCCACTTTGCTTTCAATTTCCCATTTTACCCAACCTCAGCAAAAACTGCCTTGCTCTGTACCCAAATTCAAACAGTAAAGGTAAAGGGACCCCTGACCTTTAGGTCCAAGCATGGCCGACTCTGGGGTTGTGGCGCTCAGCTCGCTTTATTGGTTGAGGGAGCCGGTGTACAGCTTCCGGGTCATGTGGCCAACATGACTAAGCCGCTTCGGGAGAACCAGAGCAGCACACGGAAACACCGTTTACCTTCCCGCCGGAGCGGTACCTATTTATCTAGTTGGCAGGAGCAGGGACCGAACAACGGGAGCTCACCCTGTCACGGGGATTCGAACCACCGACCTTCTGATCAGCAAGTCCTAGGCTCTGTGGTTTAACCCACAGCGCCACCCAATTCAAACAGTATTTTCCCCCTTTTTACATCCTCCCCTTTCAAACTCAATTGTGAAGACTGGCCATTCAGGAAACCATATCTTATTCAATGGCTCTGATTGACAGAGTATTAATGGATACTCCCTCAGCCAAAGTTGGCCTAGCTTTTCTCCACACAAGAGTACAGTGGTACCTCTGGTTAAGAACTTAATTCATTCCGGAGGTCCGTTCTTAACCTGAAACCGTTCTTAACCTGAAGCACCACTTTAGCTAATGGGGCCTCCCGCTGCTGCAGCACCACCGCTGCACGATTTCTGTTCTCATCCTGAAGCAAAGTTCTTAACCCGAGGTACTACTTCCAGGTTAGCAGAGTCTGTAACCTGAAGCGTTTGTAACCTGAAGTGTTTGTAACCTGAGGCACTGTATAGCATTTCTATTGCAATAATAACCATACTCTGCTTCTCAGTGGTCTTATTCTCTTATTATTCACAAAACAATGAAATCAGTGCCTGGTTATCTCCACTGGCTTCCAGTCCATTTCCGGGTGCAACTCAAGTGTTGATTTTAACTATTAAAGCCAAGAATGGTTTGTGTCCAAGATAGCATCTCAACAGGCAATTGAGGTAAGTTCATTGGGGCCCTTTCTGTAATGTCCCCACCGAATGAGGCAAAGAGCAGAGAGAGATGGCATTTTCAGTGTGGGCTGCTGCATATAGAATACTTTCTCCTGTTAAGGTATTTTTGGCGCCAGGTGAAGACCCTTCTTCTAGGTCTTTTAATGTTAAGCTTTGGTATGTTTTAGTTCAGAACTATTACGTTTGCCCTGCTGATTTGTATACTTGTATGCTGGTTCTATGCTAAAAAAAATTCTACTGTTGCTTCTGTATTCTGTGTTTTTTTTAGTTAATTTGATTCCATTTTATTGATTTTGGCAGAGGAAAATAGTTAATTCTGTGGCATATAAATGTCAAAAATGAATAAATGTCCCACACCTGCACGTACCACCCCCAGGAGGGGTGTCTACCATTTTCCAGTTCTTACAGTAGCTATAGCTATTTTTGTGCTATTCATAAAGACACTTCTAACTTTGTCACAATGAAATAATCTTATCCAAGTAACCATACATGATTTTTTTAGTGGAGCTCTTGGTAAACGGCCTAAACGGCCTCGGTCCTGTATACCTGAAGGAGCGTCTCCACCCCCATCGTTCAGCCTGGACACTGAGATCCAGTGCCGAGGGCCTTCTGGCGGTTCCCTCATTGCGAGAAGTGAGGCTACAGGGAACCAGACAGAGGGCCTTCTCAGTAGTGGCACCCACCCTGTGGAATACCCTCCCTTCAGATGTGAAGGAAATAAGCAGCTATCCTATCTTTAAAAGGCATCTGAAGGCAGCCCTGCTCAGGGAAGTTTTTAATATTTAACGCTGTACTGTTTTTAACACTTGATTGGGAGCCGCCCAGAGTGGCTGTGGAAACTCAGCCAGATGGGCGGGTATAAATAATAAATTATTATTATTATTATTATTATTATTATTATTATTATTATTATTATTAAATGCCCAATTATTTATTGTGTTTTATCAGTGGAGGGGGGGAGGCACTTTCCCAAATTCCCTACTAAATATACAACATGCCATTGTTTACACCTCCAACAATCTTCTTTTTTTCTTTTTGAAGCAGAACGTATCAGTTTTCCCCCCATACGATTTCTTTGTCAATCAATAGCCTGACATTTGAAGACAAGCTTAATGGCAGGAAAATTAAGAGAGGTTTCACAGTAAACTGAAAGTTCTATGCACTCTTTGATATAATTCCGAAGCATGACCTCAGCACCCTATTTTTATTTTTATTATTTTGTAATATTCACGGCTGTATGGAAGGGACAGTATTCTTTGCTATTTTGTAAGTGATTAGACTTGACATTTGCTAAGCTACCAATTCAAAAACGTAAGAAATATAGCATAAAGAGCAAATCAGGCAGTTGAAATGGTTACTTCTTCGTGCCCTTTACACACTGTCCAAGGATCATTTTGTAAAACCTTTTAGAGCATGTGATTTTCACACATTTAGTAAATGTATATTTAGGTTTGTTGGAATTCCTACAGCAGGCAGTCAATCAAGCATCCATTGAAGGAAATGAAAAGACTCCTGTAGAGCAGTGCAGTTCTTTCTGTGTTAACAATAACATGCTTTATCTATTATGTTGGAAATGTGTGGTTTGGAACATGAAGGAAAGGAATGTATTTTTATTCCAAGTCAGCCATGCTTTATACAGAAATGGCGAGGGAGTGTAAAAGAAAATAAATTGTCCGGGGTGGGGGGGGGGTATGAAGTGCACCAATAGGTGAAAATATATTGATATACCGTATTTTCCCATCTATAAGATGCCCCCATGTATAAGACACCCCTTATTTGGGGGGACTCCAATTTAAGAAAATGGGGGGAGATTGGACATTATTTTTAGAGGGGAAATCTAGTCTTATACACTGAAAAATACAGTATATTTAAAATATCTATATACATAGCAATTGTTCATAGCTTTGGAGTGCAGCATCAATATAGCGCCTAGCTCTATTTTTCATCAAATCCAAGAGCAGCTGCTCTGTCCCTTAATTTGTCCCTGAATGTGTTTATTACAGGATGGATATTATGGTAGGGATGAGGTCCAATTAAATGAAATTTAATCCGGGCAAGACATGTCAATTCTACATGTCTTACGTAGGATTAAACCTTACCAGGAGGGAAGCATTGCCTCTGGGTTCTGCTCTGTTTTCAGGTGGCAGAAATTGCCTGGGGTGGTGGTGGTATTTGCTAGATCCAGCTGGTTGGATGGTAGCCACTCAAGTGATCTGACCTCAGTCTGTTGTGAGCACAGCCTGTTTCTTTAAGAGACATGCCTGGTCTGTAATAGGGACTCTTTTCCTAGGCTGGGCTTGGTTCCCTCTACAGTTCAGTAGGAACTAGTTAGAACCTTAGTCCGTCCTAAGTGGTGAGTCACGTACGACTCTTGAAGTTTTCCTGACTCCTGCTTCTTACCAATAATAGACCTGTTGTAAGACTTTGTGGTCCCTGGCTTCTCAGATTGCTGTCCATGGTACAATGCTGATGACACACATATTGTCACTATTGCCATGTGGGTCTACCTTTGAAGGCTGTTCTGAAGTTGCACCTAATGCAAAATTATACGGCCCACAATCTGACAGAGAGGTATGCATCACTTACCGTACTTTTTCATAGAATCATAGAATCATAGAATCATAGAGTTGGAAGAGACCACAAGGGCCATCGAGTCCAACCCTCTGCCAAGCAGGAAACACCATCAGAGCACTCCTGACATATGGTTGTCAAGCCTCTGCTTAAAGACCTCCAAAGAAGGAGACTCCACCACACTCCTTGGCAGCAAATTCCACTGTCGAACAGCTCTTACTGTCAGGAAGTTCTTCCTAATGTTTAGGTGGAATCTTCTTTCTTGTAGTTTGGATCCATTGCTCCGTGTCCGCTTCTCTGGAGCAGCAGAAAACAACCTTTCTCCCTCCTCTATGTGACATCCTTTTATATATCTGAACATGGCTATCATATCACCCCTTAACCTCCTCTTCTCCAGGCTAAACATGCCCAGATCCCTTAGCCGTTCCTCATAAGGCATCGTTTCCAGGCCTTTGACCATTTTGGTTGCCCTCCTCTGGATACGTTCCAGTTTGTCAGTGTCCTTCTTGAACTGTGGTGCCCAGAACTGGACACAGTACTCCAGGTGAGGTCTGACCAGAGCAGAATACAGTGGCACTATTACTTCCCTTGATCTAGATGCTATACTCCTATTGATGCAGCCCAGAATTGCATTGGCTTTTTTAGCTGCCGCGTCACACTGTTGGCTCATGTCAAGTTTGTGGTCAACCAAGACTCCTAGATCCTTTTCACATGTACTGCTCTCAAGCCAGGTGTCACCCATCTTGTATTTTCCCATCTATAAGATGCCCCCATGTATAAGATGTATAAGATGTATACATCATGTATAAGATGTATACATTCATGTATAAGATGAAGTTTTTTCTTCTAAAATAAATAATGTTTAAAATTTGGAGTTGTCTTATACATGGATAGTGCACAGTGGGGATGGGGGATTGTTTGCAGCCCCCCAAAAAAGCTCAGCAACTCTGGGCAATCCTCCCCCCCAAAAGTTCAACAACTCTGGGCAATCTCCTCCCCCATTTTCTTAATTTTTAGTCCCTAAGAATAGAGGGCCTCTTATACACGGGGGCGTGTTATATACAGAAAAATACAGTATATTATTGTTCAATTGCATTGACTATCTATAGCAAGCACAGGCAAACTCGGCCCTCCAGATGTTTTGGGACTACAACTCCCATCATCCCTAGCTAGGAGGACCAGTGGTCAGGGATGATGGGAGTTGTAGTCCCAAAATATCTGGAGGGCTGAGTTTGCCTACGCCTGATCTATAGGCTTCTAGGTTCCCTTCAACATATTAATGGTTTGGAGTCCTCCTTCCATTTATTTTTTCAAACTCCCCTAGATCTATAGCTGAAACATTGATCTGTGTTCTGGCTTAAAAAACACGCAACAACAACATAAGACTTACTACAGGAAAATAGAATCATATGTCACATCTATATTCCAAAAGACAAATCTACTGGTGCCTAACCAATTCCCTAATGATAGCATTTCCATGGCTGGATAAAACTTGGTTGTTAACAAGGGATTTTCAAAATGCCTTTTTGGGGTTTGCCTTTAATTGTACTTCTGAGTCCATTACCATTACTGTTATTAGTATATTTCTCAGAAACCTTTTAAAAAAAGACTCAATGCAACTTACAGTAACCCCTCAGGTGCCAGGTATTCTGTACCTGGTTGTTTTCCAGGGTGCACCTGAGTAATGTTAGGGATGTCAGGAACCTTGGAAATTACATATCCCAGGGCTTGTTGCACTTGTGAGCATACTCTCAAGAGCCATGGGACATGTGCTTTCCAGAGTGTCCAACATTCCTGCCAAGTGCAGAGTTGTTTGGGGAAATTGCATGTGCCATGGAAACAACGTACCTTATATGTCTTCAGAAATTTCTTTTCCATTCAAAACAAAGGAAGAACATTTCAGGTGTTTAGTTCTTAGCACAACTGAGCATTGCATGCTGGAGAAATTTGTATCTGAAATCAGATAAATGCGAGCTGTGTCACTGAGATCACTTTACTGGCGTGAAAAGGGTTCCTGAATATTTCTTTCTGTAGTGTACATCATTCTCATTCAGTGGGCATGGTACCCATTAACAGCTTTACAATATCAAAAACATTGTGATAGATTTATGAGAAGTGAGAGAAAGGCCACTTCAGGCTATGTTATTCATATCCCAATGCCAAGTGATTTTGAAAAAGAGAGAGAGACTTTTTTTTTCACCCAGCAGCAAAGATGAGGAACATGATTATATAATAACCTGTTTTGAAAAAAAGCCACTTTGTGCTCTGTGGGGGTCACTTAGCAAAGATTTTGAGTGAGAACAATTGGGTCAACGAAACGCAAAAACCATGCTTTCCCCCAACTTCTTTCTTGGGGCAACAGGGGCCCCTTGGGTACAAAACTGGATCAAGTGAGATGATTCTCTTTTAAATAGCACGGCAAAAGGAAAAACCACAATTGGAGGAAGTTGGAGGTCTTAAAAGCTTGTCCGCACAGTATGGGACTTCCTGCCCTGTAGGGTGATTCCTATTGAATTCAAGTCACTGCTCAAAAGGAAGACTTTTCTTTTCACATGGTAGACAGTCTTTGAAAAGAGACACATAAGACATTGTTTCAAAGAGAGAGAAAATGTTTTTTGCTTGGATAGCTCTGAAAGATACAGGCTTACAAAGCCCAGCAAATGTCCCCGAGACCTCTGCAGAAAGCATGTGAGTAATGGAAATTGATCATGTGCTTTCTCTTCCGACCTATTTATTTGTACATTTTGGCTCATGCAAAAGAAATGACGCCTCATAGCACGCAATGTATTAAAGTTCATTAACTTCCAGTGGATATGCTCTATCAAAAAAACAGCAAAAAAGCTTTTTCTCGGGGCCACTAGAGATTACATGCAATTGCTTATATCTTTCCCCCTCTACACACATACACACACACCACCCAAAAACAAAACCAGTTTGAGAGCCTCTGAGTTTGTGAAGAAATGATACAGTGGGAGGGCTCTCTAACTGATTCTCCTCTAATTATTTTTCTTCTCAAAATTAACTCCAGCTGCTTCATACGCTCAAAGTCAGGGAAATGAAATATATGTACCGTATTTTTTGCACTATAAGACTCACTTTTTCCCTCCTAAAAAGTAAGGGGAAATGTGTGTGTGTCTTATGGAGTGAATGCAGGCTGCACAGCTATCCCAGAAGCCAGAAAAGCAAGAGGGATTGCTGCTTTCGCTGCACAGCGATCCCTCTTGCTGTTCTGGCTTCTGAAATTCAGAATATTTTTTTTCCTTGTTTTCCTCCTCCAAAAACTAGGTGTGTCTTATGGTCTGGTGCGTCTTATAGAGCGAAAAATATGGTAGATATAATGCAGATATCTTTACTTCCCCCCTCCTCTTAATGCAAATTGCAAATCCAGGCCTTTCCCATATCCACTGTAGTGGGTTGGTCTCCAGAAAACAAAATAGGGTTGAGAATGTTATTGCCGGTTCGTACGAGGAAGCTACCAAGAGATGGATGAACAAGCTGATGTGCATGTAAACCAACGGCATGTGAAATGTAGAAATATTCAGGTGTGCATTACATGCTGTGCTGAGAGGCATATGATGTAAATGTCATGATGCACAATTAAGACAATTTCATGTCATGATATGAATTCAGTGCAACAAAAGGAATAATTTGGCTCTCCAGTGCAAATACTGCATAGCCATTTCTGTAGACAAAAATCTGAAACATGTGTCAA
The DNA here is from genome assembly GCF_964270895.1 of Podarcis filfolensis. Taxonomy (NCBI): domain Eukaryota; kingdom Metazoa; phylum Chordata; class Lepidosauria; order Squamata; family Lacertidae; genus Podarcis; species Podarcis filfolensis. Next base: position 14,681,827 of record NC_139610.1, read on the forward strand.
AAGGAAGACTAAAAGAAAGAAGCTTGTCACACCCCTTTACTTTATTGTCATATGTCTTCATATGTTATACACTTTCATTATGCACCTTTAGGCACCAGGCAAAACAATCCTCTTTAACCATGCCGTTGGCTGATTGACATTGAATACCCTTTGGAGGATGGATGGTGGCTAACAGATTGAGGTTGAATCCTGACAAGACAGAAGTACTGTTTTGGGGGGACAGGAGGCAGGCAGGTGTGGAGGACTCCCTGGTCCTGAATGGGGTAACTGTGCCCCTGAAGGAACAGGTGCCGGGCCTGGGAGTCATTCTGGACTCACAGCTGTCCATGGAGGCGCAGGTCAATTCTGTGTCCAGGGCAGCTGTCTAACAGCTCCATCTGGTACACAGGCTGAGAACCTGCCTGCGGACTATCTCGCCAGAGTGGTGCATGCTCTGGTTATCTCTCGCTTGGACTACTGCAATGCGCTGTATGTGGGGCTACCTTTGAAGGTGACCCGGAAACTACAACTAATCCAGAATGCGGCAGCTAGACTGGTGACTGGGAGCGGCTGCTGAGACCACATAACACTGGTCTTGAAAGACCTACATTGGCTCCCAGTATGTTTCCGAGCACAATTCAAAATGTTGGTGCTCACCATTAAAGCCCTAAAGGGCCTCGGCCCAGTATACCTGAAGGAGCTTCTCCATCCCCATTGTTCTGCCCGGACACTGAGGTCCAGTGCTGAGGGCCTTCTGGTGGCTTCCCTCGCTGCGAGAAGCCAAGTGACAGGGAACCAGGCAGAGGGCCTTCTTGGTAGTGGCACCAGCCCTGTGGAATGCCCTCCCACCAGATGTCAAAGAGAAAAACAACTACCAAACTTTTAGAAGACATCTGAAGGCAGCCCTGCTTAGGGACGCTTTTAATGTTTAATAGATTATTGTATTTTAATATTCTGTTGGAAGCCGCCCAGAGTGGCTGGGGAAACCCAGCCAGATGGGTGGGGTATAAATCAATCAATCAATCAATCAATCAATCAATATTTTAAAATGTCTTGGGGAGGTGGGGCTTTATTGGACTGTTCTTGTTCTTGTTTTTATTGTGTATTTTGTCTTTTTATATTGTGATTTTATGTTGAGAACTACCCTGAGACCTGTGGGTATATGGCAGTATACTACTGCTGCTGCTGCTACTAAAATGTTTAAGTGGAAGAGCCATAATTCAGTGTATAGGCAGATGCTTTTTGTGCAAATTGGCCCAGGTTCATTCTTTGGCATTTCCAGGTACATCTGGGTAAGCAGGCATCATATCACTGGGTCTCTAGAGCAGTATTTCCCAAACTTTTTCTGACCACGGCCCTCTTCTAACTTTGTTTCCTTCCTGTGACACCCCACATGTTTTATTTATAATTTTTATAATTTATACAAAATACAATCACATAAAGGTACATGATATTGTTGAAGCAGAAGAACATAGAACCCTAGCCCTGGGAGGGATGTGTCCCATGCTCTTGACAACAGAGGCCAAAATGGCGTCAGCTGCCAGCCTCATCCAGAAGATTCTCCACTGTCTCAGTCACCTCAATCATTAAAAGATTGCTAGAAGATTAATGCAATTATCTAGTGTTACTGTCAAATTGCAACACTCAAATTTAATTTGGTGGTTGTTTCTCAAGCAAAAGATCTGAGGAATTTTGAGGAAAAAATTCTCAAGTAGTGTTTGGGAGTAAGATGGGGACAGTTCTTTAGGCTGCGGCTGAATTTTTCCTGAAGGGAAATTGAAAGTGACTTTCCTCCATCTCCCAGCCAAAACAGCTGGAGAATTTCAAAGGAACCCCAAAAGTGTTAATAAATGAGCAAAATTCAATGGAGCATTCTTCACATCCCTAAAATAATCCACTCTCAGTGTGCATTTTATATCCAACCAGAAATAATAGGCTTATTAGAAACTATTCAGCAAGACAGATGCTTGTTAGCATGTAATGGCTTCAGCACTACATTCACAAACATGTCCTGGGATTGTCATTTGGTAACAAGTATTTAATTTCCATTCCATCATGTTTCCTCACTGACTTAAAAAACAACAACCCAAAAACAATGGCAAGTGAAAATTCACATTCGAATATATAGTTAAATAATATTTTAAATGTATTTTCTCTCGAGCATTTCTAAATATATTTTGACATATATGGAACAGCAACATTTGGGAAAGTGTGAAATACAATGGATAACTATGTTCCAATGTGCACATTACGCCAGGAAATACAGATCAAGACAGTATCAGGATTCATAGACACCAAATTCCTTTTTTTTAATAAATATTTATTAGATTTTCCAATTTTATATAAACACAAAAAGAAAAAGAAAAATATTAAAAACAAGTCAATTTCAATAACAATTTTTCAATAACATGTTTCAACACCTTATTTTCCACTCAACTTTTTTAAATTTAATGACTTAAACAATTTTAATCCCTATTATCTTTATCATAACAGCTAGAGACCACAAAAGTTCAATCCAACATCTTTTCAGAGTTCATTAATTTTGTAGTATTTCTGTAAATAGTCCTTAAATTTCTTCCAATCTTCTTCTGCTGACTCTTCTCCCTGGTCGCGGATTCTGCCCAAATTCCTCACACTATATACAATATTTCACAAGATTGGCTGCCCAGGGGAGTTATATTGTTGATTTTGGCCATGTGACCTCAAAATTGCTGTATTTTTAAAGAATCATAAGAAGATGCTATGCTACAGGCTTTAATACTGCTGAAAAATGTAAGAGCAGATCTTTACTTGGAGATAGGAGTCAATTAACTTAATGGACTTAAGCCCCATCTGCACTACATATTTAAAGCGGTATCACCATACCACTTTCAACAGTCATGGCTTTCCCCAAGGAATATTGGGAATTGTAGTTTGTTCTAAAAGTTGTTAGGCAACCCCCTATTTTCCTCACCAAACTTGAATTCATGGAGCTCCCTTGGAAGAGGGATTGACTGTTAAGCCCCTCTGTGAGTTGTATCTTTTGTGAGGGAAATAGGGGTCTTCCACCAATCCTTAGCACCCTTAACACAGTAAAAGGTAAAGGTAAAGGGACCCCTGACCATTAGGTCCAGTCACGAACGACTCTGGGGTTGCGGCGCTCATCTCGCTTTACTGGCTGGTTTACAGCTTCCGGGTCATGTGGCCAGCATGACTAAGCCGCTTCTGGCGAACCAGAGCAGTGCACGGAAACACCGTTTACCTTTCCGCTGGAGCGGTACCTATTTATCTACTTGCACTCTGACGTGCTTTTGAACTGCTAGGTTGGCATGACCAGGGACCGAGCAATGGGAGCTCACCCTGTCACGGGGATTCAAACCGCCAACCTTCTGATCGTCAAGCCCTAGGCTCTGTGGTTTAGATCACAGCACCACCTGCATCCCACAGTACAGTTTCCATTACTGTGTGGGGCAAGCCATGTCTATTTAAAGCAGCTTGATAACACTTTAGATCATATAATTGTAGAGTTGGAAGAGAGCCTGAGGATCATTTAGCCCAACCCTTGCTACACTGAGATTTACAGTCTCATGCTCTACTGGCTGGCCTAATGTATAGTACAGTGGTACCTCGGGTTAAGAACTTAATTCGTTCTGGAGGTCTGTTCTTAACCTGAAACTGTTCTTAACCTGAGGTACTACTTTAGCTAATGGGGCCTCCTGCTGCCGCCGCACGATTTGTGTTCTCATCCTGAAGCAAAGTTCTTAACCCAAGGTACTATTTCTGGGTTATCGGAGTCTGTAACCTTAAGCATCTGCAACCTGAGGTACCACTGTAGATAGAATTGTAGAATTGGAAAGGACTATGAGGGCCATCTAGTGCAGTCCCTTGCAATGCAAATGGGACCTTAATTCTGAGTAAACATGCATACAACCAGGTTGAAAAGGTATAATGTGTCATGAAATTCTACTCAATATTGGTCCAGAGTCAATTCCAATGTATAGTTAGCAGAGTAGCAACATAAACACGCTGCAGGATTCCCCAAAAAATAGACCAATAGGCAATTAGTATTTCATCCAGTAGAGCTTTACTGCAACTGAAGGCAAATGGGCATCATGGTCACAAATCCAATACGTTCAGGACTGGCACTGTCTATAAGAAACTCAATTGCAGCACTTGCTTTAAACTTACAGTAATTTATACTAAGTCTAAAACCTTAACACTAAGCATACTGTGTACAGAACAGCACACCAGAAGGAAGAGAGATAGAAAGAGAAAGTGAAACCCAGGCTCTTTCTAACCTTGTATAGTCAGCATGACCTTGACAGAAAAGCGATAAGAGAACCAGCTTATGCCAGCTGTACTCAGCTTCTTTGAAGGAATAACCCAAACATCATGAACCTTCTGCTTGTTTCTTTCACACAGAGAAGCTTCCAGAAGCCTCTTGAATTAATTAGAATAGGAAATATCTCTACACATCAGATCAATACTTTCTGCACTAAGAAACGCAAACTGACATAATGCATATATATAGATATAGACAGACATGGTAGGCAGTATCACCGAAACTAAATACTTGCAAGTCTCGATTTTAGTGAGAGAGCTGAACATGTACTTTAATATCTTCCATTGATATCGCTGGCTTTAAAAATGCTTAACTTGGGACACCCCATGTCTGGGGGTTCAAACAGCACACATACAAGCCTGCATTAATTAATTTGCATATCACCTTTCCACAGTTCAAACCATGTTCAAGATGGCTCACCACATGAAAAAGTAGAATGTAAATGACTAGAATGTAAATAAAATGTTAAAAATGCACAACCAAACTGAACCATTTCCATATAAGTCAAAAGAAGAGCTAAAATAAAGATATAGAACAACACCTGTCTAAACGACACCCTGGCCTAAGAGTCTGTTCAGTAGAGTCAGCTGGAGTCAGTTCTGGTCCCCACCCTTGTGGCCAGGTGGAAAAAAAGGCCTGTCCAGCAGGGAGCAGGATCCTGAAGACTCACAGCCGTTACATTTCTTCAAAACCCACTTTTCTGAGGCTGCTTCTGGTGGTTTGCAAAGAGAATATAACAGTTTGGAACAATAAATCCTCCTTCTCCCACCTTTCGCATCTCGTGGCAAAAGTTTAAATGGAAGTATTGCAAAAGAAAATGACTAGTTATACTCTCCAGTGAATGGTAATAGTGATAAATGGAATACGATCTGACAGTTTAAATTTAATGAGCGTGTCCCTGTTTTGTCTTAATAGAGGTAAATCATCCTAGGTTGAATAGTCAATTTACTCTCCCACACTAAGAATGGAGGAATGAAAGAAATCACTCACTAGTTGGGTGGGGAAGGGCTGACAGTTAAGTCTGCAAACAGCAATTCAAATTAGGTGTGAGTTGCGGCAGACTTTTGAGGATTTAAGATAGGTATAGGGCTGGAAAGGACCAGAACCTCTGCATGGTGTACTTCAGCGCTGAATTCATTAAAACACCAATTGTATTCATACACCTGAGACTTTTATTTACTCGGGGGAAAGATACTTTATCGGCTTTGCAAGGTTTCACAGTGCTATCAAAGAAAATAAGAAGCTATTAAAGGTTATAGCTTTTGCCGGGGGAAGGCGGAATGGACGCAAGGTTAACAAGCCTCTTAAATTTTTCACTTATACCAGGGATGTTCACACACATATCTACATCACTCTGGGCATGTACATGTGTATGTACTTAAAGATTTTAGGTCACCCATCAGCAAAGCCACCTGGGTAATAAAGCGTTGATACAAAACATTTAAAATGGCTTTTAAACAACACAGCAGAACAACAGCGTAAACATGCAGCATGACAGGAGGGGGGGACCCCAAACCTTTCTTGCAATTGATATCTACCTGTTTAAATTCTGTACAAAGAACACATAGTCTGTGTTGCTGGGATAGCATCACATTTGAGGCCAGGTGAGCCTCTGACTTAAAATGTGATTGACTGAAAAGGCCCTTTCTCCAGTCACAAGCCTAATTTCAGATGATGTGGCATATGGAGGAGAGCCTCTGATGAGGAAGGCAACATTTCAGGTTCATGTGGTATTTATTGTTATTTATTGCTTTGTTAGATGAGTACCAGTGCTTTAAGCTTTGGCTAGAAATGGGTGGGTAGCCTGTGCAGTGCTTTAAGAACTTGCAAGATATGTTTTCGATGCTGTAGATTTTTGCATACACTTCAGCCTATATGGACCTTTTAATGTATACACAGTCAATTTGTGATATGTAATCTCTCTCTCTCTCTCTCTCTCTCTCTGTGTGTGTGTGTGTGTGTGTCCTGCTCTTTTTAAATGCTGCAGGGGCAATGTTCTTTGATTTCGTGCAGTAAACATTGTGTAATTCAGATGAGTTATAATACACTGGTTATAATACACTACAGCTACTCCCTTATTACTTATTTGTCTGCTTTCTTCAATACAGGAATCAGATGGTAATGGGTCAAAATAATGATGGTGATGATGATGATGATGGATAGCAGCCAGACCATACGATTTTCTGCAGGCACTTCCCTTCCATGTGCCACATTATTTACATAAACAGTAAGATATGCCAATTGTCACAAAAATGTTGTTTCTTTTGTCTCCTTGCTACTTTCAACTTTCTATTAATGGAGTTTGCTATACTATATTATGCTTTTGGTTTTCATATACTGTAAGCCATGGGTAGGCAAACTAAGTCCCGGGGGCCGGATGAGGCCCAATGGCCTTCTAAATCCAGCCCACGGATGGTCCGGGAATCAGTGTGTTTTTGCATGAGTAGACTGTGTGCTTTTATTTACAATGCATCTCTGGGTTATTTCTGGGGCATAGGAATTCGTTCACTTTCCCCCCCTTCAAAATATAATCCGGCCCCCCCCACAAGGTCTGAGGGACAGTGGACCGGCCCCCTGCTGAAAAAGTTTGCTGACCCCTGCTGTAAATGCTTGCACCAAAAGGTACCATACAATTCTCAAAATAAATAAAAGCAGTTTATCATTGGCTTCAATGTGGTACCAGCCATGCTACAAACCAGCAAATCAGATATGATATTTGTTACCTGTCTGAACCCGCTAAACCAATCTGAATGGAGTGCCACTTAGGAGTAATTGATGCATCTCTGCTTTTGTAGAACTGGGATTTGTCAAGTGAAGGTATAACATTGTCAGGAGATTTGCTTTCGTTTCATGTCATCTAATTCCACCTCATGTTATGGGAGTTAATTGCACAGACAAACACAGGATGTTTGCCATTAACTGGGTGTATTTTTAAACAATTAATTATTCCTGCAAATCTTAATCAGTATGCATGCGAAAAAGTAACACACAATTCTCTTTTCCCTATTATTTTCTGTTTGTCTAACATCTGCCTGCTCATAAGTGGCAGCGATAATGATTTCATCACTTTGGTATTTTATGGAGAAAATTAACAAGCCTCTCTTTTTTTAAAAAAAATAAAGCACACTGTTCTTTAATGTTGTCCATTAAAAGCTCATTTAAAAATAACTATGGGCCTTTCTGCACACTAAAGAAAGAGTATATTCTCACAGCTTTTATTTTCAAGTATATTCAGTGAGCACATTCCCAACACGAATTTTCCCCGCAGACTTCAGGCCTACCGAGAGGTGAATCTGCTGTGCTGTGCCTGCACCCCACCACGCAGAGGACTCCTTCCTTGCTTCCATCTCTCCCTCCAAAATGCAAGCCTTTTGTAGCTCTTGTAGAACATGAACTACAAAGCAAAATGTTTAGGTACTATTCTGAGCATCTGCTTTGTGAGAAATGAGGCTGCTCTTGCCTTCCAACATTTTTAGCCAATGAGTGAGGTCACAGCTGTTGACTGATGTTTAGGAAAGCTTTTCTTTGGCTAAAGCAGCACTACTTGGTTAAATATTAGTGCCCGCTTTTAAGCATGCACATATATATTTCCCGAGCAGGCATAATTTTACTTCTGCTGTGTTTCCTACGTTGCAAAGCTTTGGCTATTTTCAAAATGATTTCAGTCATAACCTCTGTGGAACACAAAAGATATGCAGATTTTATGCTTAATATGCTTGTAACTCTTTTCTTCGAAAAGCAATGACATCTTGGAAAAGAAAGTACTGTACGGTCTTTGTGCATTTGTGCCTTTATTCACAAAGGTGCCATGCCCCAAAAGCATTCTGCCTGCAAATTGTGAAATCAGCTCCTTGGGATAATAAGTTCTTGGTAGAGCAGTCATCCATTGTATGGAGTAGTCATAAACTGTATAACTGTACTCTATTACACAGTTAACCACATGGAAGTCAAAGAGCTAATTAGCAATTTGTATATATTAATGTAGGGGTTTTTAAATAAAAAAAAGTTTGAAATGTCCATTCTATGCAGATCTGTGTCTTCTTTTGTTCTCTGTTATGGCTATGAATTTTGCCATGTTTCGGCTATGTATGATGATTCTAGTGCAGCCATATTAAGAACTTCTCGATGCTAAGTTTTGGGTTTCTCCCTGCCTTCCCTTGCTTCTGTCTACTGAAGATAGTTTATAAAGCTTGCCAAAACAATTACATGCTGTCAGAAGAGAAATGAAAAGTAAAGCAGTGAAGCAAAATATGGACCTATTGCAGCCTACAAACACACACACACACACACACACACACACACACACAGAGAGAGAGAGAGAGAGAGAGAGAGAGAGAGAGAGAGATTTGAAGGAAATGCTGCAATGCAGAGAACCAGGGCTCAAGCATGGAGGATAAAAGGAATATGTTCTACCAATACCATAGGATCTGGGAAGATCCAGGACTGGGCTGTAATGGCATTACCATGAAGAGGGAGGGGAATAAGGTGAAATTGCTTTAGGACATTTGTGGGGGAAATTTTTCCTTTATCTATAGATTTGTTGTACAGATATGTTGAGATTTGCTAGAACCAATCAGAAGAAGTGTCAGGGCAAAAAGAAACAACCTTCTGTATAGTTGGCTCTGGCAGCAACTCTCTTTTGGAGAATATGCCTGTGAAATTAAAGTAACACTTTCAGTCAGAAACAGAAATTTGTGCTTTTCCCGTACTTTCTCAAAAACTACCAGTCCCAGAGTTCCTTGTGCAGAGGCAGAAAGGGAATAGAGTTTGTGAGAGGGACAAACACCATCACAATGGAGGACATTGAACCTAGGGGCAGGAATATGTGTTGATTGTAGGATTTCCAGACAGTGTGTGTGTGTGTGTGTGTGTGTGTGAAAGAGAGAGAGAATGTCTATCTCACAGATATCCTACAGATCGTTCTGATGATTTCCTCAATGAAATATTGCACCTAAAATATATACAGTATATTCAGTGTCTAGAACACTAAAAAGTTTTGTTCTATTTCAGCAATTTGTTGGAATACTGCCTACAAGTGATGAGAAAGAAATTTGGTTTGGTTCATATTAAAATGTGAAATTGCACCATAGTCCACACCCTGGTCCACTCTTTAAAGCTTTTGCGAAGTTGCACTCCCCAAACAATAATCAAACACTGCTATGCTTTGAAATTTGCACTTCTCTGAATTTTGCAATGCAGTTCTTCAGCCAAAAATGTGCATAATAAGTGAAAGTGTGCATATGGCATGTTGACATAAATAACATACAAAACACATTAAATTTGGGGAAATGCATGTTATCAGGCAAAACTGCACACAAAAAGGATTAAGAGAAAGGCAGATTAACATGTTTGATTTTGACAAGGACTAAACATAAATCACCAACTAATGTGGAAATGTGGTGAATGTAGGTTGGAACAATGAGAAACCAAGAGAAACTAAAATCGACAAATTCATCCATCCCTGTTGTCTAATAATGCTTTCCCTTATAAATCTAGAACGTAAAAGGACTGGAACATTTATTCATATCTAGAGACAACAACTAATTTACATGCAATCGTGCATGCACGCACAGCACTGAACCCGGAAGTGACCTGAAAACATCACTAAAACACTACAAAAATGGCACTAAAAGGGCAGAACGGGGACATCGCCGTGTGGAACACTTTATGCGGGCCCTGCCAATGTGCATGGGGGTCTGGAACGTAACCCTCACACAAAATGAGGATTGCCTGTATCCATCTATTATGACAGCTGAAAATTCACATGGGGGGTTGAAATCTCTCAACAGGGGTGAGAGACAGGCACCTCTAATCCCCATGTTGCTACAGCCAGGAAACTCCCCTTGCAAGAGCAGTATCAAAATATTCCTTTTACTAAAATCAAGGACCTCACACAGCAGTTTTCAGCAACACAACCATCCGTTGAGATTTTGTCATTTCTCAGGAGACAGCTGCCTACTGAGAGTTTCAACTGCATTGCTTCCTTCACTGTTCTATGGAACTTGGCTGCATTGGAACATACTATCCCATAGCCTGTTGAAAGTCTGCCCTGCTGATTTTTGACAGCTGATGAGGTGACATCCTCAAATTGTACTCCCGAGAGTTAAGGATACAGGTACCTTACTTTAAATGCTGGTTCACTGTAATTATTTGAACACTGTACATTGTGCGACAGCTCATGGGCTGCTAAAGATTTTTGAGAACTTTGAAAGAATTGATCATTGGGTTTCACTGAAGTTGGCTTATAGCTTTGATCATGTTAACTTGTCAAAGTATATAATTAAATCAATTAATTTTAATAGCAAAAAGCCTAGTACATATGGTTGCTGCTATGTGGCTCTTCTAAAAATGTCATATATTTTAATAAAAGAAACTATGGTTGGTTTTCAGCGGAGTAGTAAGTCTATAGCTGAGCTGAACCACTTCAGAATACAGGTGGGGATTCACATAAATAAATGCTGCAAACCAATAGGTCTATCCATCTAGCCAGGTAGAAAATTAGGATATGAGAGAAAAGATATACTATTACCCTTCTCTCTAATATCTCTCTAATATTACCCTTCTCTCTAACATTTTTTCTTTGGATAAAGAGCTCTTTGTATAGAGAGAATCCCATCTTGCAATATGGAGTGGACCAGTCAGAAGTTTACAGACCAAGTGACCTAGGGTTGCTTGAAGAATGTGATCTTTTCATATTGCGTGGACAGGCGGAGTCCCCCAAAGCCTGGGTGCCCCCCCACATGTGGAATAACGACTCAAGACAACATGCTATGGGATTAAATTGGCTACAACTTTATTATATTTCAGATGTGGGTAGACCTTGGCTTCGGCATTGGGCGTTATCCCTCCCCAGTCCCCAGCCAGGGACCTAGAGAGCTTCAGGGTTATCCAGTGTGTGTGGGGGGATGGGCCAGCTCTGGAGAACATATGTTCAAGCAGAGATAGCCGCCCCCGTTATGCCGCCGTCGCAGGGGAGAGCAATGATGACCTCTCGGCGTACGGTCAAAGCCTCCCCTCAGAAACCCCTTTAACGGAGAACCCTGGTATCGTCACTGCAAAGAGGAAGGGGACATGGGTCACCGCTGCACGCCCCTCCCATTCAGGAAGATAGACTAAAGGATTCCGCCCAAGGCCTGATACCGCCAAAGTTGTGACGTTTTGCTACAGGAAAGGCAGAACCTGCCAATGCAGGGGAATTCCTTTCCGGCCCTTCAGCAGCAACCTTGACGTAGCAGCACCCGCATACCTGTGAAGAAAAGGTTAACCTGCAAAATAAGACTTAACTGAGGGTGGGTAGGGTGGGAGAAGCTCTGGAGCCAAGTGAGGATTCCCAGGTAAGATCCTCCCTCTATTGTGTGGGCAGGTAGTCCCTCCCCTACCTGGCCTAGTCTCCATGGCAACGCTTCCCCCTGGCGGGATTGGACAACTGGCTGAGGTAGGCGGAGACGTCCAGGTATCCCACCTGGGGGAAGGCAAAGCCAAGCCTGTTCTGATGGAGCCGCACTGGGTCCAAGGGCTGCGCGCGTCCACACAAAGGGCGCCCCCCGTTTAATGCGGGGAGCAGTTATTCTGTTATCAACTGACCTGACCTGCACCTCCCATACTAATTCGCAGATCATAGCTTAGTTATCCACTCATTTTGACAGGTCCTGAATGTTCCAGTGCAGTTTTTGGCTCAAAACACATGTAGAGATATTCTCTAATTAATTAGTATATAGACACTGCTCTTCGTCAAAGACCACGGGGCAATTTACATGGTGCAGATGAAAGTTGAGACCCCAAGATCTGCACTGCTGTGATATAGCCAGACTTTCTCTTCCTAATTGTTGAGTTGGTACCTTACCCAGGATGGAAGTCAGCCACTGTTTGAAAGGTCTTGGAAGAAATTCCACCTGCAGCTGTGACTGGCTCTGCAACATGTTAAAATTTTCTTTTCTTTTTCTGCTTGCCTCATAGCAATGCTGATAATTGTCATTTGCATGGTCATTGCATGGTCTATGGTTTGAACGGTCATTGGAATTTTCTTAAATTTATCATCAAAATTTTCTTCTGGCAGATAAGACACTGGGCCAATCTACCTCAGCCTTTGTGTTCTTGCTCCCCACAAATAATAATAATAATAATAATAATAATAATAATAATAATAATAATTTATTTATACCCCGCCCACTCTGGGCGGCTTCCAACGAAACACTAAAATACAATAACAAAGACACAAAATGTTTCAGAACTTGTTTTCAGCGTTGCTGCACATCAACCCAGAAGACATGCAGAACAGAACAGAGGGAAAGCTAATTCCACCTGCCTCTTGCTGCCTGCATGAAAGGGTCCAGATGCAGCCACCACAATTGCATTGATAGCTACAATGGCTTATAAAGTCACAGCGGCTACATATTGACATCCTTAAATGAGCATAGCCCAGCCACAGGTGCCTGCATCTCCAGAGACTTGTTGGAAGCTGCCAGCAAGCATGAGCCAATCCTTTGTGCATTGACAATGGAGAATGTGCCAGTAGTATTTTATAGAGATGTATATTTTTTTGACATATTGATTGAAAGCTACTGTCAAATAAAGAGTGACAGAAAATCCTATTTTTGAGATACCAGAAGAATGGTTGTCAATTTTATCCACTGCGGTCTTGAATGTTAGTAACAGTATTCTAATGTAGATGGGCAGTTGTTATAGCATTTGAGTGTGGCTCTGTGGGTTAAACCACAGAGCCTAGAGCTTGTTGATTAGAAGGTCGGCGGTTCGAATCCCCATGACGGGGTGAGCTCCCGTTGCTTGGTCCCTGCTCCTGCCAACCTAGCAGTTCCAAAGCACGTAAAAAGTGCAAATAGATAAATAGGTACCGCTCTGGTGGGAAGGTAAATGGTGTTTCTGTGTGCTGCTCTGGTTCGCCAGAAGCAGCTTAGTCATGAGGGCCATATGACCCAGAAGCTGTACGCCAGCTCCCTTGGCCAATAAAGCGAGATGAGTGCCACAACACCAGAGTCGTCCGCGACTGGACCTAATGGTCAGGGGTCCCTTTACCTTTACCCATATTCTTGAATGCCTACAATATACTCTATTTAGCTGAGATTTGAAGCTCACATTGTAGCTTAGAGTTCTGTTTGTTTGTTTTAAAAAGCATGGTCTTATAAATTTGTAGCACCAAAACAAGACAGCTATTTTGCCACTTAAGGTTGTGATCTGATGCAGACTTGCCTGGAAGTAAGTCCCACCGAACACAATGGGCCCTACTTCTGAGTAGGTATCTACAGTGAAAGATTTGGTCCTTTACTATGGCATGGGGAAATGTCAAAATTCTTGTCACTTTCCTCAAAATCCCAACAAGACCCTTTGGAGATTCATTTATATTTTCATTTACTGCAACTTTCAGTATGAACCTGTGGACTGTTTGATTGGGTTATTAAATTTGTATAACACCCTTAATCTATAGATCTTAGGGTGGTTCACAACATAAATATACAACATAGAAGCAGAAAATATATTATAAAAACAAGAACAACAACAAAAAATCAATACCCCCTCCCATCGCACATTTGGGGTGTGAAATTCACAAGGGAATATTCTTGATTTTTGTTTTGATTTGCAGTGCATATTAAAATAATTATTGTAGTGATGTATGGAAGTGAGAGCTGGACCATAAAGAAGGCTGATCGCCGGAGAATTGATGCTTTTGAATTATGGTGCTGGAGGAGACTCTTGAGAGTCCCATGGACTGCAAGAAGATCAAACCTATCCATTCTGAAGGAAATCAGCCCTGAGTGCTCACTGGAAGGACAGATCGTGAAGTTGAGGCTCCAATACTTTGGCCACCTCATGAGAAGAGAAAACTCCCTGGAAAAGACCCTGGTGTTGGGAAAGATGGAGGGCACAAGGAGAAGGAGACGACAGAGGACGAGATGGTTGGATAGTGTTATCGAAGCTACCAGCATGAGTTTGGCCAAGCTGTGGGAGGCAGTGGAAGACAGGAGTGCCTGGCGTGCTCTGGTCCATGGGGTCACGAAGAGTCAGACACAACTAAACGACTAAACAACAACAACAACAAAGTACTTGTGCTAACTTCGCCCATAAGCATCCAACCCATAGGAACCATTTATTAATCCGACTTTCACCAATAGAGTGTCTTCCAGATGTTTTTGATTACAGCACAGCCAGAAGAGAGAACAGTAGTCCAAAACATCTGGTTGGTGAAATCTGTCTTAATAATTCTGTCCTTAGAATAGAATCCTGGAGTATTTCAACAGCATGAAATATATTTTTGACGTTTCCTTGGATCCAGAGACAGCAGAAGAAGACAGGACAATTCTCCAAGGCATGTAAGAAGACATCCATTTCATTCTCGTATTTCTATAAAGTAATTAGGTTTTACTAATTGATGGCAATATACTACCACACTACACCATTAAGTCCTTTTATTTTACTACAACTTTCCAGCTACTAAAATTGCAATATTTCTACCTTATAAGCCTTTCGTATATTTTTTTTATTTTTTAAAAACAAACAAACATGCTTTTAGGATTCTGTTTGTTCTGCTACTATATACTGAATTAATAGATTGGAGTGGTTTAGTTTGTTTTAACAAGCCCAGAAAGGGAAGCATCTTGCAAGATTTAAAAGGTCTCCTGTGGGGCATTTATAATTTTACTGAGAAAAAGAAAAAGAACATGAGTGGGGAAAGAAAACATGTATTATACATTGTTGTACAGCAAAAAATGCTAATTTCGGGTTCATCTTAACCAAGCTGGAATGTATGATGGCTCTGAAGTTGCACTGTTCGGGCAACGAGTGGCATAATAAATTATGGTAGGTAAAAATAGAATAGCCCCAAACCGGGGGGGGGGGGGGGTTGTTTTGATATTTGGGCCCCTTAATGCTAATCTTTCAATCTCAGTCAAAATAATAATGTGCTCAGGAAAGGACTGTCAACAGCAGAAATCAGATCAAATATTGTCTTAAATCAATAGTCACAAGTCACTCACGGTATTGTATTTCTAATGCTGGAAAGCAAAAGATAGTAAAACAGATAGCATGAGCAAAAAACAGCCAAAGTTATTAGCTTTTGAAAACATAGATTCTGATGCAGTAATTAACTACATGCTTCTGCTTTGGCTCCAGTTTACTTCTCGGGTTTATTTATAGAAAAGGAAATAGGAAGAACATTTTGCATACCCTTCAAACAATGGGACAAAATTACAATTTTGACAAGTCTGGAAGGTATCGAATGAATCTACCTATCAGTGGAGCTGAAACAAATTCAGTCTGGCATATTTTGGGCAACTGAATCCAAGGAATTTGTACTGCTGTTAACTGCTGGCAGTGCTGGTGTTAGCACCTTCACAATGTTGGAATTACATGTTGTTTATCTCTTATTTTACTGATGCCGCAGCCAGTTCTTCATTACTGGCGCAGAAAGTCTTAGAATAGGATCATATGGACATTTTTCATGACATATTGAGTATACAAACAAATGTATTGGGTCATTAATTAGTGGTACGTGGATATATTGCCAAATTTGAAATTAAGTTGCTCCCCAAAATTAATTCTATTCAAAAATGCCCCTATGATATTTTTTTATATATCAAATATTCTCCAGATGTTCTCTAATGTTTGATATCTGCTGAATATTTCTGTTTTCAGCTTCTATATTATACAATATACACAACAATTTCACATATTTTGTGATTTTGTATTTGGACCACATAGCTAGATTACCTGATAGCTGGAAAATATTGCATATAAAATAATAATAATAATAATAATAATAATAATAATAATAATAATAATAATAAATTTTATTTATATCCCACCCTCCCCAGCCGAAGCCGTGCTCAGGGCGGCTAACAACAATAAAACAGTACAAAAGTACAGCATAAACAACACTCTAAAATCATTCATTATAAAATTAATTAATTCAAGCCACTGGCAGAATTGGCTTGGGCCAGAGCTCCGCGAAGATTGCTGAGGGAGGGAGTCAGGCTGTGCCCTGGCCAAAGGCCTGGTGGAACAGCTCTGTCTTGCAGGCCCTGCGGAAAGATGTCAAGTCCCGCAGGGCCCTGGTCTCTTGTGACAGAGTGTTCCACCAGATCAGAGCCACGGCTGAAAAAGCCCTGGATCTAGTTGAGGCCAGCCTAACTTCTCTGTGGCCTGGGACCTTCAAGATGTTTTTATTTGAAGACCGTTAGTTTCTCTGTGGGGCATACCAGGAGAGACGGTCCCGTAGGTACGAGGGTCCTAGGCCGTATAGGGCTTTAAAGGTTAAAACCAGCACCTTAAACCTGATCCTGTACTCCACCGGGAGCCAGTGCAGCTGGTATAGCACCGGGTGAATGTGATCTCACAGCAAAGACCCCGTAAGGAGTCTCGCTGCAGCATTCTGCACCCGCTGGAGTTTCTGGGTCAGTCTCAAGGGCAGCCCCATGTAGAGCGAGTTACAACAATCCAGTCTGGAGGTGACCGTCGCGTGGATCACAGTGGCTAGGTCAGGGCGAGAGAGGTAAGGTTGAATCTCTCACACACTTGGTGACAGAGCTCTTTTTAGATCAATGTCACATTTATTTCATAGATGTATTTGATACTCTATGCTACTTGACTTCTACATAGAATATTTGATGATAGCATTAAATACATGAAAGTCAGTAGATTTTGCATCCAATGATGTTATATTTTACTAGAGATGCAATGATATTTCAAGTTGAGGTCCACAAGGAACTCATAGGAGCAAGGATAATACACAAAAGGAACCAGCTGCAGTGGTTGGTGGGGTGGCAATATTCCTCACTTGGCTTCTCAATGCCAAGCATCACTGCTGGCTATTGAGAGGTGAAGGGGCAAGGCACTGGGAGCTCAGTATGGTGTGGGCACAACAGCAGAACAAATCTGATGCCTTCACTACTGCACCCGCACTGAACTCCCCACTGGCTCGCCTCTCTACCTCTCAGTAGTCAGTAACTGTGCTCAGCATTGGATAGTCAGGGGAGTAAAGGTAAAGGACCCCTGACAGTTAAGTCCATTCGCGAACGACTCTGGGGTTGCAGCACTCATCTCGCTTTACTGGCCGAGGGAGCCGTCGTTTGTCCGCAGACAGTTTTTCTGGGTTATGTGGCTGTTAGGATTCCTGTTCCATGCTTGCAGTCATGAGATTGTTGTCTATCACATGACGGTGTATGTTTTCATTCCACAGTGTGGGAAGTGACGGAGACAGGATGTTTTGTACTACTGTGTTCCGTGAAGTGGGACTATTGTCCTTTGTTCTTTCTCTTTGCTGTCTGATGAGAAAGAGGAAGGAGCTGAGGCAGAATGCTCTGAGTGTATTATATGTAAATAAAGTAGATTAGCCAAAATGCTGTGCTATTGAGTTTGTTACGCAAACTGCCAATACTCTGCAGGATCCGTAAGCGTGCTAATGCCACTTGGTATCAGTCGCTGTGATGTTCGGGCTGGAAAAAGCTTTTGAAGCTCCCGAATGATTGACCAGGAGGGAGAGAACATACCAGTCAGGCATGTGTCTCTGCCAGGGTCCTACACATGAGTAGGACAATCCTAACAGTGGCCAGCATGACTAAGCTGCTTCAGGCGAAACCAGAGCAGCACACGGAAATGCCATTTACCTTCCCACCGGAGTGGTACCTGTTTATCTACTTGCACTTTTGACATGCTTTTGAACTGCTAGGTTGGCAGGAGCTGGGATCGAGCAACAGGAGCTCACCCCGTCACGAGGATTCGAACCGCCAACCTTCCGATCGGCAAGCCCTAGGCTCAGTGGTTTAGACCACAGCGCCACCCGCATCCCACTAGTCAGGGAGTAATGCTTGCCAACTTAGGCTAGTAACTGGTGGGTTGAATTATACCCAATTGGTGGCTCTTGGTCTTGGTTGAGCAGGAAACAAGTATCATTCCGCATCTTCCCACTGGCCTAGCAGTGGCGTCTTGTATTCTCCCTGCTGTAATTGGAACATGAAGTAAGGAAAGTCAATGGGACCACTCCTTCTGTTTGAACAAGCAAACTCTGTGCAATTTCCCCCAATTCCCTATTCCCAGTGGAGCATGCTGCCACACAACCCAGGCTCCCCATCAGAAGAAGTTAGGGAAGGGCTGCAGTGCAGTTGAAGGGATCTCCCTTGTACTAGTGTCCTTCTCCTCACTTAGCATTAAATGCCACCCAATAAATGGTGGAAGATGCTGAAAGACCAATTTGCTCATCGACCTTCTGGTTGGGTTAGCATCTCTGGTGGTTTGTATTTCTAGCAGCATGTCTAGTGGCTAAATTTTGGTTTGGTTCCGTAATTCCTTTCTTCTTACCCTTCCTCTCCCACTGTTGCTACTTTCCTTGCTTCTGCCTCCCCTCCCTGATAATATGCCTCTTGGGGCAGTGACTTGATTTCGCCCCCTATTACACTATTCCCCCTTATATCCATATTATACTGTTATTAAAATCCTGAACATCTTCATATACAATCAGTTGGATGAGTCTTTAATTTAAAGCAGCATGAGAAAGGGAAGCAGATAAACCTAGTCATACTGTTCTATCTGAATTTATGTCTCCCCACCAACACCTACGTGCCTCCCACCCCGCCCATGAGTGGATCTTTGTGCAAATTACTGTGAATGCACATTAGTCCCCTATTTTGCTTTCTGGTGAAAGCTGCTCTTTAAAAAAAAAAGCCATTATTGTTAGCATTTGCCAGCTAGGGCAAACAGTAACACTTAACTATAGAAAAGCTTTGGAATTCTTAAGTGGCAGAAAAATCTCAGGCTACATGTTGGTACGTACCTTTCCTTATTGAACAGGGAAATGTGTGTCAACACACAGAAGATGGCAACCTTTTAAAATATTACCTCTCATCTGTTTGTCTGAATTAATGTCAAGTCCCTTTGTAAAACCAAAAGGTGGGGAGTGCACCAAACAAAGCTTTTACACCATTAATTAAAGGCACTCAGTTGCTCCCTCCTTGAAGAATGAGGGTTGTGTACGGAACGGGTGCACATTTGCAGAACTGTATTTTTATCACCAAGGAAAAGCCACTGTTTTTTTAAAGGGCTGAACAAATAATACCCTGTTAGTTTTGCACCTCTGTGCAAGGGGGAAAGAAGCTTGGAGGGAAAGGAGATGTGACCGGAGAAAACAGAGGAGGAGAGATAGAAGCAAAAAAGTGGGGCTGGGACATCAGCAACTGCCCAAATGTTTTGCCTGGCAGTGCTTGCATGTGCCTCACTTCTTCTTCTGTTGCTGCAGCCAGGTGGAATGTGGCTTAGAAAAGAATGATCCATGGGAAGAGGAGCAAATTATTGAACTTACCAAACCGTAAATGATCTTATAGCCCCCTTCAACAACTCCAAAAGGGTTTAGTAGCGACTTCCGGTCAGCGCCGACGGAATTAATGGCGGATTCCCTCCGAGCTCCGGAGGGAATCGGCTTAGTGAAGAGAGGGTCTGACCGCTGCGGCGAAGCGAAGACCCGAAGAAATCACAGGCGGTGAAGCCTGTGAGCTTGGAGGCTCGGCGGGCTCCATTTGCGCCCCCCCGCTGCGAAAGAGCCTTTTTAAAGGCTCCGGAGCGGAAAGGGGGTGAGTGGCGCGGAGCTGAGAGCCGTCTACCCTCTTCACGGAGTGAAGCCGCGAGCCATAGCCGGAGAGCGCTGATTCCTTCTTGGACAATTGGATACTAAAACAACTACCCGTGAGTAGGATCAAGTAAATATTTGAAGGAAATTTAAGAAAAATTCGGCCGAAACGGGAAAGGCACAAACAGGAAGTCTGCCTTTCCGTTCTTGTAAATAGATCAAAGCAAAGAGACTTTAAAGCTACAACTTGGGAAGAGGTTATTAAAGACTTAAAATCCAGCACCAAAAGGGTGATCCCCCCTCTGTTGGCAGGGACAGAGGGGTGAAACTGAGCAAGATTTATTCCTGCAAGGAGAAAAAAAGGGTGAAAAGGTTTATCTGCTGCTTCTAAAACCTGGAAACGGACTGCCCACGACAGGGAAGCCGATGAACTGTCAACACTTTAAGGGTAAAGTTTTTTTTATTTAACTCTGAAAGAAAGATACAATTATTGTTGAAAGTGACTGTTTAAGGACAGTGAAAGAGTGACTTTTAAGAGATATTAGAGACTTATAAGGATTATTGTTTATAAAGTTACAAAGTGAAGTTACAAAGTGAAGTTGGAAGTGTGTCCCCCTAGAGGAGACTTTGTTGCAATAACAGCTAAGTTAACAAGTAACCAAGCTGTGGAAAATTCCTTTTGAAAACAAACTTCCCCAGGCGTGGGATTGACCTTGGGCTCTGCATGGGAGTGTTATGGCGGATGGACAGGAAAAGACTACCAGGTCCGGGAGACAATACAAGACAGATATCCCACAACAGAGAAGGGCCTCAACATCCGGTGCAGCAGGCACAGTAGGTGCAGCTGCTTTACAAGTCAAGTCAAAAGCTATGACATCTGAAGACTTGTTGGCCCAAGCACTTGGCAGAATAAATGCATCTTTGGAGAATTTAGCCAAACAGGTGGCAGAGACTAATAAACAGGTTGCAGAGACAAATAAACAAGTAGCCGAGGCCTCAGCAAAAATAGACTTGAACACTACAAGTATTAATGAGCTGGGAAAGAAGGTGAATTCAAATACTCAGTCTATAGAAAAGTTATTGGAGGAGTCGGCCTCGACTAGGAAATTAGTGGAGGAGGCTAAGGAAATTGCAACTGTTGTTCAAGAAAAGATACCACCAGTATATAAGAAACTTGAGGAACATGATTTGACACTGTCTATGACTGAACTACAAGGAAAAGAGAGGAATTTGAGACTGAGGGCAATACCTGAAAGTGAGAAGGATAATTTGGCAGACTTCCTCACAAAGGAATTACAGACTTTTGGCAACAGGACCTGGGGAAGGATGAATTCAAGATACTGAGTGCATTTAGGCTTGGTAGAAGACAAAGAAGGAACAAGGCAAGAGACTGTTTGATTATTTTAAGAACAAAAGAGGAAAGAGATAGAATCTTGAATTTGCACTATCAAAAAACTCTGGAAATTGGAGATTCATCTGTGGAGATCTTTAAGGATATACCTAAATACATTCTGGACGTAAGGGCCTACTACAGAGATCTCGTTGTTTTACTGAGAAGGAACAAGATACTTTTCAGGTGGGAATTTCCCCAAGGTCTATCTTTTAAGTATAAAGGAAGAAAAATAAGAATAAGAACAGTAAATGATAAAGACAACTTTCTGAAAGACCACGAGGAGGACTTACAGAAGGAAGTGGATTCTGGAGAGGAGCCAACTGTACCAGGCCTAGGAATTTCAGACATTGCAAATCTATCATATGGACTCCCTGGCCTAGGGAAAGACACACCACCGACAGAAGAAGAACAACAACTCGGCGCAGTCGGAGGGAAAATCAAATAATTCATCATGGCTTTGCAACTTCTAAGTTGGAATTGTAACGGACTTAACTCCCCTCGAAAGAGAAAAGGTGTTTTTCATATATTAAGAAAAGAACAATTGGACTTGATTTGTCTTCAGGAAACACACAGGAAATTACTTATCAATAAGAGATTGGGACAAGAATTTATTTCGTCTGACAAGGTCAAAAAGAGAGGAGTGGTGATATATGTAAAAGAGAAATTTTTACCGAAATTAATTTTTAAAGATGAACAAAGAAGATATTTGGCTGTTGAAATTCAATTTCAAGGAGAGAAACTTTTGATTGTAGGGGTGTATGCACCAAATGAGGGGAAAGCTGAATTTTTTAAGAAGTTGCATGAGGTACTTTTGGACTATATGGACTATAATATAATTTTGATGGGGGACATGAATGGAGTTGTATCTACAAATATGGACAAGGCACAAAAACAGGTAGTTACTAAAGATGGTAGACTACCAAAAACTTTCTTTGAAATGACTGACAACATGGACTTGATTGACATTTGGAGAACTAAGAACCCTCTGGAGAGAGAGGGAACCTTCTTCTCTGAAGCTAAGATGACACGGACTAGAATTGACCAAATCTGGATTACTAGAGGAATGGCACCAAAGATAAAAAAAGTGGAAATCTGCCCTAAAACTTGTTCTGACCATAATGCTGTAAAGATGGAGATGAAGCAAATAACAACCGGCACCTTTAGATGGAGGATGAATGACGCCCTATTTAGAGATGAAGAAGTACACAGGAAGGCCCAAAAAACTTTGAAAGACTATTTTGAGATAAACATGTCAACAAAGGTTGAAAAAAGAGTAATCTGGGACGCAAGTAAAGCCGTGATGAGAGGGTTTTTGATACAACAGAACGCAATAAAGAAGAGAAGTCGAAATGAGAAAAAAGATAAAATTTTGGAGAAAATAAAAGGAGAGAAAAAACTGAGGGCAAAGCCAAAGTCGCAGGAGATTTTGAGAGAAATAAAATTTTATCAAGTACAATATATGGAACTGATGAATCAGGAAATAGAATGGAAAATTAAACAATTGAGACAGAAGACATTTGAATCAGCGAACAAATGTGGGAAATTACTGGCTTGGCAACTGAAAAAAAGACAAAAGCTAAATACCATCACAAATTTGGAAGTGGAAGGAAAGGATATACATAACCCAAATGAGATTAGAAACTGTTTCCAGAGGTACTTCAAACAACTATATGCACAAGGGCCACAGAATGAAATGGACATTGACTGTTTTTTGAAAACAAATGGATTACAAAAAATCTCACAAGAAAGTAAAATAATGCTGAACTGTAAAATATCAGACCAGGAGATAGAAGGTGCCATTCAAAATATGCAATTAGGCAAGTCTCCAGGACCGGATGGGCTGACTTCCAGATACTATAGATCTCTGAAAGAGTGGCTATTACAACCTTTGAAGGAAGTCTGCAATGAGATCTTGGAAGGGAAAAGGGCACCAGAATCGTGGAAAGAGGCCTATATTACACTAATACCGAAAACGGAAACTGAAAAGACTCAACTTAAGAACTACCGCCCGATATCCTTACTAAATGTGGATTACAAAATTTTTGCTGACATCTTGGCTAAGAGACTGAAAAAAGTACTGATGGAAGAGATTCATAAGGACCAAGCGGGCTTTCTCCCGGGAAGACATTTGTCTGACAACTTGAGGAACGTAATTGATATTTTGGAAAAACTAGAAGTGAATATAAACACTAAAGCAGTTCTGATATTTGTGGATGCGGAGAAAGCCTTTGACAATATTTCTTGGAGCTTTATGAAAAAGAACCTACAGGGTATGGGGGTAGGCCAAGGTTTTGAGAATGGTATTGGTGCAATATATTCTGAACAAAAGGCTAAACTAATTGTAAATAATGTGGTTACAGAACAATTTAAGATAGAGAAAGGGACACGACAGGGATGCCCAATTTCCCCACTGCTTTTTATTTCGGTCCTGGAGGTCTTGCTGAATATGATTAGAAGGGACCGGTTGGTTAAAGGTATTCAGGTCGGAGCCAAACAGTATAAACTGAGAGCATTTGCAGATGATCTAGTTTTGACGTTACAGGAGCCAGAATCTAGTACTAAAAGAGTTTTAGAACTAATTCAAGAATTTGGTCAAGTAGCAGGATTTAAATTGAATAAGTCAAAAACTAAGGTTTTGGAGAAAAACTTAACACCGATTGAAAGAGGGAAGTTTCAGAATGAAACAGGTTTCTCTATTGTGAAGAAAGTGAAATACCTTGGGGTTAACATGACAGCAAAAAATGGGAACTTGTTTAAAGACAATTATGAAAAATGTTGGGCGGAAGTGAAAAAAGATTTAGAAATTTGGACAAATTTGAAGCTTTCCTTGATGGGTCGAATTGCAGCTATAAAGATGAATGTACTGCCTAGAATGTTGTTTTTGTTTCAAACATTGCAAATTGTGGACAAGATGGACTGTTTCAAGAAGTGGCAGAAAGATATTTCTAAATTTGTCTGTCAGGGCAAGAAGCCAAGAATAAAATTTAAGATATTAACCGATGCAAAAGAAAGGGGTGGATTTGCCCTGCCAGACTTCAAACTTTACTATGAATCAGCAGCGTTCTGCTGGTTGAAAGATTGGCTACTTCTTGAGAACACAGACATTTTGGATCTAGAAGGTTTTAACAATGTTTTTGGGTGGCATGCATATCTGTGGTATGACAAGGTTAAAGCTCATAAAGCATTTAAAAATCATATTGTCAGAAGAGCATTGTTTAATGTTTGGACAAGATATAAAGACTTATTTGAAAACAAAACCCCAAGGTGGCTATCACCAATGGAAGCGAAGGCTCAGAAAAATCTCAATATGGAGGCCAAGTGGCCAAAATATTGGGAGATTTTGGAACAAGAAGGTGACAAATTGAAATTGCAGAGTTTTGAGAAACTAAAAGATAAAGTGTGAGACTGGCTTCATTATTTTCAGATAATGGAGGCTTACAATTTGGACAAGAAAATTGGCTTCCAGGTGGGAAAATCCAAACTTGAAACAGAACTTTTAGAACCCAAAACTAAGATACTATCAAGAATGTATAACTTGCTGCTGAAATGGAATACTCAGGATGAAACGGTTAAATCTGCTATGATTAAATGGGCACAAGATGTGGGACATAACATAATGTTTGCTGACTGGGAACAGTTGTGGACCACCGGTATGAAATTTACGGCATGTAATGCCTTAAGAGAGAATATTATGAAAATGATATACAGGTGGTACATGACCCCAGTCAAGCTTGCAAAAATTTACCATTTGCCCGATAATAAATGTTGGAAATGTAAAGAAACTGAAGGTACTTTTTTTCACCTTTGGTGGACGTGCCCTAGGATTAAGGCTTTCTGGGAAATGATTTATAATGAATTGAAAAAGGTATTTAAATATACCTTCCTGAAGAAACCAGAGGCCTTTCTCCTGGGCATGGTCGGCCAATTGGTGTTAAAAAAGGATAGAACTTTCTTTATGTATGCTACAACAGCAGCAAGAATACTCATTGCAAAGTATTGGAAGACGCAAGACCTACCCACTCTGGAAGAATGGCATACAAAAATGATTGACTTTATGGGACTAGCAGAATTGACTGGCAGAATCCGTGACCAGGGAGAAGAATCGGCAGAAGAAGAATGGAAGAAATTTAAAGACTATTTGCAAAAATATTGTAATATTAAGGAACACTGAGTGATGTTGGATTGAAATTAAGGGGTTATTAGCTGTAATGATACAAAAGAATATGAAAAAATAGTTCTTTTTTGTACATAAGTAAAAGTATAAGTTACAATAATTTAAGAAGATGGATTGAAAATAAGGTTTATAGCTGTAATGCTAGGAGATAAGGATTTGCTGGATGAATAATTTGAACTGGAATACAAGAAGGGGAGGTATGAGGAGGTCAAGGAAATATGTTATTGGAAAATATGACATGAAAATTATGTGTTTTTAATATTTTTCCTTTTTAATCTCTTTTTTTTTCTTTTTTTCTTTTTTTCTCTTTCTTTTTGATATGTATAAAATGGAAAATCTCAATAAATATATTTTTTAAAAAAACAAACAAAAGGGTTTAGTAGCATCTAACTGTATTTAAACTTGAATAAAAGTGAAATCCTACATATATCTGCTCAGAAGTAGAGTTCAATGGGACTTACGCCCAGGTAAAAGCATGGGTTGCTAACCTCAACCACCCACATCCTAGGGGCCTGATCTTGCTCCCAGGAAAATGTCTCTGACCTCCAACAATTTTAGACATAGAAGGTAAAAGGGGAAAAAATACACAGCACAAGGCTGGGCAGAGACATTTAAACTCCCCTGGTAGGGAGGAAAATTTCCCCCTTTCTAATCATCAGATTGATTACTGTCAAGAGCCAAAATTTATTTCATGCCCTCACTTCAGATACTGATTATTGACCAGAGGAACAAGTACAGTAGTTGCAGACCTCAGAACACACTGAGGTGGCAGTGGAGGGTATGGTGAACAGAACAATTCCTGCAACTCTCAGAGAAGAAAAAGACATGTTCCCTATGGAAGAGGACAGAAGTAGCAGCGTGTGGAGGAATGACTCGTGGTTTCAGTTGTTTCTACATGAATGCACAGAGTATTGGAAACAAGCAAGAAGAACTTGAACAGGATAGGTTTCCAAGTCAAAGAGACAAAAGTGAAAAGAAGGAAAACACCCTGTGAGGTTGAGAATCAGTGCTTTGCCCAGTGCTATCTAGTAAGCCTGATTGGGGTTTTCCAGCTCCTCATTCAACACTTTATTAATATACTGGCTCAGTTTTAGCTCCAAACCAGCACTGGTTTGGCACAGTGTATAAGTTATATCCAGACTTAGTTTTGCTGAAGGAAGATCCACTGAAATCACTAAGCCTTAATTTAGTAACAAAATAATTTAGGTGCCATTGATTTCAGTAGGTCTACTCTAAGATTGAGGGACGCAGGGGGCGCTGTGGGTTAAACCACAGAGCCTAGGACTTGCCGATCAGAAGGTCGGCGGTTCAAATCCCCACGATGGGGTGAGCTCCCATTGCTCGGTCCCTGCTCCTGCCAACCTAGCAGTTCTAAAGCATGTCAAAGTGCAAGTAGATAAATAAGTACCACTCTGGCGGAAAGGTAAACGGCGTTTCCATGCACTGCTCTGGTTCGCCAGAAGTGGCTTAGTCATGCTGGCCACATGACCCAGAAGCTGTACACCGGCTCCCTCAGCCAGCAAAGCGAGATGAGCGCCGCAACCCCACAGTCGGCCACAACTGGACCTAATGGTCAGGGGTCCCTTTACCTTTTACTCTAAGACCGATAAGTCTGGATCTAATTTCGTGTGCTTGTAGAGCAGGGGGTGAGGAACCTTAGCTTTCCAGATGATGTTGCACTCCATCAGCTTCAGAAAGATGTCCAGTGCCCAGGGATCTGGAATCTAACATCATCAGGAGGACCACAATTCCCCACTTCAGCTGCATACACATCAGAGATACCCCAGACCCTGACAAAAGGGTTGCCCCTCCACATCCCATTCTCCTTGTTTTTTATCTACAGTACAGGCTGAGACTAGTTTAACAGTCTTAATTCAACTTTTCAAAGGTAGGCACAGTTCCAAATGGTATAAAGACAAAAGGAAGAGAAAAGAGAACCTCAACAACCAAGAGAAAAACGGTTCATGGTAACAAAATGCTGTAGGCCAGTGTATTCAGGTTAGATAGCCCTTATTCCAAGGTAACTCAATTATGAGTAATTGAAACAGCAAAAATGTAGTATTGTCTGGTGACATAAATGAATGGATTGAGCTGTCCCTGAAGAAGGCTTTAAACTCAAAACCCATTTGGACTGCAGCATTTCTGAACAATATAAAATTTCATAGAATCTGTTGAGGCAATGTATTCACTCGTTTCCTCAACTCATTGTGTTGCCCTCATTTCTTCCCCCTCTTATCCAGCAGAGAGACAACATAAAGCTTTCCCTGTGTTGCACTGGTTTGGTGGACTTGAGTATCTTAAATATTGAATAGGGGCTCTGAAAGTTGCTTTTGTTCTCTCTGCTCTTTCAACCATTGCGGTAACCACGCAAACTATGTAAAAATGAGGGACAAAATTCAGAGATGAACAATTCCTGGAAACCTGTGCCTTTCAGAAACTAGAAAGACAAAGAAAAGTGTCAGTCAGAAAGCTTCAGGCAATTACAGAAAGGACTGATGGTTTGAAAGAGGAGATGCCCTCACTTTGCTCTGTATCGCTATTCAGCAGAAGCGAAAGTACGGGAAGAAAACTTCACCACCTCCCCTTTTGCACTGCATTCAGCAAGTCTTGTTAAATGCAGTTTCTGTTTTCTTTACATAATACGTAGTCTGTCAGGACAAGAAACGAACAGAGAGACAGATCGTGAGGCTCTTCATCTCTGAGGAACAATTGCTTTAATAAGAAATGTAAGAATCAGGCACTTCACTTTCAGTGCTTGAGTTTTCAGACGGCTACGCAACCAAGATTAGTGTTCCCTCACAAGTGCCATGGGTCCAATAAATGTTATTTAGGCTTTTTTTAAAAAAAAGTAGAACCACAACCAATGTTTAACTGTTTCATTTTTGAGGCAGAAAGAGTGCCGCCACCAACATTTCTCAAACACTCCACTCACCAGTACTGATAATGTTTAACTTTTTTGCACCTGTTAGCTGATATCTGATCTACTGCTTTCTCTGATCAGTTGGTATTTTGGTGTCCTTTGCCCAGGGGGAAATCACATGGGAAGTCCCAGCCTATAAGGGATCATGCAGTGAATGGAACAACATCATGATGATATATGGCCAAACAAAATTGTTATGTGCTGCTGTCATCACTGAGGGAAATGAACCAAGTGAAACATGATAGCCTTCACTCTCAACACGGTGAACACTTTCTCTTCTGAAGAATCACCCATACTGAATACTGAATTGGGGGTGGGTAGGTGCTTCCCCCCCTTCATGGATCACTGCTTTGTCATGGTGAAGGGGCTTCAATTACTCAGAGAAGCTCTGAGCTATGCCGTGCAGGGCCACCCAAGATGGACAGGTCATAGCGGAGAGTTTAGACTAAACGTGATCCACCTGGAGAAGGAACTGGCAAACCACTCCAGTATTTTGCCAAGAAAACTCCATGGACATAAAAAAGGAGAAGCTTTGAGAAGAAAGTGAGAGTTTCCAAGGCATGTAACTGGTTCATGGGGTCACGGAGAGTCAACACACAACTAAGATGACTAAACAACAAAAGGTGCTCTTTTTGCTGCTTCAAACTTACTTGAATAACACCATCCTTCTATGCTCAGCCCTTAATATATTGTCATTTGCCTTCACTGAAGTATGCATCTCCACTCTTAGGTCCCCAGCTATCTTACATAGCAGTTTGTGACTTCCTCCAATGCAAACCCACTGACAGAGGGGAAGTCAATGTATGTGGACGACTATATACATGGACAAACCTGCCAACTGGAACCTGCTTGCATGGAATTTTGGTTTGTGTGCAAAACCTAGTAAAGTTAAAGGGACCCCTGACCGTTAAGTCCAGTCACGGACAACTCTGGGGTTCTGGCGCTCATCTCGCTTTACTGGCCGAGGAAGCCGGCGTACAGCTTCTGGGTCATGTGGCCAGCAAGACTAAGGCACTTCTGGTGAACCAGAGCAGTGCACGGAAACGCCGTTTACCTTGCCGCCGGAGCGGTACCTATTTATCTACTCACACTTCATGCTTTCAAACTGCTAGGTTGGCAGGAGCTGGGACCGAGTAATGGGAGCTCATCCCGTTGCGGGGATTTGAACCGCTGACCTGCTGATTGGCAAGCCCTAGGCTCTGTGGGTTCCCTCTTCAGCTGGATAGACATCAGGTGTCAGGGTAGTGTGAGACTGTGGAGCCAAGCAATATTGATGATTGTGCCAGTGCTGTATAATGCATGACGTGAGCTATGGAATTAGACAGGTGTAACTGAGATGATGTGTCTGCACCAGAGGACTGACCACATCTGTGTCCCAAATCGGGCCTGCCAGTTTACTGCACCATCTTGCATTCCTATCAGAGTCATATGTAGAGACTGAGCTGATCTCATTTAAACTGCTGGATTCCAGCAGCGCCTGATTGGTAATTAAACAGCATTTGTGTTAAATGGTTATCTTCCAAGCTCAACTTTACATTCTTGAATATGTTATTGTAATGAAACTGCCAAACAAGGAAGCATCATAGATGCAGCAATGCATCAAATGGCACACAGCTGTAGGATGCTAAAAAGCTCTCTTAATAGCATTAATTATAGCGGACAAGGAGGCTTTCTTTAGTGTCCAATGGCTCCGTTGCCATTCTGCTTAAATAAAAGCACAGCCACAACAGAAAAACAAATGCACAGGGGGCTTTGTGAGCCAAACCCTGAATTAAGCTACAGCTCGAGGAAATCTGTAATTTTGTAAATGGGCAGCTAGGCATGCAACATATGTTAGGAATCAGAAACTAGAGTCTATTGGACCAATTTGAGGACACTGAGGAATTGGCCAACCTGGAAGCAAGGGAGGTATTTGGAGGGTGTGACAGCTTGCTGGTAGTCCACTTTGGACAGGGTTGTGTGCAATGTGAGGGAATCTTGTCTGTGTTTTATGTGTTTCTGATCAGCAGACTGTTTTGCACAAAGCTGAGGAGCTAGACCTGGAAGCAACTTGAAATATAGAGTTCTGGTGGGTTTTTCTCATCGTAATGTGTGTTAGAATCTAGCACCTTCTGAACATACTTTTTATAGTGCTATAGCTGCTGTTGCCTCCCCAGCATGCTTTTGTGTGATATTATTACCACCCACTGCTACTCAAGAACATTGCAATTGGATGAGCAATTTTTCTTCTATTGCAACAATTCCAACATTTGTGAAAGAGCTGGAATCTTTTCACAGTATCCCCATTGTGGAGAAAGTGCTTTGCCTAACTTCCTGCTTTTACGTGTGGTTGTGTGGTTTGAATGACTTCCATTTTGTACCTTTCCTGCATCTCTTTGACTGGAGGCCTGAAACTGCAGTGTCTGAAATGGTGGGTCATGCAGATTGACAGAGTGTACTCAATTAATTCCTGCTGTCTAGTTTCTTAACTCCCACTGGGTCAGAATTCCTGAAAACCAGGTTGTGTGTGTGTGTGTGTGTGTGTGTGTGTGTGTGTATAAAAAGAAAACCTATCAGTATTTGTGTGCATGCTCAGAATTCCAACATTTACTGGCTGGTGAAATTATGGAATGGAAGGAGTATGACTCCAGGCACAGAACATTTCTTAGTCTGAACACATCCTGTTGTTGGTGTAGACATTTAGAAAAGCACAATTACACACCCTCCAACATTTCTCCGATGAAAATTAGGGACTTCCCATTCTATAATAATAATTTCCCCACACATCTTACTGGGTTGCCCCAGCCACTCTGGTCAGCTTCCAACATATATAAAAACATAATAAAACATTAAACATTTAAAAAGCTTCCCTATACTTGATTGCCTTCAGATGGCTCAGAGGTCAGATATCTCCACACCATCCAACATTTCTGCAGTGAAAATAGGGACATCCTAAGGAAAAGTGGGACATTTGGGGTTCAAATCAGAAACAGGGGTGGCTTCTCTAGATCAGGGGCATCCCTGGAAAAGAGGGACACTTGGAGGGTCTGCAGTTACCCTCCAAATAACAGTCACATGCAACTGATGGTGTGGACACAGTCTGCTACAATTTCACTTCAAAAAGTGTAAGAACAAACAGCACCTATATTGTTGTAAAGTTGTTTGATCTCTCACCCCCCGTACATCTTACAGGGGTGTGGCCCATGGACCACAACCCTCCATACTTTTCTCATAATGGCACTCCTACTAAATCTAGCTGCAGAAGAGAAGCATGCACCTATTGATTTCCATGAAACAACTATAATTTCTGCCATATATGTGTATTATTAAAGCAGCTGGAGGCAGCTGGAAGGTTCAGTAATCATCAATGAGGAACAAGACATAGGTCCCCCTCATATTCTTTTCTGACAAAGTGTCAAATATTTTCTGCCCCGTGTTGAATAAAGCACATGTGTGGTTTCCCCCTTTAAGTATTACAAATGAGAAACCTTTCCATCTGTTACCCCCAATAATCTTCAATGTAAGAAAGAGGGATTTATGATCCTAACAGGAGGGGGAGTATCCAGACCCTTGTTTCTGTATCAAAGGGTGAAATGAAATGGTCATTCCAGTTTTATTGCCACATCTTCAGGTGACAAAATTTCAAGGCCATTGTGGTGACTTTTGCATGGGATGATTTTGGACTTCTGAAATGGTCTCGCGAGGAAGGTGTCCTCTTTCCCCACCCCCCACTGCATCACTTTAATTAAACAGCTTCACACACACACACACACACACACACACACACATATATATCCTGTCTTTTGTGACTATCTCAGCCAATGAGCTAAGATTCTGATTCTGATTGGACTGCAATAAAAAGTACATCTGGGAAAAGGTGGTCCTAAAGATTCTCAGTTCTGCGGCTGTCTGAACTGTCCCCACAAATTAAATGTAACCAGTGAAAATGGTACAATATTGAGTTAGACGCTCTGTGCTGCCAGTTCACATAACCATCCTAAAATTGGCATTTTGGGACAAATGAACTTCCTAACAAACTCTTCACAAAAGCCTAACCCTCCTAGCTCTCACCTGAGAGCCTTCTATTCTTCTCCCAATGTCTCACCTTTGAGATCTTTCTTTCCCTACCTTTCTCTCAGGGTCCTTCCACCAACCATCCAGAAAAGAGATAAAAAAAGGGAATGAAAAGAAGAAAAGAAAATAAAGATAAAAAGGACTTCTAATTTTCCATTTGTCAGTTACACAAAACAGAGAAAGCGCTTTTGATGATGCGGAAATGTTTTAGATAGCAAAACAAGACAGAGTTCAGACATAATTTAACATACATATTTTATCTGGCTATATCTAATTAATAGATGCTGCCACAAGGAAACACTGTTCAGATATTGGTTTTCTTCTGGAATATTGGCAATATGAAAGATAATTCGTCAGTCTCTGTAGACTACTTATCCTTATAAGTGATCAACAAGCGGGAGATGACAGTGATTTAAAAATGACAATGTATTTGAGTTTGTTAGCATATGAGTGCGAGCAGGATAGCGTAGCCAGTTTTCACACACCCATACTGGGAGTCTTGGCTTCACCTGTAGCATGGAAACAGAGGGAATGATTGTTATATCTGAAGGAGCGTCTCCACCCCCGTCGTTCTACCTGGACACTGAGATCCAGCACCGAGGGCCTTCTGGCAGTTCCCTTGCTGCGAGAAGCCAAGTTACAGGGAACCAGGCAGAGGGCCTTCTCGGTAGTGGCGCCCTCTCTGTGGAACGCCCTCCCACCAGATGTCAAAGAGAACAACTACCAGACTTTTAGAAGACATCTGAAGGCAGCCCTGTTTAGGGAAGCTTTTAATGTTTGATGTATTACAGTATTTTAATATTTTTTTGGAAGCCACCCAGAGTGGCTGGAGAAGCCCAGCCAGATGGGCGGGATATAAATAATAAATTATTATTATTATTATTATTATTATTATTATTATTATTATTATTATTATTATTTACTAGTCACCTTGTTTCATTTCTAACAATGCATGCTATTAGGTCAATGGCTGGTACAGGGATGTGCATTCGCAGAAATTACAGCTGCTCCACATAGTTCCAACTGGCAAGAAAACTGTGACAACTTTTCAGGGATGGCTAGTGAGAAATGCTATTTAAACATTATCACCTAAGTAATTATGAAACTAAAAGAGAGAAGGGGCTGAGGAAATAGCAAAGAAAAAGCATGAAAAAAACGGTAAGAGGAAAAATAGAGAAGGGAGGATAACACATTTTGGTGCAGAGCAGACAGAAATAGTAAGAATACATATTTTCCTGCAAGTAAGCTCCACTGAAGTCACTGGAACTTACTTTTGAGTAGACATGTATAAGTGGTTTGGCACTTGAATCACAGCAACCCATGATGTTTCCCTATAATACAATGCATTATATTTGCTTGGATTTTAATCTGAATTTCTTGCTAGCACTTAACTGCCCATTGTAGCAGCTGCTGCTGCTGTAGCAACAGTATGTAGAAGATGGCAATGACAAGTATCCCCGGCACTGTGAGCCATGGGAGCCAGAGCACTTGACATTTGAAGGTGGGATGCAAAGGAAGACATCTAGATTTACTGCATATTATGGATTCATCTTGCTGAAAACAAAAACAAAAATGCTGGTCTCAAATCCACTGGAATAAATGCACAGGTTTGTTTTTTTAAATTGTGTTTTAGCTTCTTATAATGCAGTTTCAGCTGCTGGCTAGCCACTGATTCGCTTAGAATCATTGCTTATTGTTGGATAATAGCCCAGAATGGTTGGCTGATGGGAGCTAATGGCTGGGGGTTATATGTATTTCTGAATGGGACACTACTCAGAGCTCAAAAAAGATGACCTTCAACTTCCAATGAAGTTTATTTTAATACACTTATGACCTGCTTACATATTTATAAATACTTATTTTTTAAAAAAGAAAACTTATCCAGGGTTCTATTGCTGGAATGCAAGTATGAGTACTTCTGGAGCTGGGATGTCTCAGTTGAGCTAGTGGGAACCAGTGGGAGATGATAGAAAATGCAACCAGGTTCCCCTCACCCTCCTCCTCACTGATTCGGTGCATCTGCAGCAGCACAACCGGATGGCTTCATGTGCCCCAGCTGCAACAAAACATGTCTTTCCTGCAGGCTCTGCAGCTTTCCATATGTATACACACACACACACACACACACACACACACACACATTTTTATTAATTTTTTTAACATATCAGTTCCAACAGTCATACAACATGACTTCTCATCTTATACAATATTTTGGACTTCCGTCAACACCTCTGATGATTTTCCGTTTTTATCTCTTATTCTGCATTTCTTACTTTCTGTATTATATATAATTATCCTTAATTAATAGTTCTCTTCATAGTCTTTCTTGCAATATTTCAAATAATTCACCTTACAAAACTTCTTGCAGTCCTACTAGCGTAATCTGTTCATCGCAGTTACTTTTCAAATAGTTCATATATTTATTCCAGTCTTCTAAGAATCTCTGATCCCGCAAGTTTCGAATCCTTCCTGCTAATTTATCTAATTCTGCGTAGTCCATCAACTTCACCCTCCATTCTTCATTCGTCGGTAATCCTTCTTGTTTCCATTTTTGTGCCAGTAATATTCTTGCTGCTGTCATTGCATATAAAAACAATTTACAATCCAGTCTGTTAATATAATTTCCTACAGTGCCAAGTAAAAATGCTTCTGGTTTCTTAACAAATGTATATTGCAACATCTTTTTCATCTCATTATAAATCATTTCCCAGAAGTTTTTCACTTTTTTACATTCCCTTTATTTATTTTTTTATATATACATTGCTCTGCAGCTTCCAAAGTTTGGCCTCGTTCCCAATCGCACACTCCTCCATTGTCTCCTGAGACAGATGGATGCCAACAATATTCCTTCTCTCTTAGTAACTACTTGTTAGTAGGCTAGATAACCTCCTTTCAGACTTTTACTTCCTTCTTGCTTCTTTTTAAAACATTTTACCGTATTTTTTGCTCTATAAGACTCACTTTTCCCCTCCTAAAAAGTAAGGGGAAATGTGTGTGCGTCTTATGGAGCGAATGCAGGCTACGCAGCTATCCCAGAAGCCAGAACAGCAAGAGGGATTGCTGCTTTCACTGCGCAGCGATCCCTCTTGCTGTTCTGGCTTCTGAGATTCGGAATATTTTTTTTCTTGTTTTCCTCCTCCAAAAACTAGGTGCGTCTTGTGGTCTGGTGCGTCTTATAGAGCGAAAAATACGGTATTTTATTTAAACAAATACAAACACAATAACCATTAAGCACTTATCCAGCAGTATATCTAATGGTGTTTGTTTTATCCATTGTCTCTAGACATACACTTAACACATTCAATATTAAAACATAATATTTAACGTAACCCCTCCACTGAGAATACTGAGTGGTTAGTTCAAACCAGTTACAGTATGAGTTAATACGTGTCAGTGCCTCCATACTGACCACAGGTACAGTGGTACCTCGGGTTAAGAACTTAATTTTTTTCTGGAGGTCTGTTCTTAACCTGAAACTGTTCTTAACCTGAGATACCACTTTAGCTAATGGGGCCTGCTGCGCCGCCGCTGCGCGATTTCTGTTCTCATCCTGAAGCAAAGTTCTTAACCCGAGGTACTATTTCTGGGTTAGCGGAGTCTGTAACCTGAAGCATTTGTAACCTGAAGCATCTGTAACCCAAGGTACCACTGTACAGTCATAACTCATGTTACGTTTGCTTCATGTTACGTTTTCCAGGTTGCGTCCCGCGGCAACCCGGAAGTACCGGAAAGGGTTACTTCCGGGTTTCGCCGCTCACGCATGTGCAGTAGCGCTAAATCCCGCATGCACACGCGCCAAATCACGCCACGCACCTGTGCATAAATGGCGCTTCAGGTTACGGGCTTTTCACATTGCAAATGGGTCTCCGGAACAGATCCCGTTCGCAATCAGAGGTACCACTGTACTCAGAATGGCTTTGTTTGCCATGAGTAATAAACTTCAACTTTCCTTTATCCTCACCAGACTATTTCTTTCTCTACACTGCTGCAATACATTTAGCAAACTCCAGTAGGGAGCACATTGTTAACACAGCACATTAGGCACAAACTGGGAAAACATAAGTTGGTCCAAATATTCATTGCATGCATGCCAAACATTTCCAGTGACTAAATGCAACTGCATGCTTCTTTTTATGTGTTGATGCATCTCTTAAATCATCATCACCATCACAAATCAAATGTTAGAATATATAACTTTTGCATCACCACAAACCAAGGCTTTTTCAGTAGTTAGTTGACCCGTGCAGACGGTAATCAGGTGTATAGAAATCAGATGTTATATATGCATGCATAAACCAGGCTAAAATCACAATTAAGTTCCATTGAAATTGATGGCATCAAAGCACTTAACTGTGAACTTCCGTTCCACTGATTTCAGTGGGACTATGGGTCAAACTAGGGACACGGGTGGCGCTGTGGGTAAAACCTCAGCGCCTAGGACTTGCCGATCACATGGCCGGCGGTTCGAATCCCCGCAGCGGGGTGAGCTCCCGTCGTTCGGTCCCAGCTCCTGCCCACCTAGCAGTTCGAAAGCACAATTAAGTGCAAGTAGATAAATAGGTACCGCTTTCTAGCGGGAAGGTAAACGGCATTCCATGTGCTGCTCTGGTGCTGGTTCGCCGGAGCAGCTTCGTCACGCTGGCCACGTGACCCGGAAGTGTCTGCGGACAGCGCTGGCTCCTGACCACTAGAGTGAGATGAGCGCACAACCCTAGAGTCTGTCAAGACTGGCCCGTACGGGCAGGGGTACCTTTACCTTTACCTTTATGGGTAAACTAGATATGACTTTTAATGCATCTTGGTATTTTCCAGGCAAGGTTTATAATTTTTTTTAAAAAAACTTCAGCTGAAGGGAGGTTATAGCTGGATCACAACAGGTGTGGAGGGGAAATGTGAAATGTATATCCTTTACACCAAATAGAGAAACGGTATTCCACCCATCTCCTCAGGATTGCAACCATGTAGGAAAGGGTTAAAATCCCATCCCCACCCATGAGTCGAATATTTTTAAGCCACCTCCTCCCAGCTGATTCTTTTTTAAGCTACATGATTAATGAAAGGGCATATTTAATGTCACATATCATTTGATTGTAAATTGTGGCTTACTTTTGCTGGAGTCTGTCCACTAATTAGATGTTTTAAAAATGTTTTTATTTAATTTTTTCACGAAAAGAAAAAAGGTTACAAAGATTTTGCTTCATGCTAATGATTTTTTTCTTCCTCGTGGACTTTTGTTGCTAGTTCTTGCTGCTGCTGCAAATTTTTTTCCCTTCCTTTGAAGAGCATCAGTGACAAAATCCTGGAAGACCTGATGACAGCACTGCCAATTAGTTAATGTTCAGCAAAATTTGTAATACATTTCACAGAGAGTGAGCTCTTTGGCATCAGAAATGCTATTCTTATTGCTGTAGTCTTGCAGCTAAGCTTGTGCTTATTGTAGAATTGCCGCTGCACCAGCAGCAGTGAGTACAGAAGTCCAGGCTATCATGCCAGTCAATTGCCTGGTCAAATACTGGCCATCTGTTATTTGGCAGTAAGTGAGGACAGTCAAATAATCCATGAAGTGAAGTACAGCTTTACATAGATGGTAGTCTCTCTGTTTGTTACAGGAATGAGGGCTCTTTTGTCCCCAAATCTATGGAAGTTGCAGTTGACAATACAAAAACATGCACTACACCAGGGGTGGCCATCTCCCAAGAGACTGCGATCTACTCACAGAGTTAAGTACTGGCAGTAATCTACCCTCTTTTGGGGGGTTCAGGTCAAAGTTGTTGAGTTTTTTGGGGGAAGGAAGGCCCTTTTTTGGGTTAAGTGCAACGACGTTGAGCTTTCTTTAGGGGAACCAAAGTTGTTGAGCTTCTTTGGGGGGAGCCAGTGATCTACCACAGACATCCAGTGATCTAACGGTAGATCACGATCTACCTGTTGGACGTGCCTGCACTACACTCTGTCTGTAATCACTAGGCCCTATGAACAACTGATTGGTTCAAAATTGGGAAAGGAGTATGACAAGGCTGTGTATTGTCTCCCTGCTTATTTAACTTTTATGCAGAATTCATCATGTGATAGGCTGGACTGGATGAATCCCAAGCCGGAATTAAGATTACCAGAAGAAACATCAACAACCTCAGATAAGCAGATGACACAAACTTGATGGCAGAAAGTGAGGAGGAATTAAAGAACCTTTTAATGAGAGTGAAAGAGCAGAGTTCAAAATATGGTCTGAAGCTCAACATCAAAAAAACGAATCATGGCCACTGGTCCCATCACCTCCTGGCAAATAGAAGCGGAAGAAATGGATGCAGTGAGAGATTTTACTTTCTTGGGTTCCATGATCACTGCAGATGGTGACATCAGTCATGAAATTAAAAGACGCCTGCTTCTTGGGAGAAAAGCAATGACAAACCTAGACAGCATCTTAGAAAGCAGAGACATCGCTTTGCCGACAAAGGTTTGTATAGTTAAAGCTATGGTTTCCCAGTAGTGATGTATGGAAGTGAGAGCTGGACCATAAAGAAGGCTGATCGCCAAAGAATTGATGCTTTTGAATTATGGTGCTGGAGGAGACTCTTGAGAGTCCCATGGACTGCAAGAAGATCAAACCTATCCATTCAGCCCTGAGTGCTTACTGGAAGGACAGATCCTGAAGTTGAGGCTCCAATACTTTGGTCACCTCATGAGAAGAGAAGATTTCCTGGAAAAGACCCTGATGTTGGGAAAGATGGAGGGCACAAGGAGAAGGGGACGACAGAGGACGAGATGGTTGGACAGTGTTCTCGAAGTTACGAATATGAGTTTGACCAAACTGTGGGAGGCAGTGGAAGGCAGGAGTGCCTGGAGTGCTCTGGTCCATGGGGTCATGAAGAGTCGGACATGATTAAAGGACTAAACAACAATATCAACAAATACTTATTTTTGGTTGGTTGATTTGTAGTGTCTCTCAGCAGTTGGGATATCCATAATAACACCAGCTAAAGTTGAGTCTCTTTCTAGGTAGACCTCATTTCAATATGCTGAATAACCATCAATAGCT
Organism: Podarcis filfolensis; assembly: GCF_964270895.1. Lineage (NCBI taxonomy): Eukaryota > Metazoa > Chordata > Lepidosauria > Squamata > Lacertidae > Podarcis > Podarcis filfolensis. Next base: position 14,721,268 of record NC_139610.1, read on the forward strand.
GTAAATGTTTAAAAACTGCAGCCTCCCTTTTACAGCACTTTTAATGCAAACTTGCAAAATGTCTATTTTTTTCTGTGCTCCTCCTTGTCTCATTCTTTAATTTAGTATATTTGTTACTCTAAAACCAAAGTACCTTGACTGCTATCCAAAGCTGACTTGCCTTTGCAGATAGATACAGAGAATTGGATATGTATCAGGAACAATACAGCAATTATTAGCCAGGATAGCGAAGCCTGCAATCCCATGCTCACATTCCTGAAAGAAAGTCCCAGTCCATAGAACTAGCAAAATGGAATAACAGAATCCTGGGGTGGGAGATGGTCTATACCACTTCATACAGTGTTGGTAGATGGGACTATACCACTCCAGACAGTGGGTGTCATTTTTGAACGATGCCCAGTGTAAATAACCACACAAAACCCTGACAGATAAAAACCATAAAAACCTAGTACTTCAAGAAGAAAAGTTGTAGACCAGTCGTCTCACTACCCCATTAGATTTCTACTTGAAATAGGTTTACAGAACAGAGCATAAAAAAATTGATTCTCATTTGCAATATGAAATGTTACCAGTACAGTCTGTTCTTCCACCTAAGTACTCTACAGCTGAAGTCTATTTTTGTCCTTTTTCTGTGTGTGCAGACCACTAGACCTCGGTCCAACAAAGTGGAATTTGTTTATTCCAAGTAAAGTCATTGAGGATCGGGATGCAATGTGGCAGAAATCCATGGGCAGGATCCATTGCCCCACTTTAGATGTCCTTGTATAAAGTTTGGGTGAGCTCTGTGGAATTTGTGACTGCCTCCTTCTTTGCACAACTTGAATGCACACAGAAAGGAAGATTGTGTATGAAGCTGGTGCAAGATTGATTTCTGGTTGTGAATCAAGGTCATTTCAAGCTTTCACAAAATACTCAGCATTTGTGTTGATTTATGCCAGCTTCCACCTTGTGTCTCTTACGACAACTGGACCAAAACACCAAACAATTCAAAGCATGAAAGAAAAAGACTTGGCTCAGGTAAACTTGAAATGCATGGATGATATACTGCCCTTCCTTCTTCTCATCAAATATACTAGAGGTATATTAAAAGTACACTATTTTTCATAAGTCTTCCCAGGCATGAAATCGAATCATGCATTTTTCAAGCATGAGGCTTTCAACCAAATTCCTCTTGGAGAATCCACGTAATTAGAGTTGAAGCCCCACGTAATGGGCTCTACAATGACATTATGTGCCAGGCTCTGTGCTGTAAACAAACAAGTTGTGCCACTGCAAGGTATGCAGCCTGCCTCAGTATTTTGCTACACACACACACACACACACACATGTTTGGGAGGAAGCAAAACATTTTACAGCTTAACATAGAAGGACAGGGTCTACTATGTGTGTCCATTCTAATTTTGGCAGCGTACGGCTTGATTAAACTACCCCAATTTTGGAAATAATTAGAAGTGTTGTAGTGCATGCCAGCAAAAAATGCTGTTTGTCTAATTCTGCTATTGCATTTTCCACGAAGGTAGCCTACACATCATTTAAATAAATAAAAGGTAAGTAAGTAATCACTAGGAAGATGGATGGATGGATTGATAGTGGTTTTCACCAGATGGGATTTGAACAACATCCTTTTTCCCCTGTTGAAAACATGTGAGTTCTAATCAACAGGAGGGTTAAGAATGTTAAATCAGCCAGCCATAAGAAATGTGTCACACGGTTTGCTGTCATCCTAATTAATTAGATAGCATTATTTGGTGTCCCAAGTGAACCTTGATGAGTTCAGTGCCTGATAATAGCTTCATTCTTGTCAGTATTTTTTTTTAAAAAATATATTGACTTTTTTAAAAAAAACAACCAACAACATAATTTAAGATTACATATTTAAAGTAAGAAGAGAGAGAAAGGCATATGGGGGGGTATCCAGCAATATAGTATGACTTCATAAGGTTGAGCAGATCTTTGACCCCCACATTAAGGGCATTTTAATTTGAAATCTTCAAGGATAGTGCTTCATAAGTAATTATAGTCAGTAATTATCTTGCAGTTTCCTATCAGATATCTGGCCATGTTTTGTTCCCGTCCTTCTAGTCGTTTAAAAGAATTTTGTAAAAATGACTTTAACATCATTAGTTTTCATCTCACACCATACATATGAAACAGTTCATAAGGGTTAATGTGATATGGCTGTCATCCAATCAATATTAACTTTCTCTCTCTCAAAAAATGAAATGTTAAGGTTCAGTTGTTGTCAGTTAAGGACATATAATTAAAAACTATCAGAGGACTTAATTCTCAAATATTTGCTGCATATGATAAGAGACCTAACTCATGTCACATGAGATCAAATAGCAATGAACATTTCAGCTGATGAAGAGGTGTCCTCTATAACATTGACTGATTCTCTGAAATTATAAAGAAATCTAAGCAGGCTAAGTAACAACAAGTAATGTTTCTACTTTGCTAAAAATAATAATTCTTGATTTAATTTAATTTAATTGATTTAATTTAATTAGATCCCACATCCTTCAGAAAGACCTGCTCCTTTAACTATATCCCTCTTAGTCCCCACTTGCTTGAGTCTTCTGCTCAGAAGGCTATGATGAAGGTTTATACCTTTTCCTGTGAGACTGCTCCAGGCTTCTCCTCCCAACTTTTTAAGCCTTGGCTAGATACTTTCTTCCAGCCTCTCCTCTGTGTTGGTTTATTTCATGGCTTTAGTCAAGAAACTTAAGGGAATAAAAAGAGCAGATTGAAAGAGTTCCAAGAATCTCAACTTGAACTTCAGAAAAGCCTTCCCTTTTCTTCCCATTCTCTGGAATTTGATTTTATTCCTTTCCTTTTTCTACATCTTCATTTCCTAAATCTCACTATCTTTCTGCCCTTGCATGGCAAATTGTTAGTGTTCAAGCACCGCCCTGGTGCATCAAGTGATCAGGGGCAGACCTTGGTAATATGGTGACCTGTGTGAGGTCAACATTTGATGCCCACCCCCAACCAAAGCCCCATTCCCAAACCTGGGTAAGGGAGGTGCTGGGATTTGGGAAGGAGACATGAGGCTCTGGCAGGGTCCCAGAGCCCTTGTCTCTTTTCCAAAGCTGGACGGGTGCTAAATAAGCTTTGGGAAGGAGGCAAGAAGACTCTTGGACCCCATCAGAGCCCTCAAGCATCCTTCCCAAAGCCCAGCACTTACTAGGCTTTGGAAAGGAGAAAAGAAGGTACCTCCTTGGCCCCTCTGCCCTGAGAGGGGGAACTGGTCACACTGCTGTCAGGCAGCAGAGGAACCAACCTCCATGGCAGGTTACCAGGAATGGACAAGACAAGGGAAAGTCCTTACCATCTGCTTTTATTCAATATTCACAGAGAAAGTCTTAGAAATGCATCTACTTGGAGTAATGGCATTGCTCTGATTGAAACTGCACCCCCTCCGTCTCTCCCATTATGCGTCAGCACTACAGTGGCTGAGTTGTGCCTCTGAGCTCTCTGCTCTCCTACTTTCAATGCCCATTGGGTTTGGGGAAAGCGGGGTCTGGAATGCTTTCTAAAGATACTGTGTCTGTCAACTGTCGCCCCCCTGGTGCTCCTTCTTCTTCAACCTCCTCTCCCATAATTTCCCAGCTTTTCCCCTCATCTGCCTCTGAGCTGTAACCTCCCTCAAACCAACCCCTTTTGTAATTCTGAACTTTCTCCTTCTCTGGAAGGATCAGGCTGGGGAGGCAGCCTCCACCATTCCTTCTCTGCCCTGCTGTTGTTGTTGTTTAGTCATTTAGTCATGTCTGACTCTTCCCCCATGGACCAGAGCACGCCAGGCACTCCTGTCTTCCACTGCCTCCCACAGTTTAGTCAAACTCATGCTGGTAGCTTCGAGAACACTGTCCAACCATCTCATCCTCTGTCGTCCCCTTCTCCTTGTGCCCTCAATCTTTCCTAACATCAGGGTCTTTTCCAGGGAGTCTTCTCTTCTCATGAGGTGGCCAAAGTATTGGAGCCTCAGCTTCAGGATCTGTCCTTCCAGTGAGCACTCAGGGTTGATTTCCTTAAGAATGGATAGGTTTGATCTTCTTGCAGTCCATGGGACTCTCAAGAGTCTCCTCCAGCATCATAATTCAAAAGCATCAATTCTTCGGTGATCAGCCTTCTTTATGGTCCAGCTCTCACTTCCATACATCAGTACTGGGAAAACCATAGCTTTAACTATACGGACCTTTGTCAGCAAGGTGATGTCTCTGCTTTTTAAGATGTCCCTGACAACTGCCTGCCTAGGGGCCACAGCAAAAGGCTGGGTGAGTTGCATTCGCTTTGGTGGGTCATAGGTTTTGCACAACTGCTCTAAAGACAATTCAGCTGATGCAATCTGCCCAGCAGGTGTGTGTGGAACAGAATGGAAGCAGGAACCAAATAATTTCTAAATAGATACCAATAACGCATGCTGCATACCTGGAATCTTCCACTGAGTTGGTCCCTGACCAAAAAAAGAGAAGCAAAATCCAAATCCAAATTGGCTGCTTGCCGGTTGTAGCTATGGAGCTTAGATTGCAATGCACATTGAATGTGTATGTCTGCTACAGTGCAATGCTGTTGGCTATTAGCATAATCACACAGCAGATTTGAGAATGTGTATGCAAATATTAAAACATGACCTATCCAAATATCTTAAAATATAGCAATACATAGTCTTCTGAAGCCAGAAGAGGGTTGTACTTTTGGCTTAGATTATATGAGAACTCTTGGGAGACGCAGCACAAGCACATAAACAATTGAGCATGATTACTCAATAAAAGAGAATTTAGCATTAATACACACACCTCATTTTGCTATAATGGGTAAACAGCTCCCGAGAGGTCAGCATCTAAAGTGCTTTCCAGCTGATGTACTTCACTCTGTTGTAGCCAGTCAGTTTGGTGCATCCAATTAATGCCTCTGAGAAAGGTGGCAGCCCAAAAGCTGTACGTGTCGTAATTGACATTACGAAAATCATATTATCGCTTCATTTAATAGGTACTGAAGACTCCTGGGGAACGAAAAACACAAGCCCTCTGAAAGCTGAAAGAATGCATTTTGCTAGAATACATCTTCCTGAATTTGGTGGAGTTTACTCTCAGGTATAAAAGGTATGGTTCAAATTGAAGCCAATGTAACTGGGGTGGGGGGCTTTGTGGACAGAATTCTCAATCGCCATCTAGACAGGAATACAAAACTAGCATCAAAGGTTCTGCAAATTACTTTTTTAAACAATGGATATTTGGTGAATGTTCATTTGCACATGAATGCTGGAATTTCATGATGATTTGAAAACTAGATGTATACCAGTGGACAGTGCACACACTTCCTCTCTCCTCCTCGAGGGTTGTGGTGACATATTGCGGCTGCACCATGCATTTGGCCCATGATTCTATGTGGAAATCATGCTCATGCATGTTTGGCCACTAGTGGCAATTACTGGAATGGAGTTAGTGGTTTTAGCTGACAAAAAGCTTACTTGCCTGTGGGTGGTAGACACTTGCCTCCACTGTGTGTGGGAGACATAGCTTCCCACTACCGAGGAGGAAAGAATTAGTTGAGACAAGACACAGTATTCACCTATGGCAAAAGGGCTGGACAGACATGGGAGGTAACTGCTGCAGTTATACATTATAACAAGTGTCTATGTGAGATGGTATGTCCAGACACCCAGGGATGTTAGAGTAGTGTTGGGTGTTGGTCTGGAGCCCATATCAAGGGCACTATGATCTCCAGCAACTGGTTTTTAAAATAACGCTGCCTCTGATTCTGGTTAACTTATGCATGTTGTGGCCAACTCCCAAGAGACAATGATCTACTCACAGAGTTAAAAAGTGGCAGTGATCTACCCCCTTTTTGGGGGTTCGGGTCAAAGTTGTTGAGTTGTTTTCAGGGAGGAGGTAAAATGTTGAGCTTTTTTTAGGGGAGCCACAGTTGTTCAGCTTCTTTGGGGTGAACCAATGATCTCCCTGTTGGATATGTTATACCATCTAAACATCCTGTTGGGACTGTCCGAACACGATTTCAGTTCACTGAGGTTTCCATTCTAAATACTGCACTGAATATTTGGCTGTCCATCTCGCACTGAACATTTTAATTGTTAAAATAGATTACTGCTGTCAGGTTCCAGAGGCAGATTGATAAACAAAGCAGTTCTTGAATGAATGGTGAATCATGTCTCTGCTTTCTAATGAGTCTCACACATTCCAAAATGGTGTTATTTGAAGATCCCTTGTGCCCATTAAAACTGTAGAATTCTTTAAAACAGAAGTTCATGATGCAAAAAGTTGCTGTAGTTCCCCCTCCCCTTTCTTTCTAAATAAGATATATCAAGAGTATTTCAAAAGTCCCAAGCATCCTCTTCTACTGAAGCTGTAACAGGTTCTGGAAACTTGCCTGGAATTTTGCAAATAAGACTGGTACTGCTTTCTACAGGTTTGGGATAGGATTTGAGTTTTTTTGGGGTTTTGGTAAGAATTACTAATGCATCCAAATAATTGGAGCATTAACTTTCCCCAAGACATTTGGCAGATGTTAGATAACAGGAAATAATGTTTCGAAGAGAACACGTACTGGGAAATGACAGAACCCAAGGGGGGAAGTGGTTTCTGTTGGCATTGCCCAACAACAATATGTCAGTGATCACAGGCTTCTGATCTCTCCCCTGGGAGTTCTCATCTGGGAGATCTATCAGATTCATTTCTATCACTTGAAGGTCAAGCAGTCTTTGTGTCACCAAGGATCTCCTATCAATTGAGAATGATACACTGACTCTGACCCTCTCCTGGACAGAAAAAGTCTTGCCACAGTTTTTTTTTTTAGTTTTTTTCCTCCTTTCATTTCTTTCATTTCTTTATTTCTTTATTATTAATGTTGCAATACATATATGAAATCTTTACATAATGATACATATACATTATATTCGTGAATTCACATTTTCACATTTCATTATGAACCAACATTTATCCATTTCTTATTTCTTGCCCTGTGTCTTCCCTCCACCCGTGCGTGACTTCCTTTTTATTATTTTGTAACTTTATTATTGAGAATGTAATTTTGTATCTTAATAATTAAACATCCAATGATATATCTGCTTAGCTTAGCTTAACTTAACTTAACTTAACTTAACTTTGTGAAATCAGTCTATCCATATCAATAAATTCTTGTTGGAGCATCTTTTGTTTATGCATTCTTCTACACATTTCCATTCCTGTTTGAGATTTTGGTTAATAATCAAGTCTTGCCACAGTTTTCCTGGTAGCTTCTAGACTGGATTGGAGCAATGCATATTAGGTGGGAATGTCCCTGGAGACAATTCAGAAGCTGTAACTAATCCAAAACACTCTAGATAGTCAGCAAACAGAGACCAGGTAAAGAAGTCATAGGTCACTTGCATCCAAACAACTTCACTGAATCCCAGTAAGATTTCATGCTCAATTCAAAGTGCTACTCTTAATCTTCAAGGCCCTACATGGCTGGGGGTCGAAATACCTCTCAGACCTGTGTCACTGAGAACTCCATTGCAACTGGATTTCTTGAAAGTCAACCCCCTTTCTCCTCTTTCATTTATAGGCGGAATACAGTGGTACCTCGGGTTAAGTACTTAATTCGTTCCGGAGGTCTGTTCTTAACCTGAAACTGTTCTTAACCTGAAGCACCACTATAGCTAATGGGGCCGCCTGCTGCTGCTGCACCACTGGAGCACGATTTCTGTTCTCATCCTGAAGCAAAGTTCTTAACCTGAAGCATTATTTCTGGGTTACCTGAAGCGTATGTAACCTGAAGCGTATGTAACCCGAGGTATCACTGTACATATATTGCTACTGAGTTGGAGGCCCCAATGGATGTAGAAGGAGAAAGAGTTATTTTAGCTGGAAAGAAATCTAGCATGCTTGCTTTGAAAAACTAGGCCACAAATTTCTTTAGATGTTGATATTCCTCAGTGATAGGCTCCTGGGGCAACAGAGTGGGTGAAAAGTACAGCTTTGCTGAGTCATCTGAAAACAGCTCAGATTCTGTTCCAAACACACAATTTTAGAATATTTAGATTTTCAATGAACTGTGAAGGATAACATCCAACCATAATTAAAAGTGATGTGTTCTCTTTGTACTTTAGAAATGTTTTAAGTTATTAGGAGTTTTTTTCAGATTGGGCTAAACTGTCTTTTGTTTTTATTCTGTTCTCCTTCGTAATTTTTTACATAAACATGAGTCACATTTCCCTACACAAAAATTCAGTGCCACATTCACAAACGATCTGCGCTCTATAATGATGACACATACTAACAGGATACCCTTTCAATCATTGCCACCATTTTGCTCCCATTTTGTTCCACAATATCAACAGCTCCTTTTCTTTGCCCCCTCCCAGCATTTGCATATCTTAAGTTACCACAGCCTAATGAAAATAAGAAAGTTCAATGCTTTGGTTATACCACAAAGGGAGAGCCAAAGCAGTATTTTATGTTTCTGGAGATCAGTACAGTAAAACATATTGTTCGGCACATGCATCCCTCCACACACAATTCCCCAAGCAGTAAGGGCAACCTATTTGGTCACCTGCCAAATGACTAAAGCCCACTGTGAGGCTTCACAACTTCACTTCCCATAAGAACACCAACAAAGGAAGATCATCATGGTCCCAGTTGGATGCAAATGCTTGTTTAAAACCCAACACAGCATCCAGGTACAGTGGTGCCTCGGGTTACAGACGCTTCAGGTTACAGACTCTGCTAACCCAGAAATAGTACCTCGGGTTAAGAACTTTGCTTCAGGATGAAAACAGAAATCGTGCGGCGGCGGTGCGGCGGCAGTGGGAGGCCCCATTAGCTAAAGTGGTGCTTCAGGTTAAGAACAGTTTCAGGTTAAGAATGGACCTCCAGAACGAATGAAGTTCTTAACTCGAGGTACCACTGTATTACCTATTATTTGTTTATATCCTCACCTTATGAAAAAGGCTCTCATTTGTAAGACGGTGTGTGCCCTGAGGCTCACAGTCTAAAAAGAATGTGACACATGAAGAAAAAGGAATGGAAGGGAGGATAGAAAAGCAACAGTTGGCAGAGTTGCATACTATGTCAGTGATGGCTCTGTCTGTCCAGCCCTTGATAACAACAGTCCATCCCTGGAAGTGCTTTTCCTGACCAGTGCATATCCAGTAGCAGAGCAGACGACGAGTCAGGAGGACAGAGCAGCCCTTGCTACACAGTTCTTCCCTCAAACAGGTCCAAGATGGCTTTTGGAATCCCTGAAGTGATGCTAGTTAGAATCGATACTATGGCCCAGCTTATCTCCCCATTGACAGTTTCCTTCCACTTCATCTAGTGAATAAAGCATCCCTGGTGCCTCTTTGCTTTTCCTTCCTTGCTTGTTATCTTCACACAAGCTAAACAGATAAAAGACATTCCTCACTCTCCCCGGTGCACTCACATGAAGCCAGGGATCCCTGTAGGCTCCTCTTTAATCTCTTTGATAAATTTTGGGGGTTCAAGAAATAGCTGTTGGGGGCCAGGTGGAATCAGGTGTCTCTGTCTTCTGGAGCAGACAAACAGTTTGTATTGCTCCTTTCCTATGAGTGGATGGATCAGCCCAAGTCAGGTTCATGTCCATTTCTTTTTGGGGATAAAATGAGATCTGTCCTATCCTGTTTCTGCAAGCAATGTGAGGATTCTCCTCCCCCCCCCCCATTGCACAAATATAACAACAGCAGTAACAAACACAATACTTGTGAGATGGTCTGAGGGCTTGTGAACCCCTCCTCTGTTTATTTAAGACATGTACTGTATTTTTCGCTCTATAAGAAACACCAGACCACAAGACGCACCTAGTTTTTGGAGGAGGAAAACAAGAAAAAAAAAATATTCTGAATCTCAGAAGCCAGAACAGCAAGAGGGATCGCTGTGTAGTGAAAGCAGCAATCCCTCTTGCTGTTCTGGCTTCTGGGATAGCTGCGCAGCCTGCATTCGCTCCATAAGACGCACACACATTTCCCCTTACTTTTTAGGAGGGAAAAAGTGAGTCTTATAGAGCAAAAAATACGGTATTTGTTACACGGAGTAACTAGGAAGCACAACTGTTTCTTTGCAGGCCGCAAACTCATTCTTTCCCTCTGTATCTCCACAATTAACAGAACTAATAGATAGAGATTTATTTAATCCCATTCCTGCACTGGGAATTGTGTGTTTGCATTTGGGGTTTTAAATGAAGCTGAAAGCAAATAAATATGTGAAAGTTTTCTGTGCTTTTAAAAATCTATTCAGTCAATTTGGATGAATAGCTTCTAATATAGTTCCTTTATCGTTAACATATTGTTTTTGTTTAGAAACTCTGCATTGTTACTTTAATGTTACTTTGGTTTCCTTCGTTGGCACACACACAAACCCCTTGTCATTGGATGAAACAGAAAGCAATAGCAGGGATATTTTTAAAGTTCATTTGTTTCAATGTCATTTGTTCTACATTCCACCAACAAAGGATGTCACTATGTGAAAACAATGCTGTTCAGGTAACAGCAATGCTCTGCGAATGCGACTAGATGCAAACAGAGACATTTCGTCTTGTGATCCCATCCCTGTCTGATGCCGTGATTTGGATACAATTCAAAGCCAGTGCTGTTGCAAGTGCTGAAAGATTTTACAACACATCTGCAAATAAATGTTGATTTACACGACGTATACCACAGATGGGTAATGCATATAAATCAATGCCCGCGACATTTATTTCATAATGTACCATAAAGCCTTACAGCTCTGCTGATTGCATTGTGTTGCTTAGCTTGACCAAATGAGCAAATCACTAAGAGAATTGATTTTATTTTCTGCCAAACAATGCTGCAGAATTTAAAAGCAAGCCTACATAAACAAGTCAGTGTTAACACTTCATGTGCAAGGCATAAAGTACACCAGGATTTCTGCAGGTTTAAACCCCCCTAAATGATGGTGGGGAGGCCAACTAGAAAACATGGTATGTTGTGGAGCAGAGATGGAACTTCTCAGATTTTTTCTTTTTCTTTTAACTTCCCTCCTTCCACGTTCTTCTGCATGGTTGGAGGCTTTGCAGTACTCCTCTGGAAAATATTTGGCAAAATATCCCAAATTTTGCCATCTGTTAATTTTGAATATTACTGTGAATCCAGTCTGGTACACATTTAATATTACACTGATATTGCTGAGGGAGACAGTGAGTCTGACTCCTGCTTTCAGTCTTTCTTAGTCCATTGTTTCATTTATCCACTAATATGAACTAACAGTAGAGTTCAATTCAGCATGGTCAGCCAACATTTTTCAGAAGAGCGGGGAGGGAGGGGGGAACTTGTCTGCGAATTTTACCTCCCCCCCACTCAAGAATAGTTGGCAAACTTTCCCTCCTCAATTTCACTGCCCACAAATAGTGCGGGCAATTCTGGGAGGACATTTTAGATCAGCCATATTATATTTTACCAAGTAACTACTAGTAAAGATGTTGGAAAGCTTTGGCCAGTTCTACAAGTACTTTTTACAGCTTTATGAACCAGACATCAATTTTATTCATTTGCATTGAACACATTATTTTCCATCAAATACGCTCGCAAGTGAAAAGTGGAAAATCTTTGAACGGCAAACAAAAATGGCTGCTTCCTTACTGGTGTAGCTTTAAGCTGTTGAGATCAGTTATTGCGGTCGCTGTTTGCAGTTCTATAACTTTTCCAGGAGCAGCTCAGTGGATGGGGCAGAGTCTCAGCACTAGAAGGTGTCTTGCTGCTGCTGACTGGGAGAAGAGGGAAGAGGCAGTAGGGAGGCTGAGAACCAATCTGGTTTTCCTGCTGCTCCACCTGCATGGTGCCAGTCTCCCCTCTGCTGCACCCTTCCCAGCCTCATAAGCAAAAGTAGCATACCTGCTGAGAAGCTGGAGTTGCAGCATTGCTCCATCCGCAACAACAAGCTGCTTCAGAACTTTTATTTCTGCTGTTTTGCACTGTTTTTTAGTAACTTTTTTGCGAGTTGCTCGAAATGACTAAGCTATTACAAAGAGTGCTTTTTTGCAGGGGTAAGCTGAGATTGGCTGAACATCTCCCAGGAGAAGTCCTCCTTTCTCCAGCTTACCAGTGGTGAAAGATCTGGTGATGGAGTCACCATCAGCATAGCAGTTGAGTAGTCACAGGAAGCAAGGGAACAACAAACAAACTTTAACCAAAACAAACCATGGTTAATTTGAACATCATGAGCTTGTTCAGCAAAAAATCTGGGCGGCTCCCAACAGAATATATATAAAAAAGCGCTAAAACATCAAATTGTGCTTGGAAATGTACTGGGAGCCAATGTAGGACTTTAAGGTCCGGTGTTATATGGTCTTGGCGGCCACTCCCAGTCACCAGTCTAGCTGCCGCATTCTGGTGCTATGTTCAAACCGGGCCAATATTTATGATGAAGATGTGCAATCCAATGAATACAGACTCCTCCCTCTCCCCCATACACACATTTTGCTAGCTAAGGATCAAATGATCTTGTCATGCCCTTACTTAACTGAATTTAGGACTTAAAGTTGGGTGTTTTATTTCCCCTGCCCTCCCCCCACAAAAAGCACACACTGCAATTGAGAGAAAACACTCCAACACTTTCTATAAGAAGATATAAGACTACATTGCCAGCTTGAAGATTCACATGTCTAAAAAAATAAAGGTTGTTGTTCAGACTATGAACAATAAAGTGCCAGGACCAGATGGTGTTCCTCGAGAGATTGATAAGATTTGTTGCAGAGCACCTATTGAACATCTGCACAGGCTTTCTTTCCCTGATCTGGAGAGGGGAAATGATCCCACAGGAATCTAAAGGATGGGAACATTATTAAGATATAAGGAGAGAGGTGGAACATTTCAAACAAACCAGAACATTTTTCTATCTTTCCACAGCTTGGATAGATTCTGAGTCTGATCCATCTATGGTTGCCACAGAAAGCAATTGACATCATTCCTCATAGAGCAATTTGTTCTTGCTGATAAATGTCCTGAATATGCTGCAAGATAGAGAACATGTTTGCTGTTTTCAGAAGTTGTGTGAGAAGCTAAAAGTATCAGGTTCAAAAATTATCCATGCATTTTCTTTCCACTGGAGACATAAAGGCATTGGAGGGGCTGGTGATGTCCTGTGTTTTCTCTTACTCAATTTTTTTATTTCATTCTATTGATTGGGGTGGTGGTTTGGATTTCCACAGATATTTTCTCTGCTGGAAAGAACTCTTGCCTCCAACCAAACTGGAGGCAGATTGAATCGAGTCTAGATAAATGGCTTCTTCCAGGTACCTTTTTTAATTTCTTTTATTTTTACACTGTCCTTCCTCCCAAAGGAGCCCAGTGCTGGGAATACCACGATGCTTAAACAAGACAATCAAAAATAAAACATATTGAAAAATATTTACAAGCAAGCATGTGCCCTCATAGCTAACAGCTTTGAGGATGCTGGGAACAGTATTTTTCAGCCCTCAAATGCCTACATAAGCAAGAATGTTTTCAAATTCCCCCAGAAATGCATCTCACCAGAGAAGGCATCCCACAAATGGCAAACTAACCCCCCAAAGGCCCTGTCATCATCCTGTTGATTATAGGACATGAGATGACTGATATAAAGGGAGGTGCTGAGCAGCCACCACCCTATTAAGCAAATTGACCAATAAGGTATTATTGGCAACCACACAAATAGTAATCAGAAACCTCTGGGTCCAAGGAGCACTTCTTGAGGAGGGGAAATGCCATTGCCTCTCTATTGGCAGCTGGCCCAATCCCCTCAGGCAAGGAAGTGTCCAACTGGAAGTGTCCAACTGGCACCAACATTAGGGTTGCCATACAGTGGTACCTCAGGTTACAGACGCTTCAGGTTACAGACTCTACTAACCCAGAAATATTACCTCGTGTTAAGAACTTTGCTTCAGGATGAGAACAGAAATTGTGCGGCGGTAGCGGGAGGCCCCATTAGCTAAAGTGCTGTCTCAGGTTAAGAACAGTTTCAGGTTAAGAACGGACCTCAGGAAGGAATTAAGTTCTTAACCCGAGGTACCCTGTATGGAGATCTCATAATGTAATTTCTTCCAACAGTCACTCCTGGAAGCATGTGAGTCTGTGGAGATGCTGGAAAGATTTATTTTTACTACTGTTATTGTATTATTATTATTATTATTATTATAAATGAAGAATATCGCTCAGCCACCACATGTCACAAAGAAAAACATCAAGCAAAAATTGTCAGTCTTCCACTAGTCAGCCACCCTCCTCCCAATTTCCCAGAACCTTCCTGTTTCTGAAATGTGACAAAGAAACACCTGGATAAATATTTTTTTGTGAAATGGAATGCTGGTTCAGCAATGCATAATACACACACACACACATAGCAGTTTAATTTAATTTTAATAAATAGAACCTGACATGCTTAACTCTCCCAGTGAAATATTCATCGGGAGCAAAAGTGCTTAAGTGCTTGGATTATTCATACACCGTTTTAGTTTTAATGGCTTATTCTCACAGATGTCTTTATAATATTGCTATCCACACCAAACATGTCTGCTGGAACAGGGTGCAATCTGAATAAATTAAACAAGTGTAAACGATCTGCCTGTTTGCAACAAGGCTTGTTCGAGTGCAAATGCGTTTTGCTTAGAACCTGCGATATGGTTGTCCCTACCTCCTTTCCACAAATAAGAGTCTTTTGCTGGAATGAATGGAAGGGGTGGGGAGCAGATGGCAAGGAGCTCAGTGGCGGATTTAGGGCAGTGAAATGGTATCCTCCTTAATGAGGGTCCTGGTGCGCAAAGGCCCCTGATACACCCCCCCACTGGGTTGTGGCTGGGGGGCGTGCCCCAGGCCTTGTCTGTGGGGTCCCACAATCACACCAGGCCGTTTGAGCCAATCCGATGCAGGTGGCATGATGGGGGGAGCTATAAAAGCGGCAGTGCGACGTGGCTGAGGCACTTATTTCACGCTGCCATACACCCGCCCTCCTGTCCCTATTTGTTGGTGTTGCTGCTTCGACCTTGCTTCGGATATTGGTTGGTCACCTGTTCTGAAATAGGAACCGGGTAGGAAATTTTTCCATTTGGCAAATTGTCACTGGCCATTTGGTTTTTCCCTACCCCTTTAGCAATCATCACAACTTCGTAAGTTTTGGCGGTTAGGCATTGGCTTAGTGAGGTGTGCGGGAGGAGAGGTGTGGCCATCACCTGCCCCTCCATGAATAAGGGTATTCTGGTCAAGGAATCTGGGGGTCCCGGATCTTGTCTGAAGTCCACTTGAGGGGCTAGGGCCATGCCAGGACCACAGGAACCCCGGGGTGAGCTTTGGTTGATCTTCATCAATGTTGCTCCCTCGTTCGGTGTTTACCCTTTCAGACTACCAGGAGTCAGTTATAGTTGGTTGCCAATGCCTAAGCCAATACCACTCACTTTGCTGTAGTCAATAAAAGTTGTGGCCTAAATTTTGCCCAAAATCTTATACCAAAATTATGTGTCAGGGTGAAGTTATTTACTTAGGGGTGGGCTTGGGGGGCTCGGAGCGCAAACTGGTCCCCCTATACAAGGCGCTAAACTGAGGGGACGTCTTTCCACATCCTTCCCAAAGCATGTTTCTAATAGGCTTTGGGAAGGATGTGTGAGAGCTCTGACAGGGTCCTAGAGTTGTCCCACTTCCTTCCCAAAGCCTAGTTAAAACTTGCTCAGCTTTAGGAAGTAGACAGGATGGCTCTAGGACCCTGCCAGAACCCTGCGACATCCTTCTCAAAGCCTGGTGCCTGGCTTAGCCTGCTTTGGGAAGATTGCACGATGGGTGTGTGTGTCAAATTTTGACATCACAGAGGGCACCATATTGGATTCAAAGATGGGGGGGAAATAAGTTTGATTTCGGAACACTAACTCCCCACATATTAGCATGTCTGGTAACTTTGCAGTGGAGGAATTTGGCAAACCCAGAGGAAATTTTGGTGCTAAATCCAGATCTTACGCCACAAACATCTATCCGTTTCTTATGCCATGGCTTTCTCCAATGAATGCTGAGAATAATTGATGAAATATTGAGAATTCTCTGTTGAAAGTCCACAGCCCTCTTATTCTGAAAATGAAGAAATGCAAGAATATTGAATTTTCCCATCCACATATACCACCTAATTTAAGATGAATTTTACATAGATTCAGTAGATTCTTTGGAGCAGTCTGCTACTGACTTTCTATCTGTCAGTTAAATAATGCATGGACAGGATATGATCTACTTAAGACCTTGGAAATCGCATTGCTTTCAATGTGAGAATTAAGCACATATTTAACTCTTCTGTGTTGAGTTGAATTGGATTTACATTTGTTTGCATTTGGCAGGATCCTGCATGTAAGCATTTGATCATAAATTCCTGTGCAGCTTGACTGTGTAACAATACAAAAAATGTGTTTTGTATCTGCAAAGTTATACTTTTTAGGATGACTTTTACACCCTGACTTTTCCATCTTAGAATATTACTTTAAAATGGGAGGGGGGATGAAGTAGCTTTTGCACACTTTAAGTCCCCCCCTAACTTCCTCATGACATTTAAAAAGAATTTCTTTTTCTCTTTCCCCCTTCTCTTTTTCTTTTTATATCTTTTAGTCTTAATGGAAAAAGGTGAACCTTGGTCTTGTCTGGGTTTGTAAAAGGATTCATTGTGACACTTAAAACTTTTACTCAGAGTTCTTGGGATTGTGTTCCATAGGCACAACCATTAAATGTTTTAAAAGGCATTTCAAATTATTATTGTTTTTCTTCCATGCACCTTCACAGAGCAAATGTTAGGAAACATAGAAAAAGTGAATACAGTAAGTGAAAACATAATTAAATATATGTGCATTCTCAATTATTGTCCTTGATCTGCAGATTTTCACAGACTACTTTGATTGAATTTTGAATGTCTAATATATTAGCATATGAAGCTGCCTGGTTGAAATCCCCCCCCCCCCCACTATTGCTGACTCTGAATAGTAACACCTCTCCAGGGTCTTAGCTATACTATCAGGAAACCAGTTCTGATACCTGATAGTATAAAGGTAAAGGTAAAGGGACCCCTGACCATTAGGTCCAGTCGTGACCAACTCTGGGGTTGTGGCGCTCATCTCGCGTTATTGGCCGAGGGAGCTGGCAAACAGCTTCCGGGTCATGTGGCCAGTGTGACTAAGCCGCTTCTGGTGAACCAGAGCAGTGCACGGAAACGCCGTTTACCTTCCCACCGGAGCGGTACCTATTTATCTACTTGCACTTTTACGTGCTTTCGAACTACTAGGTTGGCAGGAGCAGGGACAGAGCAAAGGGAGCTCACCCCGTCGCGGGGATTCGAACTGCTGACCTTCTGATCGGCAAGTCCTAGGCTCAGTGGTTTAACCCACAGCGTCATACCTGATAGTATAGCTGTGTCTAAACTTTTCAGAAGGTCTTTCCTCCCCCCCAGAGAAAATTGCTTTTTTCTTTTTCTCATCTCAATCCCTACGCCGAGAAGGCTCTGCAGAATTATATCCAAATTTAATCCCAAATTCTGGAGCGTTGTTGAGGATGCAAAATTATGGCTAGACAGCCAACGAAGGGCAGAGACAGGGGGCAGGCTTTCATGACAGTCACTCTGGGATGGTAGGATGCTGTAGTCAAACAACAGCTAAAGAATCACAGGTACCACATTTGAGCACTAAAAATAAAAAATAAAAAATAGAGTAAGCCACCCCACAATTTGCAAAGTCTAATAATACATTTCCTTCGTGCAATTTTTAGAACAAAACTGATGAGCTAAAGCTTGTTTGGGAAGAAAATGTATTTTGAAGAAATGGGATGATGGGGAGCTTTCAAATATCATCCCTGAATAAGCAATCAGAATGTTCTGAGTTAGCGAATTACTGAACATGGCATCTTGAACATGTCCACAGTTACTATGTTTTGTTCCTCTTTGCCACAAGTTTAATACGTAAGGGGATTTTTATTTTTTTCTAGCCCTGGTTGGAAAGCCCTTTCTTGCATTTATGTGTTCCCAAGACACCACGGTACATTGCTTAGTGGCAGTTGAGCAATAATAAAACTATTTGTTACCATAGGCAACGGGGATGTGTGTTTTTTCCACACATTGTTAGTTGGATGATAACATTTGAATTTTGTTAGCTTGGTAAAACACACTCATATGACTGCCGTCATAGAGGGAGTAGAACGAGTTTTCATTGGTTAGCACATTGCAGGAGTCTCTAGTGGGATGTCTTTGTGCCACCATCTGCACTACACATGTAAAGCAGTATCATATCACTTTAAACAGTGAAAGATTCTTTAAACAAGCAAATATTCCTTGGAGAAAGCTATGGCTGTTTAAGATGGTTTAAAACATATCGTGCAGATGGGGCCCCATGTTTGCTACAGGATTGAATTCTGCTCCCTGTTAATCATAATCAGTATCCCCATCTGGACTAATGGATGCTTCTTGGGGAGAGAACAGCTTCCATGGTCCATAACCCTTCATCCTACAAGGGGAGCTCACAAGCTCTTAGACCATACACAGGCAGGCCACTCTCATACATTCATTCATTTTCTCAGAATTGACATAGTAAGATTTCTCACACCCTCACTAACAAATGATAAACAGGTGCTTAACCCAACAATATATTAGCTACACAGAAAAAAAAGACATAATCAGATATAGGCTTGCCATACGTCAGGAAAATTCCTGACATGCTGTTTTCCGGGTGTAAATATGGCATTTGGGGAAATTTTACCACATTGGCAAAATGTCAAGGAAAACTCGGATGCATGACAATGTGATGGAAAAAGCAGTGGAAACAGCTCCAAAAGCTTAAAGTCACTATTTTTTTTGGGGGGGGGGTTTCTAAAAAAATGCTCAACAATTTTGGTTTGTACGCCAAAAAACAAAACAAAACTCTTGTTTGTGCTTCTAAAATAATCCAAAGTTTACTGATTCTTTGATGATGGGAGGTTGTTACTTGGCATAATGGAGGTCTTTGCAAAATCAAGATATACTATGCCCACAGCATTCACGTGATCCACCAAGCTTGTAACTCCATCAAGAAAAGAAATGAGATTTGTCTGACATGGCTTATTTTTCAGAAACCCATGCTGGGTCTTAGTAATCACCCATTTCTTGTTGTGTCAGGAGTAGGGCCATGCCCTCAACAGTGCATCAGCAACCTTCTGCATTGCCATTCTCCAATGTTTTAGATCCTATTTGTGTGGAAGAAATCCATGCAATTGTGGGCAAGTTTAGAAATGATGCTGGGGGGGGGGGGCATGGCTAAAAGAATGCCCTGCTCCTGAGTGAAGACTACATTTCTCCATCTGTGTTGTGTGATGTGTGTGTGAATGGGCTAAGATCCTGTGCGATCCAAACGGAGGTGCCATTTAGCCATATAAACGAAAGCCTCCTAAGTTACTGAGACAGAGATCATTGTGCTTTATTGATTCTGTTTGATAAGATGTGCTCCAAGCTAACAAGTCTATTAAAGCTTTTATATGTGCATGCATCCTGTTCATTTTCTCCCCTGCCAAAGGAGGAAAACCTCTGTGTTTCTTGCCATTTACAGTAATAGCTATTTTCCTCTAGACAAAACGATGTCAGCCTGAAGTTCACTGTTATACCAGCTGAGAATCAGGCTCGGCAGCTGTGCTGAGGAAACCATCAAGCGCAGCAATCAATACGCACATTCAAAACACAATATGCTGTGCCATTTATATCCGCTGAGCTTCACTTGTCTCTGCACCTCAGATTTTGTGTGGGGCATCACCCTCAGGATGTTTGTGACAGTCTCGCACGCTGGAGGAAAGACCAGACATGTGGAACTTTCCATTCGAATGGATTATAATGTCTATTTCAGAAGAGAAGTGAGTTTTTAAAGGTCTCATGTGGGCAGTGCTGGCCTTGTAGCTGCAACTTTCTTCCTTAAGGCACACCCATTTTTGCACCACGCACTCCCATTTTGTGGGAGTCCTTTTCTTTAAGGAAACATGCATGGAATGTAATAAAATGGTTTTCACCGTATGCAGAATTTCAGCACACATAAAAGACAGATAGGAGTGATCCTATGCGGGGTATCTCTCTTCTACAGAGTGGCTGGGGCAAGTCAGCCAGGTGGGTGGGGTATAAATAATAAAATTATTATTATGTTATTATAGAAACTAACTCTTGTTTTATGGACAGCGTTTTGAGAACACAGTTGTTAAAAGAATAACACATTTTTTAAAAGTTTCCTGAAGTGGTATCCTGTCATTTGCTCTCTCTTACTCTTAGCTTGGAATTTCTTCTCCAGAATTTCTGAGCATTTCCAGATCTGCCTTTTAATACAAAATGATAATGTTCATTCAGCTTTTACAGGGCATCCAATGGGTGAAATTCTGCATTAGCAATCCTCCCAGTGTTGTGGGCCCAGTTTCCTCATCCCCACCCAGCTAAAGCACTTTAAACCACTTTGCTTCCTACTCCAGAAAACCCAATAAGGAAGAAAATATATTGCATTCGTTTTTCAGAACCCCTGACTTTCGTTAAACATCAGACAGATGTTATCAACTCTCTACCCAGACACGGAGATGACTTCTGGATTCCTCCTATCCACAGAATGTTGAGTGTGGACTGAGAAATATGTATTTTTATGTAGGTAGGTCCTGCATGGGTTATCTGTTCACTACCAGATTACAAGGGTGTGGTCTACTCTTCTTTAACTTACGTGCCTAAGCCTATATCCACTCTAAGGGCAAATCCATCTCAGTGAGGACATGGTGCCCACAACATGGGGCATTCATTACATACTGCCCAAAAGAACTGATTTCCCCACTCTATTCTCTCAGAGCAACTAAATGCAGTGTGCACAGCAGTTATGGCTCCTGTAGCCTCTGTCCAGTACTCTCTCTTATTTTTTTGAAATACCATCTACAACTCAACGTTTAAGACATTTTAATGGAGCTCGAAGGGAGACTTAGATGGATATAAGTGTAAAAAGTTAAAGGACCCCTGGACGGTTCAGTCAAAGGCGACTATGGGGTAATGGCACTCATCTCGCTTTCAGGCCGAGGGAGCTGGTGTTTGTCCACAGCTTTCCAGGTCATGTGGCCAGCATGACTAAACCGTTTCTGGCACAATGGAAACACCGCGACAGAAACCAGAGCACACGGAAATGCTTTTTACCATCTGCTTGCACTGGTGTGTTTTAAACTGGTTGGCAGGAGCTGGGACAGAGCAACGGGAGTTCAACCCGTTGCAATGATTCAAACTGCCAACCTTCTGATTGGCAAGCCCAAGAGGCTCAGTGGTTTAGACCACAGCACCACCCGCTGTGCAACTGCACATGGACACTCCAATCCCTATACACTCATCAAAGAGTTAGAAAGCACCTAATGTGTCTTAAAGCAAACACTTTCCATAATTGGATCATGCTCAGACTCTTTTTAGGGCAAATACACATCCAAAGTTCATCTCTATACTCTACTGTTGGTCTTCCACATCTCAAGGCAATGTGAAGTAATCCTTTGAAACACCAATAATTAAGAGCCACCAAATTTCCTATTGTGGCATTTAATGTTCCTATATGCCTGATTTTACACTCTGAAAGCCTGTAATTACTAAAGCAATGTGACAGACCTCCTCTGCTTGAGTCAGTAACACTGAATGACTTAGGATCAAATAATCATAAATGCTCTGGAATGTCACCAAAACTTGAAGGGGATCCAAGCCAAAATTGACTTTCAAATGAGTTTAATTATTTCTAAAAATGTGTTTGTGTTACTAAGTAATTCCATTTTTTTTCCTGGCAACTAATCTAAGAAACTGATTTGGTGTAACCACCAATTAATTTTATATTGAGGATACTAGATCCTTGTTTTACGATAATAAGTTTAGATTGTACCTTTTTTTAATGCCAAGACTGCCATGAGCTCAGAATGTTTGGAAATATGTAATTAGTGGATAATGTGTTGTTTCCTCAAACATGAATAAATAGCCAGAAATGCAGGGTTAAGGAATTGCTCTACTCCAATACACAAGTACAAACAGTTCCTCCAGCTTAGCAATAACAAATAATGCAAGGGGGGGGGGAGGGAAGGAACAGAAAAGAAAAGAAAAGCATATTGTCAGATCTCATTTTAGGACACACAGCCATCTTCTCAGCCACACTGACAGAATCAGCACTTCTGTCTCTTCTTTGTTCCAAACGCGTTTGAGTCCAGCTAACTGGCCTTGTCATGCTTGCAGAGTAGCTTGAGTACAGTTTCTCACATCCTGAACTGATATACTTGCTAACGCAAGCACAGGATACGTGCAACTTGTCTTTCTCCCCCCGTGCCCTACCAAGCCCCCTCAGGAAACAGTCTTATCAAAGGCTGCCTTAAAGCCCCTCAGATGGTTTGTCTGAGCAGCACCCACCAAATTCATCTTACATTTTCCTTCACAAAGCATTCAGTGGCAATCTGAGCATATATATGGAAAATATTTCAACAGAAGGAATTTCACTTGTCTTTTGGATTCTTGAAAAATTCCTTTTGCCCAAGCAGGAACAACAACAACAACAACAACAACAAATTACTTATACCCTGCCCATTTGGCCGGGCCTCCCCAGCCACTCTGGACGGCTCCCAACAGAATATTAAAAGCAGGATAAAACATCAAATATTTAAAACTTCCCTAAACAGGGCTACTTTCAGATGTCTTCTAAAAGTCAGATAATTGTTTATTTACTTGACATCTGATAGGAGGGCAATCCACAGGGCAGGCACGGCTACCGAGAAGGCCCTCTGCCTGGTTCCCTGTATCCTCACTTCTTACAGTGAGGGAACTACCAAAAAGCCCTTGGCACTGGACCTCAGTGTCCAGCCCAATGATGGGGGTGCAGAATCTAAATACTTGATTTGGATTTGACTTTGGTTGAAATCCAGATGCAAATCTGCATCCAACCTGATGTTCTTATGGTATGGTGAGTCTTAGGAGAATCTTTAAGTATTTCACTAGGCATGCAGGCAACTTTCACACTGCTGAGGTAACTGTTAAACCATTAAATGACCCTCTTGTCTATACAAGGATTGACTGCATGCTAACCAATAACCTCACTGCAACGGAGAAAAAATGGCATTTATGCAGTTGGGATAACAAGTAAAGGGCACCATACCAGGTTGGTTCTAGAGTCTCATTCTCTCATGGTTAAGCTTTCGGATGTGGTTATCTGTTGGTGTGAAGATCTGGTTCCATGAAAGCCTCCGTTACGCAACATCTTTGCACTTTGTGAGGGAAAAATCATATCAACCAGACTGATACACATTTAAGTGTTCATGCAAATAGCCTGGTTCACACATACAGTGCTATTCCACACATATACATATGTGTGCTCTTGATGGGGTTACACTTCCCCTGAAGTAGCTTGGGGATACTCTTGGATCCTTTGGGGTCACTCAAGGCTCAGGTGGCCTCAGTGGCCCAGAGTGCCTTCCATCAGCTGTGGCTGGTGGCAGAGCTATGCCTCTATCTGGACAGGGATTGCCTAACTGCTGTTGCCTATGCTCTGGTAACCTCAAGGTTAGATTACTGCAATGCGTTATATGCAGGGCTGCCTTTGAAGACAGTTCGGAAACTTCAGCTGGTGCAGAATTCAGCGGCCAGGTTGCTCACCAGAGCAAGACGGTTTGAGCATATTACACAGATCCTGGTATGAGTGCACTGGCTACCACATTAAACGGCTCAGGACCACAGTATTTCAAGGACCACCTCTTTCCATATGAATCTACCCAGACCCTGAGATCATCTTCTGAGGGCCTCCTCCGTGTGTCTCCTCAAGAGGTTTGGAGGGTGGCAACATGAGGACGGGCCTTCTCTGCAGTGGCTCCCCATCTGTGAAATGCTCTCCCCAGGGAAGTTCGCCCGGCACCTTCATTATACACCTTTAGGCACCAGCCAAAAATGTTCCTTTTTAGTCAGGCCTTTGGTTGATCTGATTTATATCCTATGCCCTTTTGAAATCCTATGCCCTTTTGAGAATCCTCCAGAAAAACAATCTCTCAAAGGACCTGTTGATGGCATTCTACCATTGCACTGTGGAGAGTGTACTAACTTATGGTCTGTGCGTGTGGTTTGGGAGCTGCACGGCCAGGGAAAAAACAATGCTATCCAGGGTTGTAAAGACTGCAGAGAGAATTATTGGGGGCACTCTTCCCACCTTAGATCAAATCTATGCTGCCGGGGGCCATAAGAAGACAGCAGAGATAGCACATGATAGTACGCACCCCGGAAATGATTTCTTTCAGCTTCTGCCTTCTGGAAGAAGGTATAGGGTTATAAAGGCCAGGACTAGCCGCCTGAAAAACAGTTTCTACGCTAATGCAATTCTGGTTCTAAACGCAGCATAAGGGGTCTCTGTAGTATAGTGTATTTTAAAATGGGGTTTTAGAGTTTTTAGGGGTTTTGAATGTTTTATGTAGTTTTGTAGTAGTTTTATGTAGTTTTTATGTAGTTTTATGTAGTTATGCGGTAGTTTTATGTAGTTTTTATGTAGTTTTATGTAGTTTTTCAATTTCATTGTTCCGCAAGGGACAATGACAATAAAGATATTGTATCGTATCGTAAGAAATGTGTTTTTTGGGGGGAGGGGGGCTGTTGGGTTGTTGGTTTTATTTTTATTAGGTATTTTGTGGTTTTATATTTTGATTTTATTCTGTGAACTGCCCTGAGATCCCCGGGTATAGGGCAGTATATAAATATTAATAATGATGATGATGATGATGATGATGATGCATATATGCTCATAAATAAGACTCATTGGTTCAATAGGACTTTCTTTCAGGTAAGCATGCAGACTGAGTCTATTTCATCTCCCATTCCACTATCTAAGTGCCACAACCAAGCTCAATGTATTAACTGGGCGCTGTGGTCTAAACCACAGAGCATAGGGCTTGCCGATCAGAAGGTCGGCGGTTCGAACCCCCGCGACGGGGTGAGCTCCCGTTGCTCGGTCCCTGCTCCTGCCAACCTAGCAGTTCGAAAACACGTCAAAGTGCAAGTAGATAAATAGGTACCACTCCGGCGGTAAGGTAAACAGAATTTCCATGCGCTTAGTTATGCTGCCCACATGACCCCTCAGCCAGGAAAGCGAGAAAGCACTCCAACCCCAGAGTCATCCACGACTGGACCTAATGGTCAGGCGTCCCTTTACCTTTACCTTTACTGTAGTTGGTGTAATGCTTACTTATTGAATACTTAGATGTGTCACACTTTGATTGCTCCCCAGATAAAAGTTCCTTGAAAGTAGTAAAGTAGGGTGTGTGTTAAGTGCGTCTCCTCTCCTTATATGTGGATTTACTATGAGGGAATAATTTTATATAGAGAAACATGGAAAGGTCACCCCGTTCCAGCAAACATACCTGCAAAATGCGCCACCTCTATCAAATCACATTATTCTGTCCTTGCAATGATTCCTATTCTCTACTATTCTGGTTTATTGTTTGTTTATTTGTTTTTTATTAGAAATAAAGGTAGTACAAACATGGATGAAGAATTAACACTGAAGAAAAATGGGGAGTCTTCAAGTTTCCTTGAAGTGTGATAATTTCATGTGGGGGAAAAACTGGTAACAATTTACACCGGAGCCATAACCTAAGATGAGCCAATTTGAAATGATATGAATAGAAACATCACAACAGGGAAGCGTCAATGACATGACATTTTGAATTGCATTAATTTATAAATTATAAAATTTCCATATATAATGCATGCCTGACTACATGATCAGACCATGTTTCTTCCTAGTTGATGGAATAAGGAAAGCACTTTGAAAACCTGGCTGTTGTTAAATTGGTTTGTGTCCGTCTTACTTTCATTTCCACAAATTAAATGAAAGCAGTAAATGAATTAAATGAAGGTGAACTGAATTAAAGCAAATTACACAACCTGAACTCAGCAAAGGCGCATCCAATAAAAAGCAAATTGAACCATTATGAATCATAGGCAAGGCCCGTGAATCCAAATTTGCTATCTGTTAAAGGCAACAAAGGCTTGAATGGGACTTAAGTACTGCAATTTATTTGTATGCCAGCATCAACAAAATGAGAGAGCTGGCCCTAAGATGAAAGGAAGTATAGCAGTGTACTGACTGTTGCCTGAAAGTGGCTCATCAAGGCCAGTTCTGGGTTTGAAGGGGGTCCAGGTCCAGGCTGGATTTAGGTTTGATGAATCCCTAAGGTACTGAAGGTAATGGGGCCCTTTATATGTCCAACTGTCCTTTGTCAACAACAAATTGTCATTGTTTTTTGTGTTGAATATATGCTATCTGGTAATTTATGGACCTAATAGGTATCTAAAGCCATTTGCACGTAACAAAATATGTATTTTATCAAAGTAATTGTTGAACTGAAATACAATTAAGTAGAAGTATATTAATAGTGGACGCTGGAGGTCTAAACCACAGAGCCTAGGACTTTGCCGATCAGAAGGTCGGCAGTTTGAATCCCTGCGACGGGGTGAGCTCCCGTTGTTCGGTCGCAGCTCCTGCCAACCTAGCAGTTCAAAAGCACATCAAAGTGCAAGTAGATAAATAGGTACCACTCCGGCAGGAAGGTAAACGGCGTTTCCGTGCACTGCTCTGATTCACCAGAAGTGGTTTAGTCATGCTGGCCACATGACCCGGGAAAACTGTCTGCGGACAAACGTCAGCTCCCTCGGCCAGTAAAGCAAGATGAGTGCAGCAACCCCAGAGTCGTTTGCGACTGGACTTAACTGTCAGGGGTCCTTTAACTTTTATATTAATAGTGAAATACAATTGAGAAGAAGTAAGTATATTAATAGTGAAATAATTATTAAGCTCTAACTTAAAATGATTTTTTATTCATAACAAACTCAATAATGCGAACACATTGGCATTTGGCAATAACAAAAGTTCCTTTAGAAACACAATTTACAAAGACTCATAATCTAGTCTCTCAAAACTTGCTATAACATGAAATAATAATGAGTGTAAATATATGATGCAAACTACTAATATAAATAGCAGACTGTAGGCACCCTATATATAGAAATGAGCAAACGAGTGATATTTTAGGGAGCAGGTTAGCAGGCGGGGCCCATTACTTACACCATAGGAGCCTACACAACACAAAACACTGTTGCTGTATGTAGGTTTTATTTTATTTGTTTTGCATATTATATTTTGGAAATGTACATCCAGGTTTTTTTCCTTTAATTTTTTTAGGGGGCCCTAAGGTATAGCTTGTTTAGCTTATATGTAAATTTGCCACTGCTCCAGGACAAAGAGATAGGCTGTTCCCTCTTCAGTCATACTGGGCAATGGTGGAAGACAGTGGTTGACTACAGTTCAGATGATGAAGAATTCCACTTTAAGTGGACATGGGAACAGAAATTGCTGCAGATTGCATGACCATTTGTGGTCAAGAACATAAATCAGGCAAGTTAATGTGGTCAGTATTCACTTTTTTCTTCACCTTTTAATTAATAAACAATGATAATGTTCTGGATATGTACGGTATTTTTTGTTATTATTTTTTTTAAAAAACACAGATTAAAGTAAAAATGGAATGGAATAATGAAAAGCATGAAAAATCAACACATACCACAAAGAAACAAATTTGCACTCTCCTGCAGTAAAAATAAATTTTGACAATGACCAGATTTCCGCTGTCACAAATGACATATCTGCCCTGCTTGCCATGTAGTAAATATTTTTTTAGTGAAGTGAGTGATGACCATCTCTGTTACAGATTAGAAATGAAGATTCAATAAGCAAATACAGGGATAATGTCCAACTAAGTCATACTCAAAGTGGATCCATGGAAATCAATGGTCTTGTTCATTGATTTCAATAGTCTACTCCAGTGCTTTTCCTTAAAAAAATGTTTAGGAGTACTCTCATTTTCCTACTCATATTGAAATACTGCCCCTCAATGAGGCCAAACTTAGATTCACAAAATATTTAGGGGTATGAGTACCCCTGCGTCCCCCCCAGAAAAAAGCGCTGGTCTGCTCTATTAATAATATTATATGGCATCCAATGTTGCTGACATACTGAGTTCTCTAGCAAGAACCATATTAGTTTCTGTATGAGAGAAAATAAGCCTGTTTTGTTTTTGTTTTGTTTTGTTTTGTTTTGTTTACAAAAGTAGATCTTCAGGACTTCATATTTAAGCTGTCATTTTTGTTTTGTTTTAACCAACTGGTAGTTCATCTTTGTGAGTTTCATTAAGCTATTTTGTTAAACAAACAGACTTACTCATAGAACAATATTAAACTCCAGAACTCCCATTTGTATTGATTAAAACCCCATTCTTCCTTGGCCATTCAAAACCAATTTAAATAAGAAGGCTTTACATTGCTTTTTGTCAGTATCCAGAGCTAATTACTGGTGTTCAAATGATTGTGTGTTGGTGGAAAGAGCAGAATCTTTAAATCTATTTTCTCATTTTTCCAGTCTTACATTCATCTCCACATTAGTGTGTGCGTGTATTCAAAAGACCTCATGAAAATTCACCAGCATCTTATTGTCTGCAATTTGCAAATCTGCAAATTTTGCAAGCCGTTTCCCCAATATAATGCACTTTTATGTTATTTTCAGCTGTATATGCATCTTATACACACTTTCCCCTCATTTATGCTTTTTACAGAGACTCTTGAAAGAGCTGAGTCAAAATTAAGGGAAGTGTGAATTTTGAACTGTAGATGTGCTTTTCTCCCTAGCTTATTTATTTGATTAGATAAATATATCTTAAAGGGAATGCGAATTGAGCGGTTAATATGTATAGCAACTAGCCATTGTGAACATTTCTGGAGAATGTGCACATTGCCCAAAGAATGTACAAAATACAGTAGATTTGCACCTTATGCAAGGCTGGTTGGAGATTTAAGTATATTGACCAGGAAATGTGCATAATTTCCTATCAAAGGAAGGATATTAATAATAAGTATGTATAATAATAGGTCTAGTGAATATGCACATTTGCCAGTTGTTATGCATCACATTAACAACTCAATTTAAATTCCCCTTAACATATACACCACGTAATCAACCCAAACCTATAAGCTGTTTTGATAACTCTGTTCTACATTTCCTGGTATTTGTGGGGAGGAAGCGCTTCCTATTCTTCCTGTGTTCAAAAAAGAACATACAGGTCAGAAGCAGCAGAACATACTTCTGTAACATCATCAACAATTTTATTATTTGTATCCCACCCATCTGACTGGGTTGCCCCAGCCACTCTGGACCTAAGTTACTCAATGGGCTTAAGTTACTCAAGTCTATTGATTTCAGTGGGACTGAGTATGCTGCGTTTGTGTAGCACATTTGAATGTTCAAAGTGCTTTATATACAATATCCTATTAGGACCATTATGTATGAGTTATAACAAAAGAAACCTAGACCTAGTAAATACTTTTTTATTCATCCAGTCTTATTAAACACATAGCATTTCAAACAAACCAAAAATAGGTTCTAATGGTGTAATATTTGATTTAGCTGCTAATCGCTTCCATTTTTCTCTGCCAAATAAAGTTTTATACTGTACTTTAATGTGAAGTTGCTGTTGTTTTTAATTAGTATCTTGCATTTTAATGTTTTATTTTATTCTTTGCTGGGAACAGGTGTTGAAGGGCAGTCATAGCAATCTGGTATAAATAAAAATAAGTAGACTAGTTCTAGTCTGATGCTATGAATCTTTACATGGAAGTAAGTTACCACTTTGTGCAATGAGACCTACTTCCAAGTAAGTCTGCATAGGACTGACTCCCTTTCATAGAATCATAGAGTTGGAAGAGACCACAAGGGCCATCAAGTCCAACCCCCTGCCAAGCAGGAAACACCATCAGAGCACTCCTGACATATGGTTGTCAAGCCTCTGCTTAAAGACTTCCAAAGAAGGAGACTCCACCACACTCCTTGGCAGCAAATTCCACTGTCAAACAGCTCTTACTGTCAGGAAGTTCTTCCTAATGTTTAGGTGGAATCTTCTTTCTTGTAGTTTGGATCCATTGCTCCGTGTCCGCTTTTCTGGAGCAGCAGAAAACAACCTTTCTCCCTCCTTTATGTGACATCCTTTTATATATTTGAACATGGCTATCATATCACCTCTTAACCTCCTCTTCTCCAGGCTAAACATGCCCAGCTCCCTTAGCCGTTCCTCATAAGGCATCGTTTCCAGGCCTTTGACCATTTTGGTTGCCCTCCTCTGGACACGTTCCAGTTTGTCAGTGTCCTTCTTGAACTGTGGTGCCCAGAACTGTACTCTGACCAGAGCAGAATACAGTGGCACTATTACTTCCCTTGATCTAGATGCTATACTCCTATTGATGCAGCCCAGAATTGCATTGGCTTTTTTAGCTGCTGCGTCACACTGTTGGCTCATGTCAAGTTTGTGGTCAACCAAGACTCCTAGATCCTTTTCACATGTACTGCTCTCAAGCCAGGTGTCACCCATCTTGTATTTGTGCCTCTCATTTTTTTTGCCCAAGTGCAATACTTTACATTTCTCTCTGTTAAAATTCATCTTGTTTGTTTTGGCCCAGTTCTCTAATCTGTCAAGGTCGTTTTGAAGTGTGATCCTGTCCTCTGGGGTGTTAGCCACTCTCCAGCTTTTAAAAGAAAAAGGAAGAAAAGAGTAAACAAATGAACTCAACTGCTGCCTATGAATGCTAATGCCACAAATACATTTGCTAAGCCCCATTCCAGCCACAGAAATATGACTGAGATACAGATTTGAAATGTAGAATCACTAAAAGGAAACAGACTAGGGATTTTTATTATAACAAACAAATCTGCATACCACCCTACATCCATAGATCTCAGGATGGTTAACAACATAAAATTGCAATATAAAAATGCAAAATACATAGTAAAGATAAGAACAAACCAAAATTTTACCCTCCTGCACATTTAAGAGGGCATCAAATGTCAATCAGCCAACGTTCTGGTTGAACAACTCAAGTCCATCTTCAGCATGTAATATTGTGGTAAATATATAATGACATGCTTTTTAAAAAAGTCTCCTTAATTTGTTGCCTTTGTTTCACTGTGCTTTATTTCATTATTGGTTTAATCTAATTTGCTTTATCTTGCTTTCAAGAAAAGTTAACAACAAAGATGCATGACTTTTAATATTCATTACTCATCTAATTAAGTAATATGGCCTGCAGCAAATGATACATTCTCAGCACACTACCAAGATGCAGGCAACAACATTGGTCTTCACGAGGATCCAGTCTAAAATATTTCAATCCTCCCCATTTTGTTTGTCTTTTCCTCCATTTTATGTTGTCCGTAAAGGAATAACCAAACACCTTTCAGAAGCAAAGGCCGCACAATAATTCATATAGAGATTTTTCAGCAGGAGAGCAAACAGGTACTCTAATCTGACTGTTCTCTGCTTGCCCTAAAACATGCACAGAGGGAATTGCACCATATGTAAGCTGACTACAAAGTAAGCAATACCAGGAATGGGAGCAGGACCTTGAATGCAAGCTCCGCCCTCAGCATTTCTAGGCCAATGAAATGCATTTCAGATACTCATTCCATTAGTGCAAAAGTATTAGAGGGGCTCTACGTGTATTTGATGCAGTTGGAAACCCTGAGAAGCCACTGTTCACTATCGTGGGCAGGTTTGAAACACCTTCACTCAAATGAACTTAAAACCTTGTGCTGATCACATGATGATCTGAAGAGCGGACCACATGCCCGAGGACATGGGCAGGCAGGCTTCGGTTTACTTTGTGGTCAGGCATTTGCCCCAAAACAATTAAATGAGATTTCTCATTCCTTTCTATGAAAAGTGCAAAACCATTGTCCCATTAAGGCATTATGACTGACAGGAACAGAGAACACCAGTAGTAGTAGTAGTAGTAGTAGTAGTAGTAGTTGTAGTAATAATATTAATTTATTATTTATACTCCACCCATCTGGCTGGGTTTCTCCGGCCACTCTGGGTGGCTCCCATCAGAATAATAATAATAATAATAATAATAATAATAATAAAGTGATAAAACATCAAATATTTCCGTGAACAGGGCTGCCTTCAGCACTGGAGTAGTGCATCTCCCTGACAGGAACTTTCCTAATGCTCAAGGGATTTGTTTGTGCTCGTTTATAGAAGCATTCAGTAATAATAATAATAATAATAATAATAATAATAATAATAATAATAATTTATACCCCGTCCATCTGCTTGGGTTTCTCCAGACACTCTGGGCAGCTTCCAGCAGAATATTAAAAGACAATGATTCACCAAATATTAAAAGATTCCCTAAACAGGGCTGCCTTCAGATGTCTTCTAAAAGTCCGATGGTTGTTTATTTCTTTGACATCTGATGAGAGGGCGTTCCACAGGGTGGATGCCACTACCGAGAAGGCCCTCTGTCTGGTTCCCTGTAACCTCACTTCTCGCAGAGAGGGAACCACCAGAAGGCCCTCGGAGCTGGACCTCAGTGTCTGGGCTGAGCGATGGGGGTGGAGATGCTCCTTCACGTATACTGGGCCGAGGCCATCAGAAGAATGCCCTCTGCACCCTCTCCTTATGATTACATCCCCTGTTCAGGCATAACATCTAAACAGGGGTTGTGCATCTGGAGAGATTTAAAACAAATATTATAATCCGATGCCTTGATCCTCAGAAGAACTGTTGGAAAGTAAGCCTTCTTGTTTCAAAGGACGTATAGCGAAGGTGGTAAGCCTAGGATTGCATTTGCAATCTGGTTCTTTATAACACGATCGATATGCTTTCTGTGGTAATAAATTCAACGGCAATACATTTTTTCTCTTTGATCACTTTCTGTTTTGCAGCCTCCCATGAACCCCACACCAGAGTAATATTGCTTACACTGGAGGGCTCTCTCGCATTGAAAAATGCAAAGCAAGATTTCTACTTCTGTGGGAAGAATACTCTGACCTCAGTTCAAAGTGACTTACTTCTTAGAAGACATGCTTTGGATTGCAGTTCATGGTCAACAGGCACAAAGCAGCCAAATCTGGACTCATTTTTAAAAAGCTCCACAATTTTCTGAACAACTGTTCCAGGGATATTTGGCTAGCTGAAAGGTGAGCTGTTCCTCATGTCTTATATGAGCTACCACAGAGTGATAGCACCTGTACTTATCAGGACCATCTGCTTGCTTAATAAATCATTGGTTACCCCTTGGAATCAGGATCCCTCCCTCTTGACTTTGGGGATTTTTCTCTCTTACAGTTAGCCTACATAAATACCTCCTAATGCATATATTCCAGTTAAAATTGATGCTCTGTTTAAATCTTCCAGTGTTCCATTGTGGTCCATGGTGCTACATAAACTCTCCTAATCTGATGAATGAGTTGTAACACTACATTAATATTCCTCTGTCTGGTCTGGACCTGTGTTCTATCACTCAGTTCTGCAACAGAGGGAAGCCCCAGCATATGTTATCTCTTCCTATCCAATGACCTTGGATCATTTGTCTTTCCTGTTATATACCTCTGTTCATTTCCTTTGATCAAACATAAGGGCACTGAGGACAAACTGTGTTTTCTCCCCAACAAGATGTCACTAACTTTGGCAATAGGCATTTACTGTGAATTAAACATCCCAAGGTAAGCTCTGTATGAACAAAAATTCTTTGCAAACATGGCACAATGAATAGTTTTTAGAAGAGTTTCCCTCTGGCAAATGTAGGCATCTTTATATTCAGGTGGTAACATTTTAAATGGTGTTTTGGGATTTTACATGGATTTTACATGGATTTAACAATCGTATCTCCAGTCCCACAGGGCAAATTTATAGCCCTTTAGAAAAGCTTAAATTCCATTAATTAGTTGTTGTTGTGGTGGTTGGTTATTATCAACAACAACAACAACACTTTATTTATACCCCACTCTTCTGGTTGGGTTTCCCCAGCCGCTCTGGGTGGCTCCCAACAGAATATTAAAAACATGATAAAACATCAAACATTAAAAACTTCCCTAAACAGGGCTGCCTTCATATGTCTTATAAAAGTCACATAGTTGCTTATTTCCTTGACATCTTAATGGGAGGGTGTTCCACAGGGCGGGCGCCACTACTGAAAAGTGTCATGGTCCAGGTTACAGGCAGTCGGAGTCCTGGCTTGGTACGTCAGGACCGGAGTAGAGATCGGGAAGCAGGAATCAGCAGTCCAGGGTCAGCAGTCCAGGGGTTAGGAAGCCAAGAGTCCACAATTCAGGATACCAGGAGTCAGGAAGCCAAGAGTCCAAGGGTCAGGAAACCAGGATTCAGGAAGCCAAGAGTCCAAGGGTCAGGAAACCAGGAGTCAGGAAGCCAAACAACAGCTAAGTGGGTAGCGTGTTGCTGTGGCGAAGAGCCAGAGGAGAATGCTGGTCTTATATACCCCTCCTGGCCCTTGCCACCAGGTGCTATGAGTCTTCTGTCAAGCCTCACCTATGCGGCTGCACCTTGCCCTTCCAGGCCAAACTCAAGAAGGCCCCAGTTCTGCGAGGCCCTACCAGTCACAGGGCCTGGCTCCTGCGCGCACTCCTGACAAGAAGGCCCTCTGCCTGGTTCCCTGCAACCTCACTTCTCGCAGGGAGAGAACCATCAGAAGGCCCACGGAGCTGGACCTCAGGCTGAACAATGGGGGTGGAGACGCTCCTTCAGGAATACTGAGCAGAGGCCATTTATGGCTTTCTCGGCGACCACTCCCAGTCACCAGTCTGGCTGCCACATTCTGGATTAGTTGCAGTTTCTGGGTCACCTTCAAAGGTAGCCCCACGTAGAGCGCATTGCAGTACTCCAAGCAGGACATAATAGAGCATGCACTACAGTCTGGTGACGAGGGGAAACTCCTAATTCTTCTGAACATCAAGGGCTATGAATGCTGTCCTAGAGAGCAAGGATGTTCATTATATTATTAGGAAATATCCAATTAAGGCATACTCACAGTAGACCCATTAAAATCAATGGAGTAACACTGAATACAACTTAGATTGAATATCATCGGGAAATTTTGGAACAAGAAGGAGATAGACTGAGATTGCAGAGCTTTGAGAAACTAAAAAATAAAGTGCGAGACTGGCTCCATTATTTTCAGATAAGGGAGGCTTACAATTTGGACAAGAAAATTGGCTTCCAGGTGGAAAAATCTAAATTAGAAACAGAAGTGCTAGAACCTAAAACTAAGATTATGTCAAAAATGTATAACTTGCTGCTGAAATGGAATACACAGGATGAAACGGTTAAGTCAGCTATGATTAAATGGGCACAAGATGTTGGACACAACATTATGTTTGCTGACTGGGAACAGTTATGGACCACAGGTATGAAATTTACGGCATGTAATGCCTTAAGAGAGAATATTATGAAAATGATATACAGGTGGTACATGACCCCAGTCAAGCTTGCAAAAATATATCATCTGCCCGATAATAAATGTTGGAAATGTAAGGAGGTTGAAGGTACATTCTTTCACCTTTGGTGGACGTGCCCAAAGATTAAGGCTTTCTGGGAAATGATTTATAATGAAATGAAAAAGGTATTTAAGTATACCTTCTTGAAAAAAACAGAGGCTTTTCTCTTGGGCATAGTCGGCCATTTGGTGCCAAAGGACAGAACTTTTTTTATGTATGCTACAACGGCAGCAAGAATACTTATAGCAAAGCACTGGAAGACTCAAGATCTACCCACTCTGGAGGAATGGCAGATGAAGTTGATCGACTGTATGGGACTGGCAGAAATGACTGGCAGAATCCGCGACCAGGGAGAAGAGTCGGCAGAAGAAGATTGGAAGAAATTTAAGGATTATTTACAGAAATATTACAAAATTAATGAACTCTGAAAAGATGCTGGATTGAATTTTTGTGGTTTCTAGCTGCTATGATAAAGATAATAGGGATTAAAATTGTTTAAGCCATAAAATTTAAAAAGTTGATTGGGAAATATGGTGTTAATTAAAAGAAATGTTAAGAGATTAGGATTTGCTGGATTAACAATTTGAAATAGAAAACAAGAAGGGGAGGTATGAGGAAGTCAAAGAAACATGTTATTGAAAAATTGTTACTGAAATTGACTTGTTTTTAATATTTTTCTTTTTCTTTTTCTTTTTGTGTTTGTATAAAATTGGAAAATCTAATAAATATTTATATATAAAAATAGATTGAATATCATCCATTGAATTTATACTGAAGATTAGGCATGCAATTTATATTTGCAATTTTCTGTCTTTGGAACACAAACTAATTTTCAGATGTAGATGGATGTCTTAGCAACAGTTTCCAAATCATTACAGCACCCCTGAATAAACAGCAGCCATTATGTACAATAGCAAGTTTCTCAAGTCTTTAAATCTGAACCTAAAATGAGCACCAGAAACTTGGTCAGATTTTTTAATGTGATATCAAGCCTCTTCTCCCAACCACCAGGAAGATATTTTTAAAAAAATCCAAACTATGTATTCCAGCAGCAGCAGCAGCAGCAACAACGACAACAGGTCTCTGTGAAGCAAAGTTTTTACCTTAGACTTTGAGTTCATCTCTCCTGATTTTTATAATACTGAAACATTTGCCATTTCCAGTGGATATTTTCTAGACTTTGTGTGGCTAAGCAAATCTGGAGGAAAGAAAATTGGCGAGGCAATTACTGAATATTGTTGAAGTTGAAAAAGAGAGGCTTTAATTGCACATTTTATCTGTTAAAATGCTCTACTGGATTGAATTAGATGGATGTTCAGAAGATCAGAACTTGCTACCCACCTGGGAGAGCTTACTATGAAATATTGCTTCACAAACCACACATGGATACAAGTTTTTAGATGTAGATACAACAAACATGGCATTTTTCTCCTTTCACAGGGGATTTGAGAAGCCAGGCACTCAGAAAACATGCTTTGCTTCACTGGTAAAAAATTATACAATTCATAGTCCTCTTAGCAACAAGAGTGTTTGAACTAAAAGCAATTTACTGTGGGGCTTTGTGACAAAAAGCTAGCACTGGCAATGTAGGAATTCTCCAGCTGGTATGATGCGTGACTGCAATAAATGGTCTTATAATAATTTTGTTAAGTGTTTTCATGACAATCCAGTGAAAACATTTTATGGATCCTATGAATTACATATGTGCAGAATGACTTTTGTTATATAGTCTATTTTATTGATATCCTGTCTTTCAAACTCAAGGGTGCCCCAAAGCATATTGCAATATCATCAAAACTATTCAAAACCACTGTTAGCAAATTTAAACTAAAATCAATTAGAAGCAGGATTTTAAAGGGGGAGGGGAGACAACGATCTTAAGTCAACTAAAAACAAAAATAAGAGCAAATAGGACAAGAGGACAAGAGCAGATAAAATCTATTAGCGCTAAAAGTGCTATCCAACTCATCAAATGCTGACAGTCTCCAGGGAAGAAGCTGAGTTGGATTTTGCTCAGCAAAGAGTTCCACAATGACAGTGTAAGCACTAAAAAGTCCCTGCCTTATTTGCCCCTTTGCTTTTTAGTAGCTGGAGATCTCACAACTATTATTGATGGATGGATTATTTGAAATCTGTAACCTTTGTCACATGCCTCAAGACTCTCGAGAACAATGCCCAAACAACAAATTTTATCTTGAATTGCTCTATGCCAGGGATGTTCAATTGGTCAATTGTGATTCAAAAAAAGCTCAACAACAACAACTTTGGCTTGTCCCCCCTTCCCCCCCCCCTCCATGGGTAGATCATGGCCAGGGTTTTTATACTGGGAGTAGATCGGAAACTCTTAGAAGTTGGACATCCCTGCTCTATGCCATCTAGATGAAATGTGGTCTTCAAGGTTAAGAAGGAGTTAGATGTTATTCTAAAGTGGACTTTCAGCCAGGCATCATCATCATCATCATCATCATCATCATCATCATCATAAAATAAAATAAATAAATTATTTATACCCCACCCATCTGGCTGGGTTTCCCCAGCCACTCTGGGCGGCTTCCAACAAAATATTAAAATACAATAGACCATCAAACATTAAAAGCTTCCCTAAACAGGGCTGCCTTCAGATGTCTTGTAAAGTCTGGTGGTAACTGTTCTCTTTGACATCTGGTGGGAGGGCGTTCCACAGGGCAGGTGCCACTACCGAGAAGGCCCTCTGCCTGGTTCCCTGTAACTTGGCTTCTCACAGCAAGGAAACTGCCAGAAGGCCCTCAGCGCTAGACCTCAGTGTCTAGGCAGAACAATGGGGGTAGAGATGCTCCTTCAGTTATACTGGGTTGAGGCCATTTAGGGCTTTAAAGGTCAGCACCAACACTTTGAATTGTGCTCTGAAACGTACTGGGAGCCAATGTAGGTCTTTCAAGACCGGTGTTATGTGGTATTGGCGGCCTCTCCCTGTCACCAGTCTCGCTGCCACATTCTGGATTA
Source organism: Podarcis filfolensis (assembly GCF_964270895.1). NCBI lineage: Eukaryota > Metazoa > Chordata > Lepidosauria > Squamata > Lacertidae > Podarcis > Podarcis filfolensis. Next base: position 14,759,569 of record NC_139610.1, read on the forward strand.
GTTGTAGTTTCTGGGTCACCTTCAAAGGTAGCCCCACATAGAGCGCATTGCAGTAGTTCAAGCGAGAGATAACTAGAGCATGCATCACTCTGGCGAGATAGTCCGTGGGCAGATAGGGTCTCAGCCTGCATACCAGATGGAGATGATTGATTGTAGTGAGCCATGCTTTGGTTTCCATCAGATGTTGACCGGTTTCAACACATAAGGTTAAGTAACTTATGCATTTAGGGGCACCAAGAATCTAACAAAGAAAAGTCGCTTGAATTTGCTCAACTTCTCTATTAAATGCTTGTATCCAAATTGGAATGCCAAACAATAACTGAGAAAGGACCTTGGCATTAGAAATATTTATTGCAGCAGGGAGCATCTGATTGTCTCTGAGGAAGAAAAATTAAGAATTGCAGATACCCAATCGATCTCTCAACTGGGATATTTAAATCACTGAACAAGGCTGCTCTTAGGTCCTCATAGACTGGGCAAACCAGTAAGTAGTGGGGAAAATCTTCAGGCATATTAAATCCACATTCGAAAACTCTCTCTCCATAAGAAATCCGGCAAGAGGGTCCGTCAACTATTGTGTAGTGTATGGAATGGAACCATGAGCTATAAAGGCTTTTCTCCATTTGACACTTGTGATGCTGATCACATACTGAGGGTGAGGATTCTGAAATGGTAGTCTGACATACCAAGCAGCAGATTTGGAAAGACATGCAGAAGTGTGATCAGCACAAAAAGGAAACTGTAAAATCGCATGCTGTCGTCGTCTTTCCATTTCAAAAGCACAGATATCCTCCTAAATATTGTAATGCACAATCCAGGCATATTCCTATCCACAATTAGCTTAAATACGCAATATCTGGTGCTAGCCATTTGTTTTTTCCCCAAATATGCTGCCTGTTCAGGAAACTTATCCACAACCCCAAACATGAAATTCTTGCACTGGGAATATAATAAAATAGACATTTTGTAATGCCTATTTTCTTCCACTGTCTGCAGCTCTATTTTCCCTTATCACCTTCTTTTCCTGTTCATGTTCACTTCACAATCCTTCACACACACGCACACGCACACACACACACACACACCCCCCCCATTATCTCTTCTGGTTGTTCATTCTTTCTTTGTCTTCTTTCTGAGAATTCTTGGGCACCAAGCAGCTGGGGAGAATCAGAATCTCACTTTGCTCTTCAACATCTTTCTTCCTTGCTGCCATCTCACCTTTGTGGGAAGAAACAAGGCATGAAATGTTTCTCGCAGAAATCACTTCTATTCTCCCGAGTGCTTCCGCCACTTTCTCAGTTCCCTCATCTGGTACAGAGAATTTTCTAGCTGCTGAACATTTAGTGCTTTCAGTTTTGCTTCCAGATGCCCAGATGTTATTAATTAAAGCAGAGGAAAAAGAGGGGAGAGAAATCCAAGCCATTGTTGTGTGAATGTTAATTAGCATCTAAAAATGAAAACTTCACCGTGAGGATTTAGCTTTCTGCACAAAGACATTCATTCTGCCTCTCTTACACTTTACTCTGACTCCTGATGTCCAGGTAGCTTCCGTGCTGGTCCTATCGTTAGGTAGATTAAGACAGATGCTTCAGGCAACAGAGGCATGGGAGGCAGGAAGAAGCAAGCAAGGAGTTGAAGGGAACAGCTGTGTGCCATGCAATCTGTGCTGCACCCTGTTGCCCTCTAGGGATGGAAAAGGAATCCATCTGAGTGGATTTATACGTAGAATTTGGTGGTTTCTACTTGGTCTAATGTTCCCTGTATAAGACCACCCACATTGGGCAAAGAATTCCTGCATTGCAGGTGGTTGGGCTCAGTGCTGGATTTACATATAAGCTAAACGAGCTATAAATTAGGGCTCCTCTCTCTCTCCCCCCCCCCCCCAATTAAAGGAAATAAACTGGATGTACATTTCCAAAAATATAAGATAAAAAACAAATAAAATAAAACCTACATACAGCAACAGTGTTTTGTGTTGTGTAGGCTCCCATGATGTAAGTAATGGGCCCCACCTGCTAGCCTGCTCCCTAAAATATCACTGGTTTGCTCATTTCTATATAAAGGGTGACTAAATTCTGCATGGACTGGCTGCATGGCAACATTTAGCATGCAGCTGAAGACTGCAGTGCAGCACAGTTGAATGTAGGTAAAACTGTTGTACCTGTTATCCAATATTAAAGAGTGCTTGTAGACTGATGATCAGGCAGCATAAGGGAATGAGCATATATTCAGCACAAAAAAGTGACTATTTGTTATTGACAAAGGACAGCTGGACATATAAAGGGCCCCATTACCTTCAGTAGCTTAGGGCCTCATCAAACCTAAATCTGGCCCTGGTTGAACTAGATGACCCTCATGGTCCCTTCTAACTGTGATTCTGTGATTCTATGCACTACACACTGAGAACAGTGTGTGCTGCTTTAAACAGCCACAGTGTTCCCCAAATAGTCCTGGGAACCGAAGTTAGTTAAGGATGGTAAGAGCTGCTATTCCCATCACAGAGCTAATGGTCCCCTCAGGGTGGTTTAACAGTCAATCCCTCTTCCCAATGAATGCTGGGAATTGTAGTTCTATGGGGGGATGTTCCTTGAAAACTTTCCCTAAAATATTGAGTGGTTTTACTTCATTCCTGTAACAAGGCTTTTTCTGAAGTTTTCGTGGCTGGCAAAAGCTAACAAACAATATTATCCCACAGAGAGTGGTTGGTAAATACAAGGTTTAGGAAATTATATTAATTCTGGGCACAATTCAGCCCAAATCAAACACTTCTAACATCACCTTGCCAACAAAGGTCCATATAGTAAAAGCTATGGTTTTCCCAGTAGTGATGTATGGAAGTAAGAGCTGGACCATAAAGAAGGCTGATCGCTGAAGAATTGATGCTTTTGAATTATGGTGCTGGAGGAGACTCTTGAAAGTCCCATGGACTGCAAGAAGATCAAACCTATCTATTCTTAAGGAAATCAGCCCTGAGTGCTCACTGGAAGGACAGATCCTGAAGCTGAGGCTCCAATACTTTGGCCACCTCATGAGAAGAGAAGACTCCCTGGAAAAGACCCTGATGTTGGGAAAGATGGAGGGCACAAGGAGAAAGGGACAACAGAGGACGAGATGGTTGGACAGTGGTCTTGAAGCTACCAGCATGAGTTTGACCAAACTGCGGGAGGCAGTGGAAGACAGGAGTGCCTGGTGTGCTCTGGTCCATGGGGTCACGAAGAGTCGGACATGACTAAATGACTAAACAACAACAATATCCATTGTGTACTATTGAAAATAAAGCGTTTGCTTAACTTTTTTTATCAATGGGACTTAACTTTGGCTAGATATTGCCCTTTGTATGTTTTTGAAGCTAATTGCTGGTCTGTTGTGTTTTAATTGTGCATCATCAAAGTCACACTCTGGAAGCAAATGCTGCCCTCAAAATTGTTCTTAATTTTTGCAGACTTTCACAATAGGATTGCTGATTTTTACCCAGTGTGCTTTCTCCCCAGTGTGCAACACCTATTCCTTTGACTGCAATTTGTTCTAAGTGCCTTTAATATTGAATTTCAAATTGCTGTATCTTGCCCCCGGGGCTTGCGGGTGAAAGGAGGACAATAAATAATCCAACAGCAACTTGGAACTTCTATTTCCGTAAATGAATTTAAAAATTACAGCTATGCTGTTATTAGGGTTGCCATGTCGGGACGCGGGTGGCACTGTGGGTTAAACCACAGAGCCTAGGACTTGCCGATCAGAAGGTTGGCGGTTTGAATCCCCGTGACGGGGTGAGCTCCCATTGCTCGGCCCCTGCTCCTGCCAACCTAGCAGTTCGAAAGCACGTCAAAGTGCAAGTAGATAAATAGGTACCACTCCGGTGGGAAGGTGAACGCCGTTTCCGTGCACTGCTCTGGTTCGCCAGTAGCGGCTTAGTCATGCTGGCCACATGACCCGGAAGCTGTACGCCGGCTCCCTTGGCCAATAAAGCGAGATGAGCGCCGCAACCCCAGAGTCGGTCATGACTGGACCTAATGGTCAGGGGTCCCTTTACCTTTACTTTATCTTGAAGAGCAAAAAAGAGGACAGCCCAGCTCGGGCTGGCAGCAGCCGCAGCATGCAGAGCAGACCAAGCCCGAACCCGAAAAACTCAGACATTTCCTTTCAAATGTAAAATCTGCCCAGATGGATGTTGGCCCCCCAGAAAGAGGACATGTCTGGGTTTTTTCAGAGGTATGGCAACCCTACAGTGTTATCAAAGCCACAGTAGCTAGTGGCCACACTGTTACTGTTTGTATGTTTGTTTGTTCCTGGAAGGGTTTACAATATAGTTAGCATCCAGAAATTTATCTGATTTTCTTGACATGGCACAACCCAAGATAGAGGAAAAATTTGTTAAAAATCCATCCAAATGGGTAACAAAACCAACATCCATTCAAAATCTTAAGACAAAATCCACCCACTGGTTGGCAATAGAAACATGTCTTCTCTGAGTTAGCCGAAGTTTGGAAACACATTTTTTCTTACTTTCCTGCCCTTATGAATACACTTTCTACTGAATCTGTTTCTAACTTTGCTAAATATTTAGCAATGGTTTTCAATTTCTCCCATTTGCGTCTCTTGATCTATATTTCAACTCCAAATATCCTTCTACTTAGTTTAGAATCTCAGCAATCTTTTTTTCTTTTCTTTTCTTTTTTTTTTTTTTTTGCAAAGGATTTCTTTTTATTTCATTCTCTGTTTCCTTTCTCTGCAGTGTCAGTCCTAATTTCTCAAGCTGCCAAGCAGAAAACTCATTCATACCTTTATGAGATGATGACGCATTGTGAAGACGCTGGCCTAACAATATATTCTGCATATCTGCTTGCATTCAAGCACACACACACAAAAGAGAGGGCTTATATTCCACTTTTATCCCATGCTTTATTAAGTTTTAAACTAGAAATGGCATCCCTGCATACATGTCAATGAGATCTGTGTAATGGAAGACAGTGGGGCACCGTGCTGAACTTGTGTGCTTAAATCTTCAGTGGGATAGTAATGAGATAAATGATGAATAGTTAGGAACATTCTTTGGATTTCCATAAATGAGTAAGTGCTTTCAACAGTCTTATAAAAGGGTAGCCACTTGACTCGCTGAGGTGCAAAATGCCTTTATCTGTTGCAGTGACATGGAAACAAGAGAAGGACAACAGACACATCAGCTCCAATCTGCAGAGCGCCCTACCTTAAAAGCAAGAGAATGTGCCGGAAGAAACCAGGGAGAAAGCTGATTTGAAACATGTATCGGGTTAACTGCTTATGTTATCACAGAGTGTTGTCTTTGGCAATTTATCGAAGTAGTTCTTGGCACACTGGTATCAAGGGAAGAAGGCAAAATTCAAGCCCATCCCTTTCCTTGTCATTTTTGGCAGTGGTGTTTGTGAATATATAATATACTCTCTCTGGTCTCTGACGCACCAGAGCCCTGAAGTCATCTATACCACTTCTTCCCCAGAACACATCTGTTATGTTTACATGCCTCTTAAATCAAGCAAATGCAGAGTGGAAAAACTCTTAGTTCCTTTCAGTCACTATATCACACAAGGCGTCCTTACCCCTATCGGCAGTGAACATGTGAAGGAATAAAATAATTAGGTTACGACTTTAGGATGACAATTATAATTGACTTGAAAGGAGAACAGGCCTGGATTTATCATCCTCATCCTCATCATCAAATGAAAAGTAAACTGAATGTAAAGAAACAGGCAAAGTAAACTAGGTCGACAGAGCCGGAGAATTTTTATCCTCTAAATCAGGGCACCGACTCACCTTGCCTTAATTCTCAAAGGCCTCATTATTTTCTTCACAAGTTAACAAAAAGCAGCCACATAAATCATAAGCAGAACTCCAGGTTGCATCATTACAAATGTTTGCTGACACTCCTAACTAGGATTTTAGGAAGAAACATAGGCAAACAGGCCGCGATTTGCTATAGCTTTAGGGGACAAAAAAATAAATCTGTTCATCATTACTTTGTTGATTCGCATGAGGTAGCAAACACCCATCCCAAAGAATTCATTTATCATCTACAGCAGGCCCTGCTTTCAAAATGGAAGCTGCTAATCCCTGCTGGGCACATAGCGCCTACAGAAATTATGGTCTCTTTCTGCCTTCCCTAGCTTTGTGTGTCATGAGTTTGAGTGCTGACCCCACTGTGCAACATGACTGGATCTGTGGCAGAGAAGCAGAGAACCCTTTCTCCTGAGAAATTCACTTGGTTTGGGCTTCTTTCCAAATTCTCAGAAATTTTACCTAAAGGTAATGGTAAAGGGACCCCTGACCATTAGGTCCAGTCGTGGCCGACTCTGGGGTTGCAGCGCTCATCTCGCTTTATTGGCCAGGGGAGCCAGCGTACAGCTTCCGGGTCATGTGGCCAGCATGACTAAGCCGCTTCTGGCGAACCAGAGCAGCTCACGGAAACGCCGTTTACCATCCCGCCAGAGCAGTACCTATTTATCTACTTGCATTTTGATGTGCTTTCGAACTGCTAGGTTGGCAGGAGCAGGGACCAAGCAACGGGAGCTCACCCTGTCGCGGGGATTCGACCGCCGACCTTCTGATCAGCAAGTCCTAGGCTCTATGGTTTAACCCACAGCACCACCCACGTGCCTAAAGAGGACCCTCTAAATTCACACTAAGGTTATGCACATACTCCTGTTTCCCTGCATCCACCACAGACTTTGGAAGTGGCATTCCGAACTCATAATATTAGCCCCAATTCATATCTATCACGTATCTATCCTGTAGTTTCTTATGAAACACTGCCTTTTGCTGCCTTTTTACCTTTGCCCACTTTGGTCTGAGTGGAGAAAAAGAGCAGCCTAGCTGTGTTTCAAGCTTGTAATGTGTACATCACCTGAGTTTTCTTTCTAGCATCCTCTAAATTCAGACTGAGTTTTGCATCTAGATAAAAACCCGAGGTCAGCCATGGGCTGTGCAGAGGCCCTCCCTTCATCCCCAGAAACTGTGCTATAATCTTACTGAAATTCCTTGGACTTCTGTGAGAGTCCTCTGGTGTTTCACCCAGCAGAGTGTTGTGTTCAACTTTTTAAAGAACCAGCCCCCAGAGCAGGCTGTGTGAAAGAAATGGGCAGAACGGTTACACCTTTCTCACAGAGGCTTTTCCTGTGCCTGCAAAATCTCTCCAGGGAGCTGAACAATCATGAACCCAAATGGAGCAGGAACAAGAGCTGTAACTACACTCCACATTTTCTAGTCTGCCCCCCACCTCCTGTAAGTTGAATATAAAAAAAGAAACCTAGTGTATGCTGCTGTTCTCAAATATCCAACATAGTCACTCTGCAAATTTTCAAACTATGCTAGAGGAAGCTCTCATTTGTGGCATCTGCAGAGGGTCATCCAACAGATTCTTTCTTGGGTTGGGGATGACAATGTAAGCACTCCAAATCAATAAATGAGTCAGTGATGGTAAGGCCCAGGAAGTCATGACCTCTGAGAAACTTGCTTTTCAGGTCTACTGGTTGCTGCTGCTGTTCATCTATTGGTGGAGTCAGCAGCCAGACATTGCCTTTCCACTCAATTTGAGAGTGTTTTAACTGAAAACCTAAAAGGTGGGATCCATGTTTCTACATATATCAAATTTTCTGTACGTTCCTGTTTAAATGAGCTTGTATCCTCTTTCTTCTAGTTCATGAGTTAACCCAGGGGCCCTCAAAGTGTAACCATTCAACTTCATTGAGGTGGTCTGTGGCATGTTTTTTTAAAAAAAATATATATATTATTTTTTACAGAAGCTAGCGCAGCCACTATAACTGCTAAATGGAGAAAGATTATTAAGTGGTCTGCCAAGACCTTCACCAATTTTCAAGTGGTCCATGGAGGGAATGTGAGTTTGGGGGGGGGGGGAGGTCAATTATTTGCTGTTATATGACCCTGGTAACTACTGAATTTGCAGGTAAAGGTAAAGGGTCCATTAGGTCCAGTCGTGGCCGACTCTGGGGTTGCAGCGCTCATCTCGCTTTATTGGCCAAGGGAGCCAGCGTACAGCTTCCGGGTCATGTGGCCAACATGACTAAGCCAATTTTGGCGAATCAGAGCAGCGCACGGAAACGCTGGATCGGTACCTATTTATCTACTTGCACTTTGACGTGCTTTCGAACTGCTAGGTTGGCAGGAGCAGGGACCGAGCAACGGGAGCTCACCCCGTCACAGGGATTCGAACCACCGACCTTCTGATCGGCAAGTCCTAGGCTGTGTGGTTTAACCCACAGTGCCACCCACGAATTTGCAGGTAGATTGACCCAAATCAGCCCATGACAGAATCTTATATTTCAGGGCTACAGTATATTTTCAGGGCCTTTTCTCCTACCACTGCCATTACACCCAGCCATTTCACTATTTGACCAGAAATAAAGAAGTGGGACAGCGTCGTCTCCCGTAACATCCTATTGATCTTTCTGGTTTGTAGTCTCCACAAGTATAACACAAATAAATTCTGACTAAATACATGAGTAAGAATGAGGCTATGATTACAGTGGTACCTTGGGTTACATACGCTTCAGGTTACATACGCTTCAGGTTACATACACTCCGCTAACCCAGAAATAGTGCTTCAGGTTAAGAACTTTGCTTCAGGATAAGAACAGAAATCGGGCTCCGGCGGCGCGGCAGCAACAGGAGGCCCTATTAGCTAAAGTGGTACTTCAGGTTAAGAACAGTTTCAGGTTAAGAACAGACCTCCAGAACGAATTAAGTACTTAACCCGAGGTACCACTGTATCTTGAAAAGCACTGGATAGGAATTGGACTGGATTTAGGCTAATCCTACAAATCCCATTCTACTGTAGAGAATCATGACTAATTAGATACCACCCAGTAGAGACTCGAATGAAATGGCTCGAATGAAATGGCATGGAATCCATAAATATAATGAAAACAAAACAGATTCGACTATATCATGATGCCAATGGAGATTTTTAACAACAGCAAAGGGATGACATTTCAGAACAGATGAGTCAACTTTTGGGGGTGGGGCGAAATTAGTGAAAGAGACAGGCAGTTTTTAACAATTGAAATAGTTAAGCAAGATTCAGGACATATTTTTGGCTCAGTCCTAATTCCAATTCACCTTCTTGAATGGTTGAGATGTTCAACCTACTCTCGAACTGCCCATGATTTTCAATGTGTCGTCGCCCAGTTTCATTCATGATCATGATTCAGCAAAAGTCTGTTGAATCTATTGAGGTGCACAGTTTACACCCATCCACACCAAGAGGCCAGTCTTGTATAACATGATTTAGCTAACCTATTTGTACCTCTAATACTCTCCACAGAGGCTGATGGGAGGGGTGGGGGTGAAAGCCACTTCCGACGTAGAAGGAGGTGGGGTTGCGGGCTTCACCCTCCCACCATGCGCGCAGGGGTTGGCTCTCAGCCTCCGCCAGGAAGCTTTTGGTACATTTGGTGGCGTGTAGAGTGGCAGCTCTGGGGGGTTGGGTCATTGACCACTCCAACATCCAGTTCAGCTAAGTGGCCCTCTACCGAGAGGATGGCGTACATCTTTCCGATGTGGGAAACGATGTGTGGTTGGTGGATATGATGGCTGGGATTAGGGATTGGTTGCAGGTTTGAGGGTATTGGCGGCGAGCTTTTGCTCGAGTGGCGGTGAGGCATTGGTATTGGTATTGTTATGTAGATGGAAGGGGGGAGGAAGCGCCATCACCTCCCCCGCATATTGAAGGGTAGTCCGATAAAGGATTCCAGGGGGCGTGGCCCTGTCCAAAGCCTATGGAGGTGAGGGCCTAAGGCACGCCCCCCGAGCGGTGACCCTGGGGGAGTTCCTAGTTGATGTGCATCAGCAGGACTCCCCCTATGGGTGGTTAACCCTTCCCGGACTTCAAGCGAACAGGCTGAAGCCGGATAGTCGGTTAGGACCAATGCCTAAGCCAATACCGCTCATCAACTGTAACCAATAAAGTTGTGGCCATATTTAGCCCATTAACCTTAAATATCTGTGTCATGTGTCTTTATTTCCACTGGGGGTAGGCGGGAACTCGCCACGCAAACCCATAGCCAGGAGCAAAATCTCTGCTTGTTTAAGCGCATCAGCCCTTTTATGACATCTCACAACTTGTCATCCAGTGCTGTCTGTGAAATTGCCAACTGGTTCTGACTGTGATGAGAGGTTAAGTGGCATTGTAAACGAGTGGGACGTCGAGCTAGTAGAGTCCTCACCTTTGACATGTCCATCATCCAGCACATCTCTGCATACTAAGCGCCTGCTGAGAATGCCATGAATGGCAGGATACCTTGGTTTTCCATAAATGCTGTCATTTATTTTTATTTTATTTAAAAAAAATATGACAAGACTGGTTATGCAGAGGCAGTTAACATTTCAATTGCTGTGTTAAAAGAGAAATTCGTAGAGCCCTTTCCCCCAGATTAATGCTTTCAGCAGAAACACTTTGCTTTATCTAATGTCCTGTGGTGATGATAAATCAGTTTAACACAGTTTCAATAACAGCCTTCATTCAAACTGTTCCAAAGTTCAGTGGACATGACAGAAATTGTCATTAGTTCCAAAACTGTGGCCTACATACCCAGCATCAAGTCTCTGGTACAGCATGACACCATTATGCTATAGTATGTTATTAGCAACCCTTATGATGCTTTGTGTGTTGATAAGGGGAACACTACAAGCACCTTAGGCAAAGTCAATCTGCTCCTGCCATGAGGTAGAATGAAACAAGGCAGCTGAGGTCAGCATTTTGGGATGGCATGCTGTATGTTTCTCACTGAGGTCAGGGAATAGCATTTTCCCCATTTTGTATGGTCCTCATTATAGAACCATATTTAAAAACATGTCAGAGCAAGATACTCCCAGGTTGTGACTATTTTTCCATGTGTCATGAGTGCTAGAAAATAGTAAGATTTTGAAAAGAAAAATATTAAAAACAAATCAATTTCGATAACAGTTTTTCAATAACATGTTTCTTTGACTTCCTCATACCTCCCCTTCTTGTTTTCTAGTTCAAGTTGTTAATCCAGCAAATCCTAATCTCTTAACATTCCTTTTAACTAACACCTTATTTTCCAATCAAATTTTAATATTTTTCTTTTCTTTTTCTTTTTGTGTTTGTATAAAATTGGAAAACTTAATAAATATTTATAAAAAAGAAAAGAAAAGAAAAGAAAATAGTAAGATTTTGTACACGGCCTGTGAATTGGTGGTTCATGGTGATTTGTAAACATTCCCTAAATGGCCTTGGTCCTGTATACCTGAAGGAGTGTCTCCACCCCCATTGTTCTGCCCGGATACTGAAGTCCAGCACCGAGGGCCTTCTGGCGGTTCCCTCACTGTGAGAAGCAAAGCTACAGGGAACCAGGCAGAGGGCCTTCTTGGTAGTGGTGCTCGCCCTTTGGAACGCCCTCCCACCAGATGTCAAAGAGGACAACAATTACCAGACTTTTAGAAGACATCTGAAGGAAGCCCTGTTTAGGAAAGCTTTTAATGTTTGACAGACTACTGTGTTTTAATATTTTGTTGGAAGCCGCACAGAGTGGCTGGGGAAACCCAGCCAGATGGGCAGGGTATAAATAATAAATGATGATGATGATGATGATGATGATGATGATGATTCCGATTCTTGAGGAAAACCAGAGTAGATATAAAGCAAAAATAAATGTGCACTCTAGTTGGGAATGTATGTCACATATATTCCTGAGAAACATCACTAGTTGAATTTAAAAATAATTTTTGAAATGCTGCACCCAAAGACTCCTTCCAGTTTTGGCTGCATACCCATAACCATTTAAAACACATCACTTCCTCAAAAGAATCATGGGAACCATAGTACTGGCAATTGTAGTTCTGTGAGAGGTGAACTACAATTCCCAGGATTCTTTGGAGGAAGCAATGTGCTTTAAATGTATGGTGTATATGCAACCATTTTTTTAAAAAAATACATCTGGCAACAATGAAATGATGTGCGTAACCCCTCTGAGAAGTTTCAGTAGTGCTATGGAAACTTCAGAGTTACCTTGAAATCTCTCAGCTGTTGTTCCTGAGGAGGAATCCTATAGTTCTCTTTGAATTTTGCTTTAGGTATATTTTAGCTTCTCCTGCAATGCAGTTTCAGTACCTGATGATCATTCTACCCCCACTCAAGTTTTCTTAAGTGATGGAGAGCCCTTCCCTGGCATTCACTGCACTGTAAAATTGATCGGAGCATCCTTGAAATGAGAGCAGCAGCAATCCATGATATAAAGAAGAGGAAAATGTATAAAGGTGATGCAGAAAACCAATTGTTCTTTTAAGATACAGAGGTGGTAGAATTCCACTTTGGCCTACCAGTGAGGGGTTGTTGTTTTCTACCACATAAATAGCAAACACACACACACACGCACACACGCACACACACACACACACACACACAAAGTTAGAAACCTAGCATGTAAGGGGGGAAGTGTTAGTGTATTCCTGTCCCTGATATGCTAGTTTACTGCATGCAGGGAAATTTTGGCTGTTTTCATTCACCTTTCATTCGTATTCCTTCCCACTTTGGAATAATATGCTTCCTTTTTGCAAGTAGAAGAAAAAGAAAGCCTCTTCCTTTCTTCGAGAAACTGAAAAAGGGAAATACATTGGTACCTCGGGTTACATACGCTTCAGGTTACATTGCTTCAGGTTACAGACTCCACTAATCCAAAAATAGTGCTTCAGGTTAAGAACTTTGCTTCAGGATGAGAACAGAAATCGTGCTCCGGCGGCACGGCAGCAGGAGGCCCCATTAGCTAAAGTGGTGCTTCAGGTTAAGAACAGTTTCAGGTTAAGTACAGACCTCCGGAATGAATTAAGTACTTAACCCTAGGTACCACTGTATCGATGAAGAAGAGCTGCAAAACTTGGAAATGCATTTGTTCATTTAATGAGTGAAGCAGAATTTATGCAGCTCCATTGGATATATCCCTCTTCTTCTGTACCAACAGGCAGGAGTTTCTAGAAGTTTCCAGGAGCCATTGATCCAGCATTCACACACTTGATTGTGTCTCTTGTGTAAGCACCTACAACCAGCCTGAAGACTGAGCGATGTCTTGGCATCTATACAACCTGGCATCTCTGTGTGAGGCAGATCAACCTGGCTGTTTCCTTGCCACTAAAAGATTTACCAAAGTGTTACCTGAGAAACAAGTTTTGCTGTTTCTTACATTTGGGGTGGTGGCTTCTGAGTCCCCCTTTCTCCCAATCAATTGACCAATCTCTCTAGTACTTTAGACTCAATTTTTCTTGTTCAGCTGTGACCTTGATGGATTCCATTTATTTTCACCATCCTTCCCCCAGACCAATTGTTCAGCAGCAGGGCTTAAAAAAAAAACCCCTCAAAGCAGATTTTACATGGTTCACCTGTCACATAGACATGTACTGGATCAATTTACAGTGTGGGACAAATATTAAAACTTCTCAGGGGAAAGGGCTGGTTGGGAGAAACTATTCCTGTGAGAGTGTTTTTGTCCCTTTGAGATGAAAATCTGGCACTATATAAAGAATACATACAGAAGCTGGCCAGTTTTGTGTATTTATTAGTGTTTTGTCATTTGAGACAGCATTGAATTCTGGAATTCTGTTCCATTACGTATTTCAGAATAGGCCATGGTTGTCCTAAGCTTTATATTTTGCCATATCTGTCTGCAAATAAACTTGGTGCAACTGTTTAATACTTCTGTTTGTTTCTCTTTCTTTCCCTCTTACGTGAATTATATAGACCCTGCTGACACTTACATGTTCATCATTTTTAATTAAATTTGTATACCACTCTGCATGTGAAGATCATAGGGTGGCTCGCAACATAAACATTTTATCACTTCAATACTGCTGTATCAAATGAAGAGTTACATGTGTGAAAGAGCCTTTGGATCAGATACAACCAGTGCTTTTTTTTTTTCTGGGAGCGATGCAGGGGTACACATACCCCTAAACATTTTGTGAATCTTTGTACTTTTTTCCATTTACTGTATTTACTGTATTTATTTTCCCCGATTTGAACTGTAAAATGGCGATTTTCTTGAGTCTACATGAGAGTTATGTAAATAATCTTGTCTTTTTTATTTCTTTGTTTCTTATCTTTGTCACTTTATTTCTTCTTTCTTCTTTCTTTATAATTTTTTTATTTTATATATTTTTCATTTGTTATTGGTTAAGAGATAGTATATGACGTTTGTATAGACATGAATTTTTTTTAATCAATAAAGAACAATATTAAAAATTAAAATAAAATAAAATAAATGAGAGTACCCCTAAACACTTTTTTTCAAAAAAAAAAAAGCACTGGATACAACCTTACTATTACCTTATACACAATCTTTCTAATGGAGGCAGTTCATCTCTTCAGTTGACAGTCTTCAAGGTGTGAAAAATGAGGCAGAAGCATGAACTCATATGTGTGCATATGTAAACCTATAAATCGTTACTGCACATACCTCCACTGGGAAATGTGTCATGGGGCTGCAAAAGTTTGGATCTGTGTGTGTCAACAGGATTCTGTCTGGACCTGTGTGTGTCAACAGGATTCTGAATTCAGAGTTATGAGGTTGTAGAATTCTGAACTCCAAATATTCAATGATACTCCTGCCTAGAGAAGACTCCCTGAATTCAATGTATCCTGAAGCGCAATCTCCATGCTAGTGGTTGATGTGTTTGTTTTGTTGAAAACCAGGATAAAAGTGTGAAACCTCTCTCTCTCTCTCTCTCTCTCTGTGTGTGTGTGTGTGTTGTTGATGCAGAGTGGGAAAAGCAAGTCAAAATGATAACATTTGTCCTTCTTTTATTCCTTTTCCTTAATTCCTAGCCACGCTTTATAGTTTCGGGGTGTTCACCATCCTGCATGAACATACTGTCTCCCTCAAGGATCCTGAGATCACATTAAGGGTAGCCAAATTCTGTGTGATTGCCATAAAACTTAGGGAACAAGCTGTGCTATTGTAATGATTAAATGATAATTTTAGGTTATATGTTAGTGACTAAGTTTTAATTTATATATTTTTTAACTGTTGCTATATCTGTATTGTCCCTGTTATACCTAATTGCAAATTCAAATGTATCCCTTTCATGTTTTATGACACCCTTGATATTGTATGTGGGCTGGAGCTGGTCTGTGACCGAAATAATAAAATTCATTCATACTGTCTACCTGGGCCTCCACACTCAAGGGCCAACCTAGATGTGATGTTTAGCACATGTTGTTGTTGTTTGTTTGTTTTATTTTTAAAATAGAAGTTGAGTGGGGAGAGAGGTGGACCATCCAAATCGGGACTATGGTATATAAGAAAGGGAATTTAATTCCATGTTTCCATAGCAGTCTCTTTCCTGAGTGGTAGCCGGTGCAACTGAACCAATAGTGCACCCTTAAATTCACTTCTGCTGCCCGTCACTAGTGCCAGTTACATCTTTCTCCAGGCACAATAGCAACCTGGTTAGAGGATGATGTAGAATGGGATTACGGCATGGAAAAGATTAAATCACTTTGATTTCTCTGGGCCACCCCCTTGGAATACTGATTTGAATTGTCCCTTAACCTCTGGGCCACATGTGGTTGTTGTTAACATTGCATTGATTTTTCTTTCTCTCTTTCTCCACACACACAGAAAATTCCCAGTTTTCATTCATTCATATATGTGTATGTATATATTTCCATGCCACATCTCTGAAATATACTCTATGGGATTTGTTATGTACTGAAGTTCTCATCTTGGGCCAGCAGGGGGATACTGTAGATAGTTTTCACTCAGGTTCACATATGCAAATAAGGAATTGAAAGTGACATTCAGTGATTGGATAGTTACAGAAAGTTGTTACTGTTGCATTGTAGTGGAGCTCTATATAAGCAGGCTGGCTGAACCCTTCAGTTCAGTTCTGTTCTGGGTCTGTGAATAAACAAGAGCTGTTTGAAGAATGGCTGTGTTGTCTGATATGTTCACCCACAAATTAACAGGATTGTGCCGAACATTCAAGGCCAACCTCATGCTTAGGTGCACCTCTATCGATATGCACATTAATTACCCAAAATGAGGTGCTAAACTGCCTTTTTTATATATAAAACACACACACACTTTAAAAGTTGCAATCAGCTCTTCGGACATCCTAAATGATTCACAAAGACTAACCATCTTAGGCTTGTGTAAGCCAAACACCTGCATAATAAAACTCCTATTGTACACAAATGGTAAAAGAGCAAAACACTTTCTTTCTTTTCTTTTTTTCTTTTTGCCCTACATTTTTCAAAGACACAAAAACCATTTCTCACAGGGAGCGAAGGGGGGGGGGGACTGGAACACTCTGGCAATTTGCCACTCAGAGCTGTTTTCCAAGTGCAAAGGATTCTTTTCCACTTGTGCTGAGATCACGAAAGTGGTATGTGTTAGAGAGGCAGTGTTTGCACACAGAATAATTCCCCCATAAGAGTAAACTTGTGAATTTGCAGGAAAACATCCTTGTCAGTTTCCCAGTGACAAAAGGGCTAAATGTAAAGAAATCTTGCTTAAGCTAGTGCAGTAGTGGTTTTTTGGCTATGAGCCAAAGTTATGTGTTCTCTCATATAAAAAGATTTCCTCACTAGTTGATTTGCACACTGATTTGCTGCCAAGCAGAATTCTGTAAGAGATGCAACTTTCCATTTGCTGGAGCAAAATTGAACTGGTTTTGAACTAGCTGGAGTTCTGTGTTGTCCACTCTAGGCCCTGAAGAAGAGCAAATGGGTGCTTTGAAATGCAAGTCCGGGCAAAGATTTGCCCCTGAAATGAGAACTAGGTCTTAGCTGGTCCTTGTGAAATACTTTTCCTCTTGCCATTGAAGTGTTAAGAGTCTTCTCTGCAACAATGCAGGGGTTCAGATGGATGAGGCCTGTTAACATCCAAACGATGAAGCATCAGTGTCCATGCCTGTTTCTCATTCAGCAAATCCAGACTGTGAGCTTGCACAGTCCTTTGAAAAGACTTACTGCAGAGCCGCCTACAGTATTTCAAAGCTGGCACCATTCTGATCAATATCTTATTTGACTGTCACAGAGGCCCTTATCCTCCCCCCGCCTTACCTCACTGAGACAGCAGATATAATAAATGTCAGCTGAAGATGGCTTTGGAACCACAACACTTTTTTATTTGATCACCTTCCCACTCACCGCGTTACTAACTTCTTCAAGCTTGAAGAACTTCGAACTAAAAGTTCTTCTATGTAGACATTTGCTTCAATTGCTTCTCCCTGGTTACTTTTTTTATGCTCCTCCTGCCCTCTGTTAAGAGCAGGTCTCACCAAGCTGAACATGGCTGGTTCTTGAAAATACTCCTATTTGCTCACTTGACTCAACAGGAGTCAAGTAGCCCAGGGCAATGGGCTACATTCACCTTTCCAAACCATAGGTTGCATAGACTCAGCGGAAAAGCTAATGATGGGCAGACAACAAATAAAAATGTTGTCGTTTAGTCGTTTAGTCATGTCTGACTCTTCGTGACCCCATGGACCAGAGCACGCCAGGCACTCCTGTCTTCCACTGCCTCTCGCAGTTGGGTCAGACTCCTGCTGGTAGCTCTGAGAACACTGTCCAACCATCTCGTCCTCTGTCGTCCCCTTCTCCTTGTGCCCTCCATCTTTGCCAACATCAGGGTCTTGTCTAGGGAGTCTTCACTTCTCATGAAATGGCCAAAGTATTGGAGCCTTAGCTTCACGATCTGTCCTTCAAGTGAGCACTCAGGGCTGATGTCCTTAAGAATGGATAGGTTTGAACTTCTTTCAGTCCATGGGACTCTCAAGAGTCTCCTGCAGCACCAGAATTCAAAAGCATCCATTCTTCAGCAATCAGCCTTCTTTATGGTCCAGCTCTCACTTCCATACATCACTACTGGGAAAAACATACCGTATTTTTCGCTCTATAGGACGCACTTTTTCCCCTCCAAAAATGAAGGGGAAATGTGTGTGCGTCCTATGGAGCGAATGCAGGCTCCCTGGCTTCAGTGATAGCAACGCGAAGCCTCAGAAGCCTGCGCTCCGGAGGCTTCGCGTTGCTTCCGCTGAAGCCAGGAGAGTCTGCTCTTTGAGGCAGGCGGTGGGGAAAGCAGCGCTTCCCCCATCGCCTGCCCCAGAGGATGGGGGGCAGCAGGAAGGCACGCAACGCCTTCCCGCTACTCTCCAACCCGGCTTCGAGGCTGGCGGTGGGGAAAGCAGCGCTTCCCCCATCGCCTGTCCCAGAGATTGGGGGGCAGCAGGAAGGCGCGCGACGCCTTCCCGCTACTCTCCAACCCGGGTTGGAGGCTGGCGGTGGGGAAAGCAGCGCTTCCCCCATCGCCAGCCCCAGAGGATGGGGGGCAGCAGGAAGGCGCGCGACGCCTTCCCGCTACTCTCCAACCCGGGTTGGAGGCTGGCGGTGGGGAAAGCAGCGCTTCCCCCATCGCCTGCCCCAGAGATTGGGGGGCAGCAGGAAGGTGCGCGACGCCTTCCCGCTACTCTCCAACCCGGCTTCGAGGCTGGCGGTGGGGAAAGCAGCACTTCCCCCATCGCCAGCCCCAGAGGATGGGGGGCAGCAGGAAGGCGCGCGACGCCTTCCCGCTACTCTCCAACCCGGGTTGGAGGCTGGCGGTGGGGAAAGCAGCGCTTCCCCCATCGCCAGCCCCAGAGGATGGGGGGCAGCAGGAAGGCGCGCGACGCCTTCCCGCTACTCTCCAACCCGGCTTCGAGGCTGGTGGTGGGGAAAGCAGCGCTTCCCCATCGCCAGCCCCAGAGGATGGGGGGCAGCGGGGAGGCGCGCAACGCCTTCCCGCTACTCTCCAACCCTCCTGTGGGCTTTTGCGGGAGATGGGGGAATTCCCCCACCTCCCGCAAAAGCAGGCAAAAGCCGTGCGCTCTTTAAAGGCTGCGCGGCTCTTGCAGGCTTTTCTGCGAGGTGGGGGAATTCCCCCACCTCCAGAAAAGCCTGCAAGAGCTGCGCAGGCAGCCTTTAAAGAGCGCGCAGCTCTTGGGGGCTTTTCCCCAAGGAGGGAGAAGGGACTGACTGGCCGAGTCAGTCCCTTCTCCCTCCTGCGGGCTTTTGCGGGAGATGGGGGAATTCCGCCACCTCCCGCAAAAGCAGGAAGAAGGTCTTGGAGTAGTGCACAGGCTGCGTGCAGCCTGTCCACTGCTCCCAGAGCTGTGGGGGGGGGAACATATTTTTTCCTTGATTTCCCCCCCTGAAAACTAGGTGCGTCCTATGGTCCGGTGCGTCCAATCGTGCGAAAAATACGGTAGCTTTAACTATATGGACCTTTGTTGGCAAGGTGATGTCTCTGCTTTTTAAGATGCTTTCTAAGTTTGTCATTGCTTTTCTCCCACAAATAAAAATAGCAATTATCATTACATGCAGGCCCTGCTTACCAGAAATTGTTAGTTAGGCAAATGTCCACAATTTCCATTGATTCCAATGGGAACATTTCTCATCTAGCATTTGTCTATCTCCCTCCTGTCTCCATGGTTTCTTCCTGAAATGGCTGGTGCCAAGCAGCAAAAGGGAGACAACGGAAATACTTATTTGTCCGACCTTTCCTGATGTCCGATCTGTCCAATCTCTCCTGTTCTCTGATTTGTCTGATCTCCCTCCCTCCCTTCTTGCATGGCTTCTGCTCAGAAAAGGCAGCAAAGTACAAATAAGCAAGGAAGTAACAAAGCTGGCTGTTCAGATATCTGAATCTGTGGAGCATATAGCAAGGTTTGGGCATAATGGTTTGTGTTCAGATAAGTGAATTTTAACATAGTGAGCTGGCATATAGTTGGACCTGCGTGCAGCTGAATCAGTTATCGTTATTGAATTCAGCATGTGACCTAATCAAACAGCAGACCACCAGCTATGTAGAGAGGCTCAATGGAGGTTTGATAAACTTCTTGTCTTTGTTGCTTATAGAGATGTACAAGCAAATGAATAGAAATATGGTATGGCTCATAGTCTGAGTAGGGCTGCCATTCGTCGAGATTTTCCAGGACATTACTGGGATTTCAAAGGCAGAATTGACGTCTGGGGGTGTGGGTGGGGTGGGATTTCCTTAGCAAGTCAATCAAAAAATAACATTTTGGCGGGAGGGAGGTTCCTAATAAAGGCTCAACAACTTTTGGGATGTCCTGGTTTTTGCTTTTTGAAATATGGCGACCCTAGTGTGAGTCAATCCAATTTGGAAACACCTCCCTCCTGGAGATTGTGAAGATAGAAACTAGAAGACCAGGAAGTCAGTGTGTCTTCTATGAGTGGCTTTAACCTTGCCCATACCCTTGATTGCTCCATTAGATTGAATGTGGATGTACAAAGAAGCTACAGAGCAAGAACCAGGTAGAGGAGGGAGCCTATTCATCAGAGAGAATCTCTATTCCCAAGGGTTCTTTGCAGTGGTTGGGCTTCCTTCACACCTTCCAGCTTTGCCAATGCAGCACTCAAGGGCACCCTGAGATCATGGGCAGATTGCAAGCATCTCATAGTTCTTGAATGGCAGATCTGTGTGCCAAGGGCAAGCTAGATAGCAATTTAATCCAAGCTGGACAAGAATTCAAGAGCTTCAAATACTCACAGAACCTTTGATGAGAGCATTTACAAGCCTCCAAAGTTCTTCTCCAAAGCCCTATCTTGAATAAGTTTTCTAGTATCCATAGCTGCATGTTTGGAGCTGCAAAAATTGGGGTGTAAAACTCCTGATAGGACAAAATAGATGGCTCTCTTTGATGGGTCACAACTCACAGATTTGGAGACTGAAAACAGGAAAGGAAGAGAATTTCACTGGGTCCTCATTTTTAAATGTATTGGCCTAATTCTCATCTCTTGGACTAATAAAAGGGATCAGAATGTAATTAGCCTTTGGATTTTTGTATTGTCAAATTTTGTGAAATAGTCCTCGGTTCTAGGTTGAAAATGCATAACTATGTATTTTTGGATAAAATACATGTAGAAATGTGCACCTTGAGAGACTGTTAAGTACACATTTTAAATACAGATTTTTGTATCCATTTTCTTTTTTAAAAAACAAACAAACCACATATTAATGAGGCATAAGTCTCACGCAAAATTGGCATGTCAGATCTCTCTCTCTGTAGCCTGAGGTGGAGCAACTGGTACTCACTCTTCATGTTGAAATGTTCTTCAGCTTGGGAGCAAAGTAATACAGCTTTAGACAAAGTTGTGCTGTTTTCTCTAAACTGAAATGACAGCAAAGATTTTTTTGTGCTATACCACAATATCTACCAACTGAATCTTCAGTGAAAGAAATGAAAAAGAAAGAAAAATCAAGACCAATATTCTTATCCCAGAACTGAATTTATTTCAGTTGTTTATTTAGCTTTTTATGTGGTTAATAATAAAAAGTAATGCCAATCTTCATTCCAAAAGGAAGTAAGATCTGGAGAGAAAGTGATTTACTATGTGGAGAGGGACAAAGGTCATGATCCAATTAAAGTTAACAATTTCTGAAAGACCCATTATTTCAAAGGGAAATCTTTCAGAATGGTCTTCTTCCCTTTTACAGAGGTACCTTGGGTTAAGAACTTAATTCGTTCTGGAAGTCCATTCTTAACCTGAAACTGTTTTTAACCTGTGGTACCACTTTAGCTAATGGGGCCTCCCACTGCCGCTATGCCGCCGCCACGTGATTTCTGTTCTCATCCTGAAGCAAAGTTCTTAACCCAAGATACTATTTCTGGGTTAGCGGAGTCTGTAACCTGAAGCGTCAGTAACCTGAAGTGTCTGTAACCTGAGGTACCACTGTATAAGCATAGGTAATAGTTTGGCTTTTTGACTTAGGACTTAAGCACTTTTAAATTGTTTACAATGGTTGACTTTACTTATGAAATGTTTGATTATATAAAAAAGAAAGAGGCCTACGATATTATGCCAGAATTAGGGAGGAATGCAATATATTTCTCATAGGGAGGTTAGGCTGGCCTCAACCAGAGCCAGGGTTTTTTCGGCTGTGGCTCTGATCTGGTGGAACGCTCTGTCACAAGAGACTAGGGCCCTGCGGGACTTGACATCTTTCTGCAGGGCCTGCAAGACAAAGCTGTTCCACAGCCTGACCCCCTCCTTTGGTAATTCTTCACAGAACTCTAGCCCAGTGGTTGCCATCAATTTGATTTGAACTGATTTTATAATGAATTGATTTTAGAATGTTATTGTGGACTGCTCTCCCCAGGGAGACTCGCCTGGTGCCTTGGTTCCATGTCTTAGGTGTCATGCAAAAACTTTCCTCTTCCTCCAGGCCTTGCTCTCATTAAACAATCTAGGACCTTTTAAACTGGGGGGTGTTGCTGTTGTTTTGTTTGCTACTATTTTATGTGTTTGAATGTGTATATATTGTAAACCACACTGTGATCCTCAGATGAAGGGATGCATTCAAATTTTAGCATAAACAACAACAACAGTGGGAGAATGTGTGCCCCCTTTTTAGGACCCGCATTATGGCAAAATTGATTTTTCACTTGAAAGTTGGGCAAATTCTATTCCTAGAAGCCCTATGTGGCCTAGGGCCCATGTACCTAGGGAACCGCCTCTCCTGGTATGGCCCACGGAGGACCTTAAAGCCCACAAATGACAACATTTTGGAGGTCCCAGGTCGCAAGGTGGTTAGAATGGTCTCAACTAGGGCCAGGACCTTTTCAGTACTGGCCCCGACTTGGTGGAACCCTCTGTCACAAGAAACTAGGGCCCTGCGGGACTTGACATCTTTCCACAGGGCCTGCAAGACAGAGCTGTTCCGCCTGGCCTTTGGTTTGGACTCAGTCTGACCCTTATTTTTCCCTCCACTTATGGTTTTGATCTATGGGCTACTTTTAAAATGAGGCTGCATTTCAAATTGCATTTTAACCTGTATTTTCAAGGGGTCCCCCCCCCATTATGTTTTTACTGTAATTTTACTGATGTTAGCCACCCTGAGCCCAGCTCTGGCCGGGGAGGGCAGGGTATAAATAAAATTTATTATTATTATTATGGCTTCATCTCTTTGAAAGACACACAAAGCAGTTTTTTGGGGGGGGGCTGTTCCTTGCTGTCTCTTAGCCCCAAAATCTGCTGACTACTTTGGTCCACTGGACAGCATCAGACTATTTTCCATGCCACGCAATGGGGGACCTTTTCCTCCTGCCTATACGTACACCTCATTTCTTTGTCTTGTTATGGCTAGAGATGCTTTTCCTTGAAAAACTGACCTTCCCATGTTGCAGGGTGAACTATGAGAAGTTTCAAAAGCATTTTAACACACACACACAAGCACACAAACCTAATGACAGGTGTTCAAAGTGGGGGGGAACCTTCATAATTATATTGGGATGACACAAGACTCTTGGATGAGCCCCAATAGATCTTGGATCCCAGCCATTTCTGGGAACTTTGGGCATTGCTTTTTTTTTGTTTTGGAGTTGATTCATTTCTTCAACTGGCTACAGGCAATCCTTTCGTTGCTTCATCCGTCACTGATCAGCAGTCTATTTTGAACATAAAATGAATTCTACCACCTGTCATACGGGCTGAATTGCCTATCAATAATGCTGGTCCTTCTGGCCACCAAATGTTCTAATTTATTAATTAAAGCCCCAAGAAAGTATTAAAATATATGTACGTGTGTGTTTGTGTGTTCCTTTTAAATTGCATTCTGGTTTTCACATTTCCTTGTTAATATTCTCTGTTTTATGCTCTTCCCACACAGTAATGAGGACTAGAAAGTGTAAAAAGTTGCTTTTCTTTGCAGACATTGGTGCTCCTTCTCTCTGCTTATAGAGAGGCTACCATTTGAATGACCCCCTCCCTACTGACAAGTAATGGGCTGGATAAAGTCTGAGTTTCTTCTATTCATTGGCTTCCTGTTTCAGCACTTTAGACTGCCTTCGTTAGATTCCATTTTGTTGCATCTTCCCCACAGTTTACAATATTGGAATATCTTGGCATATTGGTGTCTGCAATCATTTTGTTTTACATCATCCACAAATGGAATGCATGAGCAAAACAGATAATTGAGGGGGGAGAGACCATCATGAGGCGTATGAAGAGAGAATACTTATTAAATCTATAAAGAAAAAGGTGGGATATCAATTTAGCAAATAGTAAGTATTCTCTGCTGAACTGGGAAGAGGTTAGGAAGTTGCTACATAATAATCAGCAATATGGGTAGGGGCAGTGGGGAGAGAAAGAAATCAATAAGCTGTTTTTTTATGCTGACTGAAGGGAAAATAAATCACATGGGTTATAATCATTGCTTATAGACCTGAGCAGGCAGCTCTCACCGTACTATATCATGGGCAAGGATTACCCTTTTGTGACTTTGACTCACCCAGTTGAGTCTAAGTACTGCAGGAGCTTCAGATGTCTGGGGTTATATTACATTGTGTACATCATTCATGTCAAGTTCCCCCATCTGGCCGCCAACATCTCACAGCTTGCTGCTTCAAGAATTTAATCTTTTGTATCTCCTACCTGCAAAGCAAAGTTAGACAGCAAGTTGGGAGCGTGCAGATTAGTACAAGACCTTAACTGCAGCAAACAGCTCAAATCCGGGGCTGAACTAAAATTGCTTGCTTGCTTTTATGTTTTTGTGTTTTTTTTGTGAGTGTCAGAGAGCATCTCCCAGCGCTTCAGAAAGGCATGTTGTATTTCTAAATGTTCCTGTTTATTGCAATTTGTTGCCACAGGAATGAGCCTAGACCCACTTGTGCCCCTCAGATTCAAACACATACCCTTCTCACCTCTTCACCCACAAGGAGGAGTTTTAAAGGTTTCCTTTTTTTCTCTTTCTCTTTTCTTTTACTAAACAGAGTTTGCTAGGTCATCCAGACCTGGACTAATTGTGGTTAATCTTAATTATGGTTTGCTTGAAACAAGCCAACTTCAACCCATGGTTTGTGAAGCTGGTTTGTTTCAAGCAAACAATAATTTAGCTTTACCACACACTTTGGGGTGGGGACTTAACTCTGACCTTCTGTTAATCAAAATTGGAAGTAAAAATTCCAGTAGTCACACTGGAGGAAAAGAGGAGAGGGGAGCATGTGAGTCTGGAGGAGGCTAGTTTCATTCACATCACAGTAAATAATAGTTTTTCAGGATATGCAAATGCAGGCATTCTTAGTTTCAATCAGTTGTATTCCTATGTTCTCCCTGATCCCAATGTGCTTGGGCTTATTTTCCCTCACTCACATTCAATCTGATTGACTGGAGTGGCTTACCTTATTTAGTAATAATGCTGCAATCAAAAATTTCACCAAACACAATCATGGGAATTATCATCACAAATCAAATGGCAATATTTCTCAAGCATGACTTAGTACATGGCTCTTCAGCTTTGGGTATGTAGAAGGACTGCAGTTCCCATCACCCCCAGTTGGTTTAGCCAGTGGTCAGGGATGGTGAGCATTGTAATCCCAACATCCACAGATTTAAGGCCGAAGAACACTGGTTTAGGATAAGAAGTACAAAAAAGAGAATGACACTATAGAGGAGCAGCAACTTAGAATGTGGTTTCGGAATCATATTAAACACTACTGAAATGCAGGATTCAGCAGCATAAGTATAATTTTTAGAAATTGGGTTGCCTACTTTATATATCCTAACTGCAAGTTTTATTTTTAACTTTTTTTCCAATTCAGTATTTTGTTATTGAAACAGAATCATCATCATGGACAGTAGAGTCTAAAAGCAAGCAGGGAACCATTTCACGGAGACTCTCAGTGTTAAAATTAGCAAAAATATTCTGGTCTCCACCTTGAAATATTTTCCACTTATACAGAACAGGAAATATCCCAATTACCTAGCATGGTACCTTTTTAGAAAGCCTTCATAATAAGCTAGCTTGCTGCAAGGGGGTTGGGTGGAGAGACAAATTGTGGCTATACTCTTTGTGAAACTGCCGGAATCCACCACAAATTCCATCCTTCCAGCCCTGAACTTCATTTGAAGGTGTGGCTTCCAGCACCTCCGTGGCCACATCCTTTTGGTCCAGACAAGGCAGAGTAGCAAAGGTGGTTGCAATAAGGCTTTCTATAATGGCCTGCATGGCCACCTGTGGTCAAGGTCTTGTTGCGTTTTTCACCCTTCAAGCATGGCCTCACCCCCAGGGAGGTGACCTTCTCACCTCCTTCTGGCACTTGGGCCACTAGGGCATCCCAATGGAAGGCGGTGGCAGAAGCCACCAGGGGAGATCCATGACTCTGCCTGCTTGCTTGTGGAGGTTGCAAGTTTTATCATGACCCTACTGAAGAATGAAGACCCAGAGGAGTTATGAGAAAATGAAATAGTGGTCAACTTGTTCGTACTTCACTTTGCATCATGCCCAGATATCCTGTGATATATGAGTACAGCTTCTGCAATGGGAATCCTCCATGGATGCACTATTGCACAAGGGAGCAATAAACAAATGACTGTGGGGATAATGTATATGAATATTCTAAAGCAGTCTTCCCCAAACTGGTACCCTCCCAACTCCCATCAAACCCAGCTTTCATGGCCAATAGTCAGGGTCCAGCAGTAATGGCTGATGTAGTCTAGCATCACCTTGAAAGCACCAGCTTGGGGATGGATAGTCTAAAGCAGGGGTCAGCAAACTTTTTCAACAGGGGTCCACTGTCCCTCAGACCTTGTGGGGGGCCAGATTATATTTTGGAAAAAAATAATAATGAACAAATCCCTATGTCCCACAAATAACCCAGAGATGCATTTTAAATAAAACGACACATTCTACCCATGTAAAAACACCAGGCAGGCCCCGCAATAACCCAGAGATGCATTTTAAATAAAAGCACACATTCTACTCATGTAAAAACACGCTGATTCCTGGACCGTCCGCGGGCCGGATTTAGAAAGCGATTGGGCCGGATTTTTCATCCTTGAACCTGCACTTTGTTTTTAGGATTAGTGGACTATGTACCAAAGGTGGCCTATAAGTAGGTTTATAAATAAAGTAAATAAGCAACAACTTACTTTATTTGGAGTTGTGTGGTGATCAATTGCCAAGACATTAAGCAAGGACTGTTTCATAACTGTGTATTTGAGATTTTCCTGTTTTAGCGGGAAAGATACACTTTCTGGCAATTTTATGTTGTCTTTCGGGAAATGTAGATACTTTAATGGTGAGCGCTATATATGACTAACAAGGAAACATGTCTTTCTGTTGGAGAAATAATAATAAGGGGAATTAATCCCTACTATCCCAGAATGACAGTACTTGTGAAGAGAAGAGAAAGGGGAGACTATTGTTCGCTTATCAACAAGCTCCTACTCATTCTGCTTTTTATTGTAACTATAGCATTTCATTTTTTATGCGTGTTATTAAATATACAAATGTCTCTTAGCCCATTTTAAAACCTGAGAGTTCATAATGTTCTTGACGTTAAGTTTCATCTTGCTATTTTTCACAGCCAGTGTGGGATGTAAATTGTGTGTGTGTGTGTGTGTTTGTGTGTGTGTGTGTTATTAAAACAAATAAATCTTGTACTTACCTCATATTTATTTAAGGATGTAATGCATAAAGAAAAGTTAAGAGATACTGCATGCAGCATATAATCAGGATATAAAAGGTAAAGGTAAAAGTAAAGGACCCCTGGATGGTTAAGGCCAGTCAAAGGCGACTATGGGGTTGCGGCACTCATCTAGCTTTCAGGCTGGTGTTTGCCCACAGACAGCTTTCTGGGTCATGTGGCCAGCATGACTAAACCGCTTCTGGCACAATGGGACACCATGACGGGAACCAGAGCACACGAAAATGCCATTTCAGGATGTACTCCACTGCAGTGATATGCATTTGTATTTGTGTGTTTGTGTGTATACATACATCATGACAAAGAAGAAAAGAGAAGACAAAGAAAAGGCAGTATAGTTGTAGGCTAAAAGCACAAATACTTTGAGAGAAGTTTCAGGTAACACTTCTTTGTGCTGATTAGAGACATATAGTGCTCTGAGATGAGAGAGAGGAGTCTGCTTAAATTGACAACTCCGTATATAGTCAATCAAGGTGGTTTAGCCACTTATTACAGAAACAGTATGGAATCTGGCTTCCAATTTTAATTCCCTCAAAAGCATTTTGTTGTTGACTTTCTACCAGACTTTTGCTTAAAGCAACAATTGATGTGAATACAGGGGTTTATTCCATGGTGCTAGGAGAAGATAAAGGGCCTTCAGTTAAGAGTGGCAGAATATTTCATGGGCCTTTGGCTGCCCCAAGATGCATATTCATGTATTTGCCTCAGGAAACCAATGGTCATCTCTACCTCTCAACATACTTATTGTTTCCTCCCTTCAGACCCCAACCATTTCTGTGTTGAGTGGTTAAAGCCTGTATGGGTTGGGAAAGGGCAAATTTGTCAATTTTTGTTTTATTAGTGCCTCATTTTTCCAACCTTAAATTCAGTCATCCATATTTCCGTATCAGCTTGTGGGTTTTTAAAGTTCCCATGAAAATTCACCACCATTTTTGTGCCATTTTTTTCTGGTACATATGGCTTCCACAAGCATTTCCCCCCTAACAGAATGCATTTTGTATGCTTTTTTTCACACATACATGCATTTGTATGCTCACTTCGTCTGACTATGTGCATTTTTGTACATATTGCTTGGTTGCAAAACTGCTTTGAAAAATTCAGGAAAGTGTGAATTTCAAAGAACAGCTGTGCCTCATTTCACACATTGTCTCAGGTAGATTCACCATTTCTTCCCCATATCTAATATGATGCTTCTAGTTGTGCTGGGATGACCTTTACAGAGAGCATGGCAAGGGGAGTGTGGCCTTGCTCCTGCTTCTCAATCTCTTTGCAACTTTTGATACCATTGATCAGCTTCTTCCTGTACTGGCTCTGTGGAATAGGAATTCGGGACACTGTGTTCTAGTAATTCCAGCCCTGGCTATGGAACCGGGTCCAGAAAGCATGACTAGGAGAATGCTTTAGGGGGGCTTCAGTAGTTATGCTTTGCTATGGGGTGCCACTGGGCACTATTTTCCCCCCTCCATAAATACCTACAACTTCCTAAGTAGACACCCGTTTATAGCCCATATTTTGAGAGAATGTATCATTGAATTCAGTGGGACTTAATTCTAAATAAGTGTGATAGCATTGCAGCCTAAATATTTATGAAGTCTTGAGATAATGCATTTGAAATTTTCTTCCTTTTATATGGTTTTTCATAAAGGAGTTATGATGTGCCTAAAGATTTATGAATGAGACATGTGATCCCAAAAGCTCTCATATTAGTTTTTGAACTAAGCTATCATTTAGTGTGAATTTGTTGCATCTGTGTGATGGATTGCACAGATAGATCTTGGATGATTTATCACCCATGGTGGAATTATGCACTTCTCTCAAAGGCAGAAGCATCCCATTTTGGATTTAGCAGTATGAATATGTATGCTGCTCAATATGGTCTTGAGCATATCTTCTGAAAAAATAAACAGACATCATGATTGCGGATAGATTTTAAACAGAAAGGTGTAGCACACATTTAGCAAGGATTCTGCTTTTGATTTTCATCCAAAACGAATTTACCATTCAGACTGGACCATTTTCTCATTGCTGCTACAATAATCTGAAACAAAATATTTGACTTAGCACAAGCAGTTGTGCCACTGGGACTTGACAAGCATTGAGGTTTTTGTTACTAATGAAGTAACTTCATTCACAGAACTTCAAGACCTTTGTAAGCATGCAGTTTGAGTGCTTCCCATAGCCTTGTGAGTATGCAAATTTGTCAGGCTTGCTTGAATTGACTTCCTCTCCCATGGCCATATATGAGGAGATCAAACTAAAGGAATTCTTACCAGTTATTTTCTCTAATAAAAACAGCAAAGGACAAAAAGTGTCAACCCAGAATGGCGGTACTCCCAATTAAGGCTTACACCTCTCCAGTCCCTATTGATCTATTTCACTCCTATGTCTTGTAATCTGAGCTTGTACCCTCTGTGCTTTCTGTACTGAGACTTTCTGCGCACTTCTCGACCTTGGGCTGAGCGGAGAAATGCTATCCAGAGACTGCGAATCTGTTAACCCTCTCTCTCCCAGTGTTTCTTCTCCTAGCTGTTCCCCATCCAGTATTTCCCAGCTTCTGCCTTCTGAACTATGCCCCTCTGCAAGCCATTCAGGAGCAGGAGAAGGGGAAGGCTGCCACCATTACAGTGCAGCCCTCCTCAGCACAGTCCCTGACAAAAGTGAAGTGTGTGGCAACTGGGGAGAGGCCCTCCTCAGTTGCAGCACCCCAATTACGGAATATTATTCCAAGGAAGCTCACTGGTCACTCCTGGCCTACATTGACTTGCAGTAGCTCTCCAAGGATTCAGTCAGAGTCACCTCACCACTTTTTATCTGGAAATTCTGCCACTGGGATTAGACCCCAGCCCTAAATAAAGGAACAGCTAACCTTCAGTACACAAGCTGCATACAACTCCCCCAAGATTTTTCTGTGCCACCTGGACTCCTTGTTAGTGGTTTTCCAAATAAAGGGAGGTTGCAAGCCAGATAACCTATTTTACCTTTAGAAGAACTGAAAAAGTACTTTAATTTGGCCACAAAGAAGGAGGGTAGGGATAGGGAGGCAGGAGCCATCGCCCCTCTTAAGGAATTGGTTCCAAGGTTGGCAGAAACTTCCCTCCATACTTTTCCAAAAGTACCATATTTCCCCCCTGAAAAAAGGGACTAATTTTCTCCTGCTTTCGGGGGAAGGGGTGTCTTCAAAACTTTTGAGGAAAGCAAGCTGTCCTGAACAGTTCAAAGCAATTTCTTTTGCTCTCCCAATCTATGACTGATCAGATAATTTTAACACCCCCAAAATAACAGTAACAGTAACAGTAACAGTAACAGTAACAGTAACAACAACAACACACTTCTAATTTGTACACTTAAAGGTAGAATCTTGTATTCTATAGTGTTTCACTACCACCAAATAACAATAGATGCATTAAATTCTCTTTTTCTTTCTCACCCTCAGACACACTCTAGATAACCAACACTGACTGTCTCTAAACATATATCAAAAGTTTCTATGTATTTTGTTGGTTTTGTTTCCTTAATTGCTATTTGTTCACACAATTCAATGAAGCCACTGTACTTACTTTTTTTCTGACCTATTGAGCACCTATAACCTTATAATGCATTTATGAAAAACATTCCAGTTTCATTGATAGCAAAAAAACCACAAACAAACAAACACACACACACCCCAAAAAACTTAGCACTAATGGATTTTCTGTTTGTTTGTTTTTTAACAAGAAATAATTGACCTATTTCAATAAAAAATGTCACTGGCAATTTTGAGGAGAAAGTGTGTCTGTTCACAGAAACATGCATAGACACAAGTCTACCTAATTCAATAGTATAAGGTCAAAGTCTTTCATCCACTGGCATTTAAGGTTACAGGATAATCTAGACTTTGATGTAAACAACATTTATTATTATTTTTGTTGCCAAAGGCAAATTGCTGAGATACACACTATTAAAAGGGTATCCAAACAAGCTGCCACAGAAAATAGTTCCATATTTCTTATGCAAATCTATGAGCAATTTCAGCTTAATAAGGTAATAGGCAAGTCAACCTTGCTTGGACAGGAACTATTTCTGTTAAAGGTAATGACATATACAGATGTGTGTTTGGTAATCTGTGTTTATACATTTGCTTCAAAAGGATCTCTACCCCACCCAGAACAACCTGCACAACATGTTTTAGAACACAGGGAAGTGTCTTCTGGGCAATTTTCCAGTCAGATATTTAATTTGATAGCATCGTGGTAACCCTTTGGCAGCTGTCTAAGAATGTCACATCTTCCACAAAATCTGGTGCCTGTTAAGGATCAAATCAAGTCAAATTTATTCGCTGAAAATCATTGGTCATCACAAAAAGAGTAGCCCACCATCTTTGCTCTCGCTGCCGTACATTTAATTACTTGATAACAGAATTTAACCACTTTCAGTTGTGCTGCCTTTTGATTTATTTGCTGCCCTTTTATTTTCAATCAGTGTGTGGTGTATCACACAAACACAATAGCTGAATTAAAACTATAGCGTGCAATGTTTTTATGAGGAAAATACTTGCACTTTTTAAATAAAAAATATATATTATTAAAGTTCCAAATTTAATTTGTGTAAGATGAGCTATTCATGTCTCTCCAAACTGTAACATCAAAATATTTCTTTTTTTCCTAGTGACAAATTCCTAACAAGGCCATTATTTCTGAGTTTATTGAAATCTCTAAATCAAATCAACTTCCATTATGTCTTTTCACAGTACCACAAAAAAATTCTATTAGAATTTTATTTTCTCTGAATTTACTTCATTCTCGCTGCATGCATTTTACTTGCTGAGTTAATTAAATTCCTTGCCTCTTTCCCACTAGCGAAGAATTTCAGTGCCATATTCACTAATGAATAAAAGGGTTTTGCTGTTAAGAGAGACCGGATGCGACACATGTAATCAAAATAGAATTATATATGTATATAACTATAATTGGTAAACTAACAGACTACTAGCTAACCTGGTAAGTTTGCCGTAAGCTGAGACCTAAGAATCAGACACCACCATTTTAGTAGACATTAGGGGAAGGGGCATAGCCGAATGGTAGAACATCTGTTTTGCATGAGTAAGATTCTAGGTTCAATCCCTGGCATCTTCAGTTATGTCCCATTCTCAAATCTTGGAGAGCTGCCGCCAGCCGCCAGTTCTGAGTTAGGTGGTTGAATGGACTGATGTCATAAGAGGCATCATATGTTCTGTTCTGGCTGGATGAAGAAGACTGCTGGGAGCCTGTCTCCCAAGAGCCCCTCAGAGAAGGCTCCAAAGACAATAGTTTAGAGCCCGGAGCCTGGCGGTGGGACACTGAGGAGCAGTCAGCAGAACGGACAAGCTAGGAGTTGATAGAAACAGAAGACTTGAGCAATCAAGGGGAGTCAGGAGAAGGAGGGCCCTTCAGGACAGGATTAGAAGCAGAGAATTATAGCATGTGTGCAGATACAGGGGCATAGGAAGGGGGTGCAGGGGGTACAGTCCACTCCGAGTCTTACCCCTTAGGGGGTGACAAAATGGCACACCGCTGGGGATGGCATTTACCGCGGGACATAGCCTGCAGCGTACCCGAGCCATGTGTCTCTCCTAGAAGTTGTGCTGGGCCCGGGGGTAACCCAAGTAAAGCGGTCCAGGTCCGGTCCCGAATCCAAGGGTTCCATGAGGAGTCAGTCCAACAAGGCCAAGGCAGGAAACCAGGCTAGGTCAGGCACAGGATCACAGGCAAGTTCTGGCAAACAGCAACGTTGCTCCCGCAACCTGGGGCGGAGTCCAGCAGCCTTTTATCTCTGTCGGGATAATGGCCCATCCTGATCCCCCGGTGACTCACCTCCCTGTCTCACCCAAAAAGCGAGCACTCCTCTTGCGAGTACTCAGGTCTCTCCTTTTCTCAGACCTCAGTCTCTGCAGCTCGGGAGATGTCAGTGGGTTACTAGACCCAGAGGCCGCCTCAGCCTCTCCTGACCCAATTGGTAGTGGAGCAGCTGTAAGTGATTGCCCAGCTGAAGGCAACAAGGTAATCCCCACATCTGGAGCCAGGGCAGGCTCAGGCCCCTGACTCGGCCCAGCTGGTGCTTGCTGCAGGGGAACCTGTGCAGACTGGGGCTCTTCATAATCAGGCCTCAGACTAGGTTCAGATGCCACCTGAGCCAAAGAATCCAGTGCAGACTGAGACTCCTCTGGCTCCGAGCCCGAGCCCGAGACCCAGGCCATCACAGAAGTGATGCGGTGGCTCGGGGTCCCGTGCTGCCCGAAATGGCAGTGTAGGGCTTGTGTCTTCCAGTGGACTCTGTGGGCAACTTGGACAGATCGCCCCGGCGCCCCGTGGGCAGCTCGTCCTACCCCTGCCACTCCAGGTGCCAGAGCAGCAAGATACGCCCCTGTGCAAATAGTCTCAGTCCTGCTGACTCTCTTCCCTCTCTGACCCCCTGCTCCAGGAGGGTCCTGCATGTCTTTGAGCAACACACAAGACAGGCCTAGAGAAGGAGCCCGTCCCCTCAATGCAGCCTTCATCTGCTTGGGATGGATCCAGAGTGAGAGGCTAGAGGGGAGGGGCATGACTGGAGCTTTATTTTAGCAATGCCTTCATTAAGATGAACCAGGAATATTGCTGTGTTGTTATTTTTCTGCTAATAAAAAGCTAATTGCATTCCATGCCTTCCATGTGTGTGCCTAACCCTGTGGGTGACCTGGCTAGTTGACAGCTTGTTGATAGGTTCATAGATAGAGTGAATATGCAGTTCTTCTTAGCACCCTGTTATAATTTTGCTTGTTGTTTGTTGAATGAACGAGTAGTAAGGTTAAAAAAAAAATTAAAAAACTGGCATGCCATATATGTATGTATGTAGATGTATATGTGTCTGTATGTGTGTGTATTCTTGTAAGCACCCAGGGTATTTTAACCACATGTAAGCCTTATTAGTTAATGCTAAATATATGGACTGAAGTCAAGTTAATCTGATAGAGGCAGTGTAATGTGTATTTAGGGATGTCAGGGAATGCTGATAAAAACAGAAAAGGAAGCCAAAATTGGTGCAGTTTGTGTATCCATCTATGGTCAGGGATGGAAATCCGTAAATATTATTAGTATTTCTTCACATCATTGTTGTTGTCAAGTTTGCAAATTATACCTAATCAATAGCAGGGTTGTTTTAGCCCAGGGGTCAGCAAACTTTTTTAACAGGGGGCCAGTCCACTGTCTTTCAGACCTTGTGGGGGGCCGGACTATATTTTGAAGGGGGGGGGAATGAACGAATTCCTATGCCCCACAAATAACTCAGAGATGCATTTTAAATAAAAGGACGCATTCTACTCATGTGAAAACATGCTGATTCCCGGACCGTCCATGGGCCGGATTTAGAAGGTGATTGGGCCGGATCCGGCCCCTGGGCCTTAGTTTGCCTACCCATGTTTTATACATTGCTTTGATGTTTCCTTCACATTCAAATGAATGCTAGTTACATAAATAGTTATGTAATTTACCTTAAATAGTGAACAGTAGGATGAATAATGTAGTATTTGGCAGAAACCAAACTGCAGTGAAACAGAAACAGTGCTGATTGTGGCCAAAGCAAGTCAAAATGGAATTCTCTGCCTTCCTACATTTCTGTTTGCACTTCAATCCTAAACTCCACAGTAAGGCCATCTGTTTTCAGTGGGATTTACTCCTGTGTAAGAATTGCAGCCTATATCAGTTTACAATTTAAGTCTGCTGGTTTAACTGGCTTGCAGATATGATTGTTTCCTGAAACTGCAACTGTTTCAGTAACCCCAAACCATCTTATCACCCACAAAGAGGAAGAAATTGTGTTTTTCCCTCCCTGAGGTTTTAGAATGGCTGTTGACCATGTGCGCAAGGCCAGGGAGGCAGAGAACTAAGCTAACGTGACATAAGAAAGAATCCTATAAATCCTAAACTGAGATATGCCGGCAGCAGAACACCTGCTACTGACTATATCCCATGGATAACTGTGCTGACTCACCGCTTGTAGGTAATAACCCACTGGCAATGAGTGTTCAAAAATAGCTTCAGATCTGATTGCTTTGTACAACTTGACCTGATGCAGTCAGGTGTGCATTTGCCACACTGTGTTGAGCATCTTACTTTTGTCCTTTATTCCTCTTCTTTTTTAAATGAATCAACCTTTGCTTCAGACAAATGTAGCAGGGCAGATTTGCATATTCTGAGCAATACTTACTATGCATCAATGGGTAGAGGAACAAGTTAAGATGCACCTTCTCTTTATCACACACAAATGCATAATCTTAGATAGGGAATATGTTTTCCTAGAGGTGGGGAAGAAATTCATTTACTTTACATTTTTATGTGGATTTCCCAGGTTCACACTTTTGTGAAACAGTACATGAACTAAAACACAACTCATTTTTTTAATTTCTTACATTTTTCAGATATTTTAGTGTTATTCTTCCACCAAGGAATGCATACAAAACTCTATAAATTAGCAGAAATGGTATACAAAATGTATTATATTACTGGGAAATCTAATTAAGCCTTTGTTTTGCTATCAGATGGCATGGATGTGATAAGATGAATAGACCACCAGAGCATTCTTGGGTTCATTCAATATTTGCAGCATCTGACTAATATAAAATAATATTGGAGATACCTATATGGTCACTTGATCTTTATCACAACCATGTCTATCTGCATGAAAGGAATTGTCCAGGATGTAAAATGTGAACAATATCTTGCTATATTTGGGGAAGCTTTTATTTTTTGGGGGAAATCTGATTGCTGCTTGATGTGAGTTGCTATTCTCATAGTTGGGTGTGATCATCCATATTTTTGTGCACAACATCAGAAGTTATTGTGCATTCAAAAAATGAATGTATCCACTTCATAAAATAGTGAAGGTGA
Organism: Podarcis filfolensis; assembly: GCF_964270895.1. Taxonomy (NCBI): domain Eukaryota; kingdom Metazoa; phylum Chordata; class Lepidosauria; order Squamata; family Lacertidae; genus Podarcis; species Podarcis filfolensis. The sequence goes on from NC_139610.1 coordinate 14,795,931, forward strand.
TCTCAAAGACATGTAAGAGCACCCAAAAGGTAAATAGATTTCTCTGAGTAAGTGAAAGCAAAATTTTTAGTAAAATGGGCAAAAGGAGCCTTCCACAAGTCGCTGAATTATGAGCTCCATTCTACTGAAATGTTCTAGGGACATAAACTTTGAGTGAAAGTGAAGTGCTTTATGGGGTCCTCGGAATCTCCAGATGGAATTATAGCCTCATAAATACAATCTTTCCCCATTTGATTATATAAAATATGCCTCCTGAGTTTGCAGGAGCTGCAAACGAAATACTCCTTCTCAGTTGAGTTCCCATTTATTTCCCCTAACATGAGTAAATGGTAAGGTTAGAAAGAGCATCAAGGTCATTTATTTCAACCTTGTCCATTGTGAAGACTTAGATTCAATCTCCACTGGCTATTGCTTTTCCTTTTAGTAGGAGCATGGCAAACACCCGGTGAAATTTTGCTGGTCTTACTGGAACTCTGCTTGCTTCCCTCAAGATTCTTCAGGTGTTTCTTTCAAACAGAAGACTCACATTTTGCTTCCATTCAAACAAATCAAAACAACCAAAATGGTACATCAACAATGGTGGACTTTGGGTTCTCAAATTTCAGTGGTGTCCTCTGTAATGCCAAAATTTAGTGTCCTTCCACCTGCCATAGACTGGCTGGATGAAGAGGAGTGGTGGCAGGCACCAGATGGGGAAGAAGGCTCAGAGCCAGGGGATTGGTGGTGGGACGATGACAACTGGTCAGAGGGAGAAGAGGGAGCAGACTGGGAGGAAGGTATGTCAGAAGCTGAAGAGGTAACAGAGTTTGGTGAGCAGGAAGAATCTGTGGCAGAGAGCAATGTAGAATCAGAGCAGAAAAGGAGGCTAAAGAGGGTGGGAGAAGCAGGCTACTAAAGAAGCCCATGTCTCCCGGAACCAGGAGAGGTATGAAGATGGTGGAGCAAAGGCAGGCAAGACAAAGTCTCAGATTGCTAGGGAAGGACCCAGGGAAGGAGAAGACTTAGGCAACTGTGGAAAGGTGGGGACCTTCAGTCCTTATGACTGCCTCATTGGGGCAAGATCTACTGGCAATAGTTCTGGGCTCGCTAGGCCTCACCTCCTGAGTCGACCTTGTTCCATTGAATAAAGAGTTAACTTCACTGAGGCCATGTGATTTATTGCCAACCTGCTCCTGACTCCCACTCTTGACCCCGCCTCTCGTGCTCCATTGTGAATCATAGTTGTGGCATCTCTGGCAGCATGCCCAAGACTCAGCGCCCAATGCAACCAAACTGGTCACCATCCCCTAAAGTTGCTGCTGTCATCAGTAAACTTCATCACCTTACAAATACAAGAAAGCAGAACTTGACAGTAGCAACATATTGAGGAATTCTACAAAAGCTTTCTAGTGTAAATTAGGGCCAATTTTTAAGGAGTCTCTAAAACACATGAGCCAGAACAGAAAGTGAAGTTTTCTCCTGCAAGATAATCAAATGCCTTTTCCTGAGGAGACAATTTGAAAAGAATAACACAAAGTGTGACACCATAAGAAAAGGACAAATTAACTCTACAGCTTTAATAATAAATGTTCCAAGCTTCAACAGAATCAAAGGGCAACTTACAGGGAATGCAGAGAGAGAACGAAAATGACACATTCTTCCTTCCTGGACAACAACAACAATTTCACCAAAAATTCTGCAGCTGTCTCAGGCTACAGTTTTGTTAACAGCTTGTGAGCAATAGATTTATACCTGCTGCTAAGGAACAATAGTAAGGTTTGCCTCGGAAACATTTTATTCTGAATCCAATTGACCATGAACTAATTATTTTGAATGAGCTTTGCATACTGTCTGAATGGGGCGTGCTATTTTGGTGTGCTGACAAAAATAAATTCATGCCGTGTGCCTTTTTCATCAGTCAGGTTGGGTGTTCAGTGTGTGCAATAGTAGCAGTAATGGTTGTAGAGGAAAAATGCTATTATGTGCAATACTACTTTTGTGACTACAGCCGCTAATATTTTTATGCTACTGATAGTACGGCTAGTTCCTGTTAACTTATGGGTGCAATTAAAGTATGTGATGCACTACCAAATGTTGTGAGGGTGGTGGCTTGTTTCTAAAAGGGGCAGATGAATTCATAGAAGGCAGAGTTGTCAAAGATTGCAAACTGTTATAACTAAATAAAACTTCTATTTTATTATGGATGCTGGGAACAGACCATCACATTTTGGTACAAACCTACAACCATCTGCTTAGCCATTATATTAAAATTAAAACTACACAGGGCTAGGTAGGAGTATATGAAGCAGTCTTTTTATGTTGAATGACACTTGCATTTGCATTTAATTTTGTTCTATTCAGTCTCTGCAACTACCTATTTTTTTAAAAAAAAACACCTTCAAATTTCATATTAAATCCTCTCAAAATTCATGCTAAATAAATGCACATTTTAGTAATTTTTGAAACGCATATTTTAATTCAAACATAGTTTTAAAATGCTTGCTCTCAAAAGTACACATATCTCAGTGCACATTTTGATACATTTAAACAGCAGAGAACTACATCAGAACTTTTGGAGAATTGTGAAATCTGACAGATAACTGTGTTCTGATCCATGTATTACTTCCAGAGTTGAAGATCAGAGCATTTTGTATGGGAATTTGCAAAGATTAAATTCCTCAAGTGTGCCTGGAGGAATCTTAGCCTGATCCAGAGGTGCCCTGACTCTTCTCCCCTCCCCCCTCACACACACAGGCTCTTACTTGAAAGTAACGAAGAGAATGTTATTCGTGCAAGTAACAGTACAGGCTCAGCAGTAGATGCAAAATTCAGGAGTGGTGATGCAGGAGTTCATGAGCAAGACAAAATGTTCAGAATGGAACAGAAGCAACAAAGATGTCCCAACAAACTTTGAAAGATCCCCTCTTCCTCCAAGCCAGATTTCAACAATTCAGCAGCCCCCCCCCCCTATTTCTCCTCCTCCTCTGTCAAAGCCCGCCAACAAAGCCAAGTGCCAAAACACTGCAAGACTCATGACCAGGAAGGCAGCTCTTACTGAACATGTTGTTCTACTAGTAGTTGCATTATGCCTAGTCATTTAAGCAAGAAACATGTGAAATGGTTCATCATTTTACCCCATGAGAATGCACTTGATAAAGAATTTATTTCATTGTTGAGAACATGGATGTGGTTGTGTAAATGAAGCATTGCATCATATTGGACAGGATACAATGCATTCTTTGAGATACTGCAAGGATTTACACTTGTGCAATGGAACTTTCCCTCCTCTCCTCCCTCCCACATGCATCCTGTCCCCCCCGCCCATCTGCTTAGTCATAGGAACCAACACCTGAGGGTCAAGGTCCCTTTGCCCCCCATATTTTATTCAATTTTGCACGTCTGTGCTCAGGATGGATTTGAGGGTCAGACTGAGGGAGGGGGCACACTGGGGGAGAAGGGTGGAAATTTGTCACAAATCCTTGGACTAATGGGACAAGTTACTTTTGCTATATTGCTATATTGGTAGTGGCACCCGCCCTGTGGCAGCCCTCCCATCAGATGTCAAAGAGATAAACAACTACCTGACATTTAGAAGACATCTGAAGGAATCTCTGTTTAGGGAAGTTTTTAATGTGTGACATCTCAATGTATTTTTAATCTTTGTTGGAAGCTGCCCAGAGTGGCTGAGGAAACCCAGCCAGACGGGCGGGGTACAAATATATATTATTATTATTAATATTACTACTACTACTACTACTACTACTACTACTACTACTACAGCTCATGGCTTTTAAAGTGGCACTGTGATGTAGTGATTAGAGTATTGAACCAAGACTTGGGAGTCCTGGGTTCAAATCTGCATGCAACCAAGAAGTTCATTTCGTCAGTCATTGTCTCTCATCCTAACCCACCTCACAGGGTTGTTGCAAGGATAAAATGCAGAGGAAGAGAATCATGCAGGTCAGCTTGAGCTCCGTGGAGGAAAGGAGGAATGCAAATACAATAAGAAAGAAAGAAATCATTGTCATGGGATGCTTGCTTGCTTTGCTTTCATTTTCATGGCAAAGTCATAAGCCTTGTAGGGTTTGGGAAAGATATTGCAGTTTTTGCAGTAATTTGATGAAAGGTACTACCTTCTAAGCCTTCCAGGAAACCCATCCATGTTACCAAATTTATTGTTGAAAGAAGCACCTGCACTGAACCAAGTTTTGCCTTTTCTGCAAATGAAATCATGTGACTGAAAGCAAAGAATAAGTTTTATTTAAATTCTGCAGGGGAAATGTTCTAGTCCTGAGGAAGGAGAGCCTGGCAGCAAAAAAGGACAGTGAGACTGTTTTTATTACTGCGGCAAAACTATCTTTGCTCCCAATGAAAGCAAAGTGTTCACTGCAACACAAGTAGCTAATTTCCTTTACATTCGCTAATTCCAAAGCAACGTCTTTGCTAAGCAGAGAGAACCATAAAAGAGGATACAAAACGTATAAAATATGCCGTGTTTATGTCACTAAACACAGAGCAGGGGGAAAAAGAAATTAGGTTTGCTGAGAATAGCTTGGAATAGATTTAAACAATGCTAAACATGAGCACTGCCATGTGGGAGCTGCAGCCGTAAAGCTTTTGGCTCAAATGCATTACAACATAATGACACTGGGCTATGTTTTCAGAGAATGATGTTTGGAGACTTTGGAGTAAAATAGGAGAGATAAAACCGTGCATACGAATAAGCAGGGGTTTTCATCTCTCCCTTTGTTTTTATTAACTCCAACAACGGATGTATTTAAAGTACCTTTATTCCACAAAAATCTCTGCCTTTGCTCTACCGATATCTCTGGTAGCATTGCACCTTTGGATTTGAAAATGCATATCTAAATCGCTGTTGCTCTTTGCATTTATACGGCTACCCACACTGCCCTTAATTGTACATCCTGTTTCTGATTCACAAACACAGATATCTCTCCAAACAGTGCAATGCAGGTATGAGTCATTGAAGCACATCCAGTTTGCAAAAAACTGATTTGCGCATCATGTTTCCCATTCAAAAGGGCAAGCATTTGTGTCCCGATAAGCAAATAAAGAGGCATACACATAAGCTGGGATTGAACTGGGCCACTTAAATTAAAATCAGCAGATGGGGAAGATTATGGGGCAGGAACGAATTTCACTGTGTAACTACAAGCCATTGGGTGACCTGCCCTTGCCTAAGGAATTAGGGTATGGCTCCCTATCCTGCCCCAATTCCAAGGCCACACCCTGAAGGTGAGAAAGGAGGTCTTGTTTTGTCACCTTCCCCCGCGACCGCAGAACCAAAGGTGAATGAGGAAGTTTGGCCTCGAAGGATGCCCCTATCTTACCCCCAAAATGCAGAGTCCAAGAAGTGAGCCTCAGGACCAACCCATCACCTAAAAGGTGCCTAAAGGGTGTCACCAGGCTAAACCAAACAATTTATTTCCCTGCACCTAAACTGCCCAAGGGACGCGGGTGGCGCTGTGGGTTAAACCACAGAGCCTAGGACTTGCCAATCAGAAGGGTGGCGGTTTGAATCCCCGCGACGGGGTGAGCTCCCATTGCTCGGCCCCTGCTCCTGCCAACCTAGCAGTTTGAAAGCACGTCAAAGTGCAAGTAGATAAATAGGTACCACTCCGGCGGGAAGGTGAACGGCGTTTCCGTGCGCTGCTCTGGTTTGCCGGAAGCGGCTTAGTCATGGTGGCCACATGACTCGGAAGCTGTACGCCGGCTCCCTCGGCCAATAAAGCGAGATGTGCGCTGCAACCCCAGAGTCAGTCATGACTGGATCTAATGGTCAGGGGTCCCTTTACCTTTAAACTACCCAAAGTGACAAAGTTCAGAAGATTAACTGATTTGAACAACACGGCAGACCATCTAGCACTCCATCCCACTATTCAGTGTGAAGTAGGTAGGGAAAAAACAATATGACTAGCCTGTCACCATCCTCCCAACAAACACTTAGGTGCATCAGAAAACATGTAGTTTTCAATTTGCAAGTGGAAAACAATGGATGTTGGCAGCACCCTAGCTCTAGGCAGATCAAACACTATATCTGTGCCTGTCATTTGAATCCCATCAATTTCACTCAAGCCAAACCTGTCATTCTTTCCTACAAATGCAGCCATTCAGCATCTGAAAGCTCTGATGTTAGAGCTTGCCATTCTTTCTGTGGGTTTTAAGGCACCAGAACCAAGCCAGCCATCTCCTTTAAGGAGTGTCCATATCCCACAGACGTTTCATTTCCTTGAAATGTATTTTTTTTTGTATCAAAGGAAGCAGGCAGTCCCAAAGTTGTGAGTCTACTCTCTCTGTCTACTCTCTCTTTCTCTTAGTTACCCAGCCTTATTCTTTATAAAGGGCAATGACATGTATTCAGATAAGTTTGGCACTAATTATTTTTTGCATATGCATCTTCCTTTGAGGGATGATTTATAATGTGCTCTCTCTCGGTGATAAATTGTCAGTCCAGAGACTCCTTGCACCCCCAAGTCACCTTTTCTTCCTGGCAACATGCCTCTTCAAAATCGCTTTCCCAGCAGAAGGTCAGAATGTTGTACGTCCTCCTTTACAAAGGAACTTGTTCTTTGGAACACTGAAATGAAAATGTGGTTTCTTCTTCTTTTCACTTCAGTGCACCTCATGACTCAGAGGAATTAGTCCTGCATCTTCAAACTGTATATATATATATATATATATATATATATATATATATATATATATATATCTCCAAAGTCCAAGCAAGGATACTTAAGCCACAGGAATGGAGGAATAAAACATTTGGTAGTTGCTGCTCAATGATCACCAGCAGATTCAATAAAGCCCTCGACAGAAGCATCTTATCTGTCCTCAGGGATGAGGCAAATGGCATGTTACCATGAAACACCCACAGATCTGTGCTTGTTACTGTCCCTGAACATTCTCTTACCCTTGACACATTTTGCTGGAACTAGGCTGAAGCTGTAAATATAAAGATGGATGCACCTGGGCAAGTAATGACCTTGAGACCTTAACAGGCTATTGGTCTGTCTTTCTGAAGGTCATCCGATGTTGCTCTTTCAAAAAATGCAGGCGTCACTGCTTCTCAGCACAAGGAAACAAAATTTCAGGAGTTTATATGTGCAAACTGTTTATATTAAGAAGAATGTTAACAATGCCTAAAAATGCCCCCCCCCAAAAAAAAAAACCAAACCTAGGCCTTAGTAGTAAAGACATCTGGCACAACTGTATCCTGGGGAAAAACAAACAAACAAACATTAGCCTTACAGAAACTCTTTTTGCCTGTCTTACAATTTATCAGATTCCCAAGCAGTCACTTTTAAGTTCATCTTGAAGTTTCATTTTAGGTGAAGTGTGATGGCTAGGCAAGTGTAGAAATACAGACACTTGCTCCAATGAAAATTCCCTTGATTCCCCCCGCCCCAGCTTTTTCCTCAACCTGGAATCTTCTGGTTTGTGCTTTGTGATTTTCTGGTTGCATTTGCCAGCAATTCTACTTGTTGTTCCTACATGGTCATCATCTCCTATCATGGCTTATGTACAACCTAGACATTGACACATGTGCACAAAGGATCTGGTGCATCTGTGAATGAAGACCACATGTGAAGACTTCCGCCAGATGTTCAGGGAGGGAATAGCAAAGGCCAAGGCAGGTCTGAAATCCATGGGCCCACAGACAGATTCCAGCTTCACCTTTGATTCCAGTGTGGAAGGAAGATACCAGAAATATGGCATATAAATTTGGCTCAAACCAAATTTCATTGACACCTCTAAAAGTAACTACTTAAACTCTGAAATGTTCTGGAAGTGAAAGATACTGTTGGAGGAAAATCCCATGTGCTATGTTTCTAAAGGGTAGAATGTTGGCTTAACATGTCTGTGTAAATATGGTTTCGTTTTGTTTTCGTTTCATAACTGCACAGCAAATCCAACTTAATGATGGATTAACAAGCCGTTTGAAGATGGATGCACAATAATACTTTAGCAACCACTTCAGGAATTAAGGAAGGAATAAACAACCTACCACATTTTGCCCAGTTTGGGATTACAGCCGTTACAGAAGATATTACATCCACATGAATGTTCCTTGGGCCGCCTGCAGTCACATCCATCTGGAAGAATGGCTGGGTGCCCACTCAAAAGTCAGTAGGATTCATGCCATTAGCCAGGGGTGCCAGGTAACAAAAGGCTTAGATGGGTAGCCCTGCAGAAACTGCCTAGGACATCTGTTCAGTAGAAACAGGAGAAGGAAGTCCATCTTCTCTCACATCTTATCCCAGCAGTCCAGCATGCCATCATGTGCTTGCTGACACCTGTACGTAATTACATGCCAAAAAAGAAAGTATCCAGGCATTTATTTTTTTATTTGTGAACAATGGAGATGGTAACATGGTTTATAGCCACTTCTGGTTGCCAGAAAATAATAGATTGTTCTGTGGCATCCATTTAGGAATGCCTTGCAGGTAATACAAGGAATGAGACTAATGACCACAGTCATTTTGTCCATACTTGCAATCTCCTGGCATGGAGCATGGCTGGGAAACAGGCTGAACGGCAAAACAAATCAGCCAAGGAATTCTGCGGACAGCTCCTTCAACATGATGGTAGAACTGCTGAAGAAGGTAGCAGAACTGATTGGTCACCAAGGGAGTTCACAATTCCTATTCATTCAGGGCAAAAGAAATTGCTTAACTTGTAACTGTTTCCCTCTGCATGAAAATTATGGGTTGTAGGGTGGAAAACAAACAAAAGCTATGAAAACCGTCTGTTGCATTGGCATTGTTTGGTGGAGAGCATTATTTTAGCTGAATGCATGACCAGGCTGATCTAGTATTTGTGTCTCCTTCCAGCATAAATTGCAGCTTGAACCAAACATAAATAACACATACATTTCCCTCTAAGACAGTTTTGTAAACTTTGTTGGAAGACCTGAGCATGCAGCTGTGTTTAATTTCCTTTCCCCTCTTTAAAGTCCTTCAGGCACATACATAGAGTGGATGCCAACATTCATTTTTCCTATGGGACTCTAGTGCCAAAAGTGGCATTCGCAAAAATCTGTGCCCGTGAGAGTTAGCCCAATATGGGATAGCCTAACAGGGAAAATGATCTGGTTTGTTTTCTCCTTGATGGGCCAGATTTCTCTATGCACAATATATTTTCCCCCTTCTTTCTTAATGATGGAGCATTCAAATGCAATCCTCTGTCTGCAGTCTGAAGTGGAATAATCCCAGTCCCAGAACCCCTGCCTACTCCTCTTGTGTAGGATGGCTCTTCCTTCCAATTAAGCAACTCACCCTGAGAATGTGTCAATATGGTAGCAATAAAACAATTAAAATAATAAAAAAAGCAAATAAATATACTTATGATCACATCAGGAGATAGCCATAACCTGCCATGTGTGCTGGATCTCTCCGTCCCCCTACCCCAGATGCAGTACTCAGCTTGAGTAAACCAAAAAGGTTTTAAGAAATCAGTGCACAATCTCAGAATTAGTTCAAAGTACAAGATACCTGTACTAGATGGAATAAAAATACCAAAGAATCATGCAAATCAAAGCTGTTAAATTTTGTTTTGTTTTTTAAACTAGTGGTTTTAAAACTGTGTTCGAATAATCCCTAGGATTACTGAGAAGCCTATCAAGGGGTTCCTCAGTGAGAAGATCAGTAATGGAGAAGAAGCTTTGCTGAAAGACAAATTCTTCACCATTACTAAATTTCCCCTGCTAGAAGGCTGCTGTAGGGCATGTACCCAGTTAATATGGGGCAACACTGAAGCCTGGCTAGTGTTTTGTGTAGTCTATGTGCCCCATAATCTCCTGCATTTCACAGAGCTTCTATAAGAGGCAACTGCAGAATGGCAGATGGCATGATGGGGCACCAGAGATCACACTTTGCCTCACAAACTGACTTCTTGAAAGTGGTTATGCTCCATAAAAATCCTGGTGCCATCTACAAATTAGCAGTGACCAACAATAATTTTATTGTCTGCTGTTTTTCAAGTCTGTTGTTACTGCTCTTTTTGATTATGTTATACTACTATGTAACCTGCTTTGCCCAGGACGTGGGTGGTGCTGTGGTCTAAACCACAGAGCCTAGGACTTGCCGATCAGAAGGTCGGTGGTTCAAATCCCTGCGACGGGGTGAGCTCCCGTTGCTCAGTTCCAGCTCCTGCCAACGTAGCAGTTTGAAAGCATGTCAAAGTGCAAGTAGATAAATAGGTACTGCTCCTGTGGGAAGGTAAACAGTGTTTCCATGCACTGCTCTGGTTCGCCAGAAGCAGCTTAGTCATGCTGGCCACATGACCCAGAAAAACTGTCTGTGGACAAATGCCGGTTCCCTTGGCCAGTAAAGTGAGATGAGCACCGCAACCCCAGAGTCGTCTGCAACTAGACTTAACAGTCAGGGGTCCCTTTACCTTTAATCTGCTTTGAGATTTTTGTTGTTGTTTTTTTGTTTAATTTGCTTATAAATCCAAAAGAAGACTGTATCTGAATCTTAAAAGCTGAACTCATTTTTTCTTTTCTTTATGAAGGAAGAGATGTGTAATATTTTGCTTTGATTAAGCTCTTGAAGAAAAATCTGGAATCTGCATTGAAGTACCTTAGGTCAATTTGAGGTTGTAGGATGGTGGATACTTGCATCTAACCATTGAGAAGACAGTTAACCCTCCCTTCTCTGGGTAATAGCCCCAACCTAGCTCTCCTGTTAGTTATGTCCTTGAAGAGAAGTGTTTGCTAGTGCTGTAAATAATTGAGGAGGCAGAATGATGGAGGAAAACAACACAGACCACTTCTACGTGGTGAAAGAAAGTACCACACAGCAATAAATATCAAAGTCTTTGCAGAGCTAGGACTTGAAGCCCGTATGCCGCGAAAATCATTAGCGTTCCAAACAAAAATAGCTGAGCCAATTAATAGAATAAATGTTTTCCTCATTATATTTCCAAACATGGGCAGAAAATGTTAGATTGAGCCTTGGGGAACAAAATTTATTATGAGCATGAAAAATGTTGCTGTTTTGATGCTGTTTTTTAAATGACAACATAATATGTTATGGATCATTTGATTTTTGAATTATTATTATTTTTTTCTGTATGAGAACCCTATTCAGAGCCCAAAAAGGCATATGTTGCTACCGGCATGTGTTGCAGTCCTTGCCTTATGACAGTTGGCAACAAACAAAAGTCAGTCAAACACAAAATGTCAAGCATAAACTTTTCCAATAAAGGTATTAGATTGGTTAATAACACAAGCATGAAAAGGAAAAGGAAAAGGAAATCGTTACCCCAAGTCCCAGGACTTAAGGAAACAATCTGCAGTATTAAACCCCAGACATAAACAAAGCACAAAAGGCCCAGAATTCAAATAAAACAAAACAGAGAAAATCCTTGATGGGTAATTGTGACATTAGATTCAAATTCAGTTTTTCATATGGAGTCCAAATTACATTAATGCAGTGGGGGCTGCCGAGCTACTTTCTAATTGGGTTCTTGTTATTACAGAGCCAAGTGTCCCTTTGATCTAGCAGCCAACGTCATTCTCTGGCTCTTGGGTCTGACAGAGCCAGGAGATTTGTTCTTGTTTCTGGTTCTGTGTTTTGTACTTGGTTCCACCCTTGTGGATTTTTTAATCCTAGAGGCTGTTGTGTGCTGGCCTTGCTCCTTCCTCCGTCCTCCCTTTCACCAACACAGAAGGAACTATGGAGAAGTATATATCAATTTTAAAATCAAGATTGGTTCAGAGAGATAGACTTATCTTTTCTATCACTATTTTTGGCAAGGCTATAATTCAGTTATTCAGATATTCGTTCTGCCTGAGTCTAACAGTCTGCATGGATGATAGCAGAGAAGAGAGGAGGTTCAAGATATCAGAAAGGAGAACATAAAAAGGAAATAAAAATGCTCAGTGGAAAGGCTTTTCAGTGAACCAGAAAACTGAATATGTGTTGGTGTGGGTGTATATATAAGAAGTTGAAATATCCATTAACTACACCACAAGCACAATGAGAGATGGGGAAATCAAATTGGGATTTATTTTCTAATGTCCTTGAAGATGCATAGACTTGAAACTTGGAGCTGAAGTTTTGGATGGTTACTTCAAATCAGGGTCTGATATATTCGGCCGCATCATGACTGTTTCTTGGTCATTGTTTCTTCCTTCAGTGATGTTGTTGTTGTTTAGTCGTTTAGTCATGTCCGACTCTTTGTGACCCCATGGACCAGAGCACGCCAGGCACTCCTGTCTTCCACTGCCTCCTGCAGTTTGGTCAAACTCATGCTGGTAGCTTCGAGAACACTGTCCAACCATCTCATCCTCTGTCGTCCCCTTCTCCTTGTGCCCTCCATCTTTCCCAACATCATGGTCTTTTCCAGGGAGTCTTCTCTTCTCATGAGGTGGCCAAAGTATTGGAGCCTCAGCTTCAGGATATGTCCTTCCAGTGAGCACTCAGGGTTGATTTCCTTCAGAATGGATAGGTTTGATCTTCTTGCAGTCCATGGGACTCTCAAGAGTCTCCTCCAGCACCATAATTCAAAAGCATCAATTCTTAGGCGATCAGCCTTCTTTATGGTCCAGCTCTCACTTCCATACATCACTACTGGGAAAACCATAGCTTTTACTATACGGACCTTTGTTGGCAAGGTGATGTCTCTACTTTTTAAGATGCTGTCTAGGTTTATCATTGCTTTTCTCCCAAGAAGCAGGCGTCTTTTAATTTCATGGCTGCTGTCACCATCTGCAGTGATCATGGAGCCCAAGAAAGTAAAATCTCTCACTGCCTCCATTTCTTCCCCTTCTATTTGCCAGGAGGTGATGGGCCCAGTGGCCATGATCTTCATTTTTTTGATGTTGAGCTTCAGACCATATTTTGCGCTCTCCTCTTTCACCCTCATTAAAAGGTTCTTTAATTCCACCTCACTTTCTGCCATCAAGGTTGTGTCATCTGCATATCTGAGGTTGTTGATATTTCTTCCGACAATCTTAATTCCGGCTAGGGATTCATCCAGCCAAGCCTTTCGCATGATGAATTCTGCATATAAGTTAAACAAGCAGGGAGACAAAATACAGTGATAGTAGCACCAGAACTAACACAAATCCCTTTTCCATTTCAAAACTCTAGACCCAAAAACTGTCCCATCTTCATGAAAAGTAGTGCACAGGCTGGGGAAAAGTGTTCTAGACTTTCTCTCTATCCCCTTACTTCTCTCTGAATTGTAAGAGCTTACTTTCTTTTCCTTTTCTTAATGTTGTTCAGCTGTTTTGTAGTCAGCTCCCATAATCCTTGCCTAATAGCCATGATAGCTGGGGTTTACTCAGAAGTAAGTCCTGTTAAATTTAAAGGTTCAAGCTTTCAGATAACTGTGAAACAGGTATTAACACTGCAATTCTATTTACCTGAGAGTAAACTCCACTGAATTCAGCAGGATCTATTTCTGAGTAGATGTGCTTAGACAAGGAATTCACAAAGGAATTTTATTTGAGGAGAAAATGTGAAGGAAAAGAGGTGTGCTGTCACCATCTTGGAGAGCATTTTTAAGGGTGAGTGGGGTGGTCATTTAAAGGAAGAAGAGAAAACACATCAATACCAAATTATTTTAATTATTTCGTGAAATTTATACACTACTTGTTATAAAACAACAACCACATCAAAACGGTTTTTGAAGAGATAAAGTAAATTAGGAAGGTTTCTTCTCCCCAAGTGTTGGAATGTTAAGCATAAGCTTAAAGTTTGTAATTCAAGATTGCATTTTTGGGAGGAAAAGTGTCCGTTTCACATTTGGATTTACTATAGATTTCTGAGAATATTGTACTTAAAATATGATAATATAACTGATACGGGATTTTGTTTCATGCATTGGCTTCAATCACCTTCTAAATCACGCTATCCTGTTGAATTGCATCATGCTCCTTTCTCCCATCTCCCATGTTCGCTCCATCATTTGCTTCTCTCACACCGGCATTTTCTACTGGTATGCGTAGCAGTCCTTCTAATAGTGTGCCAGATTCCTGGCTTGAATATGCAGATGAGCTGAACAGCTGCCACTGCGTTTCTCTCTGGGGCACTTCTGAATAGGACACACCAGGAATATCGTGTTCCATTTGGCTGGAAAAGAAGAGAGCAAAAATGGAAGAGTTTAAGATATAAATTTCCACTGATGCTATGAAGACAAAAAAACAAAACACAGCATGTAACAGTATTTTTTTGTTGGTAGTGGTATACTTAAGGTGAATATACACATCTCTGTGCATCATCTGGTCAGGTCCTGTAGGTACATCCCCACTGATGTGCCAGGCAGCTATTTCCTCGTTGCTTCCATGTGCTCGATGTAAATCGGGTCCTCCCTTAAAGAGGGCATGTGTTGTGGTGAGACTTGGCAACCAAACCCTGCGTTGTAGGTGGGTAAGATTGGTTAGCCACAACACCCAATTGGTAGGTCCCTTGATGCAGGGTTTAATCAGGCCAATGGGACGCAGGCTAAATGGATCAAGGGACCTATATATATCTATGCACGTGACCCTGAGCTTCCTCTTTCGGTGTGTGCATTCGGAACACCTGCCCACCTCTCCCTACTTTTAAGACTTGAGCGCTTGACCTTGCTATGCCATCATGTGTCATCTGTCGTTGGGACAGGGGCATAGCAGGAATTTTCCCCACTTGGCTGATTGGCTGTTGCCATTTGGGTTTCGCCTGCCGCGTAGCAAATCGTCACAACTTGTAAGGTTGTGGATAGGCTCTGGTTCAGGTGATAGGGATGGGAGAATGCTCTCGCCATCCCTATGTGAAGGGTATTCCGTTAAAGGAATCCAGAGACTTGATGGTTTGGTCAGCCCCTGTGAGGGGGTTGTGCCCATGCCTGAGTCCAGGGGGGCATTTGGGTGGTGGAGATAGCCTGTTCCCAACTTTCCACTTATCCAGGTGTTCACCCTAGGCTGACCTATGCTGGTGCCCTGGGTCAGCGCTACCTGCAACGGTGCAAGGAGCTAGTCAAACCACAGCCTATGCAACCACTCACTTGCTGTAATCAATAAAGTTGTGGCCTAAATTCTGCCAAAAACCAAACCAAAATTTGAGTCTTGTCTGAATTTATTTAAGGGGTAGGTTTAAAGGTCTGAACACGGAAAAGGTAAAAGGTAAAGGACCCCTGGACGGTTAAGTTCAGTCAAAGGCAACTATGGGGTTGTGGTGCTCATCTCGCTTTCAGGCCAAGGGAGCCAGTGTTTGTCCACAGACAGCTTTCCACATCATGAGGCCAGCATGACTAAACCGCTTCTGGCGCAACGGGATCAAAACCAGAGCGCACGGAAATGCTATTTACCTTCTCACCGCAGCGGTACCTATTTATCTACTGGTACTGGCATGCTTTCGAACTGCTAGGTTGGCAGAAGTTGGGACAGAGCAACACGAGCTCACCCCATTGTGGGGATTCAAACCGCCAACCTTCCGATCGGCAAGCCCAAGGGGCTCAGTGGTTTAGACCACAGCGCTACCCGTGTCCCCGATGTCTCGATGTACACTCAAGGAGCACACCAGTGGTAGACAGCCCTAGTCTATTTATCTCAGAACACTCATTCTATGTTCTCTGAACATATGTGGGAACATCTGCAACCCCGAGTGTCACTCTACAGTTGATAATTTACAACTATTGAAACACACTGCATTTATGAGGTACTATAAAAGTTCATTGTGCAACATTTGATCTGTCATGGCCCATTCACAGGTGCAAGTCCCTATTTTACATGACAGCAGCATACTGCAGAAATGTTTCAGGGTGGATACGTATAGCTACTTCCTTTCATCATAAATACATTTCCGCATTGAGTTCCTCATGAAATGCCATAGAAGCAAAATGTGTTGTCTTCTCCCAGGATACATTTTCTGTTTAATTGCACCATGGCTGGACTAAATCTTCTCAGAAAACAATATTTTCAACAAACCTTCAAAGTGGACATTTTTAGCCCCGTCCGTATCTGTATTGGATTTGAAATAGTTTGTGTGCATGCAATTGGTTTGGGTTTTTATTTTATTTTATGGTGGAATTACTTTGAGATGATTCATAAGGAGTGATTCATAAATGAAACAAACAAACTAACAAACTAACTAACTAACAAACTAACTAATAAATAACTAATATTGTGTCCCTATCACTAGGAGGAAGGGGGGGAGGTATTTCCCAGAGCAAACAGCGACAAGCAGCAAATTAAAACTCACCTCTGAGTTTGTTTGTTTGTTTAAATATATGTATAAACTGCACTTTCGTAAAAATACAACAAGGCAGGTGTACACAGAACAAAATTAGCAACAGCAGTAAAACTCCAGTAAAGACATCAGTAACGGCATTCATAAAACCTGCTTGGCAACAAAATAATAATAATACAGATTTCAAAGGCATGTCTAAATAATATCATTGTTAGCAACTATCCACAAGAAGACAGGGATAACTCCTGCCAAACCTGGCAAGGAGTTCCACAAGGCAGGGCTTGTCTTGGTCCCTAAGGCCGGCCAAACTTCAACGGTTAGAAACTGCAAGGAGATTTCTGTGGAATTATGGAAAACAAGAAATGCTACACTTTCCATTTCCTTTCATTCTTTTCAACATGCTTACATTAGAATGTAATTTAAATTTTTGACAGTTTCTAACATGTGGCAGCTTGCAACAACCCCCCCCCCCCGATAACATTAGTAACACAATGGTGTTTCAAAACAACAGGCTGATGGTTTACCTTGCTCATCCTGTGAATTGTACTCCATTAAACAGCTGGATTATTTCTCCTCTCTTTGGATAAATTTTGTGAAACTCCTCCCCCACCCCATTACTTTGCAAAAGATAGAGTGGCAAATTTCAAGATTAAGATCTGTGGATCTAGACCCCTACCTGCACAGTATTGTACATTATTGCTATTTATCAAAGTAAGTTTTCGTTAAACTAGATATTCCTTCATTCTACCACAAATGCAGCAAAAACGGTACATGCAGAAGGACAGTGGGAGACAGATGGGCAAACTGTATGAGAAAGGGAATGAATAGATGAATTCTGAGGTTTAAAAGACAGGGAAGACAAAAATATGCATAGTATCATGGGAGAAAAGTCATTTGCTCAGAGGACAAACGGCTGTATCCGTGACAGGGAGTATATAATAAAGTCCAACCTCAAACTGTAAATCAGCTGCATATGTCTCACAGGTCTATCTCACAGCAAGCAATGCTATTTCTTTCAACATCAACCATGGAAGAAGCTTGTATGACAGGCAGGACCGTAAGGCAGCGATAAATCCTCCAAGATTGTGAGGACAGAAAAATAGGAGGATCCAGTCCTTTGCCCTCATTTTTCAAACATCTTGGGGGGGGGGAGTGGGGAATGAGGACAGTAATTATTTCCAGAGGCAAAGGCCTGCTAGAGATGACAGAAGAAGTTTAGGGAGGGAAAGGTCTCATCCAAGGGGAAGGTTAAAGACTAGCGTATCGTAATGAATACCATATTTTTCGCTCTATAAGACGCAACAGACCACAAGACGCACCTAGTTTTTGGAGGAGGAAAACAAGAAAAAAAATATTCTGAATCTCAGAAGCCAGAACAGCAAGAGGGATCACTGTGCAGTGAAAGCAGCAATCTCTCTTGCTGTTCTGGCTTCTGGGATAGCTGCGCAGCCTGCATTCGCTCCATTAGATGCACACACATTTCCCCTTACTTTTTAGGAGGGGAAAAGTGAGTCTTATAGAGCAAAAAATAAGGTACTTCATAGTACATGTTTTCTTATTTATTTATTTTTTAAAAAAATGTTCTCTTCATAGTGGACTTAGAACTGAGGGGGCAATGTTGTAGAATAAATGTATTCAAAACCTAACAATACAGCCACTAGTTAATTTGATGGTTAGGTTTCCTTTTTCCTTTTTTTGAATTGTTAGCCATGTTCTCTGCTACAATAACTCTCGAGGCATGCAACAAAACCCTCCATTAAAAGCCAATCAATGGGACAACTAATTTCATTAGATTTTTTCAAAACATGAAGGAAACAAACAACAAAAACATGCCATTGCTGATGGCAACTCACAAATAGAGCAATCTTATCAAGACTTCCAGCTTTGACAGAAATGGAAATGACCAAGTATATAATTTTCATATCGGTACTGTAATTAGCTTCCGAAGAGCTCCATAGCATGGTGTGTGTCCTCGTGGGCTGACAGGAGGTGCACTGCAGAGAATCAAATTGTGTTTAACTACACCTCTTATTACTTTACTGTGAAAAGTCAAGTGTAACAAGAGAGCTATTTGTGATACTTTGGCCCACCGCCCTTCCTCCATCTTTGGCCCATGGCCACCTCCATCTGAGCAGCTGAGAGCAAAAATGGCACACCCAGGGGTTCTGTTTGCTTTCAGCCAAGTCCAATGCCAACATGGAGTCTGGGATCAAAAGCTGGCTAATTAAACCAGAGCCTGATTCAAATACTTAAGCCTAGAATTGGTTTATTCTGACACATTCTCACTACATGTGAAGAACATTCCCCTTTCCCAACATCCATGCCAGCAGGGTGTGGACAAGGTCCTCTTCATACAGAAGAACTTCATCAGTGTACAGTACAACTGAAGGAGCAACTTGAGGATTGACTCCTGAATTCAGTCCAAAGGGGGATTTCACCCAGATTTGCTCCTGTATTAACTCACGTAACTGGACCCTAAAATCCCCCTCCCCTTCAAGCCCTAACACCATGCGTAACTTTACTAATAAACTGAAAGTGAATCCTGTAAAAGGATTATGAGATATTACAGTATGTTTCCCAGGTTCTCATGTCTGAGGAGCAGGCTTGCAGTCTGGGTTTGCTTCTGGATTCATATCTGTCACTGGAGGCTCAGGTGACCTTGATGGAATGGAGTGCCTTTTTTCAGCTCCAGCTGGTTCACCATCAACGTCTCTTTTTGGACAGAGATGACCTGACCACTGTACTTCATGCAGAAGGTCCAGTTGGGTGTCCAAAAGGATGCAATTGCCACCTAGAGCTCCCAAGCTACCACAGCATGGTCAGAAACAGATTACCCTGAGTTTAACCTATGATACACATAGCCACAACTCTCTGGACACAAAAATATATAATCAAGTGCCAAACAAGAGTTTCATTTGTGCTATAAAAGTGTTTTGGTTCCCTTCTTTGGTGGACCGACACATTTTCTTATATAAAGGGCAGCATGAGGAAATCTGCCTGAAAATCTGCATTAAAGCTCAATTGATATTACAGTGGTACCTTGGTTTAAGAACAGCTTACTTTATGAACAACTTGGATTAAGAATGCTGCAAACTCAGAAGTACGTGTTTCGGTTTGTGAACTTTGCCTTGGAAGCAGAACATGTTGAGTGTGTTCCATTTGTAAATTGAGTCCCCAGTTGCTATGGGAAAGCACACCTTGGTTTAAGAATGCTTTGGTTTAAGAACGGACTTTCGGAACGGATTAAGTTCGCAAACCAAGGCACCACGGCATACTTCGATGCAACCAGAGAATGCCCTGTCTGAATATTTGCTGAGGCTCAACAACAAGAAGTCAAAGGGAGTCTCAAACAAGGCTTGGACACAGGCCACTCTCTTTTTTAAAAATGAGGGAGAATTAAGCTCCACATCAATTTATTCTCCAAGCTCGCTGCCCTCCTCTGAAGTACATCTAAATGGTACTTGATGGCTTAATGAAGGGAGATGCTGTGAGAGGACGGCGGCTGGCACATGTCCTCCAGAAGGATTTGTGTACTCGTTCTCCACAGGCCTGGGGAGTCCTCTTTGCACAACACAGATCACCTCCTGCACCGCAGACTGCATTAGCATTCAGCAGCTGAGCCAAAAGGCTGGCCCTTCTCCTTTATTAATTTAAACATTTTAATATTCTCTATATGCAAAACATAATTAGAATTAATGGACTTTAGTGCTAATGCAGTGCTTGAAGCTAGTTAGTGCATTAATCTTCCCGCATATGATAAACATGAATTTTGAATCTCTACACCACCAGCGAGGCTAGGAGCTCAGCGCTCTTTGCTGATGTAGTGTGTGTCCAGATAATGATCATATCATCTGACAGAAAGAGAGAGAAGGAGAATCACCCTCCTTTTGATGAGATAAGCAATTGGTCCTCCGGGGAGGAAATAAAACATGACTGATTTGGACTGATTATTAAACAAGATCCCATTATTAATCTATGAAGACAGAGTGTTGCCAGGAGTGGGCTACTGAAGCCTGCACTGCACGCAATGGGAAGGAAGAAGCTGAACATGCCACCACCAATTTCTCTGCTATTGCCAGAGCTATCGTCTAACAAAGAAACAGATCCTTTCAAGGTGCATCTTGAAGACATTTTAGAAATGCAAATAGCAGCAACGGGGTGGGGTTTGGGGAAATCAATCTCAGAATTCTTTAACCTTTTCTCATCCTGCTGTGATCCCAAAGAAAAAGGCCCTGCCAAACAGTTTATTTGAACCAGTGGTTTCCCTTCTCAGTACATTTATTTACTTACGATATTGAAAAGATGCTCTCTAGCAGGGATAGCTGATGTGGTACCCTTCATATGTTGCTGATTCTCCCTGATTACTGGTCATGTTGGGTTGGGGGTGACATGCAGCGTAAATTAATAATGCAGAGTTTTAAAGAATAAAAGCTTTACTGAGTTGAAATAAACTTCTTCATAAACGACATGGTTCCAAACAGTTTGACTGAGATTACATACAGACTTTGTTCACAGCTGAGGCAGACACATAGCTGTCAACTTACAGATTTGAAAATAAGGGACCAGCAGCCTCGAAAATAAGGGATCAGCAGCCAAAATAAGGGATCAACAATTACTTTGATAAAATACATATTTTGTTGTGTGCAAATGGCTTTAGATACCTATTAGGTCCATAAATTACCATGTAGCATATATTCAACACAAAAAACCAGCAACAATTTGTTGTTGACAAAGGACAGCTGGACATAGAAAGGGCCCCATTACTTTCAGTAGCTTATTTAAGGGACATCATCCATAAAGAACAGCAGTGGGACATGGCGCTGGGATAAGGGACTGTCCCGCCAAATAAGGGACGCTTGACAGCTATGGGCAGACAGGCTGTCAGTGACATCTTACAGAGAGCACAAAAGAGAAACTGGCTACTCAGTCACATGTCAGAGTGACTCAACACTTAGCAGTTAGGCCTGAATAACTTTAGTAGGCCCAAATGATTGTGCAGTCCCAGCCTGCTTTGCTGCTTCTGCTCTCATGTGTCTTTGTCACATGACAGGGGGCTGATAATATTTGGACATAACTTGGTCATGCTCCTTTATTTCAATGAGCCTACTCTAAGTACAACTTAGCTGAATGCCACCCATGATGTCTGAGAATGAGGCTAAAAGTGCAGCCCTGATCCAAGAAAACATGGGGATGTCTTATGCATGAAACTGTGAACAGGGCTACTTTCTCTGTCTAAGTAAGGTTGTACTTAGCATATCAGGTCAAGCAGATATCTAGTTACAGTGGCTAGTTGACCCTCCAGTTACAAAGACAGACCACTGAGCATCCCCAGACTGCAAACCTGATCCTTTAGGGGTTGAACAGATTGAACACCACTTGCCCAGGCAAATGAACTAGCAGCATCTCTGTTGTCCAGACTGATCTTCAGTTTATTGGTCCTCTTCTGGCCCAATACTGCTTCCACACAGTACCTGAGCACTCCCTCCACTTGCATTAGATGAAAAGAAGCAGAGCTGGGTGTCTTTCACATATCTACAACATCTCACTCATAATATCCAAGTGGCCTCGCTCAGAATTCACGTGGAGTTGCCAAAAAACAAATATGGGAGATGAAACAGAACCTTATGGGGTATTTATGCAAAGTAGTCACCTAGAAATCATCCTGCAAATCAGCAGTAGAATGGTTTGCAGTGGGTGAAGGTTGCTGTAAGCTTAGAATTCAAGCGGAAATATCTGACCACAGCAAGGAAGCAGATGTAAAAAACAACAACCCATTTTCAAGCCACCGTCTTCCTGGCCACTTGAGGTCCTGTTACAATGTGCTGGGTCAACAACACGCTTGGAGAGCACTTTTGGTTATTATGGTAGTCCTGTGCTGCCTGGGCTGGGCCATCCAGTTTTGGCCTTGGTGCTGCAGATTCCTGGAACAACCATCCTGGAGGTCTTCAACAGTAAATCTGAGACTGATGGTACACTGGCTGGATCGCTAATGTATCCCGAGTGCTTAACGCAAGGCACAAGCCCTCCGCACTGGCAGTCAAATTGCAGCATCATGGCATCCCACTTGCTCAAGGAAGGCAGATCTGGGAGGGACCAACCCACATCTTAGTAATACAGGCCATAGTAGCTGGGGACGGGGCAGGACACAGTAGAAAAAGAAAGGGTTAAAATGTGCCTCTACACCCCGCAGGGTCCTTATCCTGGAGGGAAAACCATGTATCTGGTATTTGCATTTTTAAAAAGATTTATGCAACTTAAAGAGATGCATTTATTATCACTATTAATAGCTTCATAGTTCTAAATGTTGTAAAAGCTTTATTGTTTAAACACCTTGTGAAAAATACGTGCATTAAATGTTTCCTATCTTCAATCAGGGTTCCTTTTGAAAGAAACCTACCAATTGACGCTGGTATAATCTACTGTGTTACTCCACCATATCTTTGTAAAGTTACAGCTGCAGAGATTGGCCAGCAGTATCAGAAAAAGGCTTTGGGAGCCTGATTTCATTCACAGAAGACTACAGTGGTACCTCGAGTTAAGAACTTAATTCGTTCTGGAGGTCCATTCTTAACTTGAAACTGTTTTTAACTTGAAGTACCACTTTGGCTAATGGGGCCTCCTGCTACCACTGCCCCCCCCCCACGCGATTTCTGTTCTCATCCTGAAGTAAAATTCTTAACTCGAGGTACTATTTCTGGGTTAGCAGAGTCTGTAACCTGAAGCATCTGTAACCCGAGGTACCAATGTAATGTGTTCCAGTTCAGTTTGGAAACTGGGGTTCTCGTCTGCTTATATCCTCACCGAACTGAGCAAACTATTGGAAAACAAAAACAATTTGCTCTGGTTATCTACTTCTGTATCATCACACTTGCAAAATAGATCTGAGCTGCATTTTTATAATGCATCGCTCTGCAAGAGACATTATGCGTTTTGTATGTAAGTCACATAATATTTTACCCACGAATGCTTCTTAAAAGTGGATTTTTGTGTGTGCATCAATTCAATTTGATCATTTCTGTACAGCCAACTTGTGTGCTCCTGATGAATTCTGAAGCTCCTTGTTCTTTAACTTGCTGATATTCATCCATGATTGAGATGCTAATTTTTCCCCCATTTGACAATTTCCTTTCAGGGACAGGTTCAAGTACAATTATAAAATGCAAAGTATGTGCTTTTCCCAGTAAATTGGGGCAGTGTGCATTTACCAACAGGACCATACGGCCACTGAAGATGAAGGCAAAGAACAATTTAAGATCCACAAACTCCCTACAGTGAGCCAATTATTCTCTCTGAAGCTGATGTTTCTCTCATCGTCTCCGGAGTTCTATTTGCATTAACAATGAAATTGCCAGTGTGCGCTGCTTTTTTTGCACTGCACTCAGCCATTTGTAGACAAAAGTATGAGAAGGGAAATGTGGGCATCTAACGATTTGCCAAATAAGTAAATGTTGTTCTATGACCCCTGGTGTGAGAACCATCTGCCACAACTGGACTTAGAACATAATACTTTGGAAAGCAGGGCTAGAGGCTGTTCCATGAGTCACTGCATAGTGTTGTCAGATGTGCAAAGCTGCTTCCATGTGTCTGAGAAATATGGATAAGAAGTGGCTAAGGAGTAAACCCTGCACAAATCCAGAGTGGAAGCCCTAAAGCTGTTGGATGGCGTCTTGTAAGCCTCCTTTCAGTGACCCTTGTATTTGACTGGTGCCAAATGTATTGATTGCTCTGCTTTCCCTTGGACCACATCAGCAAGGTTGAGAAGGTGGCTTGTCATCTGGGCAGCCCAGGACTTCCATACACACTGTCCAGGCTTACAAGACACTAGATATTTTGTGTTGTGTGAGCCAGGTGCCCCCACCTCCCAGGACCACTGACAATGAATACACAGGGCATGTAGCTTTAGGAGTGCTATGTTCCACACCCCCCCCACTTGGGCTTCTGGACAGAAGCAACTCCTCCTTGATCCCTTTACTGGGATACCCCTGCACCTTAGAGGGGCTGGCAGAGGCTGCAACCTCCCCTCTGCCAAAGACTAAGGTTTACCCAATGCCTTAACTGCCAGAGTCATGGCAATTGCTATGAGGAAGGCACGATGCTTTCTTTCTTTTTTAAAAAAATGTTTAGGGGTACTCTCAATTTGACTCAAGAAAATCACCATTTAATGGTTCAAATCAGGGGAAATAAATACAGTAAATGGACAAAAGTAGAAAGAACATGTAAGGAAATCCCAACGAAAGAACAGTGGCAAGAAAACTGGTGAGCTACACAGAGCTAGCTAAATTGGCATACAAATTGTGGGACAAGGACAGCTGTGAATTTAAGGAAGAATGGCAGCTTTTTACAATTTATCTAAAAAGACAACAAAATGAATTGGACTCCTTGGCAGGTTTTGAATAAGCATACACAAATTTATTAGTTGATAACATGGTAGATAGATAATGTAAGGATATGTATAACTTTATAACATGGAGAGATTAATATGTGATGAGAAATCAGAGAGAGGAGCTGAGGGAAATCTCTGGGGGGGGAGGGGGGAGAAAAAATAATGAATATGATATGTTTTGATAATTTGTTATGTTGAAACTGTTAATAAAAACATTTTTTAAAGAAAAAGTCCAAAGAACATGCATTACCTCCTATTACACAGTTGACAGTAACTTCCACATTAGCATGAGGTTGTGTGCACTAACATCTTCCCGATTCCTCTGCTTTCATCAGTAAAACACCACACATCCACATTCCCACCCTGTTTCACACATTAAGCGCTCGCTTCCGTCTGAGACTCAGGAAACACCGGGAAAGGAAAGGAAGCCGCCATCGGGAGTAGCAACAGAACTGACAATTCACTGCTAGAGAATAAACTATTTTTAAAATAATTTTTAGTTTCTTCTCCCGTTAGATTCACAAAATGTTTAGGGGTATGCGTACCCCTGCATCCCCCCAGAAAAAAAGCATTGGGGAGGCAAAACCAAAAGATGGTGCCAACATGTCTTCTAGGCAAATTCCTACCTGGCCCTGAATATAGTGACCAACAGTAGCCCTAGAACACAACAGCCAACATGAAGCCAACACACTAGATCTTTTGCATTGTCATGCATAAATATACAAGAGTGGTTATGCTAATGGACAGCTTAAACCAAGTCATCTGGCTCTTCAAGAAATGATCCAGAACTAAGTCAGTCATCTAAATGTGATTCATATTCTACCAAATTCTTGTTCTTCTCAGCATCCAGTATACTTAGCCAAATCATGGGAGACATTCATTACAAAACAAAGATAAGCATAGAAGAGATGAATACAGGTATGAAATTTGAAGTAGCATTTCATGCACAAATATTTAGTTAGTTAACAAAATTTGTCTGCAGATTAATTGTAAATAAAATTCTAAGCGGTTTACAAATATAAAATATACATTAAAATTGTCAATGAAAATCAGCATTAAAAGCATTTAAAACACACACACACACACACACACACACACACAGAGAGAGAGAGAGAGAGAGAGAGAGAATAAAAGCAACAGTTAAGAAGCATACATTGTAAGCTAAAATTGCAGTTTAAAATACAGATGATCAGTTATCCGACCCGCAAGCCATCTGAAAGCAGTCCTATAAAGGGAAGGTTTTTAAAAATGTTTAATATTTTATTATGTTTTTATATATGTTGGAAGCTGCCCAGAGTGGCTGGGGCAACCCAGTAAGATGTGTGGGGTATAAATAGTAAAATTATCATTATGGAATGGGATGTCCCTATTTTAATTGGAGAAATGGTGGAGAGTATGCAGATCAACTTTACATGTCTGGATAGACAAGTTCATTGCAAGCATTTACCTTTATCATATTTGATTCTTCTTCCAAGAAATTTAAAGGGGTTATCCACTTTTATCCTGCCAACATAAAGCAGATACGGTGAGACACAAAGACAAGTCAAGGCTAGTGAGTTTCATGGCTCAGCAAACATTGGAACATGGCTGTGCGCAGTGCAGGATTAAAACAGAAAAGTAAAAGCTTTTATTTCCAGTGTTTTACAATAAGGGCTCCCCCGCCCTCCAATTCTGTTTTAAAGCATACACCATTAAAATATATAAATTAGTATCGCAAAATACAGCACATGGGGTTGGAGATTATCTCATGTGTGGTAAATTGTGAAACCACATTCCAGTCCAGTCAGTCGAAACGTATTTCTTTCCAAGTTTCTTGGTGGCCCATGGCTTTTAGCAAATAAAGTTTGCCCAAGCTATGTTGGCAGTCCTATGGCTATCAGTGGGTAGCTGGACTGACCATGGGTGGATTAGGCAGCCGATGCTTGTGGTATATGCCCAGTTAGGAACAGGAGGGCCTGCGGGTCTTACTTTGGCACAGAGTCAGGTCTGCACTCCTGCCTGTTTGCCCAACAGTGCTGAGTGCTGTGTGACCTATTAGCTGGAATTAATTCAATAGAACTATTTGTTGATTCCTCTGTTTTGAAGAGAGAAAAAAAGCTACACTGAAAGCACTGTTTTGCTTTTTAAATGAAAGGAAGGCATTTTGCGCTTCTGGCATTCTTTCTGATCTGCAGGAGAGACAGGTCACATTGCTGCATTCAGATTAGTAAAAATGTTGTTGTTGTTGTTTAATAAAATCATGATAGAATAGGACTAAAAGGCACCCAAGCACAGGTCTGTTAGGGGCCAAATGAGACATAACAATAATGATAATGATAATGATAATGATAATGATAATGATAAATTATTTATACCCCGCCCATCTGGCTGAGTTTCCCCAGCCACTCTGGGCGGCTCCCAATCAAGTGTTAAAAACACTACAGCGTTAGATATTAAAAAAACGTCCCTGAACAGGGCTGCCTTAAGATGTCTTCTGAATGTCAGGTAGTTGTTTATCTCTTTGACATCTGATGGGAGGGCGTTCCACAGGGCGGGTGCCACTACCAAGAAGGCTCTCTGTCTGGTTCCCTGTAGCCTCACTTCTCGCAATGAGGGAACCGCCAGAAGGCCCTCGGCACTGGATCTCAGTGTCCGGGCTGAACAATGGGGGTGGAGACGCTCCTTCAGGTTAATATGTCAATATGTCGTTTGTCTTTGATTGTAGAATTTATTTTTGTGTGTTTAAAGAAACAGCCAGAACGGGTGGGGGGCGGGCAATTTTGATTGTGACCCAGCAGGGCTTTTATCAGCCAGAACTCACTGGAACTCAGTTCCAGCACCCGACAGTGTTGCATCCTTCACAGGGCCCAGCACACACACCCCAGACAGGACCAGGGAATGGGCGCAGAGATGAAACAAAACCAGTTCAACCCTCACTGCTGCTGCTGCTGCTGCTGCTGCTACTCGACAGGTGTGGAGCATGGAGGGTCCATGGGCCCACCCAACCACACAGGGGGGAGCCCAGCCAGCCAATGAGGCCCTGGGCGGGCACATCCTCCCAGCACTGGCCATGCGGACATTCGGCAAGGGGGGGGGGCAGGGGCATGAGCCTAGGGCTACGGCACTCCTGGTCCTCCCCAGGCTACACCCTTGCTGGCACCTGTTGGGTGGGCACTATTGCCATTATAAGATAACAAGGGAGACAATCGTGGTGCGTTCTGGCACGTTTTCCCCCTAGAAAACCAGCACCGGGGGCCAAGGCATGGGGTTAGGGAGCCTTACTCCTTTCCCATCTGCTGTGGTCCCAATCCAGATCAGGCCTCAGTGCCCCTGCAATCACCAAAGAGAAGAAAAAGCTCCCTTTCACTTTGAAGACCCTCTCTCTCCCACGTTGCTTCCCTGCACTGGCTAGTTATAATCATAATCATAATCATAATTTATTATTTATACCCCACCCATGTGGCTGGGTTTCCCCAGCCACTCTGGGCGGCTTCCAACCAAATATTAAAAACAATACAGCATCAGGCATTAAAAACTTACCTAAACAGGGCCACCTTCAGTTGTCTTTTAAAAGTAAAATAGTTGTTTATTGCCTTGGCATCTGCTGGGAGGGCGTTCCACAGGGCAGGCACCACTACCGAGAAGGCCCTCTGCCTGGTTCCCTGTAACCTCACTTCTCTCAGTGAGGGAACCGCCAGAAAGCCTTTGGCACTGGGCATCAGTGTTCTGCAAATAAATGAAAACCTTCTGTGGTCGTGTGCATTTTTGTCCTTGGGATGCAACGTTTAAAACAGTTTAATTGTTTTAATTGGTTGGTTAACTGACAGAAGAGGCAAGTTTTGCTTGATAGGATTAAGCGTTAAGGAAATAACTTGGGGTGACTCTTGTGCCCTAAAGTGGAAACACAGACGTGAGAGATGGGTGAGGCTTAGTAGGAGCAGCAGGCCAGGCAGAGTGGTATCACCGCCTGCAGGCAGACACAGCAAAACCAGTAAACACTGATGACAGTGTTATCCTGGCTATCCCCTGGCTATCATTGTCACTGTTTTGCCCAGCATCCTTTGAGAAAACTCATTGTATAACAAAGCGTGTTCTCCCTCATGGAGAGCACGTGTTGCGGTGGGGGCTGACAAGACACCTCACTGTTGCTGGGCAAAAGAGTTTGGCTATCTTTAAGCAGGGGTGGGCTGTTACTGGGGAGATTTATATGTTGCCATTTATTGATTGACAGCCCTGTTTGTTAAATACAATGCATGCAGTGACGAGCTTCCTCCTTCGCTGTGTGCTTTGGATCACCCGCCCTCCCTCCCTAATGTTAGGCTGTTTGCTTGACCTTGCTATGCCTGTCATGGGTTCGTCTGCTTTGGGCCAGGGGCCTGGTAGGAATTTTGTCCATTTGGCTGATTGGGTGGTGCCATTTGGTTTTTGCCTACTGAGTAGCAAATCATCACAACTTGTAAGGTTGCGGTTAGGCATTGGTTTGGGAATTGGTTGGTGGAGGGGTATGGATTTGGCTGTGCCTGCCCCTCCAAAATGCTGCTGCTGCAAGGGTTTTCCATTAAAGGAACCCAGGGGCTCACCATGCTTTTGTCCGAACCCCCTGGCAAGGGTCTAGGGCCACGCAAGAGCCCCTGGGAGCATTCTGGGGAGAGGTGAGGCATGGTTCCCAGTCCCGTCTCTCTCCCCAGGTGACTTACCCTTTCTGACTTCGCAGGGGGTGTGAATGTCAGAGCTGTCCCCGTGCGGGGTCAGTTAGTCACTACCAATACCTAAGCAACCACTCACATTGCTGTATTTTTAATAAAGTTGTGGCCAAAATTATGCCAAAAACCTTAAACAAAAATCAAGTGTCATTGTGTTCTTATTTGGGATGTCTTGGGGACCTCGACGCACAAAGACTGCTGAAGTTCCTAATCCTTTCACAATTCACCTGGATTTAGTAGTCACTAAAGGTAACGTCTGCACTATAGTGTTATGTATAATCTAACAGGTGACTTAAAAAAGAAAACAACCACAGAAAAGCAAAAACACATTATTTTGTGCCAGGCACTGACAGAGACGTGAGTAGAATTGGAATCTGTCCAGAAATGACTAATTAGTGTACCACTCAACTCCCATCACCTGTCTGGCCCAAATCAGCTGAATGCCACAATTGAATATTTACATTCTCAAAAGCCAATGACATCACTCTGCCAGCTTACATCCCCCACCCCTACAAAATTCTGATATCTGCATTCAAGAGCATAAATTCTCTATATATTAAAAAAAAAAAACACTTAAGAACTTTGTGTGTGTAAAATTAATGCTGCTTGGTAATGAAAATGGCAATACAATTTATTAAATAGCTGGTACTTAAATTATTCAATTTTCTCATTAATTCTGCGGTATGTGCCTAGCTTCAGCAATTACTTGTTCATTAATAAGGGACATTCCTTGCAATATATTTATAGCAAGCCGACCGCAGAAGAAGCAGTCCTGATTGAAGTAGTCATAGAAATCAATGTATGCATGACTGGAAAACAATGAAGGGAAAGTGGTAGTATTCTCTGCATGGAAAATGGTCCAGATTCAATTCCTGGAACCCTTGAGACCTGCCATCAATCAGAGGCAACAGTATTGGACTAAATGGGCCAGTGTTCTGGCTTGGTTTAAGACATCTTCCTGTGTCCCCAAGATTCCAATAGTCTTCTGCAGAGAGAACAAAATGTATTGTTTGCCTTCTCCTCCCATCTGTATTTATGAAAGATTGTTTGCAAAATTCCATCCCGCTCCCCAAACAACCTGTTACATCCAAGCCTTGTTTTCACTAAGCTGCTCAACTTGCATCTGGTAGTGCGGGGAAAAAAACAGCTTCTCAAATTTTTCGAGAGTATTTGAGGGCATCGGAATCCTCCCCCCATATTCTGATGCCCTCAAATACTCTGGAAAAAATTGAGAAGCCGTTTTCATTATTGGGAAAGAGATATTTGCCAAATGGTTTATTAACCCCCTCAGAAAATTTCAGCTCACTTTGTGTTGAATAAAAATCTGTTGTTAGTCTGTATTGGTCTGTGAAGGAAGCAGGGATCTAAGGGAGGAACAGAAAGAGGACCCAAGCCTGTACTTCCTGTTAAGTTGTGGGTGAACATATCAGACAACACAGCGATTCTTCAAAGAAGCTCTTGTTTATTCACAGGCCAGAACTGAACTGAAGGGTTCAGCCAGCCTGCTTATATAGAGCTCCACTACAACGCAACTGTAACCACTTTCTGTCACTATCCAATCACTGAACGTCACTTTCAATCCCTTATTTGCATATGTGGACCTGAGTGAAAACTATCTACAGTATCCCCCTGCTGGCCCAGGGTGAGAACATCAGTACATAACACTTCCTTCAGTGATATTAAGATAATATTTATATTTATTTATTTATTGGTTGGTTGGTTACAGTTATACACCACCTTTTTGCTAAGGCACCCAAGATTATTTACAATCTCAAAGGACTAAAATAACAGGAGGGGAGGAACCAGCTGGAGCAGGCCCTCTTGTTATCTGTGTCTCCATCCCTCATCCTCTTCTTAAAAAATATATATTAAATAACATTAGAACTGGATCACCCAAAATTCATGGAAATGAGGGAGACCATTTAGTCTGGGAGAACTGAATTCTTCAATAGTTCAGAAAGGGCTGAGGAGGGTTGGGGGAATGCCAGAAAACTATTTTCTGACAAATTTAAACTCCATCCTAGGCATGTGCAACCACATATGCCTGAAAGTTCCACCAAGGAGCAACCAATCGCCAACCTTCTTTCAAATATGCTAATTTTCTGTGGGCAAGATTGTGTTGCCCCAGTCCAGGCACAAGTTTACCACCTCAGCAAAGACCTCCATTCTTCGGGGAAATCATTTGTTTTAAATGTGCTTTAATGTATGGGGTGGATGTGACCTAAGTAGCAGCAAAACTGACATGGAACAGGATTAGGCTTGTCAGTCCGAAGGTCGGCGGTTTGAATCCCCGTAACAGAATGAGCTCCCAGTGTGGTGTAGTGTGGTGTAGTGGTTAAGAGCAGTGGACTCATAATCTGGTGAACTGGGTTCACATCCCCGCTCCTCCACATGCAGCTGCTGGGTGACCTTGGGCCAGTCACACTTCTTTGAAGTCTCTCAGCCCCACTCACCTCATAGAGTGTTTGTTGTGGGGGAGGAAGGGAAAGGAGAATGTTAGCTGCTTTGAGACTCCTTCAGGTAGTGATAAAGCGGGATATGAAATCCAAACTACTACTACTACTACTACTACTACTACTACTACTCTTCTTCTTCTTCTTCTTCTTCTTCTTCTTCTTCTTCTTCTTCTTCTTCTTCTTCTGTCCCAGCTCCTGCCAACCTAGCAGTTCAAAAGCACACCAGTGCAAATAGATAAATAGGTACCACTGCAGTGGGAAGGTAAACGACATTTCCATGTGCTCTGGTTTCCATCCCATTGCGCCAGAAGCAGTTTAGTCATGCTGGTCACATGACCCGGAAAGCTGTCTGTGAACAAACACCAGCTCCCTCGGCCTGAAAGCAAGATGAGTGTCGCAACCCCATAGTTGCCTTTGACTGGATTTAACTGTCCAGGGGTCCTTTACCTTTTTAAGCTAGTATTTTTTGTCCAGGTATTCATGCTAAAGTGCAAATAAGTCTGGGTGGCTGCTACACCCACAACCTGGAAACAGTCTCAGCCAATATCCCCTTGGCAACTTTGTTGAACAGTTCCAATCTGAAATCTAGACAACCTTTTCCAGTCCTTTTTGCTCAGACTAGATTAAATGCAGCTGTTTCCAATCTCCTTGTGCATGGACACTTTCTCACCTTCCGAGGTGCTCCAAAATGACCCTGTTTGCAGCTGAAATGATCTGCTATACAGATCCCATAATAATTACCCCCCTTAGTGACCAAGTCACATCCACAGTAACGGGAGGCTTTGAATAATAGGTCATCCTGGCTAATAACCCCATTATATTAGACAATTCAATAGTGCACTCGGTGACGGAAGTCAGAGTTTTCTTTGGGGAATCTAACCCACATAGAATACTGAGACAGCAAGGTGCCCAAAATGGTTATAAAAAGCCATTTCTCTAATAAAATAATTGCGCCATTTGAAGTGTTTTGTCGCTTCAAGATATCGCTCTGTCCTCTTGGATTTGACTGTGTCAGAGGCTTTTGAAGCAATTTACAAGATAGTTTGGGTGGAAGTCGATTGTGAGCTAAATAGGTTATTATACTAAGGAAAGGACTACATGACAGAGGGTGAAGTAATTTTTAAAATGGGCCTGCTAGCGGTTGGCTGAGATGTCAGGTGTTATCTATAAACGTAAAGATACAAGGACAAAGCTGGCACTGAATAACACTTTGCTCCACCCCAGTGACATTAATAGGGGATGTTCAGGACACACATCACTGAAGGATAGATCCCTAAGGGCATAGTCCATAAATCACTTGCTCTAATGTTGTCTCACTGATGTTGGTAGACCTTTACAGGAACAAAAGGTTTGTAGACTGTAGGGACTTTTCAATTTGAACCTTTTAAATCTCTGTTTTGTAAGCAAACTGCACCGTGCCCCAAATCAAATCACATCTATAGTGCAGTAATACTGATAGACTAGATTCTAAGCCGGAAAAAGCCACAATACAGTAGAATTTCTTTAACTGTGGCTGGTTAAAGATGATAGTCTATAGCAGAAAGTTGGCTTTGCAATTATGAAATTATCAAATTTCAGGTGAAAATATTAACACTTTGCTTGTTCCAAGGAGCTTTCAGTCTAAAATAGATAATGGGTGAAACAAAAAAAGGGAGAGGCAAGAGATTCATGCTAGTGTTTCTGTGCTGGATCCTAGCAATCCTTTAATACAGTCAACTCACAACTTGCTCACATTTAACTTGCATGAGTTCAACTTTACATTGTTGAGGGCTAGCCAGTTGAAATCACATAATTGAAATGCACACGAGTTGGAGAGCTTAAAAGCTGTTTTTGCTCTGACTTGCCTACTGGGCTCTGGTAATTTTGCTCAAGATCTAAGATGGTCCCTTGAGATCTTACAAAAGCCTCCCAGAGCCCAGTAGGCAAGGCAGAGAACTTAAAAGCTATCTGCCTTGCTTGGGGAGTGAGACTTGTTCAGTGTGCCAGCTCTGGAAGGTAAGAATGGTTGTGTGCAGCCAGTTCCAATGGGTTGGTTTGAGTATACGTTGTTGTTTTTTGCATATATGCACCATCTCCAGCCCCTTCATGGATCACTGCCTTGCCATGGCGAAGGGGCTTGAATAACTCAGAGAAGCTATGAACTATGCCGAGCAGGGCACCCAAGATGAACAGGTCATAGTGGAGAGTTTTGACCAAACGTGATCCACCTGGAGGAGGAACCAGAAAGCCACTCCAGTATCCCTGCCAAGAAAACTCCATGGACAAAGACAACAGGCATATAAAAGTTATGACGCTGGAAGATGAGCCCCTCAGGTTGGAAGGTGTCCAACATGCTACTGAGGAAGAGCGGAGGACAGGTACAAGTAGATTCAGAGCTGATGAACCGGCTTGGCCAAAGCCGAAAGGACACTCAGTTGCGGATATGCCTGGAAGCGAAGGGAAAGTCCAATGCTGTAAAGAAAAATATTGCATACTCCAATACTTTGGCCACCTCATGAGAAGAGAAGACTCCCTGGAAAAGACCCTGATGTTGGGAAAGATGGAGGGCACAAGGAGAAGGGGACGGCAGATGACATGATGATTGGATAGTGTTCTCGAAGCTACCAGCATGAGTTTGACCAAACTGCGGGAGGCAGTGGAAGACAGGAGTGCCTGGCGTGCTCTGGTCCATGGGGTCATGAAGAGTCGGACACGACTAAATGACTAAACAACAACAACCATCTCCAGAATGAAATCCCCACGCAAGATGTGTATCAACCGTACAGTCCTACATTACCTGTTGCATTATGGAACTGTGGCTTGCTACAGCTATAATGCCATGTCTTGCTAGTTTTCAAATTACAGGAAAGAACTGTATGCCAGAATACCACTCCAAATTTTGTCGCATGAAATGACAGTGCAGAAAATGCCATGGTTTTCTGTGTTGACATGGTGGCAAGCAGAATTTTACTGGAAGCAGGTAACACGGAAATGAACACTAAACTTCCTTTAGATTCTGCTAGTTTTCAAGAAGCAGGTTTGTGCGTTGAGCCCCCAAACCCCCGCCCATGGAAATAAAGACACCAAGGAGACGGAATTTAGTTTAAAGGTTAATGGGCAAATTTAGGCCTCAAACTTATTGAATACAGAAGTGTGACTGGTATTGGCTTAGGCATTGGTATCTAATGACTATAACTGGCTCCTGCCCACCCAGCAGGGAGCCTGCAAAGGGTAAACTACCAGCAGAGGGAGCGCCATCAATGTATATTGACTGGAGCTCACCCCTGGGGTTCCCGGGGGTCCTGGCACGGCCCTAGCCCCTCCCCAGGTGTTGTACGAGATCCAGACCCCCAGATGCCTTTAACGGAATACCCCATGAAATGGAGGGGCAGGTGATGGCTGCACCTCCCCTCCCCACATTCTGCTAAACCAATGCCTAACCGCCAAACCTTACAAAGTTGTGACTATTGCTGAGAGCAAAAACCAAGCAAAAACCAAGTGGCCACTGCCAATTTGTAACATTGGACAAAATTCCTACCCAGCCCCTGTCCCAAAACAGGTGACCAACCAAAGTCCAAAGCAAGGCCAGACACCATCCTAACAACAGGGCGGGTGTTTGGCAGCGCGAAGCAAGAGGGGTTCCTCACATTGTGCTGCCGCTTAAAAACAAAGCCCCAAATCACGCCACCAAGCCGATTGGCCAAGAAGCGGTGGCGCAATTATAATACCACCGGCCCAGGTCGGGGCAAAGCCGGGGAGGGGAGTCCCGGGGCCGCGTACAACATGGACCCTCTGTGAGGAGGATCCAACTTTTGTCATGTGAAAGAGAATATAAAATACGGGAATTATCCGGTCAAGAAACATCATGAAAATGGACTAAAATGGTGTCTGAATGTAGCCTGACTCTTAGATTCCAGAATTCGTTCACTACACATTTACATTCTGGATTCTCACTCACGAGGAGAGATACCTAGATGTTATTGCCATCTACAGTTATATGCCAAAGCATGCATATTTCCGTGATGCATGCGTCTGGCAGCGACATATACTTTCCAAGCTCAGGAATATTGGCATGTCTCTCCTGCTGATTCTGCAGTACAATCGAGCACTTCTGCACTCTCAGAGATGCCTGTTTCTCTTTGGCTTGTCTCTCACAGAAGAGGTTTTAATCCCTGGAGACCTTTTGAAAAGATTAGTGGGCAGGCAAGGGTTTCTGATCAATATTCCCTTTTCCCTTAGCAGACACAAGCGTGCAAGGCTGGGCTGTGTGTGAGGTATGGCTGAGTGTTTAATGGCACAAGTAGTTGGCTATGCAGTTGCTCGCATTACAAGCTTCTAATTCATTACTTAAGTAAAGGTCTCTAAGAAACAGAACCCAGAAAATAAAAGAGCATCTTTCTGTTCTTTTCTTGGTGCCGCAAAGAAAACACATCTTACTGCAGGTCAGAAAATATATGTGCCCAAGCAGATTTCAGGTATTCAGGTTTATTAGTCTGCTGATGTTTCCCGTAATCATAGACATGTGAATTTAATTGCTTTTGTGTGGCACTTCTTGAGTGTTTCACATATATTTCATTGTCATGGAAATCCTTATAATTGCCCTGTAAATACACCAGTATTATTATCTCAAAGATGTAGTTGTAGAGGTTAGCTGAGGAAGCCAAGACTGAGAGACATTACTGTTGCATCATGCTG
This sequence comes from Podarcis filfolensis, assembly GCF_964270895.1. Classification (NCBI taxonomy): domain Eukaryota; kingdom Metazoa; phylum Chordata; class Lepidosauria; order Squamata; family Lacertidae; genus Podarcis; species Podarcis filfolensis. The sequence goes on from NC_139610.1 coordinate 14,832,301, forward strand.
CAATAAGAATAAAAATAGTGCAGTATTGGGGGGGGGCACAAGAAGACTGTAATTTGAAATGCTCTGGGTGTTCTATCCTTTAATCATTTTTCAACACAGACCTGAAAAATCTTCCGAGAACAAAATGGACTGCTTCCATCTCCTGAGAGGTTCATTATTGTCTGTCTCTTTTGAAGGCCACAACAAAATTTAACCTAAGAACCTCCATCTCTCTTGATGCAGCCAATCAACAGTTGCTTTATTCTTCCATTCTTTGCTGAGTGAGCAGCTGACGTCTGGAATCCTACCAGCTATGTTGGATACAGTCCTGAATTTACTTCCCACCAGACAATCTTCATTGTCTCCTACAAAACTGGCTGCTAGCCTGAATGAAAAGAAAGATGGGGCTTTATAAGTGCTGTGAAATCACTGGAGCTTGAACCTTTCAGAAATGTTAATGGAGGTGTTTACTGGGGAGCACAGAGATGTTGCTAGCTGCCGTTGTAAGGATTGTGTTGTGTTGTTACTATTGCCTCTACTGTCAGTTGGAATGAGCGGGATTTCATTGCTCTGAAATTTAGAGTGAACCTACATCAAAAAAACGAAGATCATGGCAACTGGTCCCATCACCTCCAGGCAAATAGAAGGGGAAGAAATGGAGGCAGTGAGAGATTTTACTTTCTTGGGCTCCATGATCACTGCAGATGGTGACAGCAGCCACGAAATTAAAAAACGCCTGCTTCTTCGGAGAAAAGCAATGACAAACCTAGACAGCATCTTAAAAAGTAGAGACATCACCTTGCTAACAAAGGTCCGTATAGTAAAAGCTATGGTTTTCCCAGTAGTGATGTATGGAAGTGAAAGCTGGACCATAAAGAAGGCTGATCGCCGAAGAATTGATGCTTTTGAATTATGGTGCTGGAGGAGACTCTTGAGAGTCCCATGGACTGCAAGAAGATCAAACCTCTCCATTCTTAAGGAAATCAGCCCTGAGTGCTCACTGGAAGGACAGATCCTGAAGCTGAGGCTCCAATATTTTAGCCACCTCATGAGAAGAGAAGATTCCCTGGAAAAGACCCTGATGTTGGGAAAGATGGAGGGCACAAGGAGAAGGGGACGGCAGAGGATGAGATGCTTGGATAGTGTTCGCGAAGCTACCAGCATGAGTTTGACCAAACTGTGGGAGGCAGTGGAAGACAGAAGTGCCTGGCATGCTCTAGTCCATGGGGTCACAAAGAGTCAGACACGACTAAACAACAACAACAACAACAACAACCTGATTTCTAACTCCTGGACTGGAATGCAGATCTGGATTTAGTTCACAGGTTGACAAACCCTCACCTGGCATGGTTGGAGGGCTGCTGCTACAAGCACAGCTGCAAAGCAGCCAATAGGCCTTGTATCACATGCACTGGCCCAAGAGGAATAATTATACCTCATGATGTCCATGAACTCATGAGCAGCCTTGTTGCTGCGGTTTCAGAAACAAAGAAAAAATGAGCAAAAATCCTTTGCTGCATTGTATCCCAATTGTAAGTCTCTGCCCTGCCCTCGCACTCCAATAAATAGAAATTCCCCATTCGCCACTCAGATGGCTGAAAATCAGCCAGTCGGCAGGCTTCCATGCTATTGGATTAAGCTCAGAGTACTTCCTCAGATCAATTTGATATTGATTTTATTACTTTGTTTGATTTCACTTTAGGGTTCTACTTAGGGTTGCCATACTTCAAAACGTTTTGCCCCCAAAACTTGTTGAACTTTATTTTAAAAAAAATCTCAAGAAAAATGAAGGTATTTAGCTCTTTTTAAGGGGAATCGCCAAAAACCACACTGCTGGCAGACATTGCCATACATCTGGATTTTCCCGGACATTTCAGCCATTTCCACCCGGACACAGTTTTCGATGGCTGATTGCCAGCTATGTCCAGGTGTATGGCAACCCTAACCTTTTTCTTAATCAAAATGGGTGGCATTATTATACTCTTGTGCCTTAGAAGTGTCTTGTTTGTCAGTTTAGATGAAGGAGTGAAGAGTGGCTCTGATTTTAGTTTAGAAACAGTCGCTTGCCTCAATATCAAAAGTTTGGGAAGCGCTGCTCTAGGTATTGACTGATAATGGATTAACAATGGATCACTTCATCTTCTACGGGGAAGCTTATGTAAACAGTGCTGCTGATTGAATTCACCCTCAAGTTTGCCTTCCCAGAAGCTGAAGGAAGTAGTGTGGGGGGGGTGAGAACAAATCTCTTTCCTTAAGTGATATAATAATTTCAAAAATCAAGTATCAGCATTGGCCATTAAAAAAAAATGTTCTGGTGTTGCAGAGGTCATTTCTACAGACATAGTAAATCAATATGTAATAAGCCAAACTACACATTATGTATTCTAACACATTCCAAAAGGATAGCTAGATAAAGTGGCAGTTACCAATTTAAAAGCTTTCTGCCTTCAGGGAATCCTATCTATACCTGCCTGCCTCCTAAGAAATACCTGAGTAGCTCACAGTGGTGATGGGGCAGAGTCGCAGAGTGGCCCAATGTCAGGGACCGTGCTGAGGAGGGATGCACAAATGAGGAATGGTGGAGCCTTCCCCTGCTCTTTATCAGGATCCTGAATCTTCCCAGGAGCAGTGGGACAGTATAGATTTGGAGCAGTGGTTCACAGAGAGACATAGTTCAGAAGACAAAAGTTGGGAAGAACTGGGTGGTGAACAGCTAGGAGAAGAAGAACTGGGACAGAGAGAGTTAATTGACTCTCTCTCTTGCTTAAAAGCCTACATCTGCCCAGCCCAAGGTCGGGTGGCAGCACAGAAAGCAAAGTGGTGGAGAGATCAGGTTGCAAGACGAGTAAGTGATGAGGGTGACTTTTGGGTGGAGGAGTGGGTGTAAACCTTAATTGGGAGCACCTTCACTCCGAGAATGGACTCTTCATTCTTTTGCTGTGATCATTAAAAATCTCTCTCAATGGTAAGAGACTTTATTTGCTTTGTTCTGCTTATCCATGGGCAAAGGGAGGGAGGAACCTGCTTCCCCAAAGCCTGACACCCTCCCAATACCAGCATGTAGAACTCCCTCACTAGTGGGATCCCCCACAGAATCTATGCATGCTACAGAGGATTGCGGGACATAGTCTGGGGCAAATGCTCAGGCCATGCAAGGTATTAGCCAGGCATGCGGAGCTGGGCCTCACCATTATTACCATGAATAAACTGACAGTGTAATGAAGAACACACCCAATGCCACAGGACTGGCATGATGACTTTTGCTTTCAAGGACCCAGTACAATAATAATAATAATAATAATAATAATAATAATAATAAATAATAATAATACCCCACCCCACCTCACCGTGTGTTTGATTTCTGTTTTACGCACTAATCCCAGAACGCAACCCCCATGTAAGCTGAGTGTCACCTGTACGCCAGTTTTCAGTTATCTTGTACTATAAATCAGGGGTGAGCAATGTTGTGCCTACGGGTCTGCCCTTGTGGCTCGTTGGAAGTTGAAACTGCTTCACATGTACTATTACGTTGTCGTTTCTATGAGGATATACGTTTGACTTTTATTACACCTGTTTTGCAAAAGTCCAGGAAAGAATCGGAACACCATAGTTTAAAACTACTGCTAGAGGACAAGAATCCCAAGACTACATTAAATGTAGCTAAATTCTGTGCATCTGCAATCAGTCGCAGGAAGCAAGTGGTATTCCATAGTGACTAAACCCCTAAATGTTATTTACAGGGGGCACGCTAATAATTAATTTTAATTTTTATATTTAAATCCTTGTTATATTCATATTGTCTTTTGTATTTCTGATATATATTTTTATGATCTGTGATATTGTGGGTGTTGACGCTGGTCTGTGACCGTATTAATAAATTCAATTCATTCAATGTTGTGCCTGCAGGCACCCACTAGTAGCAAGCACTACACTCGCAAAAGCTCTCAGTAAATGTCCCTCCAGCCCACCATGCTGTTCATCTTTCATGTTTGGTTGTGGTTTTGTTTTGTTTGGCCTGTCCAGAACAGAAGGGAGAGTGGGTGCCCAGTTCTGCCATCAAATGAACTGTAGCTATGTTGTAATAATAATAATAATAATAATAATAATAATAATAATAATAATAATAGAATTTATATACCAGCCTATACCCAGAGGTTTTGGGGCAGTTATGATGGAAGTACTCAATGTCCAGATATAGTCTGAAAAGAAAACCTTGTTGCTCCTGTGTAGAATGTTGATGGAAGTGTGGAGATGATGGAAACAAACCCCAGGTATTGATACATGTTGTGCTGTGACTTCAAGTGATAAATTAAAATCACTCCTGATATTACGAGTCATGCCACATTCTAATTAAGCAACTTCTGATGTGTGAGCAATTAGTCCAGAGCCAAAATATTACAGTTTTGTGAATTGGATGAAATTGCGTTTCTGTTCTCTTTTTTCTTATGACAGTGTTGTTGCTGTTTATACCCCTGCCATTCTAATCCGAGGAAGCCACATTTTCTCATTTTGCATTGTCTGACAATGCTCTCTAGAAAGCCCCATGTCTGGTTGGGTAAACACAGTGACTTGTGGTGCGATGCAACCGGCAACCATATGTTCATCTGCAGTTGACAACTAGGCGAGCTCACATTATTCTAACTGCTCCTACAGATGGTTATAGCAGGGCTTCTCCTGTTTCCCCCCACTCTCTGTTTTTGTTACTTTGGGATGTTCCCAGACATTTGCAATCTGGTTCATGATGTGCACTTAACTTCCTGAGATCTGAAGAAAGGAGGAGGTAGAGAATGGCATGGCCCAAAGCATTTTTATTTATGACAACATCTTTTCAATGTTCTTTGTCTGCATGAGAGGAAGCACAGTTTCAATTATTCCCTTGAAATGCGGATCAAGCACTCTTGCCAACACACATTCTGTCCTTTCAAACATTTCCCTGTCGCTGAAGTCTATAGACAGCTTAAAAGCTAGGCCTTCTGCCAGGGTTAGTTCAGCTCTGTGCCTTGTAGCTTTCAGATTCAGTTTGTGTTTGTTCAAAGCTGATGTGCAGATACTTCCTAATTGACAGCTCCTGAATTTAACCTGCAACATAAGCGTGGATTCTTTGTTGAGAAATGGGGCTGAGGTAGGAATCAACAAAAAATAATTTTATTTATTTATTACTCAAAATATTTGTTGTTCTGATTGCTTGTCTGATTTCATAGAAAACAAAGAACCTGATTCCTAGTTTGATAGTTCCTCATGAAGACTTCCAAGGTTTGTACATATCATACATGGAGAATCAATATAATGCAACCCTCTGGACTAGGCATAATTGTCAAAGAATTTCACCTAATTCAAAATACAGAATTAATCTGGAGGTCCCTGCTCAGCCTAACATATACAAGGGATTTTGAGCAATACCGAAGAGTTTCTCTGCCTAATGAAATGCTTGGGTCCACATGCAGTAAATATATAGATAATTATTGGCACGGTGCTGGTAAAATAAAATGCTAGAATGCTTCCTTGCATCAGATTCAGTCTGCATGCCAAAAACTGCATGTGTGTATATAGGAATCTCTGAAATGATAGTTTTCTAAGTTTGGGAGGAGAATAGTGTTAGAGTTCTTCAGTGGAATCCCTGATCTGGACCTTGTGTAGAAATAAATTAGCTTTCCACCCCAAGAACGAGTTTCACAACTTTACTGCAGAACAGTCTTGAATACTAGTTACAAAGGATAAATGTTAAAAAGAAACAAAGTAACACATTGGTCTCAAGCAGCAGAAAACGCAGTTCAGTGCTTTAAGTCCTTTACAATGTTCAGTGAACTGTCCTCTCTCTAATCCCAGAGAGAGATCCTAATATAGTACAGTGGTACCTCAGGTTAGAGACGCTTCAAGTTACAGACTCCGCTAACCCAGAAATAGTACCTCGGGTCAAGAACTTTGCTTTAGGATGAGAACAGAAATTGTGCGGTGTTGGCACGGTGGCAGCAGGAGGATCCATTAGCTAAAGTGGTACTTCAGGTTAAGAATAGTTTCAGGTTAAGAACGGGCCTCCAGAATGAATTAAGTTATTAACCCGAGGTACCACTGTACCTCATAAGAGTCTAGCTTCATCTGCCACTGCTGCTGCTAATTTCCTCTTTATCTGTGAGAAATCTGCAGCTTGGATGTCCATTGTTGAGTTATCACGTAGCCTAACCCTGTGAAATGGAAAGCACCAGCCTTCTGTTTTTACCCAGATGAGAGCAAATAAACTGAAGCTCAATCCACAGGCGGCACTGTTAGTGGGTGGTTCCCTAGACTGGATGGATAGGAGATTGCCTGCTCTTGATGGGGAATACAACCTTTCTGAAGGTACTTCTGGAACCATTCTTGTTGCTTGAGGCTCAAGTGGCCTCAGTGGCAAACAGTGCCTTCCATTAACTTCAACTGGTGGCCCTGTCTAATTTATGTCAGGGACATAAATTAGACAAGGGACGCAGGTGGCGTTGTGGGTTAAACCACAGAGTCTAGGACTTGCCAATCAGAAGGTCAGCGGTTCGAATCCCTGCAACAGGGTGAGCTCCCGTAGTTCGGTCCCTGCTCCTGCCAACCTAGCAGTTCAAAAGCATGTCAAAGTGCAAGTAGATAAATAGGTACCGCTCCGGCGGGAAGGTAAATGGCGTTTCTGTGCGCTGCTCTGGTTCACCAGAAGCGGCTTAGTCATGCTGGCCACATGACCCAGAAGCTGTCTGCGGAAAAAATGCCTGCTCCCTCGGCCAATAAAGCGAGATGAGCACCGCAACCCCAGAGTTGTCCATGACTGGACCTAATGGTCAGGGGTCCCTTTACCTTTACCTATGCTCTGATAACCTCTATAATAGATTACTGCAATGCATTCTATGTGTGCCTGCCTCTGAAGATGGTTCAGAAACTTCAACTGGTTCAGAATTCAATGGCCAGGTTGCTCACTGGTTTGAACTTGTAACATCAACCCTGGTCTGAGTGCACTGGCTGCTAGTTAGTTTCTGGGTCCAATTTAAAGTGCTGCAATCATCACCTGAGACACTTCATCAACTGTCTCCTCCACAAGAGGTCCACAGGGTGTCAATATGAAAACAGGCCTTTTCTGTGTTGGCTCCCACTTATCCCCATTACTCTTGGGATACTCTCCCCAAGAATAATTACCTGGGGCCTTCCTTACATATCTCTAGGCACCAAGCAAAAACATTCCTCTTCTCCCAGGGAATTAAACCATCTATTAAGTGGGGTGGAGGGTATTGCTTTATTTGCTACTATGTTATGTATTTTTATGTTTTTACAATGTAAACAACCTTATGCTCCTCCAGTAAGAGGCAGGGCAGAAATTTAATAAATGAGCAAAATACAATATAGAGTGGAACTGCTCCCTTAATGTAAACTACTCTGCTTTGCAAATGGAAACCTTTACTTAAGTTGTAACTCTGATGCGTACAGATGTTACATTTTATGCATATTAAACTTATAACGTCAACAAATACATCCACTGAAATCAAGTTCAGTCCATTGCATTCAATGGGTCTATTCTGATTAAAACTAATGTTTTACTTTACCCAGGGAGTCTTTGATGGCATACGAGAACAGTCCAACACAGGACGGCTGAGATTTTTGTCATCTGATGCTGGAAATTCTTGTATTCTGAGGCTGGTGTGGCATCCTGTAGTCTTAGAACTGGGTCGGCTCAGGCCATTGCCTATATTTCTTGTTTTGTGATGTCAAGTTAGGATACATCTTTTTCCTCATGCATCTGGAGATGCCTGATTTAAATAATTAGTTACTTCTTCTTCTGGACTATTGTTTTATGATATTCATTGGTTTTATGGTTTGTATGAAATATTGCTATGCTGTATTTTCATTAATTGTGTGCTTTCAGGTGGAAGGGTGGGTTACAAATTCTTCAACTACTACTCTTAATGATGATAATGATATCTGAATGATAATGAAGTGGCTCTCTGTAGTTTGGATTTATCACACCGGTAAACCAATTGTTCTGGATTGCGGATTTAGGTGATCTACCTCCATATTCTCTAATGAGCTTTTGCTATATTTCAAGGCACATATATTTTTATTCAGAAAATTGCTTATTCCAAAACTTGGTTATAATTGTTCTTGTGATTTCTAAGCTATGGTAAACACATATATTAAGCGGTTATGTGTCAAACTTCATCAATATCATTTTCTGGTAGGAAGTTATTGATGACTAAAATTAAGTTGTGCAAGCACCACTGACATCATCTTATGTCAAGCAAATAATCTTTGAATCATTTTCTACCCTGATAAACATAGAAGACAGTCAAAATCATTATGAATCTATGTACTTGCCAGTATGCTTTGCTGAAACAAAAAAAGGGGAACGATTCATTTTGAAGCACCAAATGTTCTGTATTAAACTGTTTCTTTTAGCGTTCCAAATATTATGGTAGCTGACTGAAGGGAAAAGGAGGAATGTGTAATGCTGTTGCTAATATATCAGCCAGACGTCAATCACTAAGAAAGGTCATACACAGTTAATTTAAAACAAAGGCTGTGAGTGTACATTTGGTTGTGAATTTTTTTTGGGGGGGGATGTTTTCAGTCTCCTGAAGTATACACATAAAGCACACCAATCTTCACTCACCATTTTGGTTCCTAGTCAAAAGCTCTTTGTTGCATTCAGGTCCTGATCGTGAGTTTCCCTATGCTGGACTAGATGAGCCTTTGGTCCAATGCAGTAGGACCCTTCTCATGGTTTTAGATTGGGTGCTGCCTCTGTGCCATTAAAAAGAGAGAGTACTATTTCACTTACTGTCCTTTCTACATGATCCCAACCAATCTGTGATCGTATAGTTCACTCTTAAAAATGGTGCATTTTAGAGCCAGCTACCTGTCTAAACCTTGGCAAGCTTCATTAAGTAAGCTGCATTTCCAAGTAATGCCTTTTGCTGCCCTGGACAGGCATTCTTCTTCTTCTTCTTCTTCTTCTTCTTCTTCTTCTTCTTCTTCTTCTTCTTCTTCTTCTATCACTCGTAGCCGAGTAAGATTGTCTTCCATGAGCACGGTCTTAGCAGTGAGTCCATAAGTGACTGTGGATGCCAATTCTGGATCCACACATCCTTCCACAGTGGGGACATAGGTTTCCGGGCAGGGGTTGATCATGGTGAGGGTTTGCCAAACGTGCATTCCTCTTAGTACGTTTCTCCCTTGCGTCCTGAGTTCGAGTGTCTTCAAAGCCCATGATACCTTTGGTAAAGGCTGTTCACCAATTGGAGCACTCACAGGCAAGTGTTTCCCAATTGTTGGTGTTTATACTACATTTTTTTTAAAAAAAATTGCCTTGAGATTAGTCTTTAAACCTCTTTTGTTGACCACCAGCATTATGCTTTCCATTTTTAAGTTCAGATTAGAGTAGTTGCTTTGGAAGACGATAATCAGGCATCCGCACCACATGACCATTCCAATGAAGTTGATGTTGAAGAATCATTGCTTCGACACTGGTGATCTTTGCTTCTTCTAGTACACTAGTTCACCTGTCTTCCCAAGTGATGTGTAAAATTATAGGGTTCCATACACATTATTATAGGGTTCCATACTCAGATAGACTTTGTATTTGTAGTTTTGTCATGACCTTTGACTAGTACAATAAAGCTTACTTACTTCCTAGTTAATGTGATGGAGCCAATTCTGAGTGTTGACAATGAATTCTGCCGTATTGGGTGGCTATTTTTACCTGTCTATATATTCCAAACTTTCAAAGTAGTAGAAGGAGGGGCCACTTTTCATAAGTGGTAACAACTTCCATACAAAAGAAAAAGAACTCAAGTCAGATACAATGAATCAATAAATGCCTAATAGGAGAGCAGTATCACATAACTATTTCTGAGGCCAAGTACTGAATTAGATCAAATTGAATGACATCATAATATTTAATAGTCAATGAGCTCTAGCTGTGTAATGACATCATTGAGGTCAAGCAAAGTCAGCTGAGAGAACAAGTGTCAGCAAATTTTTTTTTACAAAAAGTGACAAAAATCATCAACAGAAGGCTTCCCGCTCCACCCCAAAAAATGTCAGGAACACTTCTGCACATACATGTGTGTATGTGATTAAATAGATAGATACATAAATATATAGGTGGAAACTCCTAGGGGCCAAGGTCTCTTTGTCAAATGTAGTGTGAAAAAGCATATCAACCATTATGTTCTTGAATAATCATAATGTTAGGCATTATCTATCTAATACATCTGACTGGTGTACAAATATGTACACATTGGAAGATCTGATAATGTAATCCCTGGCATAATGTTGTGCTAAATCAGTTTGTGAGCAAAAGGGCAAAGGGGATTTGTGCTGAAGTTTTGCTGTTAGAAGCATTTGAATATAAGTGTAGTGCTCTGCATTTAACAACCCAGCAAGAGTGCCCACCAGGTCACAGGCCAGGGTGAAATATTGTAAATGTTTATGACTTTGCGCTGCTCTTCACCAGCTCTTTTAATAACCCTTCCGGAAAGGTTAAGTCAAGTAATCTACTCCGGGATCATAGCAGGCTTCATGAATGCCCAAATCCATATTGTGACCTCCAACATGGAATAAGTGATGAGGTCCCAGCACTTCAAGTGCATTAATTTTAGACATCTCCTTTTTTCTACATCACTTTCCCCCCAAAAAATTTGAAATTAAAAGTATCTGAGAATAGACTGCACCCAATACATGTTGCTAGGTGGATAAAATGATTGATTGATTGATTGATTGATTGATTGATTGATTCTTGGGTTTATTTCTGTATTGATATATTTTAAATCAATTGTTCTTAATATAAAATAATCACTCTTGAGATGACTAAGCATTGCATATGTGAATGAGCTTTACTAAATCTTGTCTCTGTTTTCATTTAGGCTAATATAGGTATTAGTGGTTCAGCTAGTAATATTTTTGGACCAGCTTGCAAAGCTAATGGAAAGCTGAATAATTTTACTGAACACATACGAGACTGTGCTTTAAACTGCATGAGAGACTCAGCAGTTCTGGATCTTCTTGCTGGGTAACATGAGAAGCTGTGGACAACATGGAAGGAAGGCTTCCACTATGCCAGTGTGAACTCAGTTTTATGAGGGTTAATGCTGGTTACAAGTGTGACTGAGGAGTTCTGCCTTGCTGTTATTGTATCCTCCCAGCTGTGACTCCAGAAAACTCCATTCTATCCAAGATATGTGCAAAGCAAGGGCTCAGGCAAGGAAGGCAAATGAAGTACCACTTTGCTTATGCTGATCTTGGTTAAAGGAGCCAGGGAAATAGTCCCGGCCCCAGAGTGTGTTAGGAGCTTGTCCTACACTCAAGTAGGACCCTGGCAGAGACACATGCCCAACTGGCATGTTCTCTCCCACTGGCCGATCGTTCAGGAGCTTCAAAAGCTTTCTTCAGCCTGAACATCACAGCAACCGATGCCAACAGACATCGACACACTTAGGGATCTGCAGAGCCTTCACAGCTTCTGTGACAAACCTCAGGAACTCAGCATTTGGGCTAATCTACGTTATTTACATATAAACACAAACGGAGCACTGCAACATGGCTCCCTCTCTCTCTAGCATTAGACAGCAAAGAGAAAGAAGAAAGAACAATAGTCCCACCGGAACACGCTAACACAAACATGCTGTCTCTGTCACTTCCCACTCTGTGGAGTCAAAACATATACCGTCATGTGAAAGACAACACTCCCATGACTGTAATCATGGAGCAGGAATTCTAACACAAATGCCTTTTTGCCTTAACTCTAAACTAATGAACGAATCCCAGGCATTTCCTTGTTTGGTCATCTCAGAGCCCCGTTGGAGGAAGCTGCAAGCCTGGAAGCATCACCCAAGAGAGGTAGACAAACTGGCCCTCATTGGAATGGCTTTAGGATGAGGAGTCTCTTGCAGGGATTTTCACATGGTACTTCCCTTTGCACATAACATTCATTCATTCTCTGAACTTGCTTGACCTGAAAGTCCAGGGCGGGACCACATCAGCACCTTGGCCAGCACCCTGGAACATTCCCCTCCCTTCGATCAGTTTCCCTTTTTTTTCTGGGTAGACTTCTCCCTATAGGACACAGCCTTTAAGAATTTTTTCTCCTTTTAGTTCATCACAGAAAAAGACCTGGGGTGGGCTCAAGATAGGAGAGGGTTATGAGTGCACATGTACATCTGGCACGAGGTGTAGGGTAGCAAAAGTGAGAAGAGCCCATGAGGAGCAGCTCCTGGGTGGCCTTTGGAGACTGGAGTTCTAGGAGACAGGAATGGGGACCGCAGAGTCTGGACTGAAGGAAGAAGTTGAGTGGAGACCAGATGGAGTATTGCAGGTAGGGTTGTGGACTGCCAGAGAGGCAGAAGAAAACGAAACACTGGATTGGGAAGTTCCCAACCACATTCCAGGGTTTTCCCCTTCTGCTTCCAGGGCAATCTCCCCCACCCCTCCCCATTTGCCGCCCCCTGAAATAATCCAATTGGGAAGCCTAGGAATGGATATAAGTAATTTCTTTGGATATGGAAAATAGTAGAGTGATGAAAGGATGGGTGTTTAAGAAAAAATGGAGAATTTTTCCAGTCTGAAATATGGATTGAAGACAGAGCTATAGTGATTCACATAGGGGCCTCTGCTAACTCAACAGAATCCCCTCCCCCACTGCCACACCTGAAATGGGAATAAATTGTGTAAAGCAAAGGTCTCTTCTGAGTGTGAAAAGAGGATCATTGCAATTTTTTACTGTGGTGGGCTACAATTGCCATCGCATCACATTCCAGATCTTGATCTTTCTGTGTGAGAAAGAGAGAGACAGTATGTGTTTCTGTCAGAGGCTGGGAAAGTTAATCTGTTTTGTGCTAGTGGCTCTACTCCCCATTTCTGCGAGATTGCCTTATATGTCAGACAGGTAGATTGGCACAGGTGATCTTGTATTTTGATATTCATGTTTTGTTTTTAAACAAGCAACTATGTTTTGTGGCACTTTAAAGAATGACAGATTGTATCATGGCATAAGTGTTGGTGAGTGGGATATGTAGATAGTGAGATCAGAAGGAAATTAAACACATGTAGTACTGACTGGCAATTGCATTATTAATACTGGATGCCCACAAGAGCAGTTCACAACAAGCATAGATTACATGGTCCTCTGTTGTTCCTTTTGAGGTGTTAATGGCCAGGACACATGTGCTGTGACATCACTGGGACCCACCCCTAGATCTCAGGTTTGGCCCATGAAATCTCATGGTCAGGGATGCTCCTGACCTAACAGCCCAAGACATGGTCTTGAGAATTATGTATCAAATGTATATTTTGAGATAAAATATAAAGGTAAAGGAATGTGTTGAGAAACATATATATATATTTAAAGGGTAAAGGGACCCCTGACCATTAGGTCCAGTCGTGGCTGACTCTGGGGTTGCGGCGCTCATCTCGCTTTATTGGCCGAGGGAGCCAGCATACAGCTTCCGGGTCATGTGGCCAGCATGACTGAGCAACGGGAGCTCACCCCATTGCAGGGATTCGAACTGCCGACCTTCTGATCGGCAGGTCCTAGCCTCTGTGGTTTAACCCACAGCGCCACCCATGTCCCCTTATATATATTTAGGAATGGATATGTTCAGGAGAAAATATGTTTTAAAATCATATTTAAGTTGCTATTTAATTGCAAACGTTCATGTGAATCTTTTTGAAACACAACAGCAAGCCAAATAAACCTCAGGTTTATGTGGAGCATGATTGCAACACAGACTCAAAATAAATTGATTTGCCCATCCCTAGGCATGCATGCTAACCATACATATCCCACTGCTATAGGTATTAAAAATAACCAAAATGAATGTCCTTATTTCTGTTAAATATTTTAAATATAAATTCAAATTTATCCAAGAGCATCTCATGTTGAAGATCAGCCCTTGCTGCCGCCACCCACTAAAATGTGACACAATGTCGCAGTGGTTCTTCCAATTTATATGGCAAGAAGCAATCATTACAGGACTTCCCCCTGAAACATATTTTCCAGCTCATGTTGCTTTCCTCAGACAGTAATATTCCATTCCACAGCCCCTATTTATAGAAAAACCCTGTTGCAACACTCCTCAGCATCAATATCATTTAATTTCAAGTTTGGGGGTGGACAGAGAGAAGCATTACCAATTAAAATTGCCAACCAGAAATATTATATGACGACCCAATATAGGCACGCCACCTATTCAAAATGGATGTGCTTAGGGCAGTCTGGAAAAATTCAAGCTTCCGCCTCTGGGGAAAATGTAAAAGAGTTTAGTTTGTGGCTAAATAAGAAAAGAGAGACAGTCCCAAATCCTATAAGGGCCCAGCATATTTCTTGAGGAAATAATGAGGCGTATTGCCTCAAGCAACTATTGCTCCCAAATGGCTATTAATTCATTAATCCCCAGGAAATGCCTTAGGCAGCCAGCACAAGCATTTCTCTGTACCAGACTTATAGGCATCCTTTCTGGAGCCTGAAAGAAAAGTCTCACTTCTCGCCGATGTGTGCAACCTCTCCCTTTATTTCTATGGCCATACCTTTACCACCTTCCCACAAACTGGCTTCCAATATCTCCGGTGGTTTGGATCTCCATGCAGATGCAAATGTTCGTTGCATATGCAAATCATCATTACATTTGCTTGTGCATCCATTTACCACTAAACAAAAAACCAAAACGAAAAAAAGCCCAAAGATGCCCTTGTGTAACTGCTCATTGGTTTACAGCTCCATCGTTTATCCTGAGAGTCATATCTAAACAGTACAATAAACCCCATTTTGGCAACACGGTGTCAAAATCCATTACTGAGGATGAAGCAACAATCTGTATACAACCATTTACTCAGATCAGCAAGTCTGAGTAAGGGACAAGGTCTATCATCTGAAGCACTCTGTCCTAATGATGCAAGGAAAATTCCCTGACTGGTGTGACTGGTCTACTTTCAGTTTACTCTTTGAATGGTGGGAGGCAGCACCCAGCATCCTTGGGCAACTGCCAGGGCTCAAGCTCCACAGAAAGGACCACTAGTGATTATACTTGTATACTGGGTTCCATAGCCATATATTTGATGGCAGTGGCTGGCACTGAAAAGCCTGCTAGATTGATTTTCCAGGCAGGTAAGATTCATGGTTAGGAAAACAGACAGGTGAGCCCACCATCATAGGAAAGGGAGGCAGCAAAGGGTACTTTGCTGGGAGATCCTCTTACCTGTTCCTTTGGTCAGAGATAGGTGGCGGCGTAGTAATTAAATTCCTGCCTGACATCTCTCTGATACAACTCAAGACCTAAGACCTGATGTGCACTGTGATCTGAAATTAGCTTTGAGTGGCAATACCCTCCTGTCAATTAAAGCCAACATTTATAACATACACTCCAACATTTTTCTGATGAAAATAGGGACATCCTATTCAATAATAATAATAATAATAATAATAATAATAATACCTCACGCATCTGACTGGGTTGCCCCAGCCACGCTGGGAGGCTTCCAGCATAAAAACATAAGACCACTGGCGAAGCGTGGGTTGTCAGCACCCGGGGCAAGGCAAGTAATTTGCGCCCCCTAACCCATGGATTTGCGCCCCCTAACCCTAACCCCCAGATGTTGCGCCCGGTGCGGCCGGCCCCCCCTGCACCCCCACGCTACGCCACTGCATAAGACAACATTAAACATTTAAGAAAACTTCCCTATACAGGGCTGCCTTCAGATGTCTTCTAAAGGTTGTATAGTTACTTATCTGCTTGACTTGGAGATCACATAACTCCATACTTTCCAACATTTCTCCTATGAAAATAGGGACATCCTACCATACCTGTCAACATTTCTTTGATGAAAATTTCCTAAGATGTCCTAAGAAAAAGCAGGACATTTGTGATCAAATCAGAAATCCGGAACTGTCCCTGGAAAATAGGGACACTCGGAGGGTCTGAAGTAGTATATGCTCCATTGCAATACATGTATTCTTCCTTCCTTCCTTCTACATATTCTTCCTTCCCACTTTTCATGCAGAAACTTCAAATGAGGAAAGAAAAAAGTTTTAATATTTATGTCTTACATCTCTTTGCCTGATTGTGTGCTACATTTTGAATGTAGAATGCCTTTTTTCATTCTATGCATGTTGAAAATGTGAATCAAAGATCTAAAATTAAGCCAGTGTCAAAGATCAAACTCGTCCCCTGTGGCAGAAATGCTCAGGGATGACTTAATGTTGGGATTAAAACTGCAACATTGTCAGGAACTGAATGGAAGCATTCAGGAAAAATGCTATCCCATTACATTGACAAGAGTTCAGTTCTCCCATACAAAAATATTTCAAGAAACCACCTGCTTTCATCTTGGTCCATATAGGTCATTCATTTATATTATTAATTGTCCCTTTTACACTCTTTAACACAATGGCCCTGTTGGAATCAGGCTCAAACTGGAACAGACAATAAGATCTGTGGCTGTTTTCTCATCTCATCTCATTTTTATTTTTATTTTTAATCAGTCACAGAGGTGTAGGGATTGATTCAGAAAATATTTGTAGTATGGGAAAAGAGAAGTTTAACTCTTCACACTACACTGGTTTTGTGACGAAACACTCATTGCTATTTGCTCCATTAGGTAAAACATATATACAATGTTAGCAAATAACTATTACAGGGAGATGATTTTCACTGGGGGGAAATGGCACTGGAGGAAAAGGCCTATCATTTTCCCACAATGCTGTAGTCTAAGTACAAGTCACGATCACTTCTGAGTGCCCTGTGGCAACTGTTTACCAAAATGTAACACTGGAACGGAAATGGAAATCCAGTCAATGATCCATTATCTCATCTAGTTAGAAACATATAATCATAACATTGGAAGAAACGTGGGAGGTCATCAAGTGCAACCCTCAAATAGCCAATGATTTGAACTGTTCATAGAGTCTCTTGAGGGTTTTCCTCAGAAAACAGCTATAACTCATATGTCTGAAAGGCATGGACATATGTGAGAGAGAAAGAGGAAGAGAGGCAACCCAAATTCAGTTCACTTTTAAAGGTGAGCTCACCTAATCACCACTTTATGAAACAATACATGAACTGAAACACAGCCATTCCTTGATATTCACACTCCTGTGACCTTTTCAGTGCAGTTCTCCAGGTACGCCACCTGTAGAAAAATGCATATACCAGGATAACATGTGCATGAACATGCATTATATTAGGGGAAATAGCATGAAAACATGTATTATAATACACAAAATTGCAAACAAACATTTGGAAGAAATTTCACTAAAATGCAGATGAATTTTCATGTGGACGTTTTTATAGATATAAAAAATTGTAAACAGATGTGGATATGAGGAAAACATAAATTAAGAGGGGGGAAAATGAGAAATGTAGATAAACTGAAACTGACATATGAACCTATCCCTACTTGGGAATATTTTTTCTTCTATAGGGTGTTCAACTGAGCATATGCATCAGAATACATTCCTTGACTCATTCTTAATAATTCTGCTTGTTATTTTATAATGAATGAATGAATGAATGTGATCACTTCCCTTGAAGATTTTTGCTTGGCTTTCTACAATTGCTTTGGTGTTCTGCCTCTACAGGAACTTTCATGCTTTGAATGTTGTTTTAGGTGATTTTTAGGTTGCAGCTATCCTGAAAAAATTATGAATTGAAAAAAAAAAATTGAATTATGGTGCTGGAGGAGACTCTTGAGAGTCCCATGGACTGCAGTCAATCAAACCTCTCCATTCTGAAGGAAATCAGCCCTGAGTGCTCACTGGAAGGACAAATCCTGAAGCTGAGGCTCCAAATCTCTGGCCACCTCATGAGAAGAGAAGACTCCCTGGAAA
Organism: Podarcis filfolensis; assembly: GCF_964270895.1. Taxonomy (NCBI): domain Eukaryota; kingdom Metazoa; phylum Chordata; class Lepidosauria; order Squamata; family Lacertidae; genus Podarcis; species Podarcis filfolensis. The sequence continues at coordinate 14,850,104 of NC_139610.1, forward strand.
AGACCCTGATGTTGGGAAAGATGGAGGGCACAAGAAGGGGACGGCAGAGGACGAGATGGTTGGACAGTGTTCTCGAAGCTACCAGCATGAGTTTGACAAAACTGCGAGAGGCAGTGGAAGACAGGAGTGCCTGGCGTGCTCTGGTCCATGGGGTCATGAAGAGTAGGACACGACTAAACAACTAAACAACAACAACAGCAATCCTGGGGGGGGGGTGCATGAACCAAAAGTTCTGCTAATTTTCTGCTGAAAAATCCAGCCAGGTTTTCCCTCTTAGCTACCAGGCTACTGGCCTTTAGCCAGCCAAACCTGGGCCTTTAGCCTGTACATGATCTCGCCATTCTGCCTTCAGCCTGCCTGATTCTTGACTCTGAATCTTCAGTTTCCTTCTGTGTCTGCCTGTAGCTGAAAGCACTTGTCCGTCTTTGAACATAAGCAGTTGACAGAAATTTTGTCAGCCTTATTGAACATATTTCCTTTCCCTCAAGGAATCAAATTAGCACTGAATTTGGTTTTAGGAATTTTTTGTTCTTATTTTTTGGCAACAGCAGGCCACGGGCAGCGTTAATACTTACCAATAGTGTATGATTCATAATTCAACTTTCAGAATGGAGCCAGTGCACACACATTTGCATAAGCTCATTGGGATGCCAAATGTTTACAGTGATTAATATATTCAAATTGTCTCTTTTTCCACAATTGCAACTAGCCTACATATGCTTGATAAACAACAGGACTTTACTTTAAAATTGCATTAGATGCCAGTTCAAATTCCTTCAATTGTTTCCCCATTGGATTGTCAAACTTGTCTGTTCTACCATTTGTTTTCTCCCCCATCCACCCACTTCACGCCGAAAACGTCTGAATCACTGCCAAATTGCAATTCTGCTCTCTTTGCTTCTCATGCAAACAGTAGAAAGAAATGACATAATCTTCTTCCTCAAAGCCTGGATTCCAAATTTATGGCTCTCGACAAATAAAAGAAAACGGGCTGGGAGCAAGATCTTGAGGAAGAAAGCCGAAGAGATGCATTGTACAGGGATCTCAAGAGCTGAATTGTCAAATACACCATTGTTTAATAAAACACATCATTTATCAAGTGAAAGAGCCTAATAGGACTTGTGTATGCATGGATTTCCCCATGAGTTGTTTTCATGGTAGCTGTTTCTCTCCCCCAAAAAATAAAGGTGGATAGAGGACACTCATACATATTTTTTTGCTCTTCAATCACCATCAATATACCACTCTGTATATTGTAGCTCTGCAGGGGAAGGAGGGGGTCTAACAACTCTTAGGAGGCATTAACAAACTACAGTTCCCAGAATTCTTTGTGGGAAGCCATGGCTGTTTAAAATGGGTATTGTGCTGCTTTGAATGTACAGTGTAGGCGGGGCCAAAGATCCTACCCACAGAGAGGGGATTCAAGACATTCTTGTGCATAGAGCTTGCTCAGGTACCTTTAGCGGTACAAGCCTTCTGTCCACACACCCTATGCATCAAAACAATGGTCAATTTGCCACTCCTTGTATTATGTGGAGTACTCTAACATTTGCATAACATTGCAAACATGTAGAAAACTGGCCCTTGTGGATTTGCCTCTGCATTGGCCTCGTTAATAACACCCCAAGCCTCTTTTAGCCACTTCTGTTAATCTTCGCTGTGAATTAGGGACACGGTTTTGTTGTGTGAGGTGAACAAAAAAATAAGTCACATTTGTTATACACAAACTCAAATGGCAAGGCTCCGCTGATGTCATCACTCAGTTCAGTTTCTTTAAATCCAGCTGAATAAAGACTGAAATTGGCTCAAACCAACATCCTGGATGAGCTGCTAATTTGACAAGTTCAAGTCTATTTAAAGGAAGGCAATATATTTCCACACGATCCTCCTTTCCTCACTACTACTACTACATTGTGCCATAAATGAAATTGCATGCTTAAAGTTTCACAATAAAATAAATAAAAGAGACGATTCCAAAGGCTTTCCTTTCATTTCGTTTGAGCCATTAACCAAGTATAGCTGCTATCTTCACTGGCAGAAGCCTTGCAGTTTCTAGTGTTTGTGATGAATAGATAGCTTATATTTGTTACTATTATTACTTATTTACTATTCATTATATCTGTTATTTGCTTTCCTTACAAAGTGACTCAATGTGACTTACAATACAACAATTTTAAAAGAACTATAAAAACATAAAAGCTTGTAAAGAACATATCACAAAAAGCAAAATTCAAAGTTAATGTGAGAAAGTGGATTCTTCTTAGGCAAAACAGTTGAGGGGGAAAAGTTGACTTTCCTCGGGAGAAAAACAGTGTCTCAGTGTTGAATGAGAACCAAGCCAGGCTCAAATCCTCAGTCAGCCATGACATATACTGGATGATCTTTGGCCAGCCACTCTTTTTCATAGTCTGATATTCATCACAAGGTTGTTATTAAGATAAAATGGAAGAAGGTTTGAATAAAAATAAAATAAAATTCAGTACTGGTGAAGTTTCTCAGGTTAATTTCTTGCTGTGATAGGTTGTCCCTGGATTTCGTTTACATCACTATTCCTGCCCTACCTTACCTGTGATGATAAAGTTCAGCTTCATGGCTGAAGGATCAGAGATAGAAAGGTTGGTGGGGGAGATACATATCCTTTGAATTCTTCCATTATTTCTTAAAACAATTATATTGTAGCACCTTGAAGAGTAAGTTATGTATTATGGCGTAGGCTAGTCCTCTAGTTGTTTTGCACTACAACTCCCATCAGCCCCAGGGAGCATTGTCCGTGGTTAGGGCTGGTGAGAGTCCAAAACATATGGAGAGTATCAGTTGGGGAAGGCTGGCATAGGGTTTCAAAATGAAAGCTTGTGCTACCATACATTTCTTGATTCTTAAAGTGAAAGAGGATTCTGTCCTGGTTTTGCTGTAGCAAACTAGCGTGGTTACTCCTTTGGAAATTGTTTCCCCTCTTTTCTGAAACCAAGGGAGGTGGAGAAGTATTTTTCACTGTCTCTGGAACATTTTGTGGAGGCTTTGTTTTTATTATTATTATTAAAGATTTTCTTGTTTTACAGAAGTAAGTGTAATGTCTCTCGGATTTTTTCCATGTAACATTTTTAAAAAATCCATTTCATTTGTTGAGACATTAGGGGGAGGGGGGGAAAGGGGTGGAGGGAGGGAAAATGGGTGGGTGGGGGGTCGGGTGGCAATGTTTCTATTATGCTCAATGTATGTAGGGTTTGGTGTCAGCATTGCTTTTGCTGTTCACTTGTGTTCCTTTGGTGGTGAGAGAGGTTGGGGTTGGCCTAGGGTGTGGTTGTTTGTTTGTGATTGGCTGTGGTGATCTTTGTTTTCGTGTGTGAGTGGGGTGGGTGGGTGTTTTGGATCAGGTTAGCCATATTGATTTGTATGCTGTTGGTGGATTATTGTCATTGTCTTGTTGGGCTGTGTATGTGATAAAGGGGAGCCATACCGGGGTAAAGGCGTCTTCTTCTGTTTGTCCTCGTGTCAGTTTCAGTTTATTGGTTATTTTTCTAGTAGAGCTGTTTCCCATACTATTTGGTACCATTGGTCCATGCTTACTCCTGACAGGTCTCTCCAGTGTGTGGTTATGGTGTTTCTGGCTACTGAAAGTAGGTGGGTTATGAGTTCTTTGTGGTGTAAATGGACATTGTTGTCTTGGAAGATGTTTAGTAGGGCCAATTCTGGGGTGATGTCTAATACTTGCTTAGTTATTTTACATATTTCTCGTGTGGCTGTTCTGGAGGCTTTGTTTAGATCAAACACATAGGATGCAAACCTGAGTTCTCTCCACCACGTGCACCAGCCAAGAACAACAAAATCCCCTCCCAATGTTTTGCAGGAACTACACAGCCTCTGGAACTATCTGAAGGCTACAGACATGGGCTGCCATGTCATGCAGAAGCTGCTGAACTGCTGCCAGCTCAGTGATGACCCTGTGAACTCCACACTGCATTTCTAAGACTTGGAGCGCACAGACTCATGACAGAGCCAGCCACAGGCCAGTGGCGTTTGCATGAAGCCATCACTCATTCCTGTCGCCACAGGGCTCCTACTCTGGTAGCAGAGACTGCTCTCGTGACACTACAGACCTCCCAGACCACCTATCTGGCTTACACTTCTAAAGCTATTATAAATAAATAAGATCCAGGTTCCTCCCTTGCCTCCCAGGCACACACTGAAATCCAATTCAGGGATGTTGCTTGTTTCTGTCATGTCACTGTGCCTGCTTTCTGTACATATTTTCTTGGAAATTTCACAATGAATTATGTCAAATCATCTGCATGGCTTCATCCCAGCAGTTTATTACTTCGAACGATGACGTATTGGATCATATAAAAGAGTAATTGGTGAAAATGCACTATGCTATCTAGAGAATCTGCTTATCTGTTGGAGCGACTGCGGCCGTTTGAATATCTTCTTCTTAAATCACCTTTAAGCCAATGTGTTTGGGTTAGCTGGCCAACAAAATATGTAGATTGCAATCCCCAGTCTTGCATATAGACATGAGATTTGCATTGCCAGCACAGGATTTTCTGAGTACAAAGAGCTCTTTCTCATTCTTTAGAGAACAGGAGGGAAATCCTGCCTATCTTCGTAATCAGAATGAGAACAGTAGAGAAAACAGTTTACCAACAAGGGACATGGTAGTATATGAAAATTGAGTTATCAGCTTATGCATGTGATCTTAACGTATATGGTGCCTTCATACATTTAAACTTGAACTTAGATAGGGCAATAATATAGGGCATATCATACTGTTTGAAATGATGAAACATTTGTGGAACCAGAAATAAAATCCCTAATGTGTAAGATGGGGATATAAATTAAGAGACACCGTAATAACGTCAAAATAATGTAAGATGTGCATAGATAAGAGCTGGCAGGTAAAAGAATAATTGCTATCCTATGTGATGTGGGCATGTTTAATTACATGATGCATTTCAATTCAGCCCAATAATTCTGTGGTTCTTGAGGAGGAAAGGTGTAATTTATATAATAAATGCAGCACTACGTAAGATATGAGTTGTGGTGTGTGTTTGATCCAAGGAGCACAATACCAGAGCTTATAAAAATGATTTGCTGAGGGTTGGGTGTGTTGTGGTGAGAGGGACTGAGAGGGAAGGGAGCAATCCCTGAGAATTGGGTAGGTGCAACCTTTGCAAGCAGAGCTCATACTCATAATGGTTGCCTCCAACTGATTTGCTTGGAAAATCCCCTCACCCATCTTTGATGCCTGAGATGCATGTTTTCAGGGCTTGCCTTATTCATGTGGTTGCAAACTGTTTTGTTTCTGAAGTTTCAATGGTTGTGACCCACCCTGGGACCTGCTGGTGAAGTGCTGCTAATACATTTAATTTTAGTAATAGTAGTAATAATGTGATTTACAATGATCTTTTTTTTTTAAAAAAAGAACTAGACGAAATCATAGAGTATGGATGGGGAAGCTGTGGCCCTTCCAATTTTGTTGAACTACTGCAGCCATGACCATTGAACATACTGACATGGACCAATGGGAGTTGGACTTCAGCAATGTCAGGAGGACAATAGCTTACCCCTCTCACAGATTTATCAAGGACTTGCAGATCAGAAGGTCGGCGGTTCGAATCCCTGCGATGGGGTGAGCTCCCGTTGCTTGGTCCCTGCTCCTGCCAGCCTAGCAGTTCGAAAGCACTTCAAAGTGCAAGTAGATCAATAGGTACCGCTCCGACGGGAAGGTAAACGGCATTTCCGTGCACTGCTCTGGTTCGCCAGAAGCAGCTTAGTCATGCTGGCCGCATGACCCAGAAGCTGTACGCCAGCTCCCTCAGCCAGTAAAGCGAGATGAGCATCACAACCCCAGAGTCGGTCACGACTGGACCTAGTGGTCAGGGGTCCCTTTACCTTTACTATTAGCCATGTAAGCTAAATGGAAACTGCATGAACATAGGGTTCAAAGAGACAAAGAAAATCAACCTGCCTGAGGACATCTCAAAGCCACATGCTTGGCTACTTCTGACAGAAAGCTCGATTAAATGGACAGTTGCCCTTCACACTTTGTATTTTCATATATGTTATGCCTTTTTCAATTTCCCTCCCTAATTTTATGGGGCTGTGACAGAAAATATATATCAACCCAACATAGGCATCCCACATACATTCAAACACTCCCTTTCCTAACAGTGGCTTATAGGAGGGCTGGCATGTGATTACATACTTGAGAACAAGCTAGAGGAAAGCGCTGTGGTCATTGAAAGAGGGATTAACTAATTCATTAAGTCTGGTTTCAGGGAATGAATGTCTAATTTCATAATCTTCTTAAGTGTAAAGGAACGAAAGTCCAGTTTTAGGAATGGTTGCTTTAGTGGATAAAATGTGTTCTCTGTCTTCTACGTATTTACTCTCCAGCCAGTCAGCGAGGCCAGCAGGATTCATTACTACAGAATTACAAAGAAAATAGCTAAAACATAGGAAATCTTAGCTGGATTCTTTATTTTATTTTATTGAAAATTCAGCTCCACACTGTATGTGGACAAGAAGCCATTAATAATGATACAGGAATAAGAACAAAAAACAACAAAGAAAGAGGTCTATTGATTTTTGCTCAGCAAATGATTAACTTGCACTATGGTGAAAGTCATAGCATTCTTAAGAAGAAGGATTTTACTTTAATGGGTTTCTCTTTCATGAGATCTCTCTCAATAATCTTTACATTTAGTAAAATGTCCAAATAAAGAAACAGAGATTACCTATATCAGTGGTTTCCAAATTTCCTGCTCTGAGTAAATCCTGCCCACGTTGCCTTGCCTACTAATGCTTGTGGACTGCAGAGGATCCCAGACAATAGTTTAAGGGGCATACTCAGGTCAGCTGAGACACTAAGCAGACTTCATTGTCACCCTGCAAAAAATCTCTTCCTAAAAACACCTCCAATTCATCCCTGTGGTTCTGTGTTGTAGAAGGAAATTGATACTGTATACAAGTTGTTTTAATTAGATTTCCTTGTCATCACACAAGGACACTGCTGAATTTCTGTGGACTTCCGAAGTTACCTGTTTGAAAACCAGTGGCCTAAATAATGACATTCATTACATACTTTGTTGAACGCCTCAAGCTAATTCTGATGTGTTGTACCACATTTCTACTGAGCCTAGACAGCATCTTAAAAAGTAGAGACATCGCCTTGCTAACAAAGGTCCGTACAGTAAAAGCTATGGTTTTCCCAGTAGTGATGTATGGAAGTGAAAGCTGGACCATAAAGAAGGCTGATCGCCAAAGAATTGATGCTTTTGAATATGGTGCTGGAGGAGACTCTTGAGAGTCCCATGGACTGCGAGAAGATCAAACCGATCCATTCTTAAGGAAATCAGCCCTGAGTGCTCACTGGAAGGACAGACCGTGAAGCTGAGGCTCCAATACTTTGGCCACCTCATGAGAAGAGACGACTCCCTGGAAAAGACCCTGATGTTGGGAAAGATGGAAGGCACAAGCAGAAGGGGACAACAGAGGACGAGATGGTTGGATAGTGTTATCGAAGCTACCAGCATGAGTTTGACCAAACTGCAGGAGGCAGTGGAAGACAGGAGTGCCTGGCGTGTTCTGGTCCATGGCGTTATGGAGAGTCGGACATGACTAAATGACTAAACAACAACAAATGTCCATTCTTGCTCCAGGCCACAGCCGAGTAACTCCAGATTCTCCAGGTTTCCCATTGGGGTATTCATTGTCCATACTCCAAGCACATGCAGAACATTCACAAGGAGGAGGAAATTCCACACAATGGTGTTTGCACGTCTCACCGCTTCCACGTTAGGAATGGAAAAAGCATCCAGGAAGCAAAATGAGGGTAGGGAGAAGTAAACATGAAGTGTTCTGCTCACTGGGGTATTCAGCTGACAGTGAAAGTGGCAGGAGTCAAACTAAGTCTCATATGGACAGGCCAGGTTGTGACAGGTGCTGATACACAAGAGATCAGGGAAATCAGAACTATGGACAGCTACCAGTACTGGTGGAGCTGTCCCTCCCATTAGAGATATAGAGACATCTCTGAACAGAAGTACTCCCTAGCACAATACTTTGTTGTAGGTCATAATAAACTAATGGCCAACTACTACTACTACTACCAGTAGTAATTTTATTATTTGTACTCTGCCCATCTGACTAGGGTGGCCCAGCCACTCTGGCTTCCAGCATGTACAAAAATATAATAAAATATTAAACATTTAAAACTTCCCTATACAGTGGTACCTCAGGTTAAGTACTTAATTTGTTCCGGAGGTCCATTCTTAACCTGAAGCTGTTCTTAACCTGAAGCACCACTTTAGCTAATGGGGCCTCCTGCTGCCGCTGCGCCGCTGGAGCACGATTTCTGTTCTCATCCTGAAGCAAAGTTCTTAACCTGAGGTACTATTTCTGGGTTAGTGGAGTCTGTAACCTGAAGTGTATGTAACCCGAGGTAGCACTGTACAGGGCTGCCTCCAGATGTCTTCTAAAGGTTATCTCCTTGACATCTAATGGGAGGGTGTTCCACAGAGTGGGTGCCACTACTGAGAAGGCCCTCCTCCTGGTTCCTGTAACCTCACTTCTCACAGTGAGGGAACTGCCAGAAGGCCCTCAGAGCTAGATCTCAGTGTCCGGGCTGAATGATGGGGATGGAGACGCACTAATTAGTTTCATGCACTAATTATGCACATCATGAAATAAGTGCTTAATTGATCTTTGTCCAGAACTGCCAACCAATTCCACTGCATAATCCCAAGTTCTAGAGGGGAACAAAATGAAACTTTTAACAACTTTCTCCATGTTATCCATTATGTCATGCCCCATTCCCCTTAGCAATCTTTCTTCTAAATTTAAAGTTCTTTACCTCCCCCCCCCATACCAATAAAGATAAGGATGATCCAGTCCTTTCATCATGTTTCTTTACCAGCTCTGTGATATTCTTTTGAAATGGGGCCACCAGAATTGTACACAGCATTCCAAATTTGGCCATGCTATAATTTTATAATAGCATCGGGATGCTCACCTTATCACTACTGTACATTGATTCTGCAAAGTCTCCCTGCATTGAGAGAATCCTTGAAGTATAAGCTTTATGCTCCAGTGTCTATCCTGTTGTGCTCCAGTAATGCACATAATTAAAAGGAGTCACCCAACTCTGTCGCATCTGCTGTGTTAAAATTCATAATCCTATAGTGCCTGTAGGCACACAGCAGGGATTTCTTTTTCTTCCCAACCCCATGCCCTTGGTGTTATTGCTTATCTAAGTAGCATCGAGGCAGGAAGGCTGCTCCAGGCTGCTTTACATCAGACTTGACATTTGCAATATACAGAGTGGCATCTTTTGAGTTAACAGTAGAGATTTCAAAATAATGGGACGATTCCCCACTTTCCTTCCAACGCAAACAACAGTATGCACGCAACTCCATCACTCTAATTACTGGCAGCAGTTGGAAGTTGTTGTTTTTAAAAAGAAGCAACCCTGAATCTGTAAGTAAAATGCGAGGAAAGTCTTTCAGCGATGTTCTTTTCTGAGCGTCATGTAAAAACTGAAGCACAGCTTGTAAAATCTAGCAAAGCAACAACAGAGACCTTGTTAAGAGCCCCACTCAACTCTTCTGCAATTTTAATTAATTTAAAAAGTAATTGTCTCCCTAGGCAATTGTATAGGTACAGAAGAAGAGCCTGGCAGGATTATGCAAAAACAACAACAAAACAACAACAACAACCTGGTTCAGCACCCTGTTCTCAGATTGGCCAACCAAGTGGTTGAGGGAAGACCTAGGACATGAGGGTAATGGTATTCAGAGGCATAATACCTCTGACAGAGAACACAGCAACATGGCTAGTAGAACTGATAGCCTTATCCTCCATGGTGAGGCTATTCGCCTGTCATTGCACAGCCATCATGGCTAACAGCCATTTATAGCCCCATCATTCATGATAAGGCTGTCCAGTTGGCCTGCCTTTATTCTCCCAAATTCACTTTCCATCTGGAGGCAAGGATCGGGTCAACTGATATCAGAAATCACAAATATCAAATTGCTCCAGCATTCCTGAAATATATACATCAATAAAAATAAACTGCATAGAATAGAAATAACACAACTAAAAGAATTTATAGAAGTCATTCAGCATAAACAGATTTAAAAATTAAAAATAAAAGGCCTTCTTGATTTTTCTTTTCTTTTCTGAAGAAGCATGATTAAAGCACGATGCACTTAAAAGTAGAGAGTTGCTTGGCTGGATTTTCTCCAGGGAGGGGATTTTATAATGAAGGTCCCAACCAGCGCTGGATTAAGGTTTAATGAGGCCCTAAGCTACTGAAGGTAATGGGGCCCTTTATATGTCCAGCTGTCCTTTGTCAACAACAAATTGTCCTCATTTTTTGTGTTGAAAATATGGTATATGGTAATTTATGCACCTAACAGGTATCTAAAGCCATTTGCACATAACAAAATATGTATTTTATCAAAGTAATTGTTGAACTTTAAATTTTGGGGGCCCCCAAGAGAGTGGGGCCCTAAGCTATAGATTTTTTAGCTTATACATAAATCTGGCACTGGTCCCACCACAGAAAATACCCTGTGAGTCAAATGAGTTTGCTGTAAATTTACCACATTTAAGGAGGTGCACTTCTAGTCTGAGAACATCACCAGGAGAAACATCTGAGGAGAAATAGTTTCTGGCTAAAGAATTGGCGGTAGCTGAGTTCTAACACACAGTTCTCTTGCTCTCCTGTCTAGTTTGAAAAATGACATAAATTTGGAGGGTCTTGCTGAGAGAAGACACTTGAGGAGTTTCAAGTGGAAACCAAAAGGCTGTTAAAAGTAGTCAAACATTTCAGGGGGTTCCATCCTCCTTTAGGTGGAGATTTTACTGAAATGACTTCCATGAGAAATTTGGAGTTTCCTGTTTGACTAAAGATACCTGTTTTTGTTTTGTAGGGTTTTGAGGGCAGCTAATCAAATTACAATAGAACAAACAAAACTTCTCAAGGGTGTATCACACATACTAGAAAATCAACCAGAATTTTTTTGAGAATGGAAATAATTCAGGAAAACATACATTTTCTAATATAAATGTAGACATCCTTTACAGAGTTAACTTCTTACCAAACAATTGTACCACACATTTTACCAGAAGTGTGTACCTAATGCATACTGAAAGCAGAAAGGCAGACAGAAAAGCATCCTGGAGCAAGAAAGTTCATTCTGAGGTTGGTGTGGCCATCTGTATAGGCTTTATAAGCTCCCATGATGGGTTGGGATACACTGAGTGGTGGGAAATTGTGACTCACAAGCCAGGCAAATGATGCCGCCAAATATGGAAACCCAGTGCAGTGTGGTTTAATGGTTAATGTGTTGAGCTTTGATTGGAGAGACCTGGTCAAAATTTGCAATTAACCACAAAGCATAATGGGTGACCTTGGGCCAATCACTGTCTCAGCTTATCTACAGAGTTGTTGTTTCCTGATAAAAGGTAAGAGGGCTACAAATGCTTTCCTGAATTCTTTGGAGGAAGAATAAGAGGCGGAGGGAGAGAATTAATAAATAAAACTATCAGGTTCTGTGGTTGACCACCATGGTATCTGAAGCAGGCTTCCCGCAGAAGTTATGCTGAGTGACACTAACTAAAAATCCAAACATGTGGCTAAATGTTATAAAATGATGTCTTTAGTCTCAGCATACAGCACTGGATCCAAACTTTGTAACTCAGTTGTCTTATTAACACACTTGGAAGTTGAGCTTTCAGGGTAACACGAGTCTAATGCTTGAGGGAGGGTGGAATCCCATTAAAACGCAACCAGTTCTAATTGCAGGAGAAAGTTATGGACAGTTTTGGAACCTCAGCAGCACATTTTGAATGATGCATGAAATGGAGCAGGCCCGCTGAGCAGACTGCTGTGTTGTTTGTTACGTCCTGTAGACACTCAGGCACACAATATTCAGCCTACAGACATACCAGCAAATATATCCATGGTAACCTGGTCTGTTAAAAAAGAAAATAAAAATGCAATGCAATGCACACACAAAAACATTTTAAATGAAAAAGGTTGTAATATAGTTATGCTCTGTTTCCTCCTCCCATTTCCCCTCTAAACATTAAATTATCTTGCCTTTGAAAGGGTTGTGGGCATGGAAACATTTAGAAAGCATACATTAATGTGTTAGCCCTTCTTTTAAAATAGAATTTGTTTTGTGTGTTTTTATTTCATTTGTCCTCAGATGTAATTGTTTGACTCATCCAGGCATAATGCAAAATGGAAACTACAATAGCTGAGAAAACACCCAAAGTTGTATACTATGTAAAACCAGTCAGTTTCCCCCTCTGTATGATCTGCGTCAAAACTGTGTCAAATCCCCCCCCCCTTTCTGGTGTTGGTTCATCCAAGCTGGCACACCATCAGGTCAGTCAACACGTCACCTCAGTTCAGATGTTGTTTCCACCTTGTGTCAAAGCAAGAGAAACTTGGTACTTATAACTGATAGATGACACAATTGTACACAAATGGAATAGCACAATGAGTTTAAACGGGATCTGCCACTATCATGGCAAAACAGCCATGTTCTAGTTTTCAAGTGAGCTAGTCCTTTCTGTTTGATGGATGTGATTCCCATGAGCTTAGATGAGGTGATTGGAAAGACTAGGCCCACAGTGACAATTTGTTAATAAACACCAATTTTTGATAGCTGGAGAGTGATATTGGGTGGGGATTGGTGTATCTAAAACAGCATTGTTGGTTTCAGATAAGGATGTCCATGTCTTTACCCTGGCAGACCAAACATCAGTAGGTAGCATGTTTGGACAAATGCTGGACCTAAGGGACCTTAAGAGATGCCAGCACCCCTTCCATTCCTTTTTTTGCAGCCTCATTCCCTACAATGCCTCTCCACGACACCTGTGATGTAGCACTTTGATGTAGCACTGTGATGCTACATCAGGCCCAACCTGGGGGATCTCCTCTGAGCACCAGGTAACAGGTGAAATGGAGAGGAATACTAGGTAGCTGACACCACCACTCCCTTTCATGGCTGCCATCCATTCCCATTGCCTCTTCTTGCTGCACAGCCCTGCTGCCTGTTAAGTTTGCTATGGAGTGACAGAAGATACTGTTGCTAGGGCCTCCAAAGACCTGGTATTGGCCTTCCTTGATCAATCTGCCCTCAGAATCCATTAACAAGTCACTATCCCTAAATACAGATCTGGATAAATCTAGCAAGGAAAGGCAGATAGAGTAGTGCAGTGCTTTTTTTCTGGGGGGACGCAGGGCTACACATACCCCTAAACATTTTGTGAATCTAAGTTTGGCCTCATTGAGGGGCAGTATTTCAATATGAGTAGGGAAATGAGAGTGCCCCTTAACATTTTTTTAAAGAAAAAAAAAGCACTGGAGTGGTGCATCCCCCTGACAGGAAGTTTCCTAATGTTCAGTTAATTTGTTTGGGGTCGTTTATAGAAGCATTTAGTGATTTATTATTATTATTATTAATAATAATAATACCCCGTCCATGTGGTTGGGTTTCTCCAGATGCTCTGGGCGGCTTCCAGCAGAATATTAAAATACAATGACTTATCAAGTATTATAGGCTTCCCTAAACAGGGCTGCCTTCAGATGTCTTCTAAAAGTCTGATGGTTGTTTATTTCTTTGACATCTAATGAGAGGGAATTCCACAGGGTGGGCGCTACCACCGAAAAGACCCTCTGCCTGGTTCCCTGTAACCTCACTTCTCACAGTGAGGGAACTGCCAGAAGCCCCTCAGAGCTGAACCTCAGTGAATGATGGGGGTGGAGACACTCCTTCAGGTATACTGGACCAAGGCCGTTTAGGGCTTTAAAGCTCAGCACCAACACTTTGAATTGTGCTCGGAAACGTCCTGGGAATTCACATCTGCAGGATGAATTTGTACAGGCCAGGCATAGTGAAAACTAGGCCAATATCTAAGATGTTGCACAAGAGGCAGAAAATGGACAGCTGAAGGCTTGTCTCAGGTTTGAGAAGCGACTATGTGGATTCCCCACAAAAAAAAAAAAAAACTGATTTCCTGCCCATCTTACAGTTGTCCACTGCACAGACTGGCCTCTGCCCATTAAAAACAGCAACACCAAGTCTTGCAGCTCAGAGCTTCTGACCTCTGTTTTGCATTGCATGACAGTTGGCAGACCGCTGTTGCTCAACCTCAGTCCCTTATCTATACATGGAGAATAGTAGAGACATAACTCGTGGAGATGTTTTGAGGATGCGCGCAATACAAATTATGGAGCACTTTGCAAACTAGTGCTAAATTAATGTGCAATCATAATGTAGTGTTTGAAGGACATTTTCTCTGAGCACTGCCCACTGCCTAGCGTATCAGTTGTGACAAAATACTCCCACCTGCAGTTTGCTTAGTGCACTCCGTTATGCTTTTTAACATTTATATTTCCTGTAGTCTTGCTCCTGCAACCTTAGCATTGGTTGCTACACTACTTAGTCATTTCAAATTAGGGAGGACTGCATGTCTTTAGAACTGTCACTGTCCATGCTAATATTAGAAAGTCCCCAAATGCATTAGTTAAGTTACAAATCCAGAGCACTTGGCACAATTACTCGAATCCTCTTATTATCAGAGGTCAGTGCCAGCACTTTCCATCAGTGCAAGTCATTTTTTAATAAGGACATATGATGCAAATTCTTCCTGAAGCAGTGCATGTAAAAATTAAACTAAATGTGAATGATGTTGACACATTTTAACCTGGAATATAGAACACCAGCTTTTAAAAGCACCATTCATAACACCTAATGTGGTAATAGAGCTTTCCATAGATGATCTCCACAGACAATGGACGTAATATATGTTAATATGGTGTGTAAGAAGCAATTTTCTCACTCTAAGGATGGCCTTTTTAATCATTTGGTGTTTGTTAAATACCGTTTATTCATGTGGTACTGAAAGTCAGATGCATCCCATGTCAGATGCTTTGTGGGGAGGGGAGACCCCAATGAAATGAAATGTATTTAACAATGACTTGAATTTAATCTGAAAACATGACATTGTATTCAGGAATGGGGGGGCTGCTATGGCCCTCTCCCCATGTGATTTCATATGGGATTTCAGTTTCCTGCTATCTTATTAATGAACTTGCCCTTCAACACAAAACTTATACTTTTTTTTAAAGAAACTAACACAACCCAAATAGTTAGCACATATACCCGTTACCCTATTTGCTGTATAAAACAATGTCAAATGCGAGTTTTCACTATGATGGGTATATAAACAGAGATAAGCAGGGATTTATTGGAAAACATTTTTCTGAGAATGCTTCTGAGACTTCTCCCCCTGTCCCACAGCTTAGAAAAAAAGAGGGCCATATTACAGAATTTTCTCTGAATATTCTCCACCTATCCCCCCCCCCTCAATGCCTTGAAACAATGTTACATCCAGGACATTATAGAGGATGCAGAATGGCAGCCAGGCTGATGACAGTTGCTGCTGTTGTCCCTAGCAATGGCAGCATTGGGGGAAATAAGTTGTACTACTATTGCTTTATAGTAGTAGTTGTATTACTAATATATTACTATAAGGTCTGTATAGTAAAAGCCATGGTTTTCCCAGTAGTGATGTATGGAAGTGAAAGCTGGACCATAAAGAAGGTTGATCACCGAAGAATTGATACTTTTGAACTATGGTGTTGGAGGAGACTCTTGAGAGTCCCATGGACTGCAAGAAGATCAAACTAATCCATTTTGAAGGAAATCAGCCCTGAGTGCTCACTGGAAGGACAGATCGTGAAGCTGAGGCTCCAATACTTTGGGCACCTCGTGAGAAGAGAAGACTCCCTAGAAAGGCCCTGATGTTGGGAAAGATGGAGGGCACAAGGAGAAGGGGACGACAGAGGACGAGATGGTTGGACAGTGTTCACGAAGCTACCAGCATGAGTTTGTCCAAACTGGGGGAGGCAGTGGAAGACAGGAGTGCCTGGCGTGCTCTGGTCCATGGGGTCACGAAGAGTCAGACACGACTAAACGACTAAACAACAACAACAACAACAAACTATTGCCACTCCTAATGGTGAGCCCCACCCTCAGAAATTGGTGCAGAATTTCTCCTTCTCCAAATTTTGTAAAATGCCCAGCTCCTGATTTCTCTGCCCACGATTAGAGAGGAGAATTTTGAGAGATCGTTTGCAGACAGCTTTACATCAAGGTGTGCTAAACTATACTGAGGCATCAAGTGGTCCTGCCAGTGAAAGTCTCATTTTTGTGACAAAGAAGAAGTGCTTTCCAGATGTCATTAGACTACAACTGCAATAATCACTGGCCATTGATCATCCTGGCTGGGGCTGGTGGGAGTTGTGGATCCCCTGGAGAGCACCATGTTGGCTATTGCTGCTGTAGCCTTGTGCAGGTTTTCAGGATATACAATAATGATTTTTATAGCAGAGGTTAGATGGCCACCTATCAAGGATTCTGTAACTGCAAGCTTCTTACATTGATTGGGGCTGGCTTGAGGGCCTTTTAAGTTATGTGATTATGTAATGATAGTTGTTCTTCTAACCCTCCTTGCCTTGTGCATTCCCCAGGGTTATCAGATTAGACACTATTAGAAACAATTTGCTGGAATAAATGGACCTTTGGTCTATTTCTGGCAGAGTTCCCCTTATGTTCCTTTGATCCCATGGCCAACTCCCAAAGTCTTAATTCAGTTCAGAGAGAGCTTGAGGAATGTCTGCACAAGCTTGTTGTCTCTTTGTGGATCCTGCATTTGCAGTGAGGGGAATATTGTATTGTTCATACGTGTCAAGTGATATCTGTCGAATTCCAAACATCAGACATTGAACCAGTTGATCCTTTCACTACAGGCATCCCTGTATTTCAGAATGTTCTACAAGCATCTCACCCAGGAGGCAGAGAGAAACACACACCAATCTGAGATACCTTTCCCCCTTCCAAGTACATTTAAATGACTATTTATTCTCCATCAGAATCGGAATTTGGGGTTTGTGTAATTCAGGGTTTAGGCTGCCACCAAGACTGCTGCTGCTGTTATCAGTCAGAACAGATGCTCCAAGTTCTTAAGCTCCTGTTATTTCAACAGCCGCTCTTCTTTTAACAATTTGTACCATTTTTTAACCAATTTGCTCAGTGGAGTGCAGGGAGGGTAGGATAACAAATCAGCTTTTGACTTTGGCAGATTTACTTAGCTAGGAAGCCACTTCGATCGATTTCTGGGAAAAGTTCTTAATTATATGTTGAACTTTGCCCTGGGAATGCATGGAGCCACCCAGGATCTGGGTAGCACATGCTTTGTGCAGTGTGTGTGTGTGTGTACAGGTTTTCCAAGACAACAAACTTCCTTTCAACCAGCCATGTTGATCGGAAAAGTCAACAAATTTTAAATTGGTCAAACACATTTAAAGAATAGCAGGACAGTACCAAAAAGTCACGATTAACCCAAACAAGATTTCAGCCACTCTCGCTGAAATTCATGGAATTAAGCCAAAAGCACAATTAGCATTTATGAATACTTCTGGCACTGCTTATATAATATCTCACAGAGATTTTTCAGTTTTGTTTGCAAACATGTTCCATTATTCATATATAGTGCCTTAAGTGGTCCTTTGTTACCTCCATTTCTATTGCCCTCAGTGATATCATCATGAGATCAAACCCAATTGATTGTAAACTTCCAGCACCATCCCACTGGTTTTGTTATCCCTGACTGGGTGACATTACCCCATATGTTTAATTGAGGAAGACGTCAGAAGCAGGAGCCGATGAAAACAATGGCACAAAACAAGTTGAAAAACTGGTTGGTTCTTCAGCTTCTTCTTTGGATGGGTCTATTACTCCTGGATGGGATTTAGATAACTATATCAAAAGATGCTTCAGGGCTGTTTTACAGTCCTGAAAAAATATACAGTCATACCTTGGAAGTCGAACGGAATCTGTTCCGGAAGTCCGTTCGACTTCCAAAACATTCGGAAACCAAAGCGCGGCTTCTGATTGGCTGAAGGAAGCTCCTGCAGCCAATAGGAAGCCACAGAAGCCCCATCTGACATTCGGCTTCCAAAAGAACGTTCAAAAACTGCAACACTCACTTCCGGGTTTTGATCATTCAGGAGACGATTTGTTTAGGAGCCAAGGCATTCGAGATCCAAGGTACTTGGATTAACTACATTGGGGAACACAGAGAATGGACAAAGCACATTTTTGGGGGTAGAGAAGTGTGTGGGAAAGGTTAGATCAGAAGGGTTTAACAATGAAGGTGGTTTGCAAGAGCCTAGCTACTTGTGAGGCTCTTTGGGACCACCATATTACACTCATGCCAGTGTGGTGTAGTGGTTAAGAGCGGTAGTCTCGTAATCTGGTGAACTGGGTTCGCATCTCCGCTCCTCCACATGCAGCTGCTGGGTGACCTTGGGCTAGTCACACTTCTCTCTGAAGTCTCTCAGCCTCACTCACCTCACAGAGTGTTTGTTGTGGGGGAGGAAGGGAAAGGAGAATGTCAGCCGCTTTGAGACTCCTTAGGGTAGTGACAAAGCGGGATATCAAATCCAAACTACTCTTCTTCTTCTTCTTCTTCTTCTTCTTCTTCTTCTTCTTCTTCATGCATTATGCTTAACTTCTACAGCAGCTTGACAGGTGAATTCTCCCACCTGCATGGATGGCTTCTATATCAACAACACATGCATTCAGCACTGGTGTGGACTGTTCCACATGATGTATAGAATAACTCACCATGCAAACAGGTGGATCCAAGTGCAAAGTCCCTACATCTAGACCATGCAAGAGTTGCTGTATTAGTGCTATGTGAAGAAGGTAGTATATGAGCTGCTCTTCACTCCAATATTGCCTTTAACTGAAATAAAAAGTCAGGTGAGTAGAAGCAGACTGAAAGAGTTCTCTTCCCCCTTCTCCTTTTTTTTTTTTTTTTTTACCGTGCTAGCTGGCAAGTCAACCACACTAGAAACATGAGAAAACAAAATAATGACATCAGTCATGGGGAGGAACTGAATATTCACTAGAATCCTGGCAAACAAAAGGGAAAGATAACAAGTGACAACAGGAGCAGCAGATGGAGGCAGACTTCAGTGCCATTAACTAAATTATGATTGGGAACTAGTGCAGCAATTAAAATAATTGTTTCTGTGATCTTTCAAGAAGAGCATTGCTAAAGTTCTTCTCAGATACAGATGATAAACAAGGGCACTATATTTATGATAGCCTTGTTTCCTTGTTTGTTTTTCTTCAACCCAGCCAGCCCAATTGCACACCCAAATGTTGATGGAAAACATGCAGACATGAATGAAATAAGTAATGCAGTCTTTAGGAAAGCATGTTTTTGAGAAGCTACAGATTATAGTAGAGGGATAGTTGAAAAGAGCATTCCTCCGCCCCGCCCCCCCAAAATAAAGCTGTCATTGGATGCCTTTATGAATCCAGATGATTGACATGTTGTTTGTGCCACCCACCTGTCAAAGTCCCTTGTGGCCTGAGAACCAATGTGTAGAACATTTCATATTATTTCTTCACATGTTCTGCAGATATTTACACACACACACAGAGTGCTTTTTTCTTTAAAAAAATGTTTAGGGGTATTCTCATTCTGACTCAAGAAAATCACCATTTTATAGTTCAAATCAGGAAAAATAAATACAGTAAATGGACAAAAGTACAAAGATTCCCAAAATGTTTAGGGGTATACATACCCCTGCGTACCCCCAGAAAAAGCACTGTGTGTGTATGTATGCGCGCGCGCACACACACACACACACACACACAAATGTTGCATTGTGTCCAGGATACTTTTCTGCATAAGAGGATATGCAATATTTGCAAGGGCAAAAATTCTTGGAATAGTTATTTTATTCACATGATCCAAGCATTATTGAAGATTTTGTTCCATTAAAAGACATGGAGACACTGATTTAATTGTGATTGAAAAGCACAGGGACTGGATAAACTTTGTTGATTATAACTCTCCATATCATTGATACAATTCATGTTCAAAAAGAACGAAGGTTCATTGTTACCATAATGACACTTTCAGAATATCAGTAATTAATCTCATAGTTTTCTGCTTTGCACCCATCCCCACCTCCCCTTAATCTCCAGTTTAAATATCTTAAGGGACAACTTGCAACCATTTTCTCTTGTACTCTAACACCTATTTCCCTATCACACTGTATAAAATCTCTGGTGTATTTGCAAAGCACAGTTTAATCCCATCTCATCCTCATTTTTTGCAATTTGAAATAGTGAATCTGTAACCCCAATGAGAAAGGGGTTATGGGTTTTGTACTCAGTGATCGAATGTCAGACTAGCTTCAAAAATGCTGCTAAACAGCAGGAGCAAATAGCATAAGAAAATGTCATGAAATCACTTAAGATAACTTCCCACTTAGCTTGCACATGTATTTGAAGTTCCCACTGAATGAGAATTTCCATGCCATTCTCATGCGTCTGTTGTAGATGTGATATCTGTGGATTGCTGAGCTCTTTAGACTTGAGCAACCTGGGAGAAAATAATCTATTTTCTGAAATAGGAAATATTGGTGCAAAGGAACACCAATCCACCATTTGCCTGACATTGCAACAGAGAGGCTGATGAAATGTATTTGTTTTGGAGAGTAAGAAAGTGGAATAATCTACCATTCAGTTATTTCTTTGAAAAACATATAGGCATTATGGAAACCTGGTGGAATGAGACTCATGAATGGAACATAGAAAATGAAGGGTATAACCTATTGAAAAGGAAAAGACCAAACAGGAAGGGAGGAGGAATAGCATTATATGTAAATGATGTGTACACTTGTGAAAACATCCACAATTTGGACAATGGAAGGCAAATTGAGAGTATATAGATAAAAAATAACGGCAGAGGAAACAACTGTTTGACTTGAATACTGCCTCTCAAAAATGAGAGATGTAGTAGTCATGGGATACTTCAAATACCATATACAGTGGTACCTCGAATTACATACGCTTCAGGTTACATACACTTCAGGTTACAGACTCCGCTAACCCAGAAATAGTACCCCGGGTTAAGAACTTTGTTTCAGGATGAGAACAGAAATCGTGCTCCGGCAGCGCAGTGGCAGCAGGAGGCCCCGTTAGCTAAAGTGGTGCTTCAGGTTAAGAACAGTTTCAGATTAAGAACGGACCTCTGGAACAAATTAAGTTCTTAACCTGAGGTACCACTGTACCTGCTGGTGGATAAAGGGAATTCAGTGGACACAGTGTATCTCAATTTCAGTAAAGCTTTTGACAGAGCGCTCCATGATATTCTTTCAGAGAAGCTGTTAGGTGGATTTGCAGCTGGTTGACTCACCAAACCAAAAGAGTGTTCATTAATGGTTCCTCATCATCCTGAAAAAAAGTGACTAATGGATGCCCCAGGGTTCTGTCCTGGGCCCAATGTTGTTCAGCGTCATTATAAACAACTTGGGTCAAAGTACTGAGGGGATGCTAGTCAAATTTGCAGATGAGACCAGAGTGGGAAGGGTAGCTAATGCCACAGAAGATAGAATTAGGATTCAAGATGACTTTAACAGATTGGAGAACTGGGCCCAAACTAACAAATTAATTTCAATAGGGACAAATGTGAAAGTTAGGCAGGAAGAACTAGCTGCACATATATAAGACGGAGGACACCTGGCTTGTCAGTAGTACATGTGAGAAAAATCTATGGGTAAGTGTCTGGAACCCCTGGAATCTCGCATTACTCAGAGATTAGGGTCGTGTGCAACAATATATATGTAAAAATGAAACCAAGGTACCTTCTTGAAGGGGAAAAATGATACAGGATCTTTTTTTCTTCTTCTCTCTACAAGGCTTTTGAGGGGGACACAATATTTCTGGCAACCTGGGAGGGGAAAATTCCTGAAGATAGGTAGAGACGCATGCACAAAATCACAAATCTAACACACTAAGGAACATAGTAACTGTGCAGGAAGTGATTTCTTTTTGGGGGGATTTATTGAAAATCCATTCCTTCCCATCTATGTAGCTGCAAGCATAGGAATGGCTCTTCATACAGAGCCTTCTATTTTTGTCAGCCTCCCAGCTTTTAGTGAAGCACCTGTAATGCTAGGACTAGCACAAGACACCAAGCCATTGTTATGCTCTTAGTGCGCTACTGCAAGAAAATGAGTAATCCTAGTATAGCCAACCAAGATAGCAGTGGAAGTGCTGGGTATCATTTTATGATGCATGGATGGAACTCATATTCATGGTGATGGCAGGGGAAGGAGGAAAGTCACTAATCTTCCTTTGGAGATGTTTCTGCATGTGTGGGAAGAGAGGAATCAAGAGAACAATGTGATTCATGCACAAAACCTGGCAATCACTGGAAAAAAATATGCCTCATGTTAGTTAGTTAGTTATTGAATTTGTTAGTCACTGACAATCAGGAAAGGGTTAAATGAGATTCATTTAGCCATTTCCTGCCATTTGTAGCACCACTTTAGCCTGAATAATGGTGAATAATGCAGAAGTGCAACTCAAATTGAGTTGGTAGTTAACCATTTCTGTTGTGTTGCTTTAATTCTGATCATGCCTGGGAGCCTGTGTAGTGTAGTAACACACCTCTCCAGCCAGGATACATCTCTAAGTCTGCTCCAGTGATGAAGTACCCTGGATCTTGGGTTGTGAAATATTTCTCTTGGGTCTGTATTTGAGTGTGGCCATGTCTGGCCTTATTGTGACACTTAACTATGTAATTACCTAGGAATATTGGAATGGATTAATTGGTGCAATTCAAAGTCAAATTCTAGTCATCTTGTCTATGAGACCAGAGTAAATGTTCTTGACAAACAGCAAAAAGATGACCTGTGCAGGTAGAAGCTCCTTTTTCTGATCAGGAGTCTTTTATTCATTTATTTACTTACAAAATTTACAGCCTTTTGCCAGAAGATCACAAGGCAATTTACAATATACAATGGAAATGCTACTACATAACATAATATACAGTATGTATAAAACATAAATATATATATCAATTATATGAATACAATTATAATACTAAGAATTACATAAAAATACAGATTCCCATAACAGCAATAAAAAGTCTTTTAATGCTCACATGTCAGACTTCATCAAAAAAGTTAACCACTATCCAATAAACTTTTAACATAAAACCTCCTTAGTCCTCTTTGCAAAATTTTGATATATTTAATATATTTGGAGAATCATTAATCTTCAGAATTCCTTTCTTCTGAGAGAGGCTGGTGGGCTTTTTTAAAAATCCACATAAAACATTTTCAGCAAGATATATAGTCTTTCCAAAGAATGAAAAGAATTACCTTCTTAGACTCTGAATTTCCCCAATTACCTTCAATGAATCTTTCCTTTTCTATCTGTCATGCATGTAATCACCCTATTCATACAATAAAGCAATAGATCAAGTAATTAATTTCCCACCATTTTACTTAATTTGCATTTAACCCCAATTACAGAATCACAGAAATTAGAAATGAAAGATCTCACAGGCTATCCAGTTCATCTGCCCACCAACGAAGTTCTAAGTAAATAAGAAAGATTTTCACATAAAAAGGAAATGTAAATGCTTTCAATCTGAGGTAGTGAAATAGAGCGAGGCACTGGACAATCTGGCTTCATCTGTACCAAAGAGAAATTCATCACTTTTGTTAGCAGAGACAGGCTTTGAAGAAGTACTTATCAGTTACTTTCATCATTATTTAACTGACCTTACTTTGATAATAATGGTGGCTGTGATAAACCAGAATCTAGGTACATAACGTCTTACAGAGAACAGGTAGGGAAGGTTTGTACCCTTCCAATCTAAAGTACACCTAAGGAAACAAGAGAGGAAGAAGGAAAGAGAAATATTAATTATTACAATTATTTTATTTATTCTAGCCACTTTACTCATAGAAGTGACTCAAAGCGATTTACAGACACAATAGAAAATTAGAAGCGGATTTCTTCAATGCACACACACAAACAGAAACAGTGGACAGGTATCTCTGTGCAGTCAACAAGCTTTCTGAAACAAGGGAGGCTGCAATTTATCTCTCTCTCCCTTACTTGAAGTCCTTTAAATATCCATGCTGTGTTTTCATCTTCAGCATTCCACCTCAGAGATTTCAGGGCATGTGCACTAAGGGCTTGCATAGGTTACGGACATCACAGGGACACACACACACACACACACACACACACACACACACACACACACACATCTTATGCATGCCAAAGTCTCTTGTCATGAAGGCTTCAATAATGGGACAAAACCCTGCTGCAATGAGGTGCCCCCTGTTTCTATTCCAGAAGCAACTATTCTATTCCAAACTTAAAAATGGAAAGTGTAATGCTGGTGGTCAACAAAAGAGGTTTAAAGACTCTCTCAAGGCGAATCTTTAAAAATGTAGTATAAACACTGAAAACTGGGAAACACTGGCCTGTGAGCACTCCAGTCGGAGAAAAGCCTTTACCAAAGGTGTCATGGGTTTTGAAGACGCTCAAACTCAAGAGGAAAGGGAAAACATGCCAAGAGGAAGGAATGTTTGGCAAACCCTCACCGTGATCAATTCCCACCCAGAAACCTATGTCTCCACTGTGGAAGGACAGGTGGATCCAGAACTGGCCTCTACAGTCACTTACAGACTCACTGTTAAGACCATGTTTATGGAAGACAATCTTACTCGGCTATGAGTGATCGCCAAATAAGAAGATTCTAGAAATACCTGTAGACTGGAAGCTGGCGAGAATTCATTGGTGAGCCTACTCCTCTCTCTCTCTCTCTCTCTCTCTCTCTCTCTCTCTCTCTCTCTCTGGAAGCCACTGTGTTGATTAAATGTCCAGTCCAATCCTATAGGTTTGACTGTATATTAACAGCTCCCCATCACTATGGTACCATTATTGTTCCTTTCCCTACTCTGGATGCCCCAAATCAAGCACATTATTTGAACTACCTTTTTAAGGCCTTAAGAATTTCTGTCTGCACAAGCCTTCATTATAAAATTCTATTGGCTTAAAGAAGCATGTATTTCATTGGAAAGGTGAAGCCTTTATGATGCAGTCTCCTTGAAAGATTGGTTTATCATGCCTAAAAACCAGGCCATTATACCCTACACCAATCTCTCTCCAAATGATCTGAATCAGATTCCAATGTGGGGAAACCAAGTGTTTTTCCAGTATGAGTGTGTTGTAAATAAGATACTGTAGGAATGACAAAATCTGATACGCTAGTAAATCTGAGGCAACATCAGAAAGGGAATGTAACCCATTTCCTGTTGCCCAACATTCATGTCAGGTAGTAAATGATATGCAATTTCGCTCCAGTAAGATTTAAAACTTAACTTTTCCGCTTAACTTTTAGCATCTTTACATTCATTTGTTCATTGAGTTCACACAGTATTCATGCATGACCTAGCCTAGAATCACTTTCAATAACTAATGAATTTTGGAATCTGTCAGTGCCCAAAAGGATATGTTAAATTTGCAAATGAAAGTCCTATATGTAAGACCTCTCCATGTCTGTTGAGATGCCAATTATAGTGAAATTATTACATCTCATCCATTTCACCACATTGTCAACCTTAGCCTGCTGAGATTCTATTATCCTTAGCATTTCCTCATTAGGTTTTCTAATGTGTGAACTTTGCCTTCCAATTCTATATATTTTTTTCTACTCTGAGAGTTCATTTTCAAATTCCATCAAGATATATATTTATATATATATATATATAACCTCAGCAACTTCTCCATTACATAATTCATTCCAGACCATATATAAATTAAAAATTATTTATTTCATATTGCTTTGAGATGTAATTTAAAGCTCACATCTTGCATAATATCATCCTTGCTTGTTTTCTTTCCAAGACCGTCTTTTCTTTTCTGCTAGAAAGAAAAAGTAAGATGGGCTTTTGTAATGCAGGATAAATCTGCTTTGAGGTCTCACAAAGAACTGAAACAGGCAATTTCTCAGGGCTAGTTTACACATCCATATTCATCACTTGATGATGGCAACATTTTTATTTATTGTATCTATTTTAGTAACTTACATCCTGCTTTTTTCATGAGGTGACCTCAAAGTAACTCACATAATAAAGCCTAACACGATACATAAAAAACAAATTCAATATAACATTACAAATGATCCAGCAACAAGCGAGCAAGCACCAGCCATGAAGGAGCAGCTCTAAAATAACAAAACCAAGCCATGTGTGTGTGTGTGTGTGTGTGTGTGTGTGTGTGTGTGTGTGGATCATGGAAAGTCTTAGAAAAGCCATGCTTTAGACATCCACCTAAATAATAAAGTACCAGGCCAGGCAAATCTCCTTCTTAAGGGTGGCAATCCACAAAGTTTGTGCCACTACTGAAAAACCCCTGCACCTGCTCTTTGTTCACCATATCTCAATGGACAGAGCTTCCTGGAGCAAGGTCAGATTAAGAGAACAAGTGGGAATGTATATATTTTTATAAAAGGTTTCAGCTGTATGTTGAGATCCTTCTAATTCCTCGACCCAGCATGTGCTAAAATCTATGCAGGATTCAAATTCCTGGAATAGCCTAGTTTGAGGTAATAGCCTAAGTATAGGTCATTATATTTAATAAATGATAATATCCCAGGGAATTTGAGCTGGTGCCTTCTTTACACACCTTTAGGAGCCAGGTAAATGTGTTCCTCTTTAACCAGGCCTTTGGCTGGTTGAGATCCAATGCCTTTTTAAACAAGTTGTGGAAGGGGGGGATAATTATTGTTATTCTTATTTTTATTATGCATTTTGTGTTTTTTATATTGTAATTTTACGTTGTGGACCGCCCACATGCAAGGCGTCGTGCTCAGAGCAGGACTAAACACAGAAATGAATGCTAAACTTCCACCCGATGTCCAGAAGTAGTTTTTATGTCATGTGAAAGATCACGTAAAGCGGAATTAGCAGGAAAATGTCATAAAAAGGGATCTAAAGTCCTGTCTGCATGCAGCCAGTGTTGACAGCCCTGAGCTAGACAGACCATTCGTCTGACTCCAAGGAAGCTTTCTATGTCTGTATGTTATTTTGAAAGCGAAGAGGGGAGAGAATGATTGTTGATCCAGAGACACACTCAGTCCCTCTCAATGTTTGCTCATGAGTCATACCCTACCTCCTCAGTGTCTGCGTTTTTCAGTCTGTTTTCTATTTAAATATGTTTATCCCACCACAACTTTCCAGTAAAGCACTTAAGGCAGTTTAATTAACAGTATTAGAAAAGATACACACTATAAAATGAAAAGAAAGGAGCATGGAACAGACATTCCAAGCTATTGTGTGAAACTAGATGTGTCTTGTAAATAAGATAGATAAGGGCATAGGAGCATCTGCATATATTACTGCATTGCTTTCAAAATAGTCAGTAATTAAATATATACTAGAAAATACTCTCTCCCCCACCCACATTTCCTTATAGAGTTCTCCTGAAGGGCAAGGTAGTGTCGTGTCTCCTGAGGCCCTGCTCCTTATGTCTCGGCAGAAACGCTATTGCAAACATGAATCCGTGTTTTAAAGCTGTCTTTGTTCTGCTATAGCTCTTTTAAAAATGCATTGCACTGGGGACAGCTTGCACAGATCACTCCTGAGCCTTCAAGCTGCTTGTTTATGGATTGCAGGGTTTAGTCAACAAAAGTGGCCTCTCTTGGGTAGCAGTCATGTTTTTGTTCTTCTTTAATTTGCTTTAATAAATATCTTAAGCCACTTGCTTTGGGTTTTTGAGCAACCCTTCATTTCACCCTGCTACAATGCTTCTCAAAGATTCTGGACTTTGGCCTCCTTTCTGAACTGATCTTATCTCCCCCAATGACACCAATAATGAAATATGAATGAAATATGAAATACTTTATTGTCACTTGTACAACTTGTATAAAGTGAGATTACACGGACTTCCGGAGGCGGCGCGACCGGTAATGGCTGCCTTCTCCGAGTAAGGAGAAGGGAGCTCCGCTGTAAACGGGTCGTCCGCTACGGCGAAGCGGAGACCCATTCAGGAAAACCACAGGTGGCAGAAGCCTGTGGTCTCGGGACCCGGCGGGCGCCAGAAGCAGCCCCCAAAACGTTGAAGGGACCCCGTAAGGGGCTCCGGATCGCGGAGGGGGTAGCGGCGCTGTGGGTCGTTGCGCAAACAGCGAAGTGAAGCCGCATTGCTGTTGCCGGTCAGCGCTGTCCTTTCTTCCTGCAACTTTTCTGAACTTTGGAAACTACAACCCGTGAGTAAATTTGGACATTGAAAACTTTCTGAAACTTTTGTCAACTTTCTGAAACTTTTTGAGAACTTTATGAAACTTTTAAAACTTTTTTAAAAAAAGTTGAAATCTGGCTGAAAACGGAGTGAAGATAAGCAGGAAGCCCATCTCCCGCTATACTGAACTTTAAGCAAAGAGCAGGAGGAGTGGAGACAAAAAGTTATGCGTTAACTAAATGCTGGCACCCTGTTAAAGCAGTTTTCTGAGTGAAAGACTTTGAGCTATTGACTTTTGCTGGTTATATTCGGGGTGTACTGATATCCTTCTTCTGTGGCACCAGTGGATTATAAAATAAATAAGAATCTCTGGTGCTGGAGCTGCCTGGATGAGCACCAGTTTGCAACTTTGGATACATTGAATTCAGATTTTGAAACATTCTGAGTTGGAACTGGATACTTTGAAACTGTTGCAGTCAAGGCACTGTAAGAAACACTGTTTTGCTTTAAGTTTTACTCTGCTAAAAATAATACATTGTGGAGGCGATAGACATGGATTTAAATTTATAAGTTCAACTTGGATTTGATCTTTTCCCTGAAGACGTATTAAGCTCCCTCTAGAGGATTTTGGACTTACAGCAGTGACTTTGTTTTACTTTCCCTTTCCCGGCCTCTGTTTGACTATTGCATCTGGGACTCTGCTTTCTCATGGGAACAACTTGGATTGACCTTGGATTACAGATAACTTTGGAATGAGTGGCGCAAGGAGAAGAGGAAGGACTAAACAAACAACTCTAACCTTATCTGCAGCCTCACAGCGTAGATCTTCTGTGCCGGCCTTGCCTTCCACTTTGCCTCCAGACATAGAGGCGGCCTCCCTAATACAGGCAGGGGAGGGTGAGACAGAGGAGCTGCACCTGGGAGATATGGCTTCAGGGACAAGTAGCTCTGTCTTGGAGAAAATTTTGGAGAAACTGGAGGCTCTGGACAAGAAGGCTGATTTGCATACAGCTAAAATTGAACAGAACACAGAAAGCTTGAATAAGCTGACTGGACAAGTTGCACAGAATGCCCAGTCTATTGGAGAATTAAAGGAGGCTGTAGGTGAAAATCGTAAACTGGCTGAAGATACTAGTCAAAGATTGGAAGAACTTGAGAAAGAAGTAAGACCACTCAGCAAACAAGTTGGAGAACATCAGATTTACTTTTTGATGACAGAACTGCGAAACAGGGAGACCAACTTGAGGATACGGTCAATACCAGAGGTGGAAGAAGATAATTTTATTGAATTTCTAACTAAGGAATTTGCCAAGTTTTGGAAGTTAGAGGAAAAAGACTTTAAAATTGTATCTGCTTTCAGGCTTGGCAGAGTCAGAAGGACAGAGAAGCCCAGAGATTGTTTGATAACACTGAGATCAAAGGAGGAAAGGGACAAGATTTTGGGCCTGCACTACGAAAAGTCACTAGACATTTTGGGCAAGAGAATTGAAATCTACAAGGACATTCCTAAGCAGTTGCTGGACCTTAGATCTAACTACACGGAATTGGCAAGACTGTTGAGAAGCAACGCAATTATCTTCAGGTGGGAGTTTCCACAAGGATTATCCTTTACCTACAGAGGGAGAAAGATCAAAATCAAAACAGTGGAAGATAGAGACAAGTTTTTGGGAGCACACGGAGAAGACCTCCACAAAGGACTTGGATTGCCAGCGCCAGAACTTCCAGGGGAGCCCGCCCCCTCGGATCCTCAAGGACCGGAGAACAAGGTACCACCCCAGAAAGAATAACCAGATTTATCCAGGATGTCTCTGCAGCTTTTGAGTTGGAACATAAATGGCTGTAACAGTCCCGAAAAAAGGTCTAAAATTTTTCATATTCTAAAAAAGGAACAATTGGACATTATATGCTTACAAGAAACACATGTGATTAGGCTTCATAGAAAGGTGTTAATAAATAAAAGGCTTGGTCAAGAATTTATATCATCGGATACAGTTAAAAAGAGAGGTGTAGTGATCTATGCAAAAGAGAGCCTTTCACCAAAATTTCTCTTTAAAGATGAAAGTGGAAGAATCCTCGCAATAGAAGTACAGTATCAAGGAGAAAAAATTTTGATATTAGGAATTTATGCTCCAAATGAGGGAAAATCGGATTTTTATAAGAAGTTGCACGAGATCATGCTGGATTATCTGGATTACAACAACGTCATCATGATGGGGGACATGAACGGGGTCGTATCAACAAATATGGATAAGTCACAGAACCAGAACATTACTAAAGAGGGAAGACTACCTAAGACCTTTTTTGAAATGACTGACAATATGGACTGGGTTGACATCTGGAGAGTTAGAAACCCCCTGGGAAGAGAAGGAACATTCTTTTCTGAAGCTCAACTGACTTGGACACGAATCGACCAAATATGGATAACTAGAAGTCTGGCACCTAAGGTGAGGAAGGTGGAAATCTGCCCCAAAACATGCTCCGACCATAACGCCTTGAGAATGGATATGACATTGATCCCAATCGGCTCCTTTAGATGGAAGATGAATGATGGCCTGTTTAGAGATCAAAGAATTGTAAAGAAGGCCCAAAAAACCTTAAAGGACTATTTTGAGATTAATTTGAACACTACGGTGGAAAAAAGAACTATCTGGGATGCAAGTAAAGCTGTGATGAGAGGGTTCTTGATTCAACAGAATTCTTTAAAGAAAAGACTGCAAAATGAAAAGAAAGATAAAATTCTGGAAAGTATCAAAGAGTTGGAGAAGAAGTTAAGATCTAACCCGAAGTCCCAACCGATTCTGAGAGAAATTAAACTTTATCAGGCGCAATATTCCAAGCTGATAAATCAGGAAATAGAATGGAAGATTAAAACAATGAAACAAAAAACTTTTGAATCGGCAAATAAATGTGGGAAACTGCTAGCTTGGCAGTTGAAAAGGAGACAAAGATTAAATACAGTAACAAACTTAGAGGTTGAAGGAAGGAACATTCAGAACCCGGGAGAGATTAGAAAGTGCTTCCAGAGGTATTTTAAAAAGCTATATACTCAAGGGCCACAAGATGAAATAGAGATTACACAATTTTTGGAGAGAAATGGATTAGCAAAGCTGTCAGAAGAAAATAGAACAATTTTAAATGGCAAAATAACACGACAAGAGATTGAACAGGCCATCCTGAGTCTGAAACAGGGCAAATCACCAGGGCCAGATGGACTGACCTCTAACTACTACAAGACATTGAAGGATTATTTGATACAACCTTTGTTGGAGGTCAGTAATGAAATAATGGAGGGGAAGAAGGCGCCTGAATCGTGGAAAGAAGCATTTATCACATTGATTCCAAAGTCAGAAACTGAAAAGACACAACTCAAGAATTACCGTCCCATCTCCCTTTTAAATGTGGATTACAAAATATTTGCAGATGTCTTGGCACGAAGATTTAAGAAAGTTTTAAGTGAGATAATCCATAAAGATCAGGCAGGCTTTCTCCCGGGCAGACATATGTTTACTAACACAAGGAACATCATAGACATATTGGAACTTTTACAAACAAACATAAACACTAAAGCAGTTTTAATTTTTATAGACGCGGAGAAAGCCTTTGACAACATTTCTTGGAAATTTATGAAGGGGAATTTAAAAGAAATGGGAGTGGGACGGGGGTTTGAGAACGGGATTGAGGCAATATATTCAGAACAAAAGGCTAAACTGATAGTTAACAATGTGGTTACAGAAGAGTTTAAAATTGAAAAAGGTACACGACAAGGCTGCCCGATTTCCCCATTACTGTTTATTTCGGTTCTGGAAGTGCTCCTGAATATGATTAGGGGGGACCGGTTGGTGGAAGGGATTCAGGTCGGAGCGAAACAATATAAACTTAAAGCTTTCGCAGATGACCTAGTTCTGACATTACAGGAGCCGGAGTCTAGTTTGAAAAGAGTACTACAACTGATTCAAAACTTTGGTCGAGTGGCAGGATTTAAGTTAAATAAGCAAAAAACTAAAGTTTTGGGGAAAAACGTGACAGATATTGAGTTGGAACAGCTTCAGAAAGAGACAGAACTAAATGTGGTTAAAAAAGTTAAATACCTAGGGGTAAACATAACAGCAAAAAATCTGAGTTTATTTAAAGATAATTATGAAAAATGTTGGTCAGAGATTAAGAGAGACTTGGATAGTTGGTCAAGACTAAAACTTTCTTTGTTAGGCCGAATAGCTGCCATCAAGATGAATGTATTGCCAAAAATGTTATTTTTGTTTCAGACACTGCAGATTGTAGACAAGACAGAGTGCTTCCGGAAGTGGCAGAAAGATATTTCTAAATTTGTCTGGCAGGGCAAAAAGCCCAGAATCAAATTTAAAATATTAACAGATGCGAAAGAAAGAGGGGGCTTTGCCCTGCCAGATTTAAAGTTGTATTATGAAGCTGCAGCTTTCTGCTGGTTAAAAGATTGGTTACTTCTTGAAGATACGGATGTCTTGGATTTGGAAGGTTTTAATAATGCGTTTGGATGGCATGCATATTTATGGTATGATAAAGCTAAGATAAATAAGGCCTTTAAGAACCATATTGTCAGAAAATCAGTCTTTAATGTCTGGACAAAATATAAAGACTTACTGGAGAATAAAACTCCGAGGTGGCTGTCACCCCTGGAGGCTAAGGCTCGGAAAAGAGCCAATATGGAGGCCAACTGGCCAAAATATTGGGAGATAATAGAAAAGGATGGTGACAACTGGAAATTGCAGAGTTTAGAAAAGATGAGAGACAAAGTGCGAGACTGGTTACACTATGCTCAGATTAAAGAAGTGTTTAAAAATGACAAAAAGCTAGGATTCCAAGTGGAAAAGTCAAAGTTAGAAACTGAACTGTTAGAACCTAAGACTAAGGTACTTTCAAGAATGTATAACTTGCTGCTGAAATGGAACACACATGACGAAATGGTAAAATCAACAATGATAAAATGGGCGCAGGATATTGGGTATAATATTATGTTTGAAGATTGGGAAAGGTTGTGGACCTCTGGGCTGAACTTCACTGCATGTAATGCGTTGAAGGAAAATGTGATGAAAATGATGTATAGATGGTACATGACCCCTGTTAAACTGGCTAAAATATACCATTCGTCTGATAGCAAATGTTGGAAATGTAAGGAAAATGAAGGAACATTTTTTCACCTCTGGTGGACCTGCCCTAGAGTGAAGGCCTTTTGGGAGAAGATATATAATGAATTAAAAAAGGTGTTTAAATACACCTTCACTAAGAAATCAGAGGCCTTTCTCCTGGGTATTGTCGGCCAGAGTGTGTTAAAAGAGGACAGAACATTCTTTTTGTACGCAACAACAGCAGCAAGAATATTAATTGCCAAGAATTGGAAAACTCAGGAGCTACCCACTGTGGAAGAATGGCAGATGCAACTGATGGACTATATGCAATTAGCCGAGATGACCGGCAGAATTCGAGACCAGGGAGAAGAAAGGATGGAAGAAGACTGGAGGAAATTTAAGATTTATTTACAAAAATATTGTAATTTGGCTGAGTGCTGAATTGGATGCCAGTGCAGACAATTGTCTACCATTAAATTAGATTTAAGGTTGAATTATATGTTAAACCAAATTAAGATTATTAATTAAGATGAATTAAATGATAATTTGTTTGAAGCTAATTTAATAATGATGTAAGTGTATGCGGGAGGTGTGGGGGAGTCCCATGTAACAATTGAGAGATGTCAAATGGACAATGATAAGTGCTTATCTGATATATGCTTTATTTGAAAACTTTAATAAATATATTATAAAAAAAAAAATAAAGTGAGATTACACGAGCAACTCCCCACTCAGCTCTCTTAGTCTTAATTCCCCTCGTTTACTGACGCAAACCCACCAAACCCAAAAGTCAGTTGCCCTGTTGTTATCTTTTCATTCAGCAGCCTAACAGCCCATGGATAGAAGCTGTTCTTTACCCTGTTGGTGTGACTAATCATACTTCTATATGGCGTACTTCTATACTTCCAGTGGCGTAGCGTGGGTTGTCAGCACCCGGGGCAAGGCAAGTAATTTACGTCCCCTAACCCGTGGATTTTAGTAGGGGCAGAGAGCTGCGAGCGCGCCCCCCCAGATGTTGCGCCAGGTGCGGCCGGCCCCCCTGCACCCCCCACGCTACGCCACTGTCTATATCTTCTGCCTGAGGGCAGGAGATCAAGAAAGTGCTGGCCAGGGTGTGAATCATCCCTGAGAATTTTCCTCAGTCTCCTGAGGCAACGTTTTTCCACAATGTCATCCAGTGGATTCGCAGGACAGCCCATAATATCTTGTGCTGTATTCACCGCCCTCTGTAGGCACTTCCTATCAGTTGATGTCAAAC
Organism: Podarcis filfolensis; assembly: GCF_964270895.1. Lineage (NCBI taxonomy): Eukaryota > Metazoa > Chordata > Lepidosauria > Squamata > Lacertidae > Podarcis > Podarcis filfolensis. The sequence continues at coordinate 14,884,615 of NC_139610.1, forward strand.
CAGCGTACCACACTGTGATGCAGTAAGAAAGGACACTTTCTATTGTGGACCGGTAGAAGGAGATCATCAAATGTTGATCAACATAGTTCTTTCACAATATTCTGAGGATGGGGTCTCTGTTGGGCTTTCTTAACCACCTGGGTGGTATTGATTTTCCAAGTAAGGTCTTCACTGTGATAAACTCCTAGGAATTTAAAGGAAGAGACTCTCTGCACGCAGCCCTCCCCGATGTACAGCGGGCTAGTTCTCCTCTCTTCCTCCGAAAGTCCAACACCATCTCCTTTGTCTTGCTGATATTAAGGAGCAAGTTGTTCCCTAGGCACCATGTAATCTGTTTCACTGGGGCATCTTTGGAGATTCTCATTATACAGTTGCATCCAGCCTCCTGCTGCCACATGCAGGATACATAAGTCAGAGAGACATGACTCTGAGGTTGCACACATATTTAGCATGTGAAAGATCACATGCCAAGCATGCAAAAAATCAGTCCCTATTAGCCCCTCCTGGAGATATGAGAGATACCTAACTGAAATCCCAGCGTTCTGCTGCCAGTCAGTTTAGAGAACTCTGAACAATATAGACCAATGAATTGACTTAGTATATGGGAGCTTCTTATATCTCTAAGGCTTGCTAGGTTCCCTCTTGGCCAGTATTTGTTAAGTTGCATCAAACTTGGTTACAAATCCCAACTAACGGGCAAACTTGGTTAATTTTAATGGTGACTTACATGGGTCCTGACATACTCCGTAACTGTGATTAAGAAGACGAGAGAAGAAATTAACTTCAGGTGCGGGCTGCAAGGTAATGTCCTATGAGGAAGTGAATAAAGACACATTTCTCATCATCAGTAAACTTCAGGCTCACTTTAAAAACTGAGCAGCCATAGGTTCAGGACAAATGGAAGGAAGCATGTCTTCATACAATGCATAATTAGCTCAATAGGGACCAGGGTGGCACTGTGGTCTAAACCACTGCGCCTCTTGGGCTTGCTGATCAGAAAGTCGGCGGTTTGAATCCCTGCGACGGGGTGAGCTCCCATTGCTCTGTCCCAGCTCCTGCCAACTTAGCAGTTTGAAAGTACACCAGTGCAAATAGATAAATAGGTACCACTTCGGAGGGAAGGTAAATGGCGTTTCCATGCACTCTGGTTTCCGTCACGGTGTCCCGTTGTGCCAAAACTGCTTTAGTCATGCTGGCCACATGACCCAGAAAGCTGTCTGTGGGCAAATGCTGGCTCCCTCAGCCTGAAAGCTATATGAGTGCCACAACCCCATAAAGGTAAAGGGACCCCTGACCATTAGGTCCAGTTGTGACCGACTCTGGGGTTCCGGCGCTCATCTCACTTTATTGGCCGAGGGAGCCGGCGTACAGTTTTCGGGTCATGTGGCCAGCATGACTGAGCCGCTTCTGGTGAACCAGAGCAGCGCACAGAAACACCGTTTACCTTCCCGCTGGAATGGTACCTATTTATCTACTTGCACCTTGACATGCTTTCGAACTGCTAGGTTGGCAGGAGCAGGGACCGAGCAACAGGAGCTCACCCTGTTGCGGGGATTCGAACCGCCGACCTTCTGATCAGCAAGTCCTAGGCTCTGTGGTTTAACCCACAGTGCTAGGGGTCCTTTACCTGTAATTTGCTTAATGGAAATCACTGCCAAAAGATGCTTTATATGTAGATTAGACAAATTCCTAAAGGACAGTTCTGTGAGCAGCTGTTAGCCCTGATAGTTCAGTGGAGCCTCCACTTTCAGCGGAAGTATACCTCAAAGTACCAGGTGTATGACACATCATTAGGGGAAAAGAATAATAATCAGAGGTTGGGTGAGCATCTGTCAAGTCTCCTTCTTGCTACCACTCAATGCATCTAGGTTAAATATCCAACCAACCCACCTGTGAATAATGATACAGATAAATCAGATGAGTCTGAAAGGAGGCAATCACTGAATAAAAATTGCACAGAAGTGGCTGCAGTCATCAATATTGAGAAGTAAACAACTTCCATTGTGCGCACTTGTTCTGACAAGTATAGGCCAAGAGCGAGTGGCAGCTGGGTTAAAATTTCATAGCCTCTCATGAAAAGTCACATTTCATAACTATTCACTTTCCAAATCATTTCTGACTGGAGAGTCATTTCACACATTTCCCCTTTAAGTAGAAGCACAATACAATCAGCTGAAAGCAATTCTTCCCACTCCCTTCTCACAGAGTTTAATTTGAGCCAAGGACCACCAGGTGTTACCTTGAGAAACTGATTTAGTGGCATTTGGGGCTGAACCAAAAGTGAGAGCCCTTTTTGAAAACCGTTTTGGTATTAGCAAACAAAGAACACCTTTTTTTCTTTCCTTTTTGGGATAGTAACTATGAAATTAGGAGATAAAAGGAAAGGCCTATTCAGAGTGAAGGTAATGTCGCTATTAGTAGCCGCTGAGAAATATATTGTATTTTTCGCTCTATAAGACACACCAGACCACAAGACGCACCTAGTTTTTGGAGGAGGAAAAAAGAAAAAAATATATTCTGAATCACAGAAGCCAGAACAGCAAGAGGGATCGCTGTGCAGTGAAAGCAACAATCCCTCTCGCTGTTCTGGCTTCTGGGATAGCTGCACAGCCTGCATTCGCTCCATAACACGCACACACATTTCCCCTTACTTTTTAGGAGAGAAAAAGTGAGTCTTATAGTTGCTGATATGCTACTGAGTGAGGTATTTTGGCTTTATGAGGCAGGCCAGTTTCAATTGGCTTGGAAACAAACATGGCTGTTTCCCAACTTGTGGGGTGGAAGCTAAGATGTGCTCACTCTCAAGTTACAAGAAAAACAGGAGTGATACTAAAAACTGAACTGGGTGTACAAAAAAAAGGAAAGAAAAGGAAATAAATCCCAGCAAACTGAAGATGTGATGAAAGAAAGACTACTAGTATTATTTTAGTTTAAAAATTGACATGCATAAATTTAGTACAGGAAATGGTTTTATATGAAATTTAATAACAATTAACAACAGTTAATACACACCTACTTATTTCAGAAGCAAAAATATTAAAACCCAAGGAAAAAGAGTGTGTATTAGCAAAATACAAACAATCTGAACAGTTATGGCTCATAAAGTATTGCAGATCCCAAGCTTTGAAACCTCAGTCAGAAAACTTACTTGTGTGTGTGTTGTTTGTTTAAATGTTACTTTGAATTGGACCTAACATGAACCTAATACGGACTTTGTTATCTAGCGGGCGAACAGTTTCAGCTGAAGAGCCCTACAATATTATTGAGGTTTAACATAATCTGGGTCACATTTTCTATTATCACACTTGAGGTGCAGGAGCGGCATTCATCCGAATGCTAAAAGTTGCTCATAGAAATCTGCATCTTAGAATCAGGATTTTGGTAATGGGCTTTTTTTCTGATTTTCAAATCCTGATGCTGGTGTTAACCCTGGGAAGACAATGGTATGTTCACACAATGGATGTATCCGAAAGCTTTCTCTTGATTGCTTTTGCATCTTCCTCCTTGCAGTCCTTCAGCCCATTTATTCCCTTTCAGTTAAAACTCTGCAGATCACAGAATGCTTCCTAAAACTTTGACTGATAGGAACATGCTGCTCTAGAATGCTTAAGCAGCTCTCTATGAAAATTGGCTCCTGTGGTTTAATGTCAGCACTTTGTGTGACTGTTCCACTGCAGCAGTGACAGACATTTCAGCTGCAAAGAGTCCTTAAGGTAGTAATAAGGTACTGAATTCACACTGGAAAATAAATGTAAGATGGGGGGAAAGAGGAAAGCAAAAATAAAATAAAAATAAAAATCTTCCTGGATAATTTCCTTACAGATATGTAGTAGATAATCCTCAATTTAAATTATTTATAGATTATTTTATTTGCTGTGCTGTATCTACTCTTATTTCAGTAATTCTGTTCTCACGGTAATTACTGTACTTTTCTACTTTTGGAATAGCAATTGAGGATTCCAAGGAGGAAAAAGTGACTTAGACCTGATCTACCCCCTTAAAATAGAGCTAAAATAACTTTACGACATCGCTCTGACACAAGCCTTGAGCATTCAATGTGCTTCATTGCTTTCCTTTTTTAGACTCACTTTCTCTAAACCTCTCTATGTCTGATTTGAAGCAGGCATCAAAAAATAGAAGAGCAACAGTAAAATTTTAAAAAATGAAGATACTCTGAAGGCTGTGTCATTAACTGTTCTTCCTTTTGGTTGGCTTGTTTTAACACTGTTGAAATTCATTCAATTAATTTAAAGAGAGAGAGAGAAAGAAACAAAAACCCCAACAATTACAGCCTATGGTGTTCAAAATGTAAAGTGATCATCAACGGATATGGAATAATAAAATGGGTTGAAGAGTGGTGCGTAGAACATGTGGGATAAAGGTTGCTATTTCTATTTAAAGTCAAAATAGAGTTGATATTTCTCCTGAAAAGGATCTTTGAAATTTACCACATATGTTGTTTTAGGCAAGATTTAGTGGCATCACTTGTCCTATATCCTTTTGATTTTGTCAATTTGCCTGAAGATTTAGTTTCCTAGTTCTAGATGCTCAATAAAGCACAGATGACACCATACAGCACAGTTTGACTGACAACCAGGACTAACAAATCCTGGGCTTGGATATATGAAACCTAACAATCAAAAAAAAAAAAAAAAAAAAAAAAACAAACCCCAAGACACAACTCTTTTCAAAGCTCCTTTTCACTTCTCTCATTTCTCCTAAGCATGAAACTCCACATTTTCCTCAAAACTTTGTTCTAGGCAAATTTTGGTGGCAACTTTACGTTTGCCGTCGCAAAACCAATCACCTAGAGGTCGTGGCTGATGGGTTTAGCCTTTCCCTCAAGTCACCACTCAAGGGATTAGGCAACAATGGTTAAAATTCTTATTTTGTAGTACTTTTTCTTCAGTACCTTGCTTTGCCCGACAAAATGAAGCTGGCTATTGCGGCTGTTGTGAGCCGCTACCAAATTTCAACCAGTTTTTAAAGAATATGTTGAAATGCTTATCCACAGTTCCGCTTATATGTCAAAATTTCCCATGTAGGATAAGAAAATAGATGGAACCAGCTCTACCATTAGGGAATGGGGGCAGCTGATGTTGGGGAGCAGACATTGGTGGCAAGGTGTTGGAAGACAGCATGCCTGTGCCCTGCAAACTGGTCTACCACCATCAGGAGCAGCCATCACTGGTGCCAAAATAAAACTCAACTGCCAGTCTCATCAGCTTCTGTATCTGAAATGGGATGCCATCTTGTCTTTTGCCTCAGGCAAGATGGTATGTTTTGGGCTACCCCTGAAAATAGAGTTACCCTGGGCGATATTTTAATGATGCATTTATTTGGGATTCCGTTGCCTCAGTGCATTGGTTTCATATCAGTGAATTGCTTGCTGCCAAAACCCAGCCAATTTGAATGATGAAACCAAACTATCCATGAGTAAAGCTGTCTCTCTCTGTGTGTTTTTTCAGGAAAATAATTTCGACCACAAATGGCCCCATAGCATATAAAAATTGGCCATCTCTGACCTAAGATATTACCTCTGTAACAAAAGCGGGATGGGAAGCGGTGACACCTCAAACGCTGTAGAAAGAAAACTGTGACATGAGAAAACTGTGAGTGACAGGCCCTATGGTAAAATTGCTAGTCTTTAACAGAGTTCCTAAATAGAGTTCACTTTAAAACTGCTGATATTTCTCCTTCTCTCGCCACAATCATCCTGAAAGGTTGCCACTTCAGAGGTGTTAAGCATTAGCTACAATAATCCCCCATTTTCAACAGAGAAGCTGCAGGGAGTCTGCCAAGTGCCAGAAAGTGAAGACTCTCAAATGTATTTTTCTAAATTTGATCACAGGAAAATGGATACAACAAACCAGCTTGCATGGGAGGTTCGACTCAAACAGGTGGACATCATTTTATTTTGTTTTCCAGGCTGGGCCATCATTTAGAGCCCAACTCCCATGTTGCAGACCATGTGCAGTTTCTTCTTCATAGCACCTCTATACTTTTTGGACAACTGGCTGTTCTTGTTGTTCTCTTTTGGACTCCATTTGCTTCTGTGACAACCTGAGGTGTTGCACCTCTGTTTTCCCCCAAATTGAGACTCAGGTGCCTATTGACACTCCTACTTTAAAGGTGCAAGGCAATATCCACATGGCACTTTTCCATAGAAAGTAATGGAAAAGTGAATTGATCAGTTCTAGATGATGAAAAACACCCCCTAAAACAACAAGTTAACACAGATTTTACTGTCTAACGAGACTATAGATCCATAAAATGAAGGCAATAATCAATGTACTGTACTACAAAATAAATAAGACAGTATTTTAGATGGGGAAAAATAACATTTATTGTTTTTCTTACATGCACTGATGATTCAGTAGTCATTGTTTGGATGGGGGGACCTTTTATCCATTTATGCAGTCACACAATCAACCAGTAGCTGAACTGGGTGCCACACAGTCACAAAAACAAGTGCTCCACAGCTGGTGGGGTGAGCTTCAGCAAACCGCAGGCCTCTCCCTGGCGGCAGAGGCCCCAGCGCTGCCCCGCAGCCAGCCGGGCGAGCTCTGGGCTGCTGGCAAAGTCTCTGTTTGAATCTAGAAGAAAGTTCGTAAGTCAAAACACCTACTGAAGGTCATAACTGGAATCGTATGTAAGTAGAGCCATACATAACCACTGTACATGGTTGTTGTATGTAGCAGGCAATCAGAGACATGTGTAGGCTTCTTAACACAATGCTCTGTCATTTACCATAACCCTAACTGGAATTCAACACTCTCATGAATGCTGTCACAATTTTATACCGCACCAATGTTCTGAAAAACCTGCACTCTTTAATTTCAGGAAACCAGAAGAGGAAACCAACAGAGAAATAAAGCGTAAGGACTGAAATTAATATTGATTTGGAGAATTTACAGGAGAGGCATTGCTGCATAGAACTTTTCCAAGATATCTTGATTTCATGGGCTTTAGCATTACTTTACAAAATAAGTTAAACTTTTATCTGGTAACTCGTTGCCTCTGAAAGTGAAGTTCTAATTCCCCTTGTACAATGTGAAACACAGTAAATAAAAGCAGCAAGCACAGTCTTGAGCCTGCAAACACTGAGCAAATTTTTGACTCTCTACTACCTCCTGTGGGAAAATAGGTCCGTGTGTCTGTCTGTTAACCAGAAAGCTGGTAGTTCAGAGCCTACCCAGAGACCCAGACTAGATGACCCTTGGGGTCTCTTGAAACTCTACAGTGCTTTGGTTCCATGATTCAAACCAGTCCAAGGAATGACATGTAATTTAATTGACATAAACCGGCAGTCAATGCAAAATGTTATCTGAAATGGAAAGGAACTCTTCTCTGAGGGTGAATGAGTCAGCCATAAATAAATAGATGATTTGGCCAAGGCCATACAAAAGTTGTCTGGCATCTTTCAGTGCTTGTCAATAATGCTTTTGATTTCAAGTGCTGTCGTCTTTGTTATCATTTTCTCCTTCTTTTGAACAGCAGAAGGAAAGGTGATGAATGGCCTATAGACCACAGCCACTTGAAAGCAGAAACTAATCCATGAAATATTCCTTCTCAACTGCTCCCTGACCTTGGGACCCTTTTTTATTAAAAGCCATTTGAGAACATACAAAGTATGAGAGAAATACTAGACTTACAATGTTGTTTTTGCAGCCTTTCACTGAAATCCTTCGCCTTGGCATATTAGGTCTCATATTCAACTCTGCGAGCAAAATGAAACCTGTGTAGTGTCGTAGGTAGGGTTAGATCAGGACAGAAGAAATCTGGGTTCAAATTCCCGCTCACATAATAAACCAATCCATTCTCTCTCTCTCTCTCTCTCTCTCTCTCTCTCTCTCTCTCTCTCATTTTCTTTATAATTGTAACATTCCTGACTTCAGCTCCCTTCCCCCTCTTTCTCTGGTTCTTTACATTTATTTTCATCCTTTCCTGCATACTCAAAATTGTCTTAACTTATTCTTTTATTCATCTATTCTCATATTTATCTCATATATATTTTTAAAACTGCAGGTTTTTACAATAATCCTGCCAATGACTTGATCTGTTTATAGTTTATTTGTAAGTAACTCAATAAACCATTTCCATTCCTTTCTAAAAAAAGAAAAAAATTGTTATCTTGATTTCTTAGTCTTCCAGTAAGTTTCACCATTTCTGCATACTCCATTAGTTTCTGTAGCCATTCTTCTCTTGTCGGGACCTCTTCTTCCTTCTGTTTTGGGGAAAATAACATTCTTTCAGCTGTGGTCACAAATAAATTTCTATACTGTTTAGGAAGTTCTGATCCCATAATTCCTAAGAGAAAAGCTTCTTTTTTACAAATGTTATCTTAAACATGTTTTTCAATTCATTATATATCATTTCCCAGTAAAGTGGTACCTCGGGTTACATACGCTTCAGGTTACATATGCTTCAGGTTACAGACTCCGCTATCCCAGAAATAGCGCCTCGGGTTAAGAACTTTGCTTCAGGATGAGAACAGAAATCATGCTCCAGCGATGCAGCGACAGCAGGAGGCCCCATTAGCTAAAGTGGTGCTTCAGGTTAAGAACAGTTTCAGGTTAAGAACAGACCTCTGGAACGAATTAAGTACTTAACCCGAGGTACCACTGTAACCTTATTGCAAGACCACCACATATGGAAAAAGGTTCCTTCTTTCTCTTTACATTTCCAACATTTATTGAATTATTATTTATACATTCTTGCCAATCTACTAGGTGTTAGGTACCATCTATATAACATTTTCATATAATTTTCTCTTCAACCATAACATGCTGTAAATTCTATATCCATATTCCATAATCATTCCCATGCTTCCATTTCTATGTTATGACCAATATCTATTGCCCAGTGTATCATTGAAGATTTCACTTGTTCGTCCTTTGTCTCCCATTCCAATAACACCTCACACATTTTAGATATCAGTTGTGATAGTTGCTCCCCAAACCCCCGCTTCATATCCTTTTAAAATATTTCATTCAACTGATGATATTGTAACTATGTTGTTAACATCCCTGATAAGTCCTTAAACTCTTTTAATTTACATTCTGCACCCTCCTTTCCTAGCAAGTTTCTATAAGTTGCCCAACTTTCCATCATAAGCATGCCAGCCAAAAATATTATCATGACCTCCCAAATGTGGATTCTTCAATAACTATTCATTCAACCAGCACAGACAAGATGATTCGTAATATACCTCATATCCAGCAGGGAGAAACATCCTCTCTCTTTCGTATCTATCAGTATTTTATATTTTATTTTCGGTTTTTTCCCTTGCCAGATATATTTAGAAATACCTTTTTGCCATTTATTGAAACAATTTGTCTTGCCAATCACTTGTATTGATTGAAACAAAAATAACATTCTTGGTAATACATTCATTTTTTATGGTCGACACTCTACCAAACAATGAAAGTTTCGTTCTGCCCCATATTTGCAATTTTCTTTTGATATCCTCCCAAGTTTTCAGATAGTTGTCTTTATACAAATTTATATTCTTTGGTGTTAGCCATTCACCTAAGTATTTAACCTTCTTTTCAATCTTTAAACCTGATTTATTTTGCAGTTTATTTTTACTCTCATCATTCATATTTTTTACCAGGAGCTTGGTTTTTTTCTTTATTAATTATAAGGCCTGCTATTTCTCAATCACATTCTCTCTCTCTCTCTCTCTCTCTCTCTCTCTCTCTCTCTCTCCCTCACCTTCTGTCCACCTATTGGTGTTGTTTACCTTGCTATCCTTCAAAGAAAGGTAATATTATCACCATGATTATTATTTAAATGTGATCATGATATTGTAGTTAGAAACAGACTTTCCTGGTCAGAGGTAGCCCCAGAGTTATTTTTTCTTGGGGAAGATAATCTGAATGGTGTCCTCACCCCCAGTGAAAATAATAAACATAATAATTGATGATATTCTGCCATTCAATGCTAGCCCAGAATCTACTAACTAAGACAGTCTGTTTCATCCCGCTTGATTGTAGGGATGAGTGCAACCACTGTGATGAATTTTACTAGTCTTTCTAAGGCTGAAATCCTATACTGACTTACTTGAGAGTAAGTTCCTTTGAACTCATCTTTAGGGTAGAGATAATTAAGGTTATGCTGCCAGGCTACTTCATAATTCGTCCAATGCGTTTGATTGAGGAGTGTCAACATTCATTTTGAATTGCAATTTAGATGAAATCTAGTGTGAAACAGAGCTTCCCTAGTTTTATCAATGAACATCTGCCTTTCATTGAAATCCTCTGGTTTTGTCTGAAGCACTGTGGAGCTCACTGGGTCTGAGAGAGAGTCTGATGGGGACTTCCGGGTTAGCGCCTCCGGCAATGGCGGAATTCCTCTGATCGGGAGGATCTGCTCCGTGGAAATCAGGGTCTGGCAGCCACGGCGAAGGCGGAGACCCACTAAAAACCACAGGTGGGAGAAGCCTGTGGACCTGGGATTCGGCTGGCACCTTTTGTGCCTCCCCTACTCGCAGGGAAACCCGGTTTCGGGGATCCGGAGCGACGTGGGGTGAGTGGTGCGGTGCTTTGAATTGACTGCTTCTTTCATGGAGTGAAGCCGCATTGCTGTTGCCGGAGAGCGCTGACTTTTTCCTGTGGACAATTGGACTATAAACAACTACCCGTGAGTAGAACGGAAAATTGGATCTCTAAACATTTTAATTTGGCACCAAAACGGGAAGGTTTCAAACAGGAAGTCCGCCTTCCTCTTTTGTAAATAGATTGAAGCAAAGACGCTGCAAGCTAAAGTCTTGGAAAGCTTTTCGTAAAGGATTAAATTTCCATCGGTTAAAATCATTAACCCCCCCCCCCTGGAAGCAGGGGAAGAGGGGGGAAATTGTGGACCAAGTAACCCTGCAGGAGAGAGGGATGAAAATCAAATTACCACCGCTCTGAACCTGGAAACGGGCTGCCAGGAAGATTGACATCTTGGGAGAGTTCATTGACTGTGAACAGAACGTATGTTGACAGCTAGCTAAATAAGAGAAATATATTGTTTCCATTGTCCTCTTCTGCATTTAAAAAGGAGGAAAAGTAACTGAAAATTGAAACTAATTTTATTGCTTAAACTGTGCTTGAAAGGATTGATACAAGTGGAGACTGTTTCCCTCTAGAGGGAGCTTTTGAAATTGTTACAAGAGTGGAGCTGGGGAATCTCCAGCTGCAAGATAAGAAACTGTGAGAATCAGAGATTGAACTCAGACCATTTAAGAATGTCGACAGAAGAAGCCTTAGTGACTGCATTTTGTAAGATAAGCTATTCACTGGAACAGCTCCACAAGAAGATGGATGTTATGACTACTAAAATTGATAACTTGGGACAAAAAGTGAACATCAATACAGAAATTATTCAGGATTCGACACAGGAATCTACTTCGACAGGACAAATTGGGGAGAAGACGAAGGAGAAAGTTGTTGTTGTTGAACCTAAAGTAATACAAGTGGGGGCCCCAGCCTTACAGAGGCAAATTGAGGACTATAAGTCAAGGCCTTTTATGATTGAATATAGAAAAAGTCAGATTTTGAGGATCGGAGCCCTGCTTGGACTGGAGAAGGAAAGTTGGATAGATCCTTTAACGCAGGGATTTACTGACTGTTGGGATCTGGATTTGGGTCAGGAGGTGATTGGAGTTGTGGGGGCCTTTGGATTTGGAGGAATTTTGAAATATGCCCTGAAATATTATATGGACCTTAGTTTTAACTATGGAAAGTTGGCTGACCTGTCGAGAAGGAATAAAAGCATTGCTAGGTTGGAGTCTCCTCGAGATCTGCTTTTCAGCATCAAAGAATATGAAGAAGACCTGCAGAAGGGACTTGGAAAAGAGTTAAGAGCCTCGGACAGAAGATCTCCAGGTTGATGAACTATATGGAATTGACGGAAAGGACTGGCAGAATCCGAGACCAGGGAGAAGAGAAGGTGGAAGAAGATTGGAAAAGTTTAAAGTTTATATATAGAAATACTGTAAAATTAATGAGTGTTAGAAAAATGTTGGAATGAAATTTTATGGCTTTAGTAGAAATGTTATAAGGAGTTAAGCATAAATAAGTACTTTAGCATTAATGGAAAATAAGGTTAAAAATATGTTAAGATATTTATATGACAAAAAATAGGGAAAGATGGAAAGGAATTGCTGAAACAATTAACAGAAGTGGAATACAAAAAGGGAAGTGAGAGGAGGTCGATGAAACAAGGGAATGAAAGATAGAGTATTGAAATGGCATGATGTATGTTTTTAAATTGTTGCTGTTTTGCTTTGTTTAGTTTAATGTGTTAAGGTTGCGTTTTGTATTGTTTATATATTGCATTGTATTGTTATTTTTTCTCTCTTTTGTTTTTTTTCTCTTGTCTTCTTTCTTCTCTTTTTTCTTGTAAGTTGTAAAAGTAATAAATATTTTTTTTAAAAAAAAAAAGAGAGAGAGAGTCTGATGGTTAGATGTGAATCTCACCACCAAGTACACACTGCTATCAGCTCAGGCATAAACAGACCTAGCCCACAGCAGAAACACTTGCTTGCCTGCTCAGTTGACACAGGAATGGCACATTAATTCTGAGGAAATATGCAAATAAATGCAGTGACATGCCTCATTACACTAACTGCCCAATGCAATGCAGACTTAGGTTCACCTAAGCTTGTTCATTTCAATGACCTTTGTTGCTGTTTAGTCATGCCAGACTCTTTGTGACTCCATGGACCAGAACATGCCAGGCACTCCTGTCTTTCACTGCCTCCCGCAGTTTAGTCAAACTCATGCTGGTAGCTTCGAGAACACTGTCCAACCATCTCATTCTCTGTCATCCCCTTCTCCTTGTGCCCTCCATCTTTCCCAACATCAGGGTCTTTTCCAGGGAGTCTTCTCTTCTCATGAGGTGGCCAAATTATTGGAGCCTCAGCTTCAGGATCTGTCCTTCCAGTGAGCACTCAGGGCTGATTTCCGTAAGAATGGATAGGTTTGATCTTCTTGCAGTTCATGAGACTCTCAAGAGTCTCCTCCAGCACCATAATTCAAAAGCATCAATTCTTTGGCAATCAGACTTCTTTGTGGTTCAGCTCTCACTTCCATACCTCACTACTGGGCAAACCATAGCTTTAACTATATGGACCTTTGTCGGCAAGGTGATGTCTCTGCTTTTTAAGATGCTGTCTAGGTTTGTCATTCCCTTTCTCCCAAGAAGCAGGCGTCTTTTAATTTCGTGACTGCTGTCACCATCAGTGGCCTTAGGTGCATGTAAATGTACACAGAACCAGACGGTTGATAGAAAGTAAGCATGTACTAGATGTGGCTGAATGCATGTTTGGGTAAGAACTGAGAGACCAATTGTGAGTTTATTCAGTACTATTTTTTCTGGAAAAAGAGGTGCCAGAATTCACCATGAACACATTCCATGTTTTCTTATAATGGCATTGGCGCCTACCTGAGAGGTACCGGAATTGAGTACTGGGGAGTTTCAGCTGAAAAACAGTCCTGAGTTTATTCTGATCTAATTGTTTTCTTTATTAAAAGGGAGAGCAAACAACAAAAGGAAAGGAAAGGAAAGGAAAGGAAAGGAAAGGAAAGGAAAGGAAAGGAAAAGAAACTAGGCTGAAATTCTACTTCCAGGAAGGTATGAGCCATTTGTTGGTGTGGGGATGTTTAGAAGTCCATTTATTTTATCTGCAGTGTTAATTTGGTCATAATGTTAGTCTGGTTTATTGCTGAGAGGAGGCATCTGGTCAATTGGTTACTGGCTAAGAATGAGTTCTTTTCTATTCTAGCCTATACAGTGTTATTTCCCCCCCCCCCTCTACCAAGTCTGTCGCCATGGAATCAAAGTAGCACTCTGACCTCCTCTTTGGTTAGCTTGAATCAAAAATAGTTTTGTTAAGCTAGAAGCTCGACTCCTGTGCTACCTGTACTTAAACCGTGACACTGCCTTCCAGCACAATGTGTTACAGTTTCATATCTGTAGGAAAATCTGAATGACGAATAACCCTATCAAAAGCTAGGTAGAGAATAAAGAATAACACAGTCACCTGCTGCATCAAAGGACAGGTCACTCCATGGAAATGCACCTACAATTCATGTGTAGTTTGTGTGTTGGGGTGGGGTGGGCAGAGTGATGGCAGGCCCTCCCTCAGTCTAAATGCATCCACTAGACCAGTCTTCCCCAACCTTCTGGGATGTCTAGCAATCTCAGAATATCACCCTTATCCAAGTCATTGCTCAGGCTGTCTGCACCTCTCTAGCTTAGAATTGTGCCTTTTCTGCTTGGTGTCATGGACCTGGTGACAATCACCACCACCATTACCACCTCCTCCTTCTTCTTCTTCTTCTTCTTCTTCTTCTTCTTCTTCTTCTTCTTCTTCTTCTTCTTCTTCGATTTGAACTTAGATCTATAGAATCTATATAAGGGACCCTTCACATTTATGTTTGGTTTGGATGCTAGCAGTCACTTTGGCTACTGCTTCTCCTCTTTTCTTTCTTTCTCTGTCTGTCTTCTTCTTGCCAGGGGGTAGGGGATTATTAGCCCAGAACCTGTAACTTCTGGATTAAGGCACCTAGGTATCTAAAACAAATGCATGGGGTGGGGGAAATATCCATGAAATTATTGTGATTATTGGTGTTTTGTGAAGTTGATTTGAGATATTTCATAGGCTCATAAATGTAATGAAATAAAGAAATAATAAAGATAAAGTCTTATATGAGTGGAGTATGTGATAAAATCATCATATAATAGTAAAATTAAGAATTAAAATCATTCAAAATCCAATGCACAAACTGGGCAACAGGTTGGACTATGTGTCCAACCCTAAGTACAAAGAGTAGGTGTGCAGGCTTTGATTATGCTATCAGGAACAACATAGGGTAGAGGTAGCGATCCATTTTAGCTCAGTGGACCAGATCATTATATCCTCCCCTACCCACCCCATCATCACAGGGCAGCTTTGACACATGTCAAAAATCTGACATCATGATGCTTCATGATGGATAGGTGGACAGTCCCATCCAACTGTCAAAGTTGACCCATGAAGGTGGGGAGATGGTTCTGCTTCACCAGGGCATTTGAAATGTGCCTGCTGGACCAAAAGAGTTGGCAATGCCTGCCTCTAGCTATGCCAAATTTCAGAAGTAGTGTCATATTCTTAAGAGAAAGGACAATAACAACAGAAAGGACAAAGTTCCATATTTGCATTGTCTTTCTTCTTGTTGGCATCTGTCAGTCTTGGGAGGTAATGAAGGATTGCACCTTTGAGGGTAAAGTCAAACTATTGGAGGTTACAGTGCCTGCTGTGGCTGTAGAGACTGATATGGGAGAGACATGTTTCATTGCACCTGGGGCACTTGTATATTTGCATATACATTGGTATGAAAATATATATATCTTGCAATTTTGTCTCTCTGTATTTAGAGCTCTTTCTTAATCTGAGGCATAAATTAGGCACTGGGTGGAAGATGAATGCTTTATTTCCTTTCACTCATAATACTGGCCTTGTATTCTTACATTTAGACTGAACTTAAGGGAGGGTGAGAGTCGCCTTCCTGAGAGCCTAATGCATGATTGGTTCACCCAAAACAGCAGTATGGCAAGAGAAGAGATGCAATGTCTTGCTTCACATTACATACTTAAAATCAACTCCAGAACTCCTTTATTCAGTCTACCACCCATGGAGACTTGAGAAGGACCTTTGTCACAGACTAAGGAGCATTCTCCTCAAGGAGGCATGCCTGGTGTGAAGTCTGATATCTTTTTCATGGATTTATGATATCCGATTAAGATCTGGCCCTGACCATATTTCAGACCATGGGTCTGAAATATGCAGCAGCAGAGGCCATTTTCATTTTCCCATCAGCTCACTACTTGGTGATAAAGGAGAGAGCCTTCTCTGTAGATCACCCTGTTTGTGGAATTTTTTTTCCCTCTGGGTGTGTAGCTGGCCTCTACTTTGTTGAGCTTCTGGCTGCAAGCCTTGAGAAGAACTGTCCAAGGTCCTGGAGTTGGGGTGGGTATTATGTCTGCTACAGTTATTCTGGCTGCATTTACTTTTAATTATTGGTTATGCTCTTTTACACTGTTGTCCTATTTTATTTTTTAATTGCCCTGTGATCAGCTTGGATGAAGGGCAGTTTAGGCATCCAACAAATAAAGAAATGAAGCTGTCACACTTGGGGAATATTTGCCAATTGCTGCCAGAGTCTTCCTCATGGCTAAAACTTACCGTATCAAATAATAATTAAGTTGTTATTTATTTTTTACTAGGTAAAAACAAAACAGAGCCACTCACCAGCACACTGTACACTGTGGTGAATCGGAGAATGCATAAATGAGCAGTAAAGTGTAATAGAGTGATAAGGATGTGCTTCTAATTATAATACAAAACAATTTTCTTCAACAGAAAGTGCATTCATGTCAACGTTGTATGCCATGGATTTGGCCCTTTAATCTTTTCACTCTGGAGAGTAATCAGAGGCTGTTCTCTTACTGGAGTTTTATTCCCTCAGCTGGAGCTATGAATATCATGATTAGAATGGAATTCTGGGGCTGTTGTTGTTTTTGGCTGTTTCTGAGCAGTTCCACATTGCTGGCAAAATTGTTCTCTGCCAACTCACCAGCGTCCACCTTAGCACTTTTTGCCTCTAGGGCAAGCTGTTGGTCTTAATCATAAATTGAGTACACGAAGAAGAATAATTAAAGAGCAAACTGTAATTACAAGCAAGATCCGAAGGGAGCAAAGCCATCATTAAACCTAGGACTTAGGTTTCCTATTAGTGCATTTAGGATTAACAATAAACAGTCCTGTTGAACTCAATAAATACTCCATTACAAGGACTCCCCCTCCTGTTCTTTTTTTTACAGCATGCTAAGTGGCATGATTTTTTTGGGCTACTCTGCTGATTTTCTTTTCTGCTGCCTCTGCTTTCTTTCTGCTGAACTGCAATCTGTCTGCTTGAGCAGACTTTTCTCTCTAGATGACAAATCTATACTGTTGTGCATGGAGGGATCTTTGTGGCACGGGTGGTGGGAACAGAGCCTCTGCCAATGATTGGCTGAACTGTCCCAATGCCACGGAAAGGTTTCTGGCTGTTGTTGGCTGAGCTGTGGTGATCCAACCAAAGACTGGGGCAAGGAGGTAGAATGAGCAGGGCAGGGGCCGAGGGAAGGAAGAGGTGGCAAAATCAGCAAGGAAGGAAAGTGCAGAAGCCTAGGAAAGTAGGTTTTGCTAGGGGAGCTGGTCATAGGAATGAAGGGGAGAGGAGAAGAAGGAGCCTAAGAGGGAAAAGAATACTGGGAGAGATGGGATTGACAATAGCTATAACAAAGGTAATGGTAAAGGACCCTTGGATGGTTATGTCCAGTCAAAGGTGACTATGGGGTATGGTACTAATCTCACTGAGGGAGGTGGTGTTTGTCCATAGATAGCTTTCCGGGTCATGTGGCCAGCGTGACTAAACCGCTTCTGGTGCAACGGGACACCGTGACAGAAGTCAGAGTGCATGGAAATGTCTTTTAGCTTCCTGCTGCAGTGGTGCCTATTTATCTCCTTGCGCTGGTGTGCTTTTGAACTGCTAGGTTTGTAGAAGCTAGGACAGAGCAATGGGAGCTCATGTCGGAATCTCCGTTCGACCGAGCTGATAAGGCTCATCTTCGGAATCGCCTCCCGACGATTAATTGACAACCTGATCCTTTGATAAGGCCTAAGGCATGTCGTCCCAGCAGAGCATCAAAACAGCACGCGGAAGGATGAGATAGTATGAGCTACATTGCTATGCTTTATTTTCTAGCTACGCAGAGAACAAAGAAATATACATCCTCTCCCTGTGAGAGCAGAGAGCAACTGAACAAAGGAACAAAGGAAACAAGAAACCACTAACGTCACATCCCGTCTCCCCTCCCATGAGACTTGAAGGTCTCTGGAATGTAAACAGAGTCCTGTGACTCCCAGCAGCTGCTCAGTGAGAAACAGAAATGAACAGCTCACCCCATTGCATGGATTTGAACTGCCAACCTTCCGATCATCAAGCCCAAGAGGCTCAGTGGTTTAGTCCATAGCGACACCTGCTTCCTATAGAGGAAAAGAATTGTGTATCAATATGCTTGCAGCATAGGCTATCTCCTTTTTTCTTCTTCTTCTGGCTTTACAAATAGGAGAACAATTAAAGGTGTCTCAAGCTTTATAAAAAGGATGGTGTGCTGGCAAGCAGAGATATTTTTCTGGGTTGGATCATTCTGGTGTTTATGCCTTTCTCATTCAGTGGTATTCCTTTTTAAACACAACTGGCTCACATACATTTTGCAATGCATTGAGGTGATCAGATTAGGGGCAAAAACCTGTTTTCCTCTTTGCACTATCAGATGAATGAGGTTTGGATATGGTGTGATATATTTTGTCTGCAATGTGTCCCTTCCTAATCTCATCTGTTAGGGGTTGATGTGCATGTAACATGGTGTGATATTATGCAGCACCAAGCAACATGGATTTGCTGTAATAAAATCCTGGAAATTGTCAGGCATTAAAACTGTGTGGTTTCAATTGACCTTCATAAGAATATCCTGGAGGGCTGCAGAAACACATATACAGGAGGAGTCTTTTTAAGACTCTCTATACATGCAGTCCATTGACACAGCTTTATAAATCATCTTAGTCACGTGTAAAAAAATATGCAATGTCATTTTTGAATTGATCAGCAATTTAACACAGGCCTACACAATCTTTGAGTAGCCAATCATCAGCTATGGATTGTAACCTGCTGTATGATCATATGGCGGCCAACTAGGATGGCCACTTATGAATCACAAAAGGAGGATTGGTGTAAAATATGCATATGATAACTTACCTGTATAGATGCAAATTTAGAAATCATTGCTATACAGTGGTACCTTGGGTTAAGAACTTAATTCGTTCCAGAGACTGTTCTTAACCTAAGGTACCACTTTAGCTATTGGGGCCTCCCGCTGCTGCCACGCTACCGCCACACCATTTCTGTTCTCATCCTGAGGTAAACTTCTTAACCCGAGGTACTATTTCTGGCTTAGCGGAGTCTGTAACCTGAAGCATCTGTAACCTGAAGCATCTGTAACCCAAGGTACCACTGTAATTTAAATAAAAAGAGAATACAGTGGTTCTCTCTCTCTCTCTGTCTCTCTCTCTCTCTTTCTGTACCAGCACATGTTGATCCTTATCCAGTCATTTGGAGCCCTAACCCTCTGAAATCATTCTTAGCCTTTATCTGAATCCAGCTAAGTGCCATGTGTACTATTCTTCTGTGTTCTAGCAATAATATGTGATGCATTTACTGACCTTGTTTTAAATACTGATGTGATAAATAATAAAGCACTGACCTGACTTACGTGGAGAGGCTCAAAATGAAAGGATTCATAACTAAACTTAACATGAAGAAACTGACCTTTAAAAATCCATTCATTGTATAATGCACACCTGACCCAAGAAGCCTTTCTAGCATTAAATATATAAAAAGATCAATACATTTTATTATCTTCTTGAAAATTAGTGGACTTTTTTGCATAATATACCCATTCTTTCATAGTGTTTTAAGCATATTGATGATAAACGTATTGATTTATCAGTGTCAAGGAACTTTAAAGTGGACATTTTTTCCAAATACACTCAATTCTCTTATTGATTGGAATTCATTAAAGTTTAATCAGCCATCTCAATTAAAGTTCACTAGACAAGTTTATGAAGTTATATGTGTTTGGAGCAATATCAGGAGTGTGATAAAAATCAAGCTATTTATTATTATTATTATGTAAGGATTTATAACCCACTCTTCATGGAATATTTTCAGTCCACAGAGTAGGGGAAAGTAAAATAAAGTAATAAAGATATACAGGCTTTATATACTGTAGTAATAATTAACTTCTCTCTTGAGTGTTCTTCAAAACAGTACCACCACCCACACAAGAGTGAGATGCCTTCAGACATGTGGAAAATCACAAGGTTTGTGGAAGAACAAAGAAAAAATTGTAGGGGGAAAATCCTCATGTGAGGGAACAAAAAATCCCCCCCCCCCAGGGAACTTAACATGATCACTGCCGTGGTATGTATGCTGAGTAATTTGGGAGTGTCTGTGTGTTGTGGAGTGTTTGTGCGAAAACCAGAGTATGAACAGAATGCAATGGAAATGAATGTTCTGGTGGCTGGAACCTTGAGCAGAGTTCTGTACATTTGGTTTTGCAGGCTCTGCCTCGTTTTCCCCCCAAGAACAATAATTGGAAACAACCAAAATTTCAAATGCAATAAATGCATCAGGCATGAGCTAATTTTAAAGCAGAAGGAAAAATGGAACTGATCAGAAACAGATCTATGTAATAAATCTATGGTATCCTACATAGTATAGTAATATAGTATAGTAATCTTTATGAATATATCAGTTGGTTAGAGCTTGGTGCTGATAACACCAAGGTTGCAGGTTCGATCCCCATATGGGAAAGCTGCAAATTCCTGCATTGCAGGGGGTTGGACTAGATGATCCTCAGGGTCCCTTCCAACTCTACAATTCTCTGATTCTATTCAAAGTACACCTACATTATTTTTCAAATAGCTCTGTAAGCTACATCATTACTAACAACTCTATATTATAGCTTGAGGGCTCAAGGGCTTGAATGAGAGCCTGCTAGATCAAGCCAAAGGACCATCTGTTCCAGCAACCTGTTCTCTCAGTGGCCAACCAAATGCCCATGGGAAGCCTGCAAAGAAAATGTGAGCACAACAATTCACATCTCTTCCAGCACTTGGGAACTTGCTGTAACTAGCTCTTGAATTCATGGCAAAAGTGACATTTCATCCAGGGCCTTCTTATTCACAATTTCGTTTTTGGAACTATGGTAGCTCATGTAGCAATGACCGCTCCCCGCCTAAAACGGGGGGCGCCCTTTGCATGGACGCGCGCAGCCCCTGGATCTGGAGCGGCTCCATCAGCACAGGCTTGGCTTCGCCTTCCCTCAGGTGGGATACCTGGAGGTCTCCGCCTACCTCAGCCAGTTGTCCAATCCCGCCTGGGAGAAGTGTTGCCAAGGAGACCAGGCCAGGTAGGGGAGGGCCTACCTGCCCACACAATAGAGGGGGGATCTTACCTGGGAATCCTCACTTGGCTCCAGAGCTTCTCCCACCCTACCCACCCTCAGTTAATGTCTTATTTTGCAGGTTAACTTTTCTTCACAAGTACACAGGCGCTGCTACGTCAAGGTCGCTGTTAAAGGGCCAGAAAGGAATTTCCCTGCATTGGCAGGTTTTGCCTTTCTCGTAACAAAACATCACAACTTTGGTGGTATCAGGCCTTGGGCGGAATCCTTTAGTCTATCTTCCTCTTTGCAGCGGCGATACCAGGGTTCCTTGTCAAAGGGGTTTCTGAAGGGAGGCTTTGACCGTACGCCGAGAGGTCGTCATTGCTCTCCCCTGCAGCGGCGGCATAACGGGGGCGGCTATCTCTGCTTGAACATATGTTCTCCAGAGCCGCCCCCCCCCCCCCACTGGATAACCCTGATGCTCCCTAGGTCCCCGGCTGGGGACTGGGGAGGGATAACGCCCAATGCCTGAGCCAAGATCTACCCACATTTGAAATTTAATAAAGTTGTGGTCAATTTAATCCCATAGCACGTTGTCTTGAGTCATTATTCCACATGACGGGGGGGCGGGATCTGGGGGACTCCGCCTGTCCATGCAATAAAGAGAACCTTTTTTTCAAAGACAAGCTGTAAGGACCAGATCCCTGGGTCAAACAACAAGGGAAGGTTACCCAGAAGCAGCTAGTGTTGAGGAGAAAATGCTGAACTTTAGTGTGATTCATCAAGAGAATTCTTATGTTCCGGCTTTTCAGTGTGGGCAATTTGTTCTAGTGATTCTCAAAATGTTTAGTGGGGGCACTGGTGCGTCCCAAGCAAGAACAGTCAACATGTTGGGATGAAAACACAGAGTAGGATAGACCTACCTACAAAAGTGCTGTATCTGCCACTTACTGGAGTGTTGTGGTGAAAAGCAGCAGCAAAAAAAATAAAATAAACCAGCTATCAAATTTTGGGAGACACCAGTTGACACCTTTGGTTGCAGGGCCTCTGGCGATGAGACAATCAACAGATTAATCTGCATGTGTGAATCAGTCTTCATTTGAAGATTCATAGATAGCAAAAAATGGTGCGTTTTCTGTTCAGTTGTGGAGTTTGTTTGTTTGTTTGTTTGTTTGTTTGTTATTCTTTTAGCCTGCAGCCACCATGGAACATCTCTCACTTTAACTTTCAGACATATTGGCTGTAAAATGCAGTATGTGAATTTCTCCAAGAAGCGTGAAATCAAGTTCCACTTTTGCAATCTAACATTTTCCTCCCTTGAGCAGCAAGAGCTGAGTGGGGGATGCATGGTCAGCAGCACACCAATAAAAACTTGCTGTTTTCTTTTTCATTTTATTTTTTTGCAAGCAAGACTGTTCAAACATTCAGGAGAGGAAAGACCCCTTTGAAGTGTCTGTTCAGCGTAAGCAATAAAATCTAGGCTTTGCTGGCTAAAAACAATAAAAAGAGTGCATAATATTATCTGCATTCTGATTGTGATGTGCATTATTGAAAATTAACACACCAGGCAGGCTCAGCTTGTGAGTTACCCAAGCTGAATACCAACCATGCATGATGGTCACTACTATGAGCTTGTTGAAGCTCTATTGAGCAGACCCAGCTCATTATCTTCCCCCTTGAGATAAAGGGAATAAACGGATTTGCATGCACCTTTCTTTGAATCCATTGAAAAAGATGCTCACAAATGAAATAAATACATATATGCATCTGTACGTTGATATATCTGTGTGGAGATCCGCTTGATGGACCAGAGAACCAGAACGAGGCCTACATACAATGTCTGTTGATGGTGGTACATGTTAATGAAGTCTCTGGCAAAGATTCTGTGAGCTGTCGTAACGTCACAAAGAGTCAGGGCATCCTGTTTCCCATTGGCTGAGCTGCTTAGAGTATAGAAAGGTGCAGGGCAGCAAAATGGCCATAGGAAAGAAGTAACAGAAGAAGAGGAGGAGGAGGAGGAGGAGGAAGAGGAGGAGTAGGAGTAGGAGTAGGAGGACTAGGAAATGAGAAGGCAATGAATATATTACACAATGCAAACTCTGCACCCCACCTATGAGAATTACACACAAACACAAATTCCCATTTGGTAATTGACAGCACAACTTCTTTTCTCATTAATTGTTGAAGAATGGTAAGGGAAAAAATGCATGACAATTTTTCAGCGCATCACTACCGAGGATTCAAAGAGGGATTCATCCAGAGCAATAGTGGAAAAATGAGGCTGTATATGACCAGACATTGCAGGGGTTCATGCACAGTAAATTCTGTGCAGTTAATTATAGAAAAAATATTTTATGCTTTATCTCACAATGAGAAGACAGAAATATACTGATGGACGGAATAGTTAACACTAGTAACCTTATTTTGCATGCAAGTCTTTGCTGAAACCCTTCTTGAGATATTACCAAAGTGCACTAGAAACTTTTCTGTGTTATATATGATGTCTTAGAAATAGAGACTAGAGTTGATTCCAGATGACCTGTTTATTAAGCATTCATCTTGATTTGTTTGCAGGGAGATTAGAAGATATTAGCTATTTATTGAAAATTCATACTGATTTGTTTATGAGGAAATTAGAAGCTGTCGCATCAAGCAAATGCTATCACGCCCTTCCCACATTTTCCCATCACTTTTCTTATCTCAGAAAGTCTGATTTTTGTAGGAAATGGCACTTGAACTTTAATGGGTACTATCTATAAGTGACTGAATCCCACCTGAAAATGGCTGTCTTAAAGTGGCTTGTATTAGGATTTTAAAAACCTGGATTTTTCTGATAAGGATTTGCTTATCATTGTTAAAATTCATGTCTGAAGGAGCATTCTTCCAATTAAAAGAGCTGTTTTAAAAGGGAAAAAAGGAAAAAAACAAAGAACTGTTTATTGTGAATTACTTCAAGTTAGAAAAGTGAAACTGCAGCAGGACAAGTCTACAGTGGAGATGAAAGATTGATTGCTGGAAGGCCCATTTATCTTGATTTGGTAAATTTTGCTGCTGGAAGCTATAAAAAAAGAAAGGTCCTGAATTGAATCTAAGCTAACTGTATCTCTGTGGGTGTTTGTGGTAGAATTTCTTCATCTCAAGCCATCTTGAGCTTTAGGCGACTCATGCAGAACTAATCCACATTGATTTTAGACAGGAGTCTGGCCCATTAGGCTAAACCTGGTCAGCACATACACAGGCGCAGAAGACTAGGAAGGATACAATGAGGCTTTACTCAGAAGAGGCTGGACCATTTCCTAGCTCTCCTTAGGAGAGATTTACATTTGCAACACAATATTCTGGAGAGGCCGAGGCACTTAATTTAATATACTGCACTGAGCAAGCAGATTGTTAAGCGGCTCGGTGTGGTGGTATTGCTGAGAGTATTGAACTTTTATGAGAGACAGGGGGAATCAAATCCCTGCTCAGGATGGGTAGATCAGCCCATCTCCAGTATATTTCCATTTTGCATGTGCGCGTTCACCAAGATGCTATGCCCCTTACAAATCGCTCTGCGACAATCATAATGAATTATTTTGAATTTTGAATGTATTTTCCAGAAAATATTCACATTTTTTTGTGTATCCACTTTGTTCTAAAATATCCACTTTATATGCATATACAATTCCCAGAGTGTTTTAACGATCACTCCCTCTTTTTAGGGAACTGGGAATTCTAGTTTTGTGAGGGAACAGCACCCTTTCAGCACTCTTAACAGTTTCCAGGATACTTTGAGAAAAGCCATGACTATTTATGGTGGTGTGATCCTGCTTTTGTGCAGATGGGGCCATTGTTGGGGCAAGACATAGTCCGATTGAACGTAAGGATTGCTAGTTCTCTGTTTTAACGTACTGTTTCCTTCTACTCAGTTGCTCCATGGTTGGCCTATCCAGCTGCTGGTACACAGGGAAACAAAGAACATGGGATATTGTATGATATGGTAATAAGGTAACAACTTCACGAGGCTTTTTTTGATGCTTCTGTGAATACAATGTTCATGAAAGTGATCTATCCCTGTCATCAGTGTGATGTGCAAGCAACCAGTTCTCAAGAAAGGGGGATGGGGAGAGAGAAGGTTTTTTAAAGAACAGACTGTCTCTTTTCCCCCCAACTGCTAACTAAGTTTTTGAAGAAAACGTAAGACTGACAAGAATTTGCTAGGGTTACCATAATAGTAGACAAAGTGGCAGTTTGCTCCCTCTACCCCAGCTAGCTAGCTGATCATCATTGCTTCAGGCTATGGTGTTTGCTTGTATAGATGAACGGAAAGTTTTAGGCAAATGCCCAAATGGCTTTCTGCCATCATATTGCCTGCATTTTGCCTGGTTATTATGGCCACAGAGGAGCGCATTATGTCTTCAAATAAATTGAAATGAAATATGAAATCTCAGTTCACAAGCACTGGTAAGTCCTTTGAATTACTTATTTACATTTTCATTCCTAGCAGACTCTGTAATCTTTCTATGGGGACAAAATAATTTTAAGTGAATAAATGGAGTATCTTTTTCATGTTACAGTTTACACTGAAATATTTTGATAATTAGAATTCTAAGGGGTGATTTCCTAAATTTATGGGCTCCATTACCATTTTATGTACATTTTAATTTACTGCTTGAATTAGTAGTCCACATTATTGTCACCAGTAAAAGAAAAAAGAAAAAAGAGAGGGTTAAAAAAATACATAGAACTACGAACAGCAAAAGAGTTTGGGTAAGCATTTTGTTGTTGTTGTTAGCCCTGAAGCAATCCCGATAGTTTTATTGCCTTAATCAACTTAGTCAACTCTTTTTATTACTCTTTTGAGGTGGCTGTTGTGAGCACATGCTGGGGTGTTAGTTCACTGCTGCCAAATTAAAAATGATAATTCTCATGCGTGAAATAACTACATGGACTAATGACCAAATTGGTGCATAATTTTTGCCACTGCTGCAGCAGGTGGTAGAACAATTAGACACCGTAGTGTAATATATTCTCAGAACCAACTACATTTGTAATGAATTCCATTTTTAAAAGCTCAGACTAATAATTAGTATACATTAATGGTACAATATTTTGCACATTTCTTTTTAACACACACAGAACATGTCAGTTTGTAGGACATTTTTCCTTTCCCACCCATTTGTTAAAGCAGTTGTACTAATTCCCAGTGACCTTGTGGGGAAAAATCTACATGTAAAGTTGTTGACAATTTTAGGCACTAGGAAAGCAATCTGGTTTGAAGATCCTCTAGGACAGGCATGTCCAACAGGTAGATCGTGATCTACTGGTAGATCGCCGGGTGTTCCTGGTAGATCCTGGTAGATCTCTGGACCCTCAGTGATCCCTCCCCCCCCAAAAAAAATGCTCAACAACTTCGGCTTTCCCAAAAAAGCTCAACAATTATTCCTTCCCAAAAAACCCTCCACAACTCTGGCTTCCTAAAAGAAGCTCAACAACTTTGCCTTTCCAAAAAAAGTTCAACAATCTCAACAACTCTGGTAGATCACTGCCAGTTTTTTTATACTGTGAGTAGATCACAGTCTATTAGGAGTTGGATGTCCCTGCTCTAGGATAAGTATAATTAGGGTCCAGCAGATCTCTGGCTGAGCCAGGCTATGCCAGTATAACTTCCCATCCTCAGCTCAGCAGTAGATACCCTGGCATATCACCCCCATCTTGGCTGAGCTGAACCTGGTGAATCATAACCCAGGGTAGACCTTGAAAAGGGGGCATGGTGGAGGCAGGACCTGAGAAGGGGGTACTTAGGCTGGATCCTAAGCCCATTCAGCTTGGTTACATTAGCTGGCAACTTCGCCTAAGTCAAGCAGGCAAAAAACAGGCTTCTTTTCCCTCTAGCAGGATTAGACTGGC
The DNA here is from genome assembly GCF_964270895.1 of Podarcis filfolensis. Taxonomy (NCBI): domain Eukaryota; kingdom Metazoa; phylum Chordata; class Lepidosauria; order Squamata; family Lacertidae; genus Podarcis; species Podarcis filfolensis. The sequence goes on from NC_139610.1 coordinate 14,911,528, forward strand.
TCACCCAGCAATAGCCCTGCTCCTGAATGGAGGTTGAATCGGGTGTACTATGTGCTGGTTGAACTAATCATTGAACCAACTTCTTGTGTATAGGATTACCTCCGGGGAAATCTCAGATCTGGAAGTCTGGCAGTCAAATCCACAAATTCACCCAGAAAGCTAACCAGATGGTGGTCTTCTGTCCTACTGTCTCTTTGTAAACTTAGATACCACCCAAGCTGCTACCAGGTGATGTTACTCCAGCTTCTTGTTCATTAGTTGTGGGCTACCACATGACCCTATGAAATTTCAGACTGTGGCCTAACTTTTCAGTCTGAGCAACTTCTTGCTGCTGTGAAGGCCACGTTGCTCTCAGGCAGATCATATGTCTTATCCCAGTCTCCTGATTCAGGGTGCTTTGCCTCCAGGTTGCTAGCCCTGAAGCAAAAAAAAAAAAGGGTGCAGTCAGAAGCACTTCACCAGGTTGGGCAGAGCCACTATGCTTGCTTCCCAGTAGATAAATCACTGTTGCCTACTGGGCGGGATGAAGCAACGGAGAGGTCAGCATGGTGCAAATGCACTGTGAAGGACACTGAATATGCTCCACTGGTGTGTTTGCACAGCACCAACCTCCCACCACCTTGCTCCTCGCAGCAAACAACAGCAACTCAGCTTCCAGGAAGCCAGTGTAGTCCCAGTGATATGGATGTGGACCAGTGGCTTTTAAAATTTCAGCACCCTGGGTGCTCAGGTCTGTCTAGTTCATGCTGGTCCATGATCCAAGGACAATTAGATCTTACTCATAATCCGCCGCCATGCAGTTCACATGAAGTGACTCAGAAAGGGATTACCATCAAACAGGAGAAAAGTAGAATTTGGATTCCATCTTTGACATGTCTGGAAAACTTTTCAGGATAATTGTAGAGTTACTAAGAGTTTTGCAAATGGGGATTCTTTGCTACTGTACTATAATATGAAATATTTTGTTCGCTTGACCGTACACCCCGAGTTTTACTTTTTTGAATGGATGTATAACACACACACAATGTTCTGTTAGTCTCAACAAAACTCTTTTGGTTCCCCTTTCCTTGACCCAGATATTTCCCCTCAGAAGAATCCCAAAAAAATCAAAATCCATTTGAACTTCAATTTGGATGAAGGGTCAGTGGCAACTGATTCTTCTACATTCCTACAAAACTGGCAGCTAAACAGCATTTTGCTTCCTCTCTTAAACTTTCTTCTGTATTAAAGAGGACCTTGTTACTTCTACTCAGGGCTATATTCATAGATATAATACTTTAATTCCCCTAAAGTTGGATGAGAGCCTGGTGTAATGGGATGTGATACCTATACCTATCAAAATTGTTTGCATGGATTCCTTTAACATCTTTATTACATCTTGTATTACATCTGTTTAAGATCCGTAGCATGAAGTCCAGTCCTCAGGAATAGCCTCAGCTGTTCTTGACAAGGTATTTCCCTATAAAATTGCTATTGTAGACACACAGCTGAGGTGTTCAGCTGCTTACAACACCCCCCCCCCACTGTAAATGCAAGGATGGCTGCCTGAGGCAATGTCAATGCAGGTTCTTCTAACTTCAAAGACTCTGTGAACGAGGCTTGCTCCATTTTTGCTATCTAGAATTGGCCTATGCTTGGGGAGCAATTAAAATTAAATAGCTGCTGAACTGCTAAAAGTGTAGATTGGCTGCTCTGGGCACAAGTCCCCTGTCTAATCCACACCTTCTTGTCAGTGAAGAAAGAAATCCAATAAAAACCAGAATCAATTTTAAAATATTAAGCAGGAGAAAGTGTATAAGCCTTGAACACAAGAGGCCAGGCACAGTGCGCTTGATAAAAGACAATGGCTCAGCGTCTGAAGATGTTTTTAGATTCTTTTATGTAGATGCCTTCGTCCCTCAGTGATGCTGGCACTGGCCGAGACTTTTCATTGATCGAATCAGTTCCTGAGTTGTTCCAATTTGTGCTTCTTTCTTGAGGCTCATAGGGGCTATCGTACAAACTGGAGACTGCTACCAAAGAGGAGAATATCCAGATTGTTACTGTTAGGTTAATACCAGAGGAATTGCAATAAAGCAGTCATCATCTGACTACTGGGAATAGTCTGTGAATTGATGCCGTGAGCACATGGTTTGTCCTCGAAATTGTTGTTGTTGCTACTGCTGCTGTTGTTAGCATGCCCAGAATTTCTTGGTGCTGCCGGGGGGGGGGGGATGTTCTGGCCACACAGCCTTGCAGTCTAGAGGCAAAGACATGACAAATTAGGGAAACAAGAGTACGTTTGAACTAAGCAGCCTTTCTATGAGTAAAATGGAAATCAGTCAATCAAGCAAAGCCAAGCTGAATGGCTTTCACACATTAGTGGGCTGACTGCTTTGCAAGTCTTCTTCAACTCTAGAGTGAGGGCTAGGTCCTGGACTATTATTAATTCTGAAATGCATTAAATTACTCAGGATATAGTTATTGTGGACCTCTGTGGTTAGCTTTTGTTGAGTTTGGACGAGAGATTTCCCAACCAGTCAAATCATGTAGAGGTTTGCATTATTAAATGGGAAACAAATTCCTTTGATATATGCTAGGGGATTTTTCTTGCTGTTTCACTGTCAGGTTATCATGGAATAGCAACATAATATATAAGCTCCCTATTACATTCACCTCTTACTTTGATGGAGTCGGATAGGATGGCTGAAATGAAGATAGGCCAATGACAGAAAGGGCTGGTGCCATGATGCTTCTATTGTAATGACCTGTATGTTTTAATAAAGTATATCTATTTCATCTACATCTATATCTAGCTAGCTAGCTAGCTAGCTATGTTTCTAATCTATGTTTTAAGTTGTTTCAATCATAGCTGTAAACCACCTTGAGTCCTGTCAGGAGAAAAGATGGAATATATAAAAAATATAATAATAATGATGGTGACAATCATAATAATTAACACCTAAACCAACCCTCAGTTTGACTAGTGTATAGATGATAGATGATAGATAGATAGATAGATAGATGATAGATAGATATAGATAGATGATAGATGATAGATGATAGATGATAGATAGATGATGATGATGATAGATAGATAGATAGATAGATAGATAGCGCTAACAATAATGACATCAAGCATAGCATTTAAAACATAGCATTGTGTAGGAATGTGGATGACATTGTGGTCTAAACCACCGAGCCTCTTGGGCTTGCCGATCAGAAAGTCGGCAGTTCGAATCCCCACAACAGGGTGAGCTCCCGTTGCTCTGTCCCAGCTCCTGCCAACCTAGCAGTTTGTAAGCACACCAGTGCAAGTAGATAAATAGGTACTGCTGTGGTGGAAAGGTAGACAGTGTTTCCATGCGCTCTAGTTTCCATCACAGTGTTCCGTTGTGCCAGAAGCAGTTTAGTCATGCTGGCCACATGGCCCAGAAAGCTGTCTGTGAAAAAATGCCGGCTCCCTTGGCCTGAAAGCGAGATGAGTGCCACACCCCACAGTCGCCTTTTGCTGGACTTACCCATCCAGGGGTCCTTTGCCTTTGCCTTTTTTGTGTGTGCCCATATAGTCCTGACCTCATTGTCACACTGCCACACTGGTAAACTGCAGTGGCATTCATCTGTGAGGGAAGCTTGGCCGTGCTACACAACACAGGCTGCTACAGGCCACATCTCTTTCTGCTACATCTCTTTCTCCTCCTCCTTCCTCTTCAGAAGCAACTGGGAAGCAATTGGTTCAGGATTTCGGTGTACAGGGAGGAAGGTTTATCCCTTTCCTCCCTAGCAACAATCCCCACAAACCTGCAACACGGAAGCTTTTGAGAAGAAATTTCAGAGGAGAGAAAAAGTGAGTGGATTTGGAGATTCAGGCTGTGGCGGAATGACTGTTTCTAATCAGATTTCCCTTACAGATCTGGTCTCTGCAGCCACAGCAAGTGCTGTGACTCTCCAGCAGTTTGACTTCACTCTTGGAGGGGCACCCCAATGCTTGTCAAGACAGACAGATGCCAACAACAACAACCCCACAATACGCTCCAGCCTTGGCTGGCCCTGAAGAACCATCCATTTTGGACACACTTACAAAGTCACATCTGAATCTACGTCACATTTTTTTGGCGTGGAAAGCAGACTACTGGAAGTGAGCCCTTTTGTTTTTTTTAAAAGGAAAGTAAAGAAAGCAAAGTTGCAGAGAATAGCTCTCTCAAGCAGCATAAATAAAGCAAAGTCTGATGGGCAATAAAAGCAACTAAACAAGAACAAGACACTCATCCCGTGCTGCAATACAATCTGTTTATCTCTCTTCTGGAGCACCTAGACACCTGTGATATCAGAGTCGTGAACTGCTTCCAATCTTGCCACAGTGATGTGGGAGTTTCAAAAGAACTTGATGAGTCCATGGGGGGAAAGTTGGGGGGAATTAGGCTGTTAATGGAGATATCACCAGCACACCAACTTCTTGATAATTGCCCAATTAGCTCCTATCAGGACCGACACCATCGCAGTGGGTACACATCACTCTCCTTTGGCATCCCCAGCATTCTTCAGTCAGGCCGGACTCAGTCTATATTGAGTGAAACACTTCAGCGGAAACCAGTGTGTTACCTCTGTCATTTTATTAATGTGTCAATTTCTTGTTGCATGCTCGCACAGTCCAGGGGTGTGTATAATCGGCTACGCTTCGCTAAACACCCTCTGTACTGCCAGTACATCATCCTGTTGGGCTGTCAGTCTTTGTTCTTTTCTTCTTCATGGACGTGCCGACAAATATTGCATGTTCACATCTCCATGCGCGGAGACTACAGCGAGCGTTCTTGTTATCCACAAGACAATGATATCCCTCAAGAGAGGCTGGAGGAGGTTACTCAGCTGATGTTCAGCTCTTATCTGTCTGTGAGCCAGACTTGTTGAGGATAGGAGCGTGTTTGATTCTGCTGGCTTGTCAGCTATGTCAGATTGCTCTCTTGCTGGGCCGTATTTTCTGTGATGATGTTTTCATCATTTTCTGCTGATTATACTGCTTATGGAAACATTTTCATACATTGTGGCTGCTGTTTGACAGCAATCTTAATAATGCATCTATGTTCTAGGACTGGTAATGAGTATTCCTCCCCCTTTTTTCCCTCCCTGTTCTTTTCGGTAGTGAAAAGGATTCATTCTAATAAAAAGATACTGCCTCTTAATAAGGTTCCCCCATTTCCGTCCCCTTAATTGCCATGACTATGAACTGGATATGATTGTGACTGGTTCATGCATGAAAGATGATGATCATAAGAGCAGAGTCATCAATCGCATATGAGAATGGGCTACCACACGTACAATAGATAGAATTTTAATAGAATCTCGAAATGCTGCCAGCCAGAAGAAGCTACTTTATTCCCAGTCAGGCTATTTGTCCATCTAGCCTACAATTACCTACCTTGGCTGGCAGTAACTGTTTAGAGTCTCAGTATAAGGTATCATTGCCTATTACCCAATACCACAAATTGACCCTGACACCTTCTGTATGCAATGCATCTGCTTTGCTACTAAGGTAAAAGGTAAAGGACCCCTGGATGGTTGTTGTTGTTGTTTAGTCGTTTTGTCATGTCTGACTCTTCGTGACCCCATGGACCAGAGCACGCCAGGCACTTCTGTCTTCCACTGCCTCCCACAGTTCGGTCAAACTCATGCTGGTAGCTTCGAGAACACTATCCAACCATCTCGTCCTCTGTCGTCCCCTTCTCCTTGTGCCCTCCATCTTTCCCAACCTTAGGGTCTTTTCCAAGGAGTCTTCTCTTCTCATGAGGTGGCCAAAGTATTGGAGCCTCAGCTTCAAGATCTGTCCTTCCAGTGAGCACTCAGGACTGATCGACTATGGGGTTGCAGCACTCATCTCCCTTTCAGGCCAAAGGAGCTGGCGTTTGTCCACAGACAGTTTCTGGGTCATGTGGCCAGCATGCCTAAACCACTTCTGGTGCAACGGAACACCGTGACGTAAGCCAGAAAGCACAAAATGTCGTTTACCTTCTCACCGCAGTGGCACCTATATATCTACTTGCACTGGTGTGCTTTCAAACTACTAGGTTGGCAGACACGGGTAGCGCTGTGGTCTAAACCACTGAGACTCTTGGGCATGCTGATCAGAAGGCTGGCAGTTTGAATCTGTGTGATGGGGTGAGCTCCTGCTGCTCTGTCCCAGTTCCTGCCAACCTAGCAACTAGAAGTAGATAAATAAAACTGTTTGTGGACCAACGCTGGCTCCCTCGGCCTGAAATCGAAATGAGTGCCACAACCCCTTAGTCGCCTTTCACTGGACTTAGCTGTCCAGGGGTCCTTTACCTTTTACCTTTTTTGCTACTAAACCACAGAATTCTCCCCTTAATGGCGACTCATCACCTCTTGTTCACACATGCACATGTATCGCCTGGCTTCTCTTGACCCTCAACTTAATGTTTGAACTAACTGCAACCAAAAAGTGGCACAACTATATGCTCTTTGCTCGATTTAGTAAACCCTGCAAATGAAAAGCAATAAGCAGAAATTAACAACTCTGCTTTAGAAGGAGTGGGAATCCATGGGAATTTGTCTGAATCTTCTTTAAGTCTGCAGCACGGCATCTTAGCATGCCCTGCAGAGTGCAGATGCCCTGCAGAAGCCAAAGACCACATGGGTGGAGCCCATGACCTCCATCACTGGAGAGTCACACTAAAGTGGCTCCATTGCCATGGCATGGAGCCTAGGGAATGAAAAAGTGGAGCATTAATCAGGGCAGGTCACAGCATGAAGAGCGGACTGCAAAGATGTCTGAAAAATAAAATGAAGTCACATTACGTAAGCAGCAACACATATCTCCAAAATTCATTTATTATTGGTATTTCCATTATTTTGCAAATCTTTCCAGCTGCAAGTTACATTTTACTTTTTAAATAAAGGATTCCTTGTTTTAATAATCACAATGAGCTAATGCACAAATCAATAGGTGTTTTGGGTTTTTCTTTTTCTTTTTTGCAGGGGTCTTTTAAGGGGAGAAGCTTGAAGTCGTTCTGTTATATATTTATGGAAGGCCACCTGGGATCATGCAAGGGATGTAAATCTGGAAAAACAAAAATAGCATGCTGAGTTTTTAAATTAACCTTGCAAAATGTTTTAGCTTGTGCTCAATACCATAAAGCTTGCTATAGCTCAAAATAAAGCTTCTGCAGATAAGTGTGAACTGCAAGCATATGCAGCAATTATGACAGAAAGATAAAAGTTGGAGACTTAAGATACTTAAGGAGGCAGTTTAGGATTAGTTGAGTATCTAATTTTGTAGTTGGAAGTATATAAACATCATGGGATCTGCATTTCTTCTCTAAACAAAATAGTGTAATCACTTCAAGCATTATTGGAAGGGAGATAATTTTTTTCCAGAGATAAAAGTGTATGGGATTGATAGGGGGATCCTAGATTATGCTTTCTCCCGATTCTCTCCAGTGTAACCATGCTGATCCAGGAAGTTTAAGATCCACAAGTGGCTCTGTACCCATTTCCAAGGTAGGAAAGAAAAATGCAAACTATACTGCAACGTGATATATAGGGATGCAGGAGGAATTACTGTAGATTCAATTTGCCTTTAAAAGTGAACCTACCCAATTTGCACATTCCAAAACAATGCATGGACTCCAAATATAGCCACTCTTCAAAATGCGTACATGTATAAAGTTTGCAAAGGAGATCCCCTGCCAAGCAGTATGTACAAAAATGTATATAATGAAGTGTGCATAACAATGCATATATTACTGAAGCTAACATGCATTTTCTTCTACAATGAGTACCTGAAGATAGGTACAGTGGTACCTCAGTTTTCGGACGTAATCTGCTCTGAAGACCATTCGAGTTCTGAAACATTTGAAAACTGAAAACTCAATAGCCGACAGCTAGGCCTTGGGATCTTGCACTCAGCAGAAGCCATGTGGCATGTTCGACTTCTGAGATGTGTTCAAAAACCAAAGCATTTACATCCAGGTTTACGGCGTTCAAAAAAACAAAACGTTCATCAACAAAAACGTTCAAAAACCAAGGTACCACTGTACTGTGAATGTTCTAAGGTGCATTTTTACTATCACAGATTTGTTGTACCGTTACTTCAGCTTCTGCATCACTTAGTAGTCACACATTCCTGCAGAGGTTTGGGTTATTCCCAAACCATTCCAATAATCTATGTTGCTGGACAACAGAGAAGTGATCCCTTCCCACGACAACATAATTTTACCTGCAATCAAATGCACTTTTCATATAATTCATAATTGTACAGGCTACTTTAATATGCAACAAACGTACCCCAACAACACAATATACAAATCAATATGGTTAGTCTGACCCAACCCCAACCTCATCCCTTCACACATACAAGCAAAACTCACTACAATCAACTCAATGCAACCAATCATGCTCTGGGCTCTCCAACCTCTCGCACGGCCAACAAAAACAAGCAAACTGATAAAGAAAGAACCTATCTTCACAACACTGATACAGAAGTATACATTAAGCAAAGTAATGAAAGACTGCTGCCCTTTCTTTCTCCCGCTTCTTCCCGCTTCTCTCCCTCCCCACCAGCCTCTCAGTGTCTATGACAACAGTGTCTCACACCGAATGTAACTGACCTGTAGAAAAGACTCTAGGAATTGAAAACAGATGTTGTATATACACTTGTTAACTATGAAAATCCTTTAATTAAAAACAAATTTAAAAAATAAGAGCATGAACCCCCTCAAAAGCCTCATCCTGAAAACTTGTTCATTATGCATGTAACTCCAAACTCTACTTCATTTTAGTTGATCTTTTTGAAACCTTTTCCTGTTTGGTGATACTCTTTTTGAAAATAGTATTTCCAAGCACAAACTTACTTAGCTCAAGTTACAGGTAGGTAGCCGTGTTGGTCTGCCATAGTCGAAACAAAATAAAAAAATTCCTTCCAGTAGCACCTTACAGACCAACTAAGTTTGTTATTGGTATGAGCTTTTGTGTGCAAGCACACTTCTTCAGAGACACTGAAACAGAAGTCACCAAACCCTTATATGTAGTGAAAGGGTGGGGGGGGGGTATTACTCAGAAGGGTGGTGGGAATGGGTGATTGGCTGATAGGTGTGGTAAACCTGTTGACGACTGTTAACGACTGCAATGGGTCTTACAGGAAAAAGCAAGGGGTAAGATGGCTAAAAATAGCTTTATCATGTATAATGAGATAAGAATCCAATGTCTCTAATCAGACCAGGTCTCTCCATGGTTTTAAGTTTGGTAATGAGTTGCAATTCAGCAACTTCTCTTTTACTTAGCTCAGTTTTTCTTTATTTCAAGTCTGAAGTCACCCAACTGGATGTCTCTTGATGCTTAAAGGGACCCTACTTCTTATGCCTGGAACTACCAGATAGAACTTGTACATAGTACTCCTTCTGGCAACTCCTTCAGCCAAGCAGGTGCCAAACATATTGCTCTGCTTTCCTTGGCTGCAGGAGTTGCCAGAGGGTGGACAAGATGCCATCCAACCACCTTAGGGACTCCACTCTGGATTTGTGTAGGATTTACTCCTTAGCCTTTCCTTCTGAAGATGTCCCTCAAGGCAGTGGATAACTGTAACCATGCATAATGGCATTTCTCCACAATCTTTCCTACCTACCCTTGCCTATCCTGGCTTCCATCTGCTTTAGACTGTAAGTTCCTTGGGGGCAGAGAGCTGTTTCCTAGATAACCTGGCAATGTCTCGTGCACACAAATGAGAAACATCCCTCGTGTCTGCAGAGAAGAGCAGGGTCACACCTGGCAGCCATGCATCCCCCACTGCACAGTTGACAGATGTAGAAGGGGCCTTTTATGAATATTGGCGCAATTTTTACATGTGCACATTAGTACACATGTAGAAACCCTTTGCAGCTTGTCTAATGCACAGCTGGCTTTGGGGTGGCCATGGTTCAGGGGGAGATGTAGCTCACGTAGACCTGCAGCTCCTTCATTTGTTGTCTGGATGTGCGTGTGAAGCATTGTCTCCTTCTCCCTTGAGTAAATGTGAAAAGGATTGTGCTGTAAGGCATAAAGCAAAGGATGCACAGAAGTGGTGAGTTTTGGTAGGGGGGAAAAACTCTGTGTAGGATTTCTCGACACATCAAAAAATGAGCAGAGTCTTTTTAAGGGAACACCAGTCCTTTGGGCAGCTCATGAAGCATGAATTGATGAGCGAAGGTCACAGGCGGAGATCAGGATGTGCGATCAGAAAGACGAGGGTAAGAGAGAAGAAAGGGATCGCCACAGGTGCCTGTGGCATCTTTTACAAGCATAGATAAATATAAATGCCTCTATCTCACATTTCCTTCCTGATTCCCATTAAATAGGCCCATCAGATAATGATTACAGGGGCAAAAAATGCCTGGCAAACAGGGTGCACTTCTAGCATTCCCTCTCTTCATTTATGGATAGTATATCTAGAATGGTTTCATGTTCTGTCACTTCCCGCTCTCATTACCATCATTGTTGCTGAAATGTAACACCAGAATTTTAATGCTATAATCTGAAGGGGATAAAAAAAAGCCTGTTGAAAGCAGCGTTACACTGACCTTTTCCTTTTTCCTAAAAAATAAAAAAAATGATGTTATTTGACATGGTGGCATTCTTCCTCGCCTCTCTCATTTCCAGCAATCATGCGTCACTTGGAGACAAAGAAAGACAGGGCACCATTAAAATGAAGCAAGGGATGCAAATCCGGCATTTCCTCAGGTCTATTCTTAAAAGTGAAAAGAAGGAAATTGTGAAAGTGAGTTTTGTTTTTTAAAAAAACATTTAAGCGTTTGGTGGGTTTCTATAAAAGAAGTATTTTGTGGACAGGTGTAAAGCTCATCGACACCATGGAGTTATGCTGTTAATGTCCTCTCCACAAAACAAATGCTATTGTTTTGCCTCTTCTCACATTTGATAGACTTCATTATTATTTACATTCCCTCCTCAGTTGTCTTCACTTCAACCAGCCACCTCACCATGTCCTTTCTTTGCCTGCGGGGCATCTAAACAAACAGCATCCATTGTTCTTCAATGTTCACCCTTTCCTTCTTTGAAATAGTTACTAACTGTACCTACCCCATCCTCCCTGCTCAGGGAGGGATACTAATTCTTTCAACTACTGTAATATTTGCCAGAGTTCACCAGGTATTTTATTTTATGATAAAGTCAAATTAGTATTTTAAACAAATACTGCTAAAAGTAGGTAAGAATTTATGGGAGTGGTGAGAGGGTAGATTTCTCGTGGTTATATTCACATAAGAAATAAAAGATGGGTTATTTCCTCTGTTTTCTTCTTTTGGCAATGCGGCTGATTACTGGCAAGAGCCGAGAGAATCTTCATTTTTAAAAGAGGTATTCTGTAAATTTGTTGTGCAATGCCAATGCAGGGCACAGAAAAGGCTAGGAGGAAACTATTCCCTAAATATAACAGCGTACACAGACAGTTCCAAAACACAGAAACAATGACCACAAGCCAAGCAGAGTTACAGGTTAAGCTCAGAGATCAAGAATAGTGGTGATACGTTTGAGGTGCAAATTTTATCAAAAGATCGGTATCAAAGACTGATCACAAGTTCTAACATGTTTCTGTTTGAGCGTGTGAGCGAACCTTGACAGCTTTTGCTCTTTTGCTCACTGTCTGCATCCCAAGATAAAGGTTTTCTCTCAGACCATTTAGGGTGCCTTCAAGTGATCTCAGAAACCAACTGTAAAGCTGCAAAATTGGAACAGAGCTTCTAGCGATCTCTTCCCGTTAACATTATGACAGCCAAATTGTGGACCAGATGCAGTTTCCAAGCACACTTTGAAGGCAGCTCTTGTAAAGTGTGTAACAGTAATCTAATCTGGATGCCCAGAAACTTGGACCTGGTCCTTCTTGTCCAGGAAAGAACACTGCTGGCCAAGCAGCCTAAGATGTAAAAGAGTCCCATTCCATCATTGGTATGAGGCTCTGATACAGAATTCCCTACAGAACTGGATAGTCAAGAGACATAGAACTTGGTTTCAGCATTATCACTTCTTTGGACTTCCTGATGTTGTTGATGATGATGGTGGTGGTGATGCTGATAATTTATTATTTATACCCCACCCATCTGGCTGGGTTTCCACAGCCACTGGGTTTCCACAGCCGCAGGCAGCTCCCAGCAGAATATTAAAAACATGATAAAACATCAAACATTTAAAAATTCCCTAAACAGGGCTGCCTTCAGATGTCTTCTAAAAGTCAGATAATTGTTCATTTCCTTGACATCTGATGGGAGGGCGTTCCACAGGGCAGGCCCTCTGCCTGGTTCCTTGTAGCCTCACTTCTCGCAGGTAGGGAACCACCAGAAGGCCCTAGGAGCTGGACCTCAATGTCCAGGCTGAACAATGGGGGTGGAAACGCTCCTTCAGGTATACTGGGCCGAGGCCGTTTAGGGCTTTAAAGGTCAGCACCAACACTTTGAATTGTGCTCAGAAACGTACTGGGTGCCAATGTAGGTCTTTCAGGACTGGTGTTATATGGTCTTGGCAGCCACTCCCAGTCACCAGTCTAGCCACAGCATTCTGGATTAGTTGTAGTTTCCAGATCACCTTCAAAGGTAGCCCCACATAGAGACCATTGCAATAGTCCAAGCAGGAGATAACTAGAGTATGCACCACTCTGGTGAGACAGTCCACGGGCAGGTAGGTCTCAGCCTGTATACCAGTTGGAGCTGGTAGACAGCTGCTCTGGACGCAGAATTCACCTGCGCCTCCATGGACAGCTGCGAGTCCAAAATGACTCCCAGGCTGCGCACCTGGTCCTTCAGGGGCACAGTTACCCCATTTAGGACCAGGGAGTCCTCCACACCTGCCTGTCCCCTGTCCCCCCAATACTGTCTTGTCAGTATTCAAATAAATCAAATCAAATTCAAATCAATGGAACTTCCTTAGCACTTCCAAATCAATGTTAAATATAATTGGAGACATGTCAGACCTTTCTGGCACCCTGCAGGCCAAAAGCATCAAAAAGCAATCTCAGTGTGGCTTCCACCCTTGAGGAATGGCCTAAAGTCATTGGAAAACTATGCAGTACTACCCTCAGCAAATGGCAGGTTAAACTGAATGGGCTTTAACAGTGTCCAAAAAAAATCCCATCACTGGTACTTTTCTGATCTCTTCTTGACTAAACACTTTTGTACCTGTGAAAAGACAGCCAAAAACATAAATTCTTAGCAGATCAATCATAATACCCTATTATTAAAGACATCTGAAAAGTCTTTGTTTCTTTTTAAATAATGGTTTGGTATATTTACAAAGAGGTTGTAATTTGCAAGGATGATTAAATAAGCAGTGCCTTAGGAAATAGGAAGAACTCAGGCCATATGGTTTGGCTCCAGCAGGCCCATAAGGAAACATTCAATTTCACCAGAGATTACAAGTAAAACAAAGAGAAGGTCAACTTAATAGAACCATCAAAGTCAAGATAAATGTAATGCAAAACCTGCAGAGATTTTCATCGGCGCTTTGTTTGTTTTCGTATAGATTACATTCATTGTTCTCAAAATGTGCAGGGCAACTATAGAAAATGGTTTTTAAATGATTACATAAAATGTGGTCTCTCCCTTATATACATATATGGTATTTGCATTCCAGCTTTACTCTGTTTCTAAAGATAAAAGAGGTTCTGTTTTACTAGAAAATATTTGAAACGTGTTATTTTCCAATTCTGCCGCTCTCAAATTGGCTATGTTCAACTTAGCATCCAACACTTGAACTTGCAATTTGTGTGTGAAATTTGACTGCAGAATTTGACTAGTCTTGTTGGACTTGTCTTGAATGTTTTGGCAGGCATTGAATACATATTCTCCTGAACTGTCAAATACTGTCGACCAAAAATACTATTGTATCTCATCCAACATATACCATCAGTAAAGAAATGCTGTTCAATAACAATGATCCACTGCTAGGTAATGTTATACACAAACTGTCAGATACGATCAAATGCCATGTATCACTGAGTTGGATCAAAAAATTCTTGAGTGAAAATAATAGCCGTTAAGAGTATTTGTCCTCAGCTGGTGAGTTGAGAATCACTGTGTCACAATCGCCTAGTTCCTCATTTCAGGGAGTAGAATGTTAACATATCGTTAACATATTCTCAAAGTGTTAATAGTTTATTAATGCTAACAGGTGTTGTTTCATGGAGGTCAGTAGGAAATTCCCCCATATCTTTGGACATAGTCTTTATTAGATTCTTTCCCTTTTCAAAAAAGACAATGGTCTTGTTTTCAAGCCTCAGTCTATCATGTTCAATTTTGTACCTTAAAATTAAGAACAATCCTATATACAACACTCTGTACACACCATCAGTTACTAACAGAAATTTTGAAAACCCACAAGCAGACTGCAGGAATCTGACCATTGTGGGGTGTAATTTAAAATCTATGCTACTTTGACCTGGAGCAAGACTGCACCCTCCTCCTTCACTTTTATTCAGTTTCTGCCACATGTACCGTATTTTCACAATAATCAAGTCCCCACCCCTCCTGCAACAAAATGAGCATGAGTATATATCATACATATTAACAGGTGTTCCTATCAAAACATTCCCCAAAATGAATATTTAAAAATTCCTCACGTTGCTTCAAAATATAGTATATAAATATCACATGAAATAGAAACCTGTAATCTTAAAATGTAAAACCTGAAGAGCATGGGGGATGGGGAACTGGTCAGAAGCTTTTCTTTAGGAGACAACTCTAACTATTGAGACACCATAACCAGGATGTGAACTGCTTTCCTTTTGACCCATTATATTTTATGAAAGCCTTTTCATAATACAACACCATAATGAACAAACTAATCTAAATGAAAACAAAAACAGAAAAAACACCAAAATGCAAAGTCCGCTCTCAAAGGTAGATCTTAACCCTTGTCTCACATAGAAAACTGTGGACCCTCCCAGTTCTCAGCTGGGAGCTTCCCTTTCTTCTCCCGGTTTCCCACCACATTCCCGGTTAGTGAAACCGCCTATGGATAAGTGATAGGTATGATCAGTTTACCAAGTTGTTAATATGGGGAAGTCTCACTCCTTGATAAGACCCTCAACATTTGCCACAAATTAGAAAGAGTGGCAGCAAAGTAAAAAACAAACAAACAACAAAAATTGTCTTTCTTTAATACAACCACTTCCTGTTGGCACTAGCAAGTGATGAATCAAATTAAACATTTTGCTGTGGTGGCAGGGAGAAAGGCAGGGTAGCCTAGATAATATACGTCTCCATCTTTGGTTCAGTGTTTATTTTCCCCCACACCTTCTGTAATGTGGCATAAAACTTGCAAGAATAAAATCCAAGCTATCTCTTCCTCTGCAGGTCCACCTGTGCTATGCCAACAGGAGGTGATAAATAACAACTAAAGCAGTTTATTTGTGAGGTGCAAATTATGTCAAAAAACCAGGGCCTCCAGTGGCCAGCCTTTATTACCTTATCTCTTCTGCAACCAATACTGTGGGTTGTTGACCAGCTGGCCAGACCATAGAGAAAAACAAATTGTAATGGAGATCCCAAAGCCATATGTCTAAACCTTATCGGAAATATATTTCGTAATCAGAATTGAGATAATCAGAACTGAGCACAGAATTCCAGGCATGGGCGGAGCTAGCTGTTCGGGCACTCGGAGTGGCACACATTGCCCACGGGGTTGGGGCAATCCATCCAGGGGGGCCAATCGGTGAAGCGGTGATCTGCCCAGAGGGGATTTTCTCACCCCCCCTCTGGGATGACACCCGGGGCAGCTGCCCCCCCCTACACCACTGATTCCAGGCACCCATTGTGAACACAGAGTGCTACCATTAGCATATTCAGCAAATTTCATATGGTACCAGAACTGAACAGAGCATTCCAAAGGGTTTCTAGCTAGTGAAGATATAGCTTGGTGTTATCCAACACAGAGGTGCACAAGAGATCAAATAGATCATTTGGATGTGTCTATCTCATTACAAAAGTAAAACAATTCTATCATTTACCAGCACAGTTCCAAGTTTTAATTTTTCGTTGACTGCTGCTTGGCTGTTCTGATTGCAACTCTCTTGAGGATGCAATGAGGCAGAGAGAATTTGTTACTGCAGTCTGCGTGACAAGCATTTGCAACATGTGTATCACCAAAACAGCTGTTCAATTTTTTTAAATTTTTTATTTGTTAAATCCCCTTGGTTCTGGGTACTTGGGAAAAGAAAGCAACAAAGTTCTTGCATTTACTTAGTTCTTTCCAATGACGTCATGAAAAGCGGGAAGCAGAACTTCATCTGCAAAAGAAATTCAGTGGAATATCGTCTGCATATGTGAAGTTTAGAATGTATAAGAAAGAAACACGGGGGGGAGGATAATTGCTAAATATGCTTACACAGTTTTGCAGAGTTGTATACATGGAGAGGGGCTGTGCACTGCATTGCGTGCACACTGTAAGGGGTGAGTACTCAGGTGGTGAGTAATTCCAGGGGCAGACAGATTTTTTGTAATATTTGAAAAATATATACAGGTTGAGCATCTATGGAAGTAGACAGCTTCAACAATCCAGCAGAAAAGCCACTACCCAACATCAGATCCTCAGAGAGAGTCAGCCCCCTAAAAGTAATTTCCAAAGCTCTAAGTTTGTAGATTGTATATGTGATGGCCTGGGAATCTGTTCAGAGGCTGAACCGGAGGAATCCCAGCCTGCACAGGGCCGGATGAGCCAGGGCAGGGGCTTGAATCTGAAGGGCCCACACCTGTGCCAGATCCTCAGGAGCAGACACCAGATGAATCCACTATGGCTCCGAAGGTGATTGAGGACCCATTGCCTGCAAGTGCTCCTCTCCCAGCCCTGTCAGGGGAAGGTGAGGTTGCCTCTGGGTCCAGTAACCCTCCAGCCTCTCCTGGGCTGCAGAGGCTCAGGGCAGAGAGGAGGAGGGAACTAAGTTCTCTGAGGAGGAGTGCTCGCCTTAAGGCCAGGAGAGGCGGGTCACCTGTGGGCCGGGACCGCCCCTGGCCTCAGAGGAAATAAAGGCCAGTCAGCCTGGTCCCAGGTTGTGGGAGCAACATCCAGTGGCGTAGCGTGGGGGGTGCAGGGGGGGCGGCCGCACCGGGCGCAACATCTGGGGTTAGGGCAAATCCACGGGTTAGGGGGCGCAAATCCACAGGTTAGGGGGCACAAATCCACAGGTTAGGGGGCGCAAATTACTTGCCTTGCCCCGGGTGCTGACAACCCACGCTACGCCACTGGCAACATCATTGGAAACCTGTTTCTGCCAGCACCCAGACCTGTTCTTCCAGAGTTCCCGACCTTGCCCGGCTCCTCACTTTGGACCCCGCTTTGCCCTTGCTGGACAGTCTCCAGACCCTCGACCCAGGACCGGACTCTGACCACGCCTCACGGTAACCTCCCCCCGGGACCAGCACAGCATCTATGGTAGTAGACAGCTTCAACAATCCAGCAGAAAAGCCACTACCCAACATCAGATCCTCAGAGAGAGTCAGCCCCTAAAAGTAATTTCCAAAGCTCTAAGTTTGTAGATTGTATATTTTTGTGAATAGAGACTGTTGTTGTAAATTTTATAAAATGATATCATGGTGCATAAATATTTTTATAAATAAGTAAATTTAAAGCCACGCAGCTCCCCGACTCGCTGGGGTGCCCCTGAGAGGCCAGTGCCCTGGCGCGACACACCACTAAGCTCTATGGGAAAGACGGCTCTGACTGCGATAGCAATGGGAAGGGCAGGGAAGGGCAAGATGGAGCTTTGCTAGTTTCTTGAATTCTCAATACTGGTGTCTCTGCTGGTTACCAAGAGGGACAGTCTGTGGGGAGTTCAGTGCAGTGTGGTTGCAGCAGCAGCAGTGCTGGAATGGTTTTGCCCCTACGCCTGCCCCACACTGACCTCCTTGCCACCTCCCCCTGGTAACCAGCAGAAACCCTGGCATTGGGGACCCAGGTAAGAAGTACAGCCCTGCCTCACCCTGCCCCACTGATGGCTACTGGAAGACTATATTGGACTAGATAGCCTGATGGATTGGCAGTATATGCAATTATTTTACTTTCATGTGATTACGTTTGAGGAGTTCTCAGAGCCAGTGAAAATCAGCTTCCTAGAACGCACGGAGCAAAATGCCAAATGGAACGTCATGAACTTATTACTGGACAAAAATTATATTGAATTTAAACCACTTGGAATTAGCTTTTTCGTAGCACCATGTGAGACAGAAAGTAACAGTCTGACTATTCCTAATATTGCATGAATCAGCCATCAGACTTTGCTAAGGTTGATTACTCTACTATGCAAGATCTTAAAAACCCAGAAAATTAAATTATCTACTGGAAAATAATGCTCTAATGAAGATACCATAATAAAGTCTTCTTTAAAGTTTAGCAAAACTTTCACCTACTGTAGTTCAGTTCTTAAACTTAATCCATCACTGTCCTTAGCATCTAAGTAGGCTGTCAGTGTGATTTAATAAAATAATCACCCATTTTGCTGAATCTAGTTTCTTTGTGCTTTCAGATAGCAGTTTCCCAAGGAGACAAGCTGTTAAGCCAATTGCTTTTTTGAACCAAAAATATGTGTGCTCTATATATGCTTACCAAAATTGCTAATTAATGATGATACTTGGATCCTAATTAATCTGTATTACTCCGTATAATGCTCATTTTTTCTTAATTGTTTCATTTCTAATTTCTCTCCCTTACTCTTTTCATCCTTTCACTTTTGTTTTAATCTGCACTTTTTAAAATATCCTTAGGTGTTATGCTACATATTAAATGTAGGACTGAGCCAAAACTTACCAGTTAACTTTGCAGTTGTATTTGCAGGTGGAGAAGTTGCACCCTTTCCCCTATTTCATTGATCATTTGGTGCCACATGAAATTGCCGCACTGGAATCCCAACTACCACCTGCCAACTACCACTTGGTTTCTTTTTTTACTGTTTACAGCCATTATGTTCACATGATAAATGGTAAACACAATCCTTTCAAGGGCAACAAAGAGAAATAACTTCTCACAGTGCAAACTATCCAATGGGTGCTTGGGGGACTCCATGAAAAACCCATACACATCCCCCTGGACAAATGTACAAAAAAAATGAGATGCCAGTACAGTGGTACCTCAGGTTAAGAACTTAATTCGTTCTGGAGGTCTGTTGTTAACTGGAAACTGTTCTTAACCTGAGGTAGCACTTTAGCTAATGGGGCCTCTCGCTGCTGCCACACCACCACCACATGATTTCTGTTTTCATCCTGAAGCAAAGTTCTTAACCCGAGGTACTATTCCTAGGTTAGCGGAGTCTGTAACCTGAAGCATCTGTAGCCTGAAGTATCTGTAACCTGAGGTACCACTGTATTCAGGTAGGAAGAAATTCCACTAGAAAATCTTAGAATTTAAGACATTTGTTCTGGCATGTTTCTGAAAGCTGTGGTCTGGGTGACAAGGAATTGATGGATTGTGCCTCAGTGACTAAATTTGAGGGTTATCATAAGCAGATGTTCCAGTCTATACATCCTCCTTTCTTCAGATCAGACTTCTCCTAGAAAAAAAATGCCAATCTCATTGTCACTGTCATTTGGAACTAATGAGAAAAATACCATGTAATAATGATTCTGGCTTTGTTTTGATTCAGGCTGTTTATTAATGATGCATGCGAGCAAACACCTGCCTGTTTCCTAACCTTTTCTCCTCCCCAATTTGCTACTTATTTTTGCTTGACGTTGCTCACATGTCCCCATTTTACCCTCTTTTAAAGCTCGTTACCTTGGCTTCCACAACACAGAAAAGGCAGCCCTATTGAAATGATGCCTCTTGGAAGCTGGGTTGGTTAGCTCAATCCTTTTTCCCCAATGCTCCCATGATGCTCTGGGGACTTGACATGCCATCTGGTGGTAAGTAAAGTGGGTGATGGTGACAAGTACTTCTAGTTATAGTGAGGCCAAACATAGGCTGTGTTCAGGCACATTCAAAGCACATCTTTCCCCTCAAATAATTCTAGGCACTGTCTTTGGTCAAGGGTTTTGGGGAATTGTAGCTCTGTGAGGGGTAAGCCATGGTTGCCTTCATTTTGTGGGGGAAAGAATGGGTTTTAAAGATGTCGTATGCACAAAACCATAGCACAGACAACAAAGCCAGCCACAAAAGTCACAGTTCTATATTTAGAGGGAAAACAAGGTGAGCCAGTTTTTCCTCAGGAAATATTGTGAGCTCCTGTATTGGTGAAGGTTTCTTCTAAAAAGGTAAAGGTAAAGGACCCCTGACAGTTAAGTCCAGTTGCAGACAACTCTGGGGTTGCGGCGCTCATCTTGCTTCACAGGCCGAGGGAGCCAGCATTTGTCCGCAGACAGTTTTTCTGGGTCATGTGGCCAGCATGTCTAAGCCGCTTCTGGTGCAATGGAACACAGAAACTAGAGCAGCACATGGAAACGCCATTTACCTTCCTGCCGGAGTGGTACCTATTGATGTACTTTTGGTGTGCTTTCGAACTGCTAGGTTGGCAGGAGCTGGGACTGAGCAACGGGAGCTCAACCCGTCATGGGGATTCGAACCGCCAACCTTCTGATCGGCAAGCCCAAGAGGTTCAGTGGTTTAGACCACAGCGCCACCCACGTTGCCCCCAAACCTCAAGTCTCTCTCTGTGGAAACTGCAGGAAGTCAACTACGTAAGATGCAGCCACAAGTTTAAATCCAGAGGAAGTCGCTCACATTTTAATCTCATTTAAATAAATGGGACCTAAATTAAACATGACTTGCTGGTCCCATTGATCCTTGGATCCATTTGTATACTTGATCTTTATCCATCTTGGCTGTTAAAATCAACTCAGGTTTAAATACCTGCATTTGGGAAGTTGGTAATACCTCCCTCTGAGAGGCTTTTACCTGTGGTATTGAAGGTTGTGGCATGACCCCTATTGTGGTGGGTAAATGTTGCTTCCTTATTGATTTGAACAACCATCATCTGGTATCCCCTTTGTGGTCAAGGTGTGTGAGCAATGAAACTTCACAAGATTCTGGATAAAAATCTGTGCACCTTGAAATTATCTGAAAAATTCCCTAAATGAGACTTGCTATCTCCAGATCCAATCCTCCATCTTTTGCCTAAATTACATTTGAATTACAAATGTATGGGCATATATATGTACAAATAGTATAGGCATATATGGGTGAAATCCATCTGTTTTGGTATAATATTCTCAACCCTGCAGTTTATTTGGGGCATTTATCTATAAAAATCAATATGTATTGGGAGCAGAAAATCACAGCTGTTCGTAGCATCCCTAACATATGCACTGCCTGTGTTTACACATATACACACAGATAGAATCTAAAAATATGTATATGTCTTGGGGATAAAAAGTAAACTAAATGCTTTGTTTATTTCTTCAGTGGAAGTGGTGAACAGTTTCTTTTTACTTTTTTAAAAAAATGAATATCTGTAATAGTAAGCTGATAACATGCCCCTCTGAAACCCCTCCATTCTATGCCAGAGTACACACACACACACACACACACACACACACACACCATTTGCATGTTTCTAATGCACTGCAGGATGGAGCATTGTAAGACTGAATGAACTGAATGAAGATTGCGTTCAAATGGTAGAGAAGAAGATGAACAATCTGGGATGTGTACAGAGGATGGTGACCAAGATGATAAAGGGTCTGGAAACCAAGCCTTATAAGGAATGGTTGAAGGAACTGGGTATGTTTAGCATGGAAAGGAGGAGACGGGGAGGAGATCGGATAGCCATCTTTCAATATTTAAAGGACTGTCATGTGAAGGATGGAGCAAGCTTGTTTGGTCCTGCTCTGGAGGCTAGGACTCAAATCAATGGATTCAAGTTACAATAAAGGAGATTTCAACTAAACATCAGGAAAAACCTTCTGACAACTGCTCAACAGTGGAACGGATTCCCACAAAAGGTGGTAGAATCTCATTCATTGGAGGTTTTTAGGCAGAGGAGGAGAATAAGGAGAAGAAGAAGAAGGGGAGGAGGAGGAGGAGTTTGGATTTGATATCCTGCTTTATCACTACCCTAAGGAGTCTCAAAGCAGCTAACATTCTCCTTTCCCTTCCTTCCCCACAACAAACACTCTGTGAGGTGAGTGGGGCTGAGAGACTTCAAAGAAGTGTGACTAGCCCAAGGTCACCCAGCAGCTGCATGTGGAGGAGCGGAGACGCGAACCAGGTTCACCAGATTACGAGTCTACCACTCATAACCACTACACCACACTGGCTCTGGCCATCTGCCATGTATTATCTAGTTGAGATTCCTACACTGCATGAGGTTAGACTAAATGAGTTGGGGTCCATCTCAGCTCTACAATAGTATGATTCACCCACAGCCCTTATAATGTAGTTCATGATGCAGGCAGATGTGGGAACAATCGTCACTGTTGAATCACATAACCTTTCATGAAAAATCGGAGATTTCAGACGTTTGCATAAAGGACCATCTTTCTGCAGTATCTCCATCCTGTAAATTGTGAGCATGGTAGAAAGGTACACAGGAAGCTGTGTTGCTAAGTCAGATAATTAGTCCTTCTTACTCAGTATCTACAGTGACTGTCAGCGACCCTAGGGCTCTTCCCTCCTAAAATACATTCTTCTATTGGAACAAGATCTTTGGTTAAGGTGAATTTTTTTTAAAAAAGAACTTGAACATCCCTACCACTGGTTTGTTTTCCAGTGCACAAAATATAGCAGCTCTTCAGTACTTTAATAGACTTCAACTCTACTTGAACCATACGGTATTTTCAGAAATAATTAGAAACAGTTCCTTTTGTTTTTCTATCTGTCTGTCTGTCAAATCTAGCTCCATCTGTGATCAGGTCTCACAAAGATCCCCACTACAAATGTCTAAAATATCCATTCGAAATACCTAAAACATTTCTGACATGACAGGAAATGACAGACACATTATGATTTAATTCCACGATCAATATGCTTTTCAAATATGTATCAATCTCATTATTTGCAGGGATTAAAAAGTCATTCATAAAAGTGGTTTATGTTCAAGTGGTTTATACAGAATTTCCCCCTCCCTAATTAAGTCATTTTCATTCCCTCATGACACAATCTTCATAGCTGATTGAACACAGAGGCTGAATAAGCATAATCTTTTCTAATAATTTCAGTATGTTCTGTTAAGTGTCAGAGTCAGCGTTAGTGATGATTAAGTTAAGCTAACTCTGACTCATCTTGTAAAAGGAATATTGTAGCCGGTGTTGCACAGGAATTAATTACTGGGAGATGTATAGCATTACACATTGACATTTTAAATGATGCATTTGTTCTCCATTAAGGGCCAGAGGTAGCATGCTAATTCCCTCAATCCAGGGTCAAGATGGGTCAGCAAAAGGTTGAGGATATATAGCAATGCAAATTTTGGCACTCTGAATAATCATTCTTGTGTCAGTAGGTTCTGCCAAGAGAGCAATGACAGTAGATTAAGTGATTCTTGAACAAAATGATGTCATATTAACATCTCTGGGGTAAAGAGGCTAAACTATTCTTCATACGCCATAATGATTTTCCTCTCTTCCTCATTCTGCATACTGGCTTTTCTTACCAGATCCAGAACTGTGTTTGGAGCTTTGAATGAGTCTACTACGGTCTACTGGAGCTCTCTCCACCAATGAACCAATTGGGCTCTTTGAGTAGTGCCCAGACTTTGTTCCCAAGAACCCTGGAGTTTCTCAGAAAATTGCATGAATGTTGCCATGAGCCCAGCAGTCCTGTATGGCTTTGAGGCACCTGGGGGGGGGGGCTGCCATAAAATATGAACTGGGCCAGAGCTGTACCAACACTGGGAATCTAGGACTGGGCAGTATTCATTTTCCCATATGAACAGTCAGTCCCATTTCTGACCCTGCTCTCTCCTCTCCAGATCCACACAACCAGAGCTGAAGCTCCAGACCTAAGCAAAGAACACCATGCATGCTTGTGTCATTATTTTAAGGTGTTGCTATGTTTTTAAATCAAATCCTTTGTCTTATGCAGATAGTCATCCAGTATACAAATGAGAACTTGTATAGGGTTCAGGTTCATACATACAGCCTACCTGTTTCTGGCAAATATGAAGAAAGATAATACAGTCATACCTTGGGTTACAGATGCTTCAGGTTGTGAGTGCTTGGGTTGCGCACCACGCTGAACCCGGAAGTACCAGGACGGGTACTGCTGCTGCTTTGCCGTAAGTTTGTGGGGAGGGCCGCTCCCCCTGCAAGCCCATTCTCCATCTTGGGCCTGGGGGCGGGCCCCATACTCCACCTCAGCATATAAGGCTCCAAGGAGGCCTCGGGACATTGCTGCTGCTGCTCTGCCGGGAGTTTGTGGGGAGGGCTCTTCCCCCTGCAAGCCCATTCTCCACCAGGCCAGGGGGTGGGGCCCACACTCACCACCGCCACAACTTTAGGGACACTGGCGCTGCTGCAGCAAATGTTTAAAATGTTTTTTATATATAAGTGTTTTAAAAGTATTTTTACTTTTTACTTTGTTGTACCACCATAAACGGTGGTTTTTATCCATGTATTTTTATTTTGTTTTGTTTTATTTTGGGTTGGGGTGGGATGGTTGTTGAGTGGGGTGGGGATTGGTTTTGTTTTGGTGTAATTGTTTTTTGTTTGTTTGCTTTTATATTTTGTAAATGGAGGCGAGTATGAGGCTTGGGATTCCTACTGTGGAGGGGCGAGGGAGGTATGGCGGTGGGGGCAGATGTCATAGGCGAAGGGGATCGAGATACGGATATGCTCGTACCCCTTCCAATCTGCGCCCCATCCCGAGAGACAAGGGTAGGGTGAGCAAGGATTACTCACCTCCGTCACTGGTGTTGTGCAATGCCAGGTCTATAGGCAACAAAACCGCCACCCTGCGATATTTCTTCATCTCGCAGGGGGTCGACCTGGCTTGTGTGACGGAGACCTGGGTGCGTGAAGGGGATACTGTTACCTTACGAGAGATGGCACCCCGGGTTTCTCCGTCCTCCACCAGTCGCGGACTGTGGGCCGGGGGGAGGGGTGGCATTATTAATCCGGGAAGATTGTTCATTCAGGGCTCTACCATCATCATCGATCCCCGGCATTGAATGTGTTGGCCTAGTGTGGGGCTCCGAGGTGAGCTTGGCTGTCTGGCTGGTGTACCGGCCACCTAGCGCACCAGCAGCCACCCTGTCAGGCCTGCTGGAGGCGGTGGCCGGCTGGGCCTTGGAGTTCCCTAACCTATTGGTATTGGGGGACTTCAGCATCCATGCTGATGCCACTCCCTCCTCACAGGCTCTGGACCTGGTGTCTTCCATGGCGACACTAGGGCTCTCCCAGTTTGTTTCGGGCCCTACACATCAAGCAGGCCACACGCTGGATTTGATCTTTGGCGTCGGTATAGATGTCATCATGTTTCCTTTGATGAAGGTGCCATGGTCTGATCACTACGCTCTGAAAGCCAGGATTGACGTTCCACCCCCACCCTGCTTAGGCGGCGAGCCGATTTGGGCTTGCCCACAGAGGCTGATGGACCCTGATAGATTCCGTCAAGCCTTGTGGGACCTTTCTCCCCCTGGCGACTCATTGACTGAGCTTGTTGAGGGCTGGAATACCCAGCTCCTGGCAGCTATCAATGAGATCGCACCTAAGCGCCCTCTGCGACCCTGCAGAAACCGGGCTCCCTGGTTTACCGAGGAGCTCCGGAAAATGAAGCAGGACCTCCGACGGCTAAAGTGAGTATGGCGGGGTGCCCGTGACGGAGCTTCAAGAACATCTTATAGGGTTTTTATGAAAACCTACGAGATGGCAGTGAGGGCCGCTAAGAAGTCCTACTTCTCGGCCGCCATTGCATCCACTAGCTCTCGCCCGGCGCAATTATTTAGTATAATTCGGTCTTTAACGTCCCTCGAAGGACAGCCAAATTTAAATAACAATTTGACACACAGCTGTGAGGCATTTGCGAGCTTTTTTGCGGAGAAGGTCCTGTTGCTCCGCCATGACCTCCCTGCCAATTTGGATACAATAAAGGAACTGGAGGACCCTCGACTGTCCTCGGGTCCAGTATTGGACCACTTTGACCGGATATCCCCAGCCGATGTGGACAGACTCCTCCGAGCTGGAAAGCCCACCACTTGTCCTCTCGACCCATGCCCGTCCTGGCTGATTAGAGCGTGTCCAGACGAGGTGCAGGCCCCCTTGGGGGATATCATCAATTTGTCCCTTGGCACCGGGACATTCCCAGGGGAACTGAAGGAGGCAGTGGTGCGCCCGCTTTTAAAGAAAACATCATTAGATCCCTTAGATCTATCCAATTACCGCCCGGTTTCGAATCTTCCATTCCTGGGTAAGGTGATGGAGAGAGTGGTTGCTGAACAGCTTGGTAGGTTTCTGGATGAAACATCGGCTTTGGGTCCATTCCAGTCCGGCTTCCGCACTGGTCATGGGACCAAGACGGCTCTGGTCGCCCTAACAGATGATCTCTGCAGGCAGCTGGATCGAGGCGGGTCGGGGCTGCTGATTATTCTAGACCTGTCAGCAGCCTTCGACATGGTCGATCACGAACTCCTGGACCACCGCCTTGCCGACGTGGGGATCCAGGGCACAGTCCTTCAATGGCTGCGCTCGTTTCTCTCTGGTCGGGGACAGAGGGTGGCGCTTGGGGGGGGATTGTCATCCCGCCCCTCCTTGGTGTGTGGAGTGCCCCAGGGTACGATACTCTCCCCGATGCTTTTTAACATCTTTATGTGCCCCCTCGCCCAGCTTGTCCGGAGTTTTGGGCTGGGTTGCCATCAGTATGCTGATGACACCCAACTCTATCTGTTGATGGATGGCCATCCTGACTCGGCCCCAGACACACTGAACAGATGCTTGGAAGCTGTGGCTGGATGGTTACGTGGGAGCCGGTTGAAGTTAAATCCTTCGAAGACAGAGGTCCTCTGGCTGGGACGGGACGATATGGGATTGAGGGGGCAACTCCCATCTCTTGCGGGGGTGCAATTAGTGCCAGCACCGTCCGTTAAGAGTTTGGGTGTAATCTTCGATACCTCCCTCTCCATGGAGGCGCAGATTGCAGCTATAACAAAGGCAGCATTTTTTCATCTCTGCCAAGCTAAGCAGTTGGCTCCTTACCTCTCTCGCCCTGACCTAGCCACTGTGATCCACGTGACGGTCACCTCCAGACTGGATTATTGTAACTCGCTCTACGTGGGGCTGACCTTGAGACTGACCCAGAAACTCCAGCGGGTGCAGAATGCCACAGCGAGACTCCTTACGGGGTCTTCGCTGCGAGATCACATTCATCCGGTGCTATACCAGCTGCACTGGCTCCCGGTGGAGTACAGGATCAGGTTTAAGGTGCTGATTTTAACCTTCAAAGCCCTACACGGCCTAGGACCCTCGTACCTATGGGACCGCCTCTCCTGGTATGCCCCACAGAGGAACTTACGGTCTTCAAATAAAAACATCTTGAAGGTCCCAGGCCACAGAGAGGTTAGGCTGGCCTCAACTAGAGCCAGGGCTTTTTCGGCTGCGGCTCCAACCTGGTGGAACGCTCTGTCACAAGAGACAAGGGCCCTGCAGGACTTGACATCTTTCCGCAGGGCCTGCAAGACAGAGCTGTTCCACCAAGCCTTTGGTCAGGGCGCAGCCTGACTCCCTCCTTTGGCAATCTTTACAAAACTTTAGTTTATGGTTGCCATCAATTTTGATTTTAATTAATTTTTATAATGTTTTTATAATGTTGCACTGTTTTAGTGTTGTTAGCCGCCCTGAGCCCGGCTTCGGCTGGGGAGGGCGGGATATAAATAAAATTTATTATTATTATTATTATTATTATTATTATTATTATTATTATTATTATTATTTCCCTAAATTTCTCACTTATCCCATCAGTTTGTCACATTCAGTTCAGTTTGCTTATTTTTTAAAAAGTCTTTATGAAAATTCACGAGCATTTTTGTGTGCATTTCTGCCAATTTACATATGTTGGCAAGCTATTTCTCCTCCTAAAATGCATTTTGGAATGTGATATTCACTAATATATGCATTTTCTGCAGATCCCCCCCCCCCAATTTACCAAACCTTTGTGAACATTATGAATTGGAAAACTGCATTACAAAATTCAGAAATGTAAAAATTCTGAAAGACTGCTGTGTTACAAAATTCAGAAATGTAAAAATTCAGAAAGAATGCTGTGTTTTGGTTTACATATTGTTTTGAGGGCCTTCTCGGTAGTGACGTCTACGCTGTGGAATGCCCTCCC
The DNA here is from genome assembly GCF_964270895.1 of Podarcis filfolensis. Classification (NCBI taxonomy): domain Eukaryota; kingdom Metazoa; phylum Chordata; class Lepidosauria; order Squamata; family Lacertidae; genus Podarcis; species Podarcis filfolensis. The sequence goes on from NC_139610.1 coordinate 14,939,740, forward strand.
ATCAGATGTCAAAGAAATAAACAACTATCTGATGTATAAAAGACATCTGAAGGCAGCCGTGTTTAGGGAAGTTTTTAATGACTGATGTTTTAATGCATTTTTAATCTTTTGTTGGAAGCTGCCCAGAGTGGCTGCGGAAATCCAGCCAGATGGGCGGGATAGAAATAATAAATTTCTATTATATTATTATTGTTGAGATGTGTGCATTATAATAGTTTTGCATTAAGTTGCAAGCCAAACTGAAATTCTATTCCAGCCCTAGCATGACTCCAATACCTGCCTCTACATAATTCAGGTCTACATTGGATTACTATCTACAAAGCTGGCTGATGTGTGTGTGTTTTAAATGACAGCCATATTTCCTCACAGATTGAGTGTCGTGATACACATCCAAAATCAAAAGGATCATAATATTAATACTTAACATTTATTTCATTTATGGACTTCTCTTTCTTCTCAGACAGGGCTGGCACCAATTCTCATTAATTATTGGCTCCAGCTTACATATTTGCCAAGTGAGAACTACTGTGTCACTGTTTTGTTTCATTGCATGTATTTTGCCTACACAAGCCACTGTGTTTTAATGCGTCTTCTGTATTTAATTTTAATGTAACCTTCTCTGGGATTGCTTCATCAATGAAGAGCAGGACGCTTTCAAGTTCTCAGATTACTTCACATCCATTATCTCTTTGTGACCTTACAATTACCATGTATGGCAAGGGCAGCCAACATGTTGCTCTCTGGATATTGTGGGACTACATATCCCATTTCCCCGACCTCTGGCCATTCTGGCAGTGGCTTATGAGAGTTGTAGTCTACCACCACATAGAGGGAACCATTTAGGCAGCCGTTGATGTAAGAATTTTCATTATTATTACCTCCCATATTGCAGATGGTGGCCTGAGGCCAGGAGAGAGTGGATTTGCTAAGGTCACCTAGTGAGTTCATGACAGAGGCAAAATTCAAACGGGGCACTTCCTTATGTGTAGCTCAGCCCCTTAGCTACTCCACCAAATGATCTGCAGCTTTAATAAAGTATATCTGTTTTTTAAATAAATAAATAAATAAATAAATAAATAAATAAATAAATAAATATTAAAGGGGAGATCAGAAATATATATTCATAGACTACTCCTACCTAATGCCACAAAGATCTTAGATACCCCAATAAGTTAGAGCAAGACATATCCTCTTTCCTAAAGTTCCTGCCATTTCTCTTCCCCAGAGATTGTATGAATGCATCTATTATTGCAATACTTTTTATTTTTTTTATTATTTACAGGCTCCGGGGAGAAAAATGAAAATCACTCCAAGGAAGAAAGGGTCTCCCAAGCCTTTGCTGCTACATAATCACATGGCTTCACAGAGCTGCTTTACAAAATTTTAAATTCTTTGAACTACCCAGAATAAAATTACTAGTTATTGTTGTCCTTCGGTGGGACTTCTAGGTTAGAAACAGCCTAACAGAGGAAAGAGGAGTATCCCAGCATAAAATATATGCCTCTCTGACTGCAGTACACTGTGTGGTTTTCCTTTCTTCCTAGGGCTTAACTACATATTACATGCAAATGTGAGTTTCAAAAGGAGTTTGGTGGTTTTATATTTGAGGGTTTTTTTGCAGAAAAAAGCAGCTTTGGGAAGAGGGAAGCAATGGAAAGTAAACTGGCTCATTAACCCATTCTCTGCCTACTGCTTCTTCCCTATTCCTGGCTGTTTCCCCCGATACGGGGTTCTCAATCTCTGCTTGGTATGGCAGAGAATGTCATTTCTCTGTCATGTTCCAAGGCTGTCTTTTGACACATCTGGACTGCTTTTTGACATAGTGGAACTACATTTCCCAGAATGCCAAGCATAGCAGGGAACATATCCCCCACCATTCAGGTACTGACCTCCTTGGGGATGTATAGGTTACATCTGGGCCCACCACCAGTTTTCATCCACAGCAGAAAGTATCCTGCCCAAGGAAGGCCAAGGACCTTTACCTGATCTATTTTGAAACCTTATGGGATCTAGTAAGTCTGTGAACCCTGAACCCCAAATGTGGTAGCAAGAACTAATAACTGGATTTCTCTGAGCAACTTGTCACTTGAGTCAAGCCTGCTGAGTTGATTACCGTAACTATTTGCCTGCCAACCATTGCCTGCTTCTAGGAGGAGGAGTTTGGATTTGATATCCCACTTTATCACTACCCTAAGGAGTCTCAAAGCAGCTAACATTCTCCTTTCCCTTCCTCCCCCACAACAAACACTCTGTGGGGCGAATGGGGCTGAGAGACTTCAGAGAAGTGTGACTAGCCCAAGGTCACCCAGCAGCTGCATGTGGAGGAGCAGGGACGCGAACCCGGTTCCCCAGATTACGAATCTACCGCTCTTAACCACTACACCACACTGGCTCCTATTACCAGCTAGCAAACAGTCAACATTTAATGTGAAGAAACTTGCCTAAAGCACCTGATTTGTCTTAGGGTTCACTGGAAAGTATCAGGATTTTTGGATATTTACTTCAGAAATCTGAAGAGTTCCCAGTAAATGTCAGCATTCACGGAGTTGGTAGTATTAGCCAAAACATTTTAAAAAAACAAAACTTTTTAAATGTTGGTTAACTTTATATTGATTCAAAAACGAAAAAAAGAACATCAACAATGAAAAAGAAGACATTATTTCAGTGCTTCCAGCTAGTTTTCATTTAAAGCATTTTTCCCTAGACACAGTCTGAAGATGTTGACTTGATGTAACAACAATAAACAGGCTTTTCTCATTCCCATTATTCAAAGCTCTGCATTTGTATATAATAATCTTTCTTGGAGTTCCACTTACTTGTGTTTCCGGACAGCAGTTCAATCAAACAAAACAAAACGCTATCAAAAACCTATTTCAGGTTGCATTTCTATTCCACCACGCATACATCTGAAGAACACAACTTTTACCCGTCTCGGCATGATAGCATTATCATGCTTTCAACACACTTCTGATGATATATTGAAATCAAAAGATGGTCTGTTTCTCAAGATCCTAATGGATCGCTTATTTTTTTTTAAAAGAAACTCAGCAAGGTTTTATTGTAACAATATAAAACTAACACTGTTGTCATTGATTTCTCCTCCAATAGTAGAGGGAAATGTTGGTGGCTGTACAGTCAAACCTCTTCTTACGTCTGCCTCCACTTGTGTCCATTTTGCCCAACGTCTGCGAGAAACCTGGCAGTAACCGGCCGATTTGCCACTGTTTCCGCATGCGCAGAAGTGGCACTCGCCCTTAGCACATGTGCAGAAGTGGACAATCATCGCCCATGCCTGTGCACAACGGCACCTCTCCCAGTGACCCATTTCGACCTCTGGACGGACCTCCAGAATGGATTATGGTTGCAGGTAGAGGTTCCACTGTACACAGCTTGCAAGGATGCTCTCCATCCCAATGCCGTTGGTGAGATTTCATTTCTTATGTGTCAAATTCAGAACTCTCTTCCACCACCAAATCATGAAATTTGGCTTTCATGAACTGTTTTGCTGCTTTTATTTTTGCATATTATCTACTCTCAATTTTGAAAATGTGAGTTTTGTTTGGGGGCGGGGGTTGATGGATGTTAATCATATTGATTTCTATGCTGTTGCTAGGGGAAATTGGTTATTTCCTTACTGGCTTGCACATACAATAAAAAGGAACCACAGTAGGGCTCCTCCTGTGTTTGTTCCCATGTTACATTCAATTTGTTAGTTAGATTTTCTGCTAGGGTGGTTTCCCATACAGTGTGGTGGTACCAGTGGTCCATGTTCACTCCTGATAGACCCCCTCCAGTGTGCAGTTATGACACTCAGAGCAGCTGAGAATAAGTGGCTTATGAATTATTTGTCATGTGAGTGCACATTATTGTCTTGGAAGGTATTTAGTAGGGCCTATTCTGGAGTTGCTTCTATTACCTGTTTTGCTATTTTGCAGATTTCTTGCAAGACTAATATCCAAAAGGATTGAATTTAGCTCCTTTTTGTAATTTTGATTAGGGTTTTTTTTTTTTTTTTGGATGCTGTTAGTCTCTACTTTTGATTTTGCATTAATTTGAAAAAAAACACCTTTATATAAACTGGGGGACAGTTTTCAGCAGAGCACTTCATTTTGCATGGAAGGATAACCATGTGATGTTGTCAGGCTTCAGGGAATCCGATCCCTCCCCTGGCGTCGGCAACAAAACAGATAAAAAAAGAAGAGATCTTATCAGTTACTTTATTCAATAATCACAAGAGACAAAGGAATGCGGTCTTTCTCTAGAAATGGCGTTGCTCTAAGTAAAGCCAAACCCCCCTACTTCTCTCTTATCATATGTCATCCTGGCTGAGCTGGGCTTTCTGTCTCTGAGCTTTCTGTTCGGCTACTCTCACTGCACAACTAGTCCTGGGGCAGGGGCTCTCAGGAATGCTCTCCAAAGACACTAAGGCTGTCTCTTCCTTGGTGTTTCTTCTACATGCTGTTCCTCTTCCAATATTTCCCAGCTTTTCCTCTCTGCAGTCTCTGAACTATGTCCTTCTGCAAACCACTGTTCTAAATCTATACTGTCCTCCTCTTCTCAGGAAGGTTCTCCACCATTCCTCCTAATCCAGGCCCTGACAGATGTGGTCCTTAGTCAGCCCCTGTGTAATTGTGTTGTATATTGTTTGCACACTACCACATGCTAGCACAGCCTCCCGCTCCACCCTAGACTGCTGGTGTGTTGATGCTGCATGGAGGAAGGGTCACAGGTTAAAACATCTTTAAATGAGATACTGAGCCACATCAACCCCTGCGGATGTGTGTGTGTCTGCTCACATTTCATATAAATCACCCCTATTTTTGGCAGAAGAAGACAATGGCAAAACAGAAGCACTTTTTCTGTTCCCAGTTTGGAGCTAACAAGACTCATACATTCTACATGAAGAAATTGCTAGTTTTCTATTATTATTTTTCAAATCTATTTCGACATTCAGGAGGGGGGGGGACATGTTGCTCAGGAATATCACTTCCTGACAACTGACCAAAATATAGCTCTAGTCATCCAGATGGTGCTCTGAAAAGGCTATTGTACTTGTTTCCTGACATTTCCAAAGTTCATGAGATCCTGAGCAATGATGAAAGGTTATCGCTAGACTATACCGGCAATGACAATTTCACCAGTTTTCACAAGTTAGCTCAGCTTCTCTATTAAAAATAATGCCTGCCTCATTCTCCAATTGTGTCCTCTGTGCTTCAGATTTAATTCTTCCTGTTTTTGTGTGTGTTTTTTGCTTTTTTGCTTTTTCTCACCAAGCAACCCTGCAGACATTATTTTTGTAATATGGAGCATTCATGGTGATTTGTCCTCCTGATGTTATCAGGCACAATCATGCTTCCAATGCCATTTCTACCTGCAAAAGTTTTGAGATGCTCATATTGGCCTTTTTGTTTACCATAGGCACATTAGTAACCATGAATGGATGTGTATTGTAAAGTTGACAGTTTTAGAATTTTTTTCTACTAAATACAAGTAAATTAAGCTGCTAAATTAGATCACCCACCAGGAAGTCAGGAACATTTTCTAATGCAAACTTACGAAAGAAAACTCAAGATTTTCAGATGCAAATTACTCCATGCAAAATTTGCATAGGGGAGGGAAATCCCGAACATTCTCCAGTTCAAAAGTTTCTGGAAAACTCCATCACTGATTTTAATTGCTTTTATTGCTGAATCATATGGCATTTATATGAACTTTTAGTCAAATGGCATTTATAGGCTTCTTCTTATTTTCCCCTTTATGATATAGTTCTTATATTTTTCACAAGAATTAATAACATTTCTTTTGTGTGTGCATCATGAGGGGCAAGGAAATATGATGCAGCTCATTTCCTGCAGACAGAATTTCAATGACCCACTTCAAAAGGCTGGAGGCTGTGTACCACCAGATCATAATGAGAGGCTTGCTTGGCCTAGAGCAAAGAGGAACTTCCCATGATAAATTTTGCTAGTCTAATTTCCTTTTATGCCAAAGTTGTTTTGCCTGGAGAGAACTCCCCATTCCCCGCCTCAAATTTACTTCAATATTTGCTTTTTAGACAACCTTGTGAAGCAACCTTTGCCAATGGCAGTTACAAACTGCAAAGCCAACTTTTGTCAAAAGAAGCCAGGAGCTGTGGCAATGAGTTGCCAACATAATTGCTGGAATAATTCATTACAAAGTCTTCAAGCATCAGCAATTAGTTTCCAGATTCTGAATGTATGTAGAACTGCAAGAAGCCTTACATTAGCCTAGCTGTGAGACCCAGGTGGAATTTGCACACACATACATATATATATAAAGAACGCTGAGGAAATGTGTTTTTATTTTTTTTAACGTTTTGAAAAATACTTTTGAATTTTGCATAGCTCGCTGCCGCCATCTAGTGTCATATTTGTATATTGCACTTTACAACACATTTAAAACGTTTTATTTGCAGCTGTATAGCTGAGTCCCCAGTGTGGTGTAGCGGCGAGATTGCTGGATTGCTGATTCCCCGGTTCCAATCTTTCCCCACACATGAAGCTTGCCTGAAGATTCACCATATCTCAACCTCACCTATTTCACAGAGCACAGATAATCTGCAGGTAAATCCAAGGTAAACCACCTTGAGGGCAATGGTGACCTACATGTGAGAAATAATATACAACCACAGGAGCTTAGAGTTGCAAGTGAAATTCAAAGTAATTTGGGTGTTCTACTACAGGCACTACTGGGACACGGGTGGCGCTGTGGTCTAAACCACTGTGCCTAGGGCTTGCCGATCAGAAGGTCGGCGGTTCGAATCCCCGCGATGAGGTGAGCTCCCGTTGCTTGGTCCCAGCTCCTGCCAACCTAGCAGTTCAAAAACCCGTCAAAGTGCAAGTAGATAAATAGGCAGGAAGGTAAATGGTGTTTCTGTGCGCTGCTCTGGTTTTGCCAGAAACGGCTTAGTCATGCTGGCCACATGACCCGGAAAAACTGTCTGCGGAAAAACGCCGGCTCCCTCGGCCTGTAAAGCGAGATGAGCGCCGCAACCCCAGAGTTGTTTGCGACTGGACTTAACTGTCAGGGATTCTTTACCTTTACCTTTCTACTACAGGCAAATCACCTCAGGGAATTCAAGGAAGCCAAAAGAATTTAAATATGACCAGAGAAATTTCTGTTTCCCATATCCCTATGTCAGGAGTAGCCAAAATGTTACTCTCCAGATGCTGCTGCAATATAACTTTAAGTAGGCCTACCCAGCATGATCAATGGGTAGGAATGATGGGAGTTTTAGTCCTGCAAAATCTGGATGGACATTAGATTGGTTACCTCTCCATTCAATTGTCACCAGGCTTTGTCTAAAGCAACTTTAGGAGATTCTTACTCAGAAAGATGTGAGGTATTATAAGAGAAGGAAAAAATATGTGTGTGTGTAGATGTGGCAATTTCTCAGGTGGACTTGGATATCCCTACATCAGACATCACAGTATCCTTGCCCAAATTAGAAATGATCAGAAATAAATTACTTCTCTTTTGTTTAGATCGGAGGACACAACTGTCATCCCTTTCTCAACTGTCCATTATGAAAACCAGCTATCAGCGACTTTAATACATCTTAGTTTTAATATCTGCGTGCTCAGACAATGAGACCTCCCCCCTAAATAAACACACATTTGACTCAAATTTTAGTTTTGGTTTTTGGCAGAATTTAGGCCACAACTTTATTGATTACAGAAAGTGAGTGGTTGCATAGGCTCTGGTTCGACTAGCTCCCTGCACCCTTGCAGGTAGCACTGACCCAGAGCTCTATCATAGGTCAGTCAAGGGTGAACACCTGAGGTAGCTAGAAAGCCTGAGAATGGACTATGTCCACTCCTCAGATGCTCCCCTGGACTCAGGCACGGGCACAACCCCCTCTCGGGGCTTGACCAAACCAAGTTGAGTCCCTGGATTCCTTTAATGGAATATCCTTCACATAGGGATGGCGAGACAGTTCTCCCATCCCTATCACATGAACCAGTGCCTATCTGCAACCTTACAAGTTGTGACAATTTGCTACACGGTAGTTGAAACCCAAATGGCAACAGCCAACCAGCCAAGTGGGGAAAATTCCTGCTGTGCCCCTGTCCCAACGACAGACGACACACGACGGCATAGCAAGGTCAATCACAAAATGCCCTAAATATAGGGAGAGGTGGGCGGGTGTTCCGATGCACAAGCCGAAAGAGGAAGCTCCGGGTCACATGCATAGGTATATATAGGTCCCTTGGTCCGTTTAGACAGCTCCCCATTGGCTAGATTAAACCCAGCAACGAGGGAACTACCAGTCAGGTGTTGTGGCTGTCCAATATACCCACCCACAACCAGGAGGTCAGTCTCCAGTCTCCAGGTCTCACCGCAACACATGCCCTCTTTTAAGGAGGACACGCTAAAGCATTTCAAGAAATAATACACCACACAGCTCCTATCATAGACTGGACATTTCCTTACGTTATTAAGATATTTGCATTGGATCTTTCTGCTAGAATTCTAAAATCCCATGCCAATCAATATGAATTTTGGCCTCAGTTTACGAAGCTGCCCTTTTTGTGTATGTATGTATGTGGGGGGGAGGAGATCATGAATATCAAAGGAGCCTGGTCTTAAAGGCATTTAAGCTTGATTCAATAGCTCTAGTCACAAAGTGAAACATGCTCCTTTCATCGTCCCCAGAGTGATGTAAGATGTTTTACTATTCCCTTCTGTGCCCACTGCCCCCGCCCCCCCATTTCCCGGTCCCTGCTGTTTTGCAGTAAGCATTCTCATTATTGTAATATATATATTTATTTGAAATATGCCCATTCATAAGTTGGAACAGCTGTGCTCCAGGGATTTGCTTCCAAAGGAGAGAGAATGCAAATGGAAATACAGTAGGCAAAGCCAGAAAGAGGAAGAAGGCCAAACTCAACATGACAGTGGCAAAATCAGGTATAGAGGCTGTGTGAGGGAGGGTGACCACAGGGGTTGGAAACCAGAAGCCCAGGGACCAAATGTGACCATGAAATCCTCTCTAGTAGCCCTTGGGGTTCTTTTTCCAGGTCATGCCCCTTCCACAACCCACAGTAGCCCTGTTCCAGAGTCTTTTGAATGCCTGGAGTATGTCATTGAACTATGATGATGCCTCTTGATGTGTGTGTGTAAAAACCTCTGGTTTGGGGAGAGCTGGAAGGTAGCTTCCTATAGTAAGAAAAGATCTACATCTATTGCCTCTAATCCACTACTGGTATACGTACACACACACACACAGACCCAGAAGGTTGTCCATGAAAGAGATTGATTGATGCTTTTCAGCTTTATACATTTCACTAATTTTACAATCATTTAAACATTTCAAAACTTGACTTCCTTCCCCCTCGTACTGCAGTTCCTTAAATTTATTTTTTAATACCTTCTGCATATCCAAATTAACTTAATCTGCTCATTTAGTCATCTACTTTAAATATATTACAGTGGTATATATATATATATATATATATATATATATATATATATATACAGGTTACATACGCTTCAGGTTACAGACTTCGCTAACCCAGAAATATTACCTCAGGTTAAGAACTTTGCTTCAGGATGAGAACAGAAATCGCGTGGCGGCAGCACGGAGGCAGCGGGGGGCCCCATTAGCTAAAGTGGTACCTCAGGTTAAGAACAGTTTCAGGTTAAGAGCAGACCTCCAGAACGAATTAAGTTCTAAACCGAGGTACCACTGTACTCTTATAAAACTGCAGGTTATTACAATAATCCTGCCAATGTTCTTATCTGTCTACAATTTATCTGTAAATATTCAATAAACCATTTCCATTCTATTATTTAAAAAAGTTTGTCATCTTGCATATTCCATAAGTTTTTGTATCTATTCTTCCTTAGCTGGGACTTCTGTTTCTTTCCATTTTGAGGCAAGTAACATTCTTGCCGCTGGTTTTTGGCTGGGGCAGTTAGAATAAGATCCACTATTTGATTATTGATTTAAAACCTAAAATACATTTTATATAACTGACTTTTTATTTTTATTGTTTGTAGATTGTTGTTTTATTGCTATGGCCGATGGCTGACGCAAATAAAGATTCATTCATTCCTTCTTGCCGCTATAGTAGCATACATGAATAAGTTTCTATACAGTTTTGGTAGTTCTGTCCATATAATTCCCAAAAGGAAAGCTTCTGGGATTTATTTTTTTTACAAACGTTATTTTATACATACTTTTCAATTCATTATATATCATTTCCCAGTATCCTTTTAACAAGACCACCACATATGATAAAAAGAAGCTTCGTTCTCTTTACATTTCCAATACTTAATTGATTTAGATTTATACATTTTTGTCAATTTACTTTTTTCTGCCCAGGGATCAATTCCATCCACAAAGGAGTTGGTCCTTGAGCAGAAAAAGTTCCCTACTCCTTAGGTAGGAGAAGGTCTTAACTGATCCCATTTCCCAAAGGCAACACTACTACCAATTCTAAGGGGTTTTTAAAATTTATTTTTACTTTTTATTTACTTTTTATTTTTACTTTTAAAGTGGAATTCACTGGCAGCTACTTCCCATAGCACCAAGAAGAATGGAATAATAATAAAAAATAGCTTGTACATACTGGGAAGCTGGAAGATGATGAAACCGTGCCAGCAAGACAGCAGATAGAAGCAACTCCTGAATGAATTTTATATCGGAAATGGAACTCCACTGTAAGCTGTCACCATATTTTCTGATTATTTGATTTAATGCTTTGCAGCAGCAGCCAAACAAAAGATTTTGTTGATACTAAACTGTAAAAAGATGAACAATCCCTCTGAACCACCTTGAAAGCTAGAATCTGTTCTTCACTCTTGACCTTTATTTAAACTGAAAGAAATCTTATTATGGCAGTACTTAATCGCAGTCACTAGCTGCAGCGACTTGCATCATATCATTACGTTAACCTTGGCAGAAACATATTAGGCATTAGACTATTAAGAACTCGCTAATCATTTGGCCACATCTGTACTTTTCAAATTACTCTGAGGGGTGCTCTATACACTGTGCATAACAACGACCATCTTCTTTCTAGTGAGATAGCAGAACTAAAAAGCCTCTCATATCCTAATTAGAAGGGGGGAAAGCTTACAATTAAGCCATGCTTTGCACAGAGCAGATGGGGATAAGACTATCTGTTCAATTGCCTTGTCTAGGTGTACAATCAAAATTCCACCTTAAAGCAAATTTGGAGATTTGCCATCAGTTGGAAAACCACAATGCTGGTGAGGGGAGCCAGAAGAGGTTCACCAAGACTTATCAAATTTCTGCGTATACCACTGGGTTGTTGTCACTGAAATGCACTTAAAACAGAAATCTGAAGCTGAAAGATACTCGGAGTCATATGTGAATTTCATACTCTTTATTCAGCTCTTGGTAGGAATGAATGAAACTTTCCCCAAACGTCTAGCTATATATACATTATTTACACAATGGGCCCTGCGTGATTGGCTAGTTCCGGGCTGCTCCCCTAGGCCAATCAGGTTGCGGATTCACTTCCTCCAGAAGCCTGATTGGCTGCTCCTGCAGGCCAATCAGGTCACTGATTCACTTCCACCTGGAGCTGGATTGGGTGGCTCCTGTGGACCAATCAGACTGCTGCATTCTGGATCCTATTGTTCAGCTCAGTACTAACAGAAGCAAAGCTGAATGTTCTTTCTCAGCTGACTCATTTTGAAGAAAGCCAGAAGAATATAAGGCCCTATGCCAAGGATGTGCTCAAACACACCCATTGCTTTCTTCCCAATCTTGTAGGGCTGAGTTGAAATGACCCCCCCCCCCTACAATTTCTCCACTCATTTTGAAGCTGTGGGTTTGGGGGAGTGATTTCAGCAATTGGTGGAGAAGAGGGCAAAGCTGGTGACTTCCATCCACTCAAAAGCTTAGAACAGGGAAGGGTAATATTTTTTGACTAGAGGGCCACATTTCAGTCTACACCACCTTCCATCCTACATTTACCAGAGGTAAAGGGTAAAAGTGGGTGGAGCCATGAATGCAAATTTTACCTTTGTAGATTAGGCTACTTTCTTCACTCCATCAAGGTAAGAGTTTGGGGCACCTTTCAGCCAGGAAAGAAAGAAAGAAAGAAAGAAAGAAAGAAAGAAAGAAAGAAAGAAAGAAAGAAAGACTAATGCAACCTAGAGGTATATTGAGAGTGAACTATAGAGGTCCAAGAGGGATGCATTCAGCTTCCATATCTTAGGCTCCAAATCCCTGTTTTATTGCTTGGAAGCTGGGAACTGCTCCCCACCCACAGTAAGAACAGGAAATATTGCCCTCACTCCTGGTTGGCTTCATTATGTCACAGCATCCAGGAAGCCAAAACAGAGTGAAGGCAATACTTCCTTGTCTTCACTCCATGGTTCTTGGGGTGGAACAGTAGTTTCCAGGTGACCAGACACTAGGCAGTGTTATTGCTGGTGGTGGCTATGACAGTGGTGGCAATAGCAGTGATCCAAGGGAGTTGCTTTCGGTAGACCATCTGCTCCTTCTCATGTCAAGATGTAAGTTCTCCTCAATGGATTTTTGGCTCAGTCCAACATAAAAGTGATCTATCACCATTCATTCATTGGGGAAGTTACAATAACGGAAAGGAAAGCAGGGAAGTTGGGAGTACTTTTGTGAATCAGGGCAAAACCTGATCTCCACCTTTAGCACAGGAGACCCACTGCTCTTACTCGCCCCACCATAATGATATATACTTTGCTAGCTTAAAATAATTTTGATTCTATTAGGTCCAATCTACAAACTATGTTAAATGAACCTTGGAGAAAGAGGCGTTAGCCGGCAGAATGTGTGATAATGGGGATGATCCCGATTAAGAACACAGCATGAGTGTAAGCCACTTTGAGGTGTTGTTGTTGTTGTAAAAATCCACAACAGCATTGATACAGGTGTATAAATGTAAGTAAGTAAGCAAGCAAGCAAGCACTTTAATATTCCATGCATTGAGATCCTGATGAAAATCACCTCTCTCCCTATCTCACAAATAACTGTCTTGGGTGTGTGGGGGTCTTGTCCTGCAATAATCCAGATTAGGGGCCTGAACAGTTGCTATATAATGCACACACAAATGCAAGGACATGCTTAATGTAGTGGGGTCACTTGTCTATTGCAAATGCTTTGAAGAAATGTCATAGTCTCAGCTTGACCTTCCACATTCATCCTGAATTTGGCTCCAGGAAAAATATTGGTAGCGGCTTTAACAAAATAATTTGAAATGACTCTTAATAATCTGTTGTTAACCAGCCTACATACCAATTGGGGGGGGGTGCATTTAAAAACAAACAAACAGAATGAAATAAAGCAGACTGTAGTCAATAAAACTCTTCTTACAATTATATATATATATATATATATATATATATATATATATATAACCAAAACCCTGATACATTATTAAATTTCTCTTCACTCTGATGTGCAATTTTGGAATACATATTCCTTGCAAGATGCAGAAGTGGTGACCTTAGCAGATCTCTAGTACAAGCTTATGAGATTAAGGAGAGATAATAAGAAAAAGTGCAGTTTGAATTATGCATGACTAAGTTGCTTGTGTGCCGAGTTCAGTAGGCTGCAGTTGGTTCTGCTCAAAACTCTCTTCCTCCCAATAATATAGATTTGGCATTCTGGCTCATAACTCTTGAGTACAATCATTATTCTCTATTAAAGGGGTACTAACAGAAAACTTGCTAATGATCTTCTGAACAAGGGCACAAAGGGCAACAGCAACCTGTATAAAGGCTAATTACATTTTTTTTTTAATGGACCAATACTTAATTATTTCAAACGCGACTCCAAGAAACTAAAATGTCCTTATAAACCCATCATCTTTCACTCATTAGGGCAAACCATTTCTCCTTGGATTTAAGATCGCTCACCAATTTATAAAGGAAGTCATCAAGTATCTCACCTATTTTAATAGGTCCTTTTTGATTTATATAGCCAGGTAAAAACATTGCATTAATTGGTGATGCAGACTGTATGTTAACAAAAAAAAAGCACACACAAAAAAAGTGATTAAAATGCCGACAAGTCCTCACCGGTTAACCATTTGAAGATAACGAGATAATTCTTTACACAGCATGGTAGCTGAACTGTGGATAATTCCAGACCCTCCAAGTGTCCTTATTTCCTGGGGACAGTCTCGGGTTTAAAGAACCTGTCCTGGTTTCTGATTTGATCATGGAATGTCCCACTTTTCCTTAGGACATCCCTATTTTCACCGGAGAAATGCTGGAGGGCATGGAGTTATGCAACCCCCGAGCCAAGGAGATAAGTAACTATCCAGCCTTTAGAAGGCATCTGAAAGCAGCCCTACATTAGGAAGTATTTTAATGTTTAATGTTTGAGTACATTTCTATATAAGTTGGAGGCCATCCAGAGTAGATGGGGCAACAGAGTCAGATGGGCGGGGTGTTGTTGTTGTTGTTAAATAGGACATACCTATTTTACACTGGAGAAATGTTGGCAGGTTATAAATAAAGAAGAAGAAGATGTTCCAATTTTCATTGGAGAAATGTTGGGGGGAGATGTAATTCAGCTTTCTGAAAGCTTAAATTTCATTGCTTTTATTGGTTTTGCTTCCTCGCAATCATATCCCAGATTATAGCCCATTTACTTAGTTCTGCAGAACTTAATGATGATCAGGAACTGGTTCAGTCAAGGAGATCCTGAATTGTAAACTGGTTCAAGCTATTAGTGATAGGTCCAATGCAGACCTCTCTGCTGCATCAACTTGGAACTGGAACAGTGAGAATCCACATTTCCACTGCCCCCCCCCACTTCAACCTTGACCAACACAAGTTGAGAGAGGATGGGGTTTCTACTGCTCCATTCAGTCCTGATGTTCCCAGGCAGACGCTAGGATTCTTTTATCCCAGGTTGCCCACCTGGCTGCCCACCTTGCAGCTGGTATTTCCGGACCACTTAGCCCCTGAACCTGGCCAGTGTTTCAGATCTTTGCTATAATGTTTACATAAGCTCCTGAACTTTTTAATAGGCTGCATGAAATGCAATTAAGCCAGCTGAACATAATAGAATACCTGAAATGCAGAACATGACTCTGGAATGTGCCCCAGATATGCAACTTCTTGGAATGCAGAAATATCCTTTTAAATAATGGGACAGTATCTGCAAACACCTGATTCCTGAATGGTCATTTGATAGAGGTATCACGTGGGATGTCACCAACCCCCTACAAAGATCGAATAGTGACATCTAATGCCTTGTATGTAACACCCCCACCACATTTTAAATATCAGTCTCAGAGTAAAACCTTAACAACATTCTTAAATGCAACTAAGATATCATTAAGGAGCCTATATGTCTTTTCTTACTAATTATTTTTGACACTAATAGGCACTGTATCAGCACACCAATAAAAAAATAGGCCAGCAAGCTGCCAGCATCTAAGTTCTAATGGAAAACCTCAACATATTGGGCCCAAGTACCGCTTCATTTTGTCTGTATTAAGCACCACTAAGTTTAATGGTACTAAAGCATATTAGATTCTATAGATTACACCCATTGGCTGTGATCCAGAAGACCACAAGTACATAGGATTCTCACTGTCAGCAATGGAAAGGCAAAGATCAGGGCTTCCAAGGGGTGCTGCGAGATAGTTTCCATAGATGGGCACTGGCAGGCTGTTATGCTGTTTGCAATGCTCCAAGATACATTATGAAAACAAAATAAGGTTGACCACTGAGGTGGCACTGCCAGCTATTTATATATGGGTCTGTAGGTTACAGCATTCATTCTGCTTCCTCTTTTGTACATTGTCTGTACTCATTTTGAGAGTTTAATCATGGCTTCCATCCAAGATAAACTGGTACTTTGCACTCAAGATAACCGAAAAGAGACCATAAGGGATCAAGGAATGTCTTCCACCCAGGCGTAAAGTATGTTCACCTTCAGCTGTAATCACCTCTGTAATTAGCAAAACAACCTTTAGATTTAAGAATCAGAAATGCACCCAAGAAGGACAAAAAGTTCTTCATTTAAGTGCTATGTTTTTGATAGTCACATTTCATGGTTAAATTTCAATTACAACACAGCAACCTGACAGCATGCTTGTCATGATCAAGCCCCAGCTTTTGTGAGTCAAAGCTTAGAGGTCATTTCTGTTGCCTTGCTCAGACTTTGGAACTCACTCCTACGGAAGATCTGCTCTGTCCATCCCACCATATTGGCCTTATGTTGTGGTGTTAAAATGGTTCTGTTTTGAAAGCCTGTTTTGGATACCTTCCATCATCGCATGAGGGCACGTTGTGTGATAATTGATTGCAGATAATTTCTATCTGTACATAATTTCTATCTGTACACTCTTTGGGTGTTGTGATTTCATTGTATTTTATAGTTCTTATTTGTGAACTGCCTTGAGTTTTTATAACTTTTTATAAGAAAAAGGTGGGGCATAACTATTTTAAATAGAAAAATGGTAAATATGTCAAATTAATCAGGCATTGCATTGGGGATTAGGAGATGTTGATATTGGTTCTGGAATCTAGGCATCCATATTGATTTTGAATGATAAGGTGAAGGTCATTAATGCCACACAGATTTATTTGCAAGACACTTTGCCCATTGCGGTAATAATTCACCTCTACCCCACCTCTGTTTGTTACGCAGGTGAGGGCCATGTCCACTAACTTCAATGTGTCTACACCGAGTGGGATTAACTGAAAACGTTCAGTGTTTGGGGGCAGAAATGTTGATTGAGAGAATGTCTTTTTAATGAATCTTTTAATGCTTGAGTTACAAAATTTAGGCTGCAATCCAATGCACACTTAACCTGCTGGAAGTAAGTCCTATTGATCTGAATGGGGCTTACTTCCACTCTGTAAGCAGACATGTATAGGACTGCAATATGGTTCATATGAATGATTATTTTGCTTGTCAGTTGGAGTTCAAAACCCTTTTCTTCTTTCAGTGTGCGTATACTTCTCTCCCTGGATATCTATTTATGCAAATTATGCGACTCTTGAGGCAAGGAGATAAGTAACTATACAACCTTTAGAAGATATCCAGAGACAGCCCTGTATAGTATATATATGTTGAAACTGTACAGAATGACTGGGGCAACCCAGTCAGAGAGGTGGAATATAAATAATAAAATTATTATTCATCATGGAATAGGACATTTTCATCAGAGAAATGTTGGAGGGTATACTATTCACATGTAAGTTGCATGAAGGGACAATATGAATATGAATGAGCTGGGGGCCTATCCTTTAAGCCTCTATGAATCTATGACTCTTGAAGTTGCAGAGTTTTGCTTGACCCTTCACATGTTAAGGAATAACTGTTATTTTTAAAAAAAAGTATGCCATGTGATTTAGAACACTGATCTTCAAAAGCCATGAGGGGCCAAGAGGAGTTGTGTAGCCTTAGAATTGAGGATAAAGACATGGCACTACATCCTTTTTGCATCTGTGATGACCCGTCATATATGATGTGGTGTCATGGGTAAAGTGGTGTGTTTTCAATTTATGATGAAAGCTGCATAATGAAGGTGCCAGGAACACCTCTTTGGGGATGGATTTCTACAGCATAGGGGTTGCCACAGAGAATGTCTCTCCTAGGCCACCGGCCCAAACTTCCAAGGGTGCCAGATGTACCAAGAGGCCCTCCTCTGCTGATTTTAGCACCTGACATGGTCTATAGGGAAGGTTGTGGTCTTTCAGATATCTGGGGCCTAAGTTATTTAGGCAGAAGATGATCACTGCTGCTTACTGGACAGTGAAGGTGTAAGACATGGACTACCAGGAAGCTAGCAACACAGCCCCACTCTTCTGGATAAGCCAGTTCTGGGTTAGGGCTCTAAGCATTTTTGTGAGCAACTTGAATTGTGCCTAGAAGCAAAATGGCAACCACTGCAGCCATTTTAGAACAGGAGTTCTAAGTGTATCCACAGCCAGTAATCTGGCTGCTGCATTTGGGACCAATTTGCATTTCTGAGTCATCTTTAGCCCTAGTGTGTTGTAATAACCCAACCTGGAATTTATCAGAGCATGAGGTGCAGTGGCCAAGTCATCTCTTTCTAAAAGGGACTGTCCCTGGCATAACATCTTGAGCTGGGAATAGGTCCTCCTAGCCACTGAAGCCACCAGTGACAATGTTGGATCCAGACGTATCCCCAAGCTATGGACCTGCTCTTTCCATGAGAGTGCGACCCTGTCCAGAAAAAAGGCATCTCCCCACCTCTTGAGCTCAAGAGCCTGGGACACATAACACCTCTATTTTACCCTGATTTGGTTCCAGTTTATTGTCCCCCACCTGCAGCCCATTAACATTTCTGGCCCAGCACCTGTATCACCTCCTCTTTCAGATGTAGAGATAGAGGACACAGCTGCAAATGGAACATTTAAAATGCGTTGCAAAGTGTAAAATACAAATGTGACACTAGATGGCAACAATGAGCTATGCCAAATTCAATGTATTTTTCAAAACGTTTCTTAAAAAAGCATTTTCACAGTGTTTTTCTATATTATATGTGTGTAGATTCCGCAAGAGTTGGACGTAACCTGCATATTGATGACACCTCACACCCAAAACTCTGAGGATGTGTCCCCAAAGTTTCAAATATATATTAAATATCATGGGGGGCAAGATGGAACATCCACCACACATCATCACACATCATAATAGCCCCCATAACTAATTTATGGAAACAGCCTCAAGGACAGGAACAGAATGAAGGAAATGTCGTGCCCCCAGCCCTCACCTCAGTCGTATCAACAGTTGTGGTGAGGTCGAGGAGAACAAGCATGGTCAGACCTTCCCACCCCATCTCTCTCTCTCCTAACAAATTTCATGAACCAGGCTAAGAAGGAAGGATGATCTGTAATGTGTCCTTTTACATGCCCGGTTACAGCAATTTATGAAACCATTAATAGCTTCAAACAAATTAAGAAGTGGTCCCTTAATGCCCAGTGCTATAGATTAAAATTTGACCTACTTGATTAAAACCAGCCCTCATGGATTAGCCAATTAACACTTAAACTCAGGTGTGTAAGTTTGCTGTACAACTTTGCTTCAACCATGTATAGTGAAATACTTGTGAAATACTTGTAAATCACTCTCTTTTTACAAGTGCCTGATCCCATCACATTTCCATGTATCATGGGAAAGGGGAGATGTGCTTTTATACATCCCCCCACAAAACAGGATGCCTACTTTCTTCTTCCATGATATAACATATCACTCCACTTAGAAGAAGAAGAAAAAGAAGAAGTTTCGCTACAATGTCTAAAATAGCTCACACATTAAACTTCCTGAAACCCTATGCATCATTAAAGAGGCCTTATATTTATTGTTTGGGAGGCCTGTGATTAACTTCCTGACTGAAGTGTAATTAAATACAATAAAAGAAAACAGAAGTTTCCAGAAATCGAATTTAAATGCGCATTAAAGATACACGTATTCAATCTGTGAATCCAAGCAGACCTATTTTGTTAAGTTGTGGGTAAACATATCAGACGACACAGCAATTCTTCAAACAGCTCTTCTTTATTCACAGGCCAGAACTGAACTGAACTGAAGGGTTCAGCCAGCCTGCTTATATAGAGCTCCACTAGAACGCAACAGTAACCATTTTCTGTAACTATCCAATCATTGAACGTCACTTTCAAGCCCTTATTTGCATATGTGGACCTGAGTGAAAACTATCTACAGTAACCCCCTGCTGGCCCAGGGTGAGAACTTCAGTACATAACATATTTATTCCAGCTGCAAGAGTCACCTGTTCTCTAAAGTTTCCTTTTAAAAAAGCAAATAGCCTTGAATGTCATGTTCTCTTCACAGAAAGGGACAAGTGTTTTCTACAGGGTACAGGCTGAAACCAACACATTAGTTTTCGCTTCTAACTGAAGGAGAATTTATGGGGAGGCTTGAAGAGGTGAAAAGCTTTGGCATTGCTTCACAGCCTGCCTCAGCTTCTATGACATCTTGTGTTCAAATCATGTCACAAGATTCAGATTAATGGTGGTTGCTTTTTATTTAAAAAAAACGACAAAAAAGGCTTCTATTTCAATTTGCAAATAATAACTATATGAGAATGAAATCTTATCAACTCGGAAGGCCTTTGATGCTCAAAGGAGCTTACACACCTGTTTTTGGGTGCCACACAAGATTGTGTCCTGAAAAAGCACTTGGTGGGGTGGAGAGCATGGTGCAGGTCACATGACTCACCCAGGAGTATGTCCCGGAAGACGTGCATCCTAGTTTTCAATCAGAAATAGTTGGACAGTATGCTTGCCGATCAGAAGGTCAGCGGTTCGAATCCCCGCGACGGGGTGAGCTCCCTTTGCTCTGTCCCAGCTCCTGCCAACCTAGCAGTTCAAAAGCACGTCAAGTGCAAGTAGATAAATAGGTACCGCTCTGGCAGGAAGGTAAACGGCATTTCCATGTGCTGCTCTGGTTCACCAGAAGCGGCTTAGTCATGCTGGCCACGTGACCCGGAAGCTGTCTGCAGACAAACGCCAGCTCCTCGGCCAGTAAAGCGAGATGAGTGCTGCAACCCCAGAGTCGTTCGTGACTGGACTTAATGGTCAGGAGTCCCTTTACCTTTATGTGTTAAGGGTCTTGAGGTACCACTTCAAGGCCCCAGTCTTGCTTGCAGAGCTGGCTTGGATGCCACACTCCCAAGTTGTATGATGGGCTGAACCCACAATTCCTATACCTGTGGCCTTGAGATTCATGCAATTCCCACTAATGTTATGCCAGCACTCCGACTGGGATGGCTGCACAACAGACCAGATACAGTGGTACCTCAGGTTAAGTACTTAATTGGTTCCAGAGGTCCGTCCTTAACCTGAAACTGTTCTTAACCTGAAGCACCACTTTAGCTAATGGAGCCTCCCACTGCCACCGCGCTGCCACACGATTTCTGTTCTCATCCTGAAGCAAAGTTCTTAACCTGAAGCACTATTTCTGGGTTAGCAGAGTTTGTAACCTGAAGCGTATGTAACCTGAAGTGTATGTAACCCGAGGTACCACTGTACACTGGTGAGGCGCATGTGTCCTGCATCCAGGGGTGGGGCCAGCTGGGGCAGGATGCGCCTCAGGCCCTCCGAGGAGTCTGCCTGCCTCCTCTCAGGTGCCCTACAGCTGAAGGGAAGGCAGCGGGCGGACTGTTTGGGGCAGCGTGGAGCCTGTGGGTGCCCAAGTCACCACGTCGCTGTCACATTCTGGTTCACAGGTAATCAAAGTCCCAGAAGGGGATGTCAGGACCAGGGGCAAGATGGTGGGGTGGGAGCAGGAACGAGGGTCCAGAAGCCAAGGGTCTGAGGGTCAGGAAGCAGGGAGTCAAGAAGCCGAGGTTCAAGGATCAGGAAACAAGAAGCCAAATGCAGCAAAGCAAAGAGCCGAAGGGAAATGCTGACCTTATATCCCTTCCCAGCTCTTGCCACCAGGTGCTGTGAGTTACCAATTGCCCTCACCTGTGGGGCCGTGCCTTGCCTCTTCAGAACAAACTTAGGAAGGCCCCAGTCCTGCAAAGTCCTATTGGTCACAGGACCTGGCTCCTGCATGCACACCTGACAGTCGCTCTCAGGAGAGATGCTTGGCTTGGGTGTGCTGCAGGCCCCATGGTGAGTGCCACCAGCCATTTTGTTACCCCCTCAGTGGTGACACCTGGGGCAGCTCCACTCCCACCGCACCCTGCTTCCTCCGCCCCTGCTCTATGCCACACAGTACTCTTTGAGCTGTAACTAATAAAAATGTGGCCACTTTAACCCAACCACAGCTGTACAGGCCTGTTACATCCCTTAGCTTCCACACACACACACACACACACACACACACACATATATTCTCATGGCACCACACCCCATGGAATACCACAGGGTGGTAACTCTAAAACAGGCATGTTCTGCACCCTACAATGCCTTTCTTTCTGACATATATGAAGTTGCTTCAGAAGTCTTGCAAAGGCATATTGGTTTGCCTAGACTTTCCCTGACTCATAGGATTGGACCCTGTTATTTCTGTTTTTATTACCCTGTTTTAATGTTTGGAATTTTTTTTGTACACTACTTGGAGACTTTAAATATAGCACAGTTTAGAAATGCTTTTAAATGATCAATCAATACATTTTTCTCCTATGTGCTGCACCTCTGCTCTTTGGTGTGTACATAATATTGAGTTGAACTCTGCAGAATCCAACATCTTATTGCACGGCAATGCTATAAATGTCCACTGTGGTTGCTGAAAACACTATAGGAGAAAAATAGAGATACAACTCAATTAAGTAAATGCTAATTAATTCATCCAGTGTTGAGATTGTTCTAGTTTCTCATTTTTATCCTTTAACAAAGGATCCAAAGCGGCTTACACAAATATAAAATGCATCACAAAAAGCTAAGCACAAACAATAAATGACAAAAAACAAAACTTTAGTCAATAAAATGCAAAAGCACAAACAGGCATTATAAGCAGTTAGTGGGGAGGTGAACTCTTAAAGCTAACAACATCAAATTGAAAACTGGTATGTTGATTAAATTTACACTCATTTTCATACCGATTCTCAATTTACAATAAAAGCTATCTTCTAAAATTGTACACATATTTTCCCAGTCAATAACGACAGGCACCGGGTTATTCGAGGAAAGTCTGGTTTATTAAGCTGCAGCTGGCATCAGCGAGATCATTCTCAAAGGCTGAGCCCTGATTGCTCTTTGGGGCTCACTTTTATAGTGTGTCACAAACAACTTCCAAACATGGGTACAAGAGCATGTGCAGAGCGATATTACACAATTTTGCAAACAAGTAGTACATGAGTGAAGCAGTGAGAGATTTTACTTTCTTGGGCTCCATGATCACTGCAGATGGTGACAGCAGCCACGAAAGTAAAAGACGCCTGTTTCTTGGGAGAAAAGCGATGACAAACCTAGACAGCATCTTAAAAAGCAGAGACATCACCTTGCCAACAAAGGTCCGTATAGTAAAAGCTATGGTTTTCCCAGTAGTGATGTATGGAAGTGAGAGCTGGACCATAAAGAAGGCTGATCGCAGAAGAATTGATGCTTTTGAATTATGGTGCTGGAGGAGACTCTTGAGAGTCCCATGGACTGCAAGAAGATCCAACCTATCCATTCTGAAGGAAATCAGCCCTGAGTGCTCACTGGAAGGACAGATCCTGAAGCTGAGGCTCCAATACTTTGGCCACCTCATGAGAAGAGAAGACTCCCTGATGTTGGGAAAGATGGCGGGCACAAGGAGAAGGGGACGACAGAGGACGAGATGGTTGGATAGTGTTCTAGAAGCTACCAGCATGAGTTTGACCAAACTGCAGGAGGCAGTGGAAGACAGGAGTGCTTGGCGTGCTCTGGTCCATGGGGTCACGAAGAATCGGACACAACTAAATGACTAAACAACAACAACAAAGTACATGAGTCCTTTCCTAAGCAGTTCCTCTTTCTCTTTCCTCTTTGTGCAGTCTTTCCCCATGCCCTGATTCTCCTTTATCATTAAAAAATATATCAGAAGAGGTGCGGGGAAACTTTAGTCCTCCATATGTTGCCAAACAACTCTCAACACCCATGCCGATTGGCCATGCTTGCTAGTTCAAGGCTTCTAGGCCTGGGAGACTGATGGGAAATTAACTGGAAAAATCAGATAGTAATTTTCTAAATGGATTTCCCCCCCTGTGTGTGTGTGTGTGTGTGTGTGTGTTTAATGCATTTGTTTCTACTCTGTGGTCGCTATGGCTCTGCATTCAGCATCTTCATCTTTCCACCAAATATAAAATGTACACTGCACGTTGAAAAATTAGCTTTGATTAATCTAAACACTTCATTAAACACAACCACTTAACATGCTGGAGTTCAACAGTAAAATGCACATAAACTTTACATAACCTTTGCAAAGTACCTACCGCAACAGCATTTTTAATGCCACATTTATACATCTCGGAGGTTTTGGCTGAGGAATGTAAGGTGGCAGATAGAGTATTTGCTCAATATAATGATCTGTAGGATGTAATTTGTTTCATATTTATAATGGTGATTGGAAAAGACGGGTGCTTTTAACCTGGATTGTTTATTCAGCAGAAGTTTGCAAAATCATACATTCTGCTTAATAGACATGCCTATCGCGATGGAGGCGCTAGACGTTTTATGTTCATTTGCATTTCTGCTCGAGAAAAAGAGAGAGGGCTTTTTGACATTTTCCCAATGTTTTCAGACTTAGCCCATTTTATTCCAACATCTATCAGAAATTTTCATCATATAGATAATGCTGAGGAAACCCCGATGGGGAGAATTTCTTCAGTTTGCATGCAAATAATCCCTCTGGGAACAATCTGTTTGGAATTTCTCTTTCTCGAGCTCTGTTCAGAAGAGCAGGAGCACTGCAATTCTCAAAGAAATTTTAAAGGGGAAGTAGAAGCTGTAAGTCAGGAGTGGAGAATTTTTTTTTAGTCTAAGGCTCTTGTTCTCTTCTGGGCAACATTCCAGGAGGCACATGGCACTTTTGGGTGGCACCAGAGGCAATGGTTTGGAGCAATATGTGTATTTCCCCCCCCCTTCTACAGTAGACTCCTTTCTTCACACTCACACATTGCTCTCTATCCTACAGCCAGGCAAGAAGTGTTATCAGAATGCATGACTCATTCAAGAGTGGGAAGAACACTCAAGGAGGTTGCAAAGCAGGGCTGATGGGGAGTGTGGCTTGGGAGGGTGTGTGGCTTACAGAGAGTCCTGAATGCCAGATAGAGAAGCCCAGAGGGCCGTATCTGCCCCCTGGGACTAAGGTTCCTCCTCACGAAATACTTCAGAAATCAAAATACAACCAAAATCTACCATGCAGTTCTTGGACATACAACAAGCCCCCCACAACTCGTGAAAAACAGTTGATAATAATATCATTAACAATAATGTTGTTGTTTATTTATTTGTTTATAATTGGGGGGGAGGTTATTCTTTTGCTCTTAAAATTGAGAAAAGTGCCTTTCAAATTAAAGTAAGCTACATTGGCATTTCATGTAATGTGGCACTAGCTTTTTATGTTTTTGCCTTTTCCTAGTATTATGAGAGTGGCTGGGGCAAGTAAGTCAGATGGACAGGGTATCAATAATAAAATGTTGTTGCTGTTGTTGATGATGATGATGATGATGATGATGGAATAGGATGTCCCTATTTTCATCAAAAAAATGTTGGAAGGTATCCTCTAGTCATACTTTAAGTAGGCCCACTGAAATCAGTGAGTGAATGTTAGGCATGCACATTAACTTCAATGGGTCTATTCTGTGTAGGGCTAGAATTGAAAACCAAATTGCTATTATACTACAAGTCTTGATGCCTCCATAAAAACAATGCTTTCTGGTTTATTATTATTATTATTTGGAAAGGGTCTCCCCTTCAATATTATATCCACGATCCAGACAAATTTATATGTCCATGATTCATATCACACTTGAAAATATTTACATAAACAGTGCTGTATAAAATGTCTTCGAGGTCTCCAATATTTTGCTGAATATTTTGTGTCTCTGACATTTAATAAATCAGTTCGTTTTGCTTGCTTCAGCAAGGGGTGATGGCATCTGTTAAATAAATGGGCCAAAGCACATGCTCTATTGAAGACTTGAAGATTAATCTATAGCACCTAGACTTCCTGCTCAGATGGCTGAGAATGAGATGTTAACATGATTCAAAGTTGGCTATGCATTCTTCTTGGGAAAGATGCAGTGACAGCTCTTTCTAACTAGTATGGGAAATGAGATGGTGATCTCATCCCACTTCTCTGTGGAATTGCTCTGACTTGCACCTAACAAGGATGAGGGTTATTTTGGAGAGGAGCAGGACTGTTACTACTTTCAGGCTAATGCTCTTAATTCTTAAATCCTGGTTGTATGCAAGGTGCATGTAAAATAAAGGGAAAGCATCTAGCCAATGAGCCAGTATAGGAAAGAGCTACAGTGGTACCTTGATTCTCAAACATAATCTGCTCCGGAAGTCCGTTCCAAAACCAAGGCTCACTTTCCCATAGAAGGTAATGCAAAACAGATTAATCTGCTCCAGACTTTAAAAAAACAAAAACAAAAAAAACACAATCACCTAAAACAGCAATTTAACATGAATTTGACTATCTAACAAGACCATTGATTTATAAAATGAAAGCAATAATCAATGTACTGTACTATAAAATAAATAAGACAGTATTGTAGATGATAAAAATTAGAATTATTATTTTCTTACCTGCACTGATGATAGTCATTGTTTGGATGGGGGGCTTTTATCCATTTCTGCAGTCACACAATCAATCAATCAGTAGCTGAACTGGGTTCCACACAGTCACAAAAACAAATCAACCGAAAAAGCCTCAAAAACAAAAACACAAAATAAATAGCAAAAACAAAAGCGGCAAACTTAATCCATTCCGGAAGTCTGTTTGACTTCCGAAATGTTCAAAAACCAAGGCGCAGCTTCTGATTGGTGCAGGCGCCCCAGAAACAATAGCCAACAACTGCATCTGATATTCGGCTTCTGAAAAACATTCGAAAACCGGAACATTTACTTCTGGGTTTTTGGCGTTTGGGAACCAAGGTACTACTGTACAATGTTAAGAGAAACATAACCACATCAAACATTAAAAATGTCATGCCAACGCTTTCATTCCTGGTTTTCCAAAGGTGATTCATTGGACAATTTCATTTGTCAAGGGTCTTGTAATGATCCTCACCATCCTTAACAAACTACAGTTCCCAGAATTCTTTGTGGGATGCTCTGACTCTTAATGGAGTATAAGAGAGCTGGGGCAGTGGGGGGAGCCCTGGCTTCTGCACCAACAGCTTTCCTACTGCAGGTTCTATTATACTTAATTTTAACAGTGGCCCATAGTTCAACCTGTCTTTTGTGTCAGAGAGTTTTCACTTCAGCCCTTGGCCACAATCAGTGCTGTTTCCATTTTTCTACAGTTCAGCTGCCTAGTGTTTGTCTTGATGAAACTAATGGAATTAATTAAGTCCTCAGTTTCAGTGCATTTCAATGGAAGGGAAGCAATGCAGAAAATATTGAAATTATCTGCAGACTAAAATAACAGCAATAGTGAATACTGCTTTTATTTAGTTCCATGATTTCTGCTTCTGACCTACGATGAACATACAAATTGTGGCAATTTCCACTTCTCCTACATCCCTACTGGCAAGGACATGGACTCAGGATTTCATGCATGGTTAGAGGGCACAATCCAGGCAAATTCAAGCACTAACAGGTGCATTTAATTTAGTACAGACAAGATGGGGACTTGCATCTCAGATACTTGTAAGGGACGTTGCTGTTATTTAACTCACGATTCATATCAATTATTTTCCTTGTCACAGTTAATGATGTGGAAAATCTCTTTGTGCTTTCCCTGTGTGTCTGTACTCCCCTCCCAAGCAAGTCTCAATAAATGGGACTTGAAGGTGTTTGGCTGAATTGTGCCCATGGCTGCCTTGTTCTTTTCCTTCAAAGAATTCCTGCTACTGGCATCATAGATTTGGAAATTAAAGAGTTCCTGTGAGCTCCCTTTGTTTTAATGTTCAGAGAAATATTCTCTGTATTATCAACTTTATCTGATGATGTGCACAGCAATTTGTTTTTATGATTACTTCTGTGTTACGCCCCTCTCTCTTCTTTATCTGGATGCAAAGCCTCAATTTGTACATTTATTTTCCTGTGTTTAGTGGGGTGTTGATTGCCTAAGTAATTTGCATAAATAGATATCCAGGGAGGGAAGGATACACACGCTGAAAGAAGAAAAGGGTTTTGAACTCCAGTTGACAAGCAAAATAATCATTCAGATGAACCATATTGCAGTCCTATACATGTCTGCTTACAGAGTGGAAGTAAGCTCCATTCAGATCAATAGGACTTACTTCCAGCAGGTTAAGTGTGCATTGGATTGCAGCCTAAATTTTGTAACTCAAGCATTAAAAGATTCATTAAAAGGACATTCTCCCGATCAACATTTCTGCCCCCAAACACTGAAAGTTTTGGGTTGCAACCATGTTAATCCCACTCAGTGTAGACACATTGAAGTTAGTGGACATGGCCCTCACCTGGGTAACAAACAGAGATGGGGTAGAGGTGAATTCTTACCGCAATGGGCAAAGTGTCTTGCAAATAAATCTGTGTGGCATTAATGACCTTCACCTTATCATTCAAAATCAATATGGATGCTTAGATTCCAGAACCAATATCAACGTCTCCTACTCCCCAATGCATAGCCTGATTAATTTGACATATTTACCATTTTTCTATTTAAAATAGTTATGCCCCACCTTTTTCTTATAAAAAGTTATAAAAACTCAAGGCAGTTCACAAATAAGAACTATAGAATACAATGAAAACACAACACCCAAAGAGTAGATGTACAGATAGAAATTATCTGCAATCAAATATCACACAACGTGCCCTCATGCGATGATGGAAAGTATCCAAAACAGGCTTTCGAAACAGAACCGTTTTAACACCACAGCATAAGGCCAATATGGTGGGATGGACAGAGCAGATCTTCCGTAGGAGTGAGTTCCAAAGTCTGAGCAAGGCAACAGAAATGACCTCTAAGCTTTGACTCACAAAAGCTGGGGCTTGATCTTGACAAGCATGCTGTCAGGTTGCTGTGTTGTAACTGAAATTTCACCATGAAATGTGACTATCAAAAACATAGCACTTAAATGAAGAACTTTTTCTCCTTTCTGAGTGCATTTCTGATTCTTAAATCTAAAAGTTGTTTTGCTAATTATGGAGGTGATAATGGCTCAAGGTGAACATACTTTATGCCTGGGTGGAAGACATTCCTTGATCCCTTATGGTCTCTTTTTTGTTGTCTTGAGTGCAAAGTACCAGTTTATCTTGGACGGAAGCCATGATTAAACTCTCAAAATGAGTACAGACAATGTACAAAAGAGGAAGCAGAATGAATGCTGTAACCTACAGATGCACATATAAATAGCTGGCAGTGCCACCTCAGTGGTCAACCTTATTTTGTTTTCATAATGTATCTTGGAGCATTGCAAACAGCATAACAGCCTGCCAGTGCCCAGCTATGGAAAATATCTCGCAGCATCCCTTGGAAGCCCTGATCTTTGCCTTTCCATTGCTGACAGTGAGAATCCTATGTACTTGTGGTCTTCTGGATCACAGCCAATGGGTGTAATCTATAGAATCTAATATGCTTTAGTACCATTAAACTTAGTGGTGCTTAATACAGACAAAATGAAGCGGTACTTGTGCCCAATATGTTGAGGTTTTCCATTAGAACTTAGATGCTGGCAGTAAGAAAAGACGCATGATGATAATAATAATAATAATATATATATATATATTTTTACCCCGCCCTCCCCAGCCAAGGCCGGGCTCAGGGCGGCTAACAAGCAATAATAAAAATAAGTTGAATAAATAGAACTTAAAAACAAAATTAAAATACAACATTAAAATATTTAAACATTAAAATATTAAAATGTAGCCTCATCGCAGGAGGGATAGGATCATTAATGATACCTTAGTTGCATTTAAGAATGTTGTTAAGGTTTTACTCTGAGACTGATATTTAAAATGTATGTGTGTGTTATATACAAGGCATTAAAGGTCTCTATTGTATCTTTGTAGGGGGTTGGTGACATCCCACGTGATACCTCTATCAAATGACCATTCAGGAATCAGGTGTTTGCAGATACTGTCTCATTATTTAAAAGGATATTTCTGCATTCCAAGAAGCTGCATATCCAGGGCACATTCCAGAGTCATGTTCTGCATTTCAAGTATTCTATTAAGTTATGTTCAGCTGGCTTAATTGCATTTCATGCAGCCTATTAAAAAGTTCAGGAGCTTACGTAAACATTATAGCAAAGATCTGAAACACTGGCCAGGTTCAAGGGCTTAGTGGTCCGGCAATACCAGCTGCAGGGTGGACAGCCAGGTGGACAACCTGGGATGAAAGAATCCTAGCATCTGCCTGGGAACATCAGGACTGAACGGAGCAGTAGAAACCCCATCATCTCTGAATCCCTTCTACTTACGTTGGTCAAGGTTGAAGGGATGGGGGGGGCAGTGGAAATGTTGATTCTCACTGTTCCATTTCCAAGTTGATGCAGCAGAGAGGTCTGCATTGGGCCTATGACTAATAGCTGAACCAATTTACGATTCAGGATCTCCTTGGCTGGACCAGTTCCTGATCATCATTAAGTTCTGCAGAACTAAGTAAATGGGCTATAATCTGGGATATGATTGTGAGGAAGCAAAACCAATGAAAGCAATGATATTTTAGCTTCCAGAAAAGCTGAATTACATACTCCCCCCCAACATTTTCCCAATGAAAATAGGGACATCCCATACTATTATTATTATTATTTTACCCTGCCAATGAAAATAGGTACCACAACAACAACAACAACAACAACAACAACAACAACAACAACAACACCCTGCTCAACTGGCTCGGATGCGCCAGCCACTCTGAGTGGCCTCCAACATATATTGAAACATACTCAAACATTAAACATTAAGAAACTTCCCTATGTAGGTCTACCTTCAGATGTCTTCTAAAGGTTGGGTAGTTACTTATCTCCTTGGCTCAGGGGTTGCATAACTCCATGCCCTCCAACATTTCTCCGGTGAAAATAGGGACGTCCTAAGGAATAGTGGAACATTCCACAATCAAATCAGAAACTGGGATGGCGTCTGTAAATCCGGGACTGTCCCTGGAAAATAGGGACACTTGGAGGGTCTGGAATGGGTTTTTAATAAAAAGATCTTGTGGGTAAAAATATGCAATCATAACACAAACTAGAAATGTACAGTATTGCCCATCCTTAGTCCTGAGAAGATTTGTTAAAAATATAATTAGATAAGCTAAGGTCTTGTCAACAGAACAGTTTTGAATGAGCTGGCTAGTCCTGGTCAATTGATTCAGCTCCAATTCATCTCTCTGATGAAGGAACACACAGGGACTCCAGATCACTTTATTTTGAGATTGCGGCACAAAGGAAACATCAAAGAAAAAAATCTTGCCAGCAAATAAGCTAAACAGGAGCTGTTTGGCAGAAATCCAAATGATTAGCATATTGCAAGCTACTGTACTATCAAGCAGGCTTTAGAAAATGGAACAGATTGACCAGGGGAAGATCTGTTATTACTTGCAAGGGTTTGTCGACAAGATTTTTTTCCTTTTTTTTTAAAGGAAGGTGGGGGTGGAAATTGTTCAGAACGAGTACAAGAATGAGCAACCAGCCTTTCCACATATGATTCAGGGGGATGTGACTGCAAGGTCACGTTCCTCCGTGAACCCATGAAATATTTAAAATTAATTTCATTTGTCAGCCTCCTTTGTCATTAATAATTAACCGGAAATCATTTCCTGGAGTTCAGCGGGTCCCTCTCGCCTCAGAAACACTTCTCCATAGACACGCCAGCACCTGTTTTATAAGCTTCAAATGATACTTAGAATTATTTCCTGCGTCTTTCTTGTGCCTAAATAAATAAACAATACCGGGCACAACTACCATAAATCAAACAGCATTATAATAGGGCTTGTGGATGAGGGTGGTGGATTGGAAAGAGAGAGAGAGAGAGAGAGAGAGAGAGAGAGAGAGAGAGAATGTATATTTGACAAAGATAAACTCCATCTCTGCAATAGCTCTAAGCAGCCTCCTGCGGTCCAGGCATGCAAGGTTCAGTGGTCCAGGCCTGACATGCTTGCTAGGTTTGTGCCTTGTGGGGGTGTGAGTTAGGAGAAGACTCAGAGCTCTGCGGTAGAACAGATGTTTTGTGTAGAGCGTGGCAGGTTCAATCTACTTAAAAGGATGTAGCCGGCTGCACACATACACACACACACCACCAAACCTAGGACCTGTGAGAGGCACCGTCAGTCATGGCAGACAGAACTGGGAAAGGCTGATCAATAGCTCTGCAAAAGGAAACTTCATACGTCTCTCTGATTTGGGGAGGGCTATAACAAGGTGCTCCTTTTGAATTATGGTGCTGGAGGAGACTCTTGAGAGTCCCATGGACTGCAAGAAGATCAAACCCATCCATTCTTAAGGAAATCAGCCCTGAGTGCTCACTGGAAGGACAGATCATGAAGCTGAGGCTCCAATACTTTGGCCACCTCATGAGAAGAGAAGACTCCCTGGAAAAGACCCTGATGTTGGGAAAGATTGAGGGCACAAGGAGAAGGGGACAACAGAGGACGAGGTGGTTGGACAGTGTTCTTGAAGCTACCAGCATGAGTCTGACCAAACTGCGGGAGGCAGTGGAAGACAGGAGTGCCTGGAGTGCTCTGGTCCATGGGGTCATGAAGAGTTGGACACGACTAAACAACTAAACAACAGCAACAACATAACAAGGTGCATCTCAAAGTTCAAAAGTTCTAGCCTCACCTCCAGCAAAAGGATACCGGGTAGAATAGCTGAGCAAAGCCCCTCCCAAGACATTAAGAACCCACAGTGTATCGAATCAGACACTTGTCAACGTACACACCATATTGCCAGGATGCTGTTCCCGGCTAGTTGGCCAGAAAATTTTAAAGACAAGGAAAAGTTCCTTATAGTCCTTTTTTATTTCAATCTTTACAGAGAGAGGATATAGAACCCAGTCTCTTGGATTATGGCATTGTCCCGAGTGAATCTCCAGCCCACCATCTCTCCCACTTCCTCATTCATCAGCATCATCACCTCCTCTATGGGTGCTGCTAAGCTCTTTGAGCTTTTTGCTCTCCTAATTTTCAGGCTCGCCGGGTTCTGGGAGATGGAGGGTCTGGAATGCTTTCTAATGGCAGCATGTCAGCCAGCTGTTGCTCTAGTTCTCCCATGATTTTCCAACTTTTCCCCACAACTGCCACTGAGCTGTGACCTCCCACAAACCCCTGTTGTAAATCTATGCTGTCTTCTTCCTCCTCCTTCTCCCTGAAAGGGTCAGGATGGGGAGGTAGTCTCCACCATTCCTCCTCTGCCCAGTCCCTAACACGTCTATAGAATCTTAGAGTTGGAAGGGACCCCAAGAGTCAGCTAGTCCAACCTGCTGCAATGCAGGAATCTCAGCTAAAGCATCCATGGCAGGTGGCCATCCAACCTCTGCCTAAAAATCTCCAAGGAAGGAGAATCCACCACATTTTGTGGGAGTCTGCTCCATTGCCGAACAGCTCTTACTGTCAGAAAGTTCTTCCTGATGTTTAGTCGGATTCTCCTTTCTTGTAACTTGAATCCATTGGTTCAGGTCTTACTCTCGGGAGCTTGCTCCATCTTCCATGTGACAGTGCTTGAGATATTGGAATATGGCTATCACATCTCTTCTCTGTCTCTTCTTTTTCAGACTAAACATACCCAGCTCTTTCAGCCATTCCTCATAAGGCTTGGTTTCCAGACCCTTGATCATCTTGGTTGGACACATTCCAGCTTGTCAATATCCTTCTTAAATTGTGGTGCCCAGAATGGGACACAGTATTCCAGGTGTGGTCTGACCAAGGCAGAAAACAGAGGGACTATTGCTTTCCTTGACCTGGACACTATCCTTGTGTTGATGTCCTCCCATCTTATATTTGTGCTGTGAGCACTCTGGTATTCTGTGCTTTCCTCTGGGACCTCTCCCCAGGAAGGATTCCCTCTTTCCAAGTCACACCACTTGATTCCACTGATTTTAATAAACTGCCCCCCAATCTTGTTGGCATCTGTCTGTCTCAGGAGAAAATAGAGGAGTACATCTTTGAGGGTGAAGTCAAACCATTGGTTGCACACATAAATGCACACATTAACCTTTCATCTGGATTACTAGGAAGAACAAACACAAGTTTCCATGGCAAATATGTTCTTCGTTCCGAATAAATGCCTCAAGTTACAGAAGCTAAAAATCATTCCAACTTCTTACAGGAGAATGACAAAGCTTGTCACATTTGCTATAAAGTAGCCAATTCATTTTAAATAGTTAATCAGTACAAAATTATGTTTCACCATTAACAGCAATCAAACAGTAGTTCATAGCTTGCTGCCAACTCCCCCGCCCCAAGACTGTGGCAGGAATGTAACACTCTGCATTTCTTTTGAGCTACAATTGTCATTTCCTTCCCCTTTCAATCATTCCTTCATTTGTAGTTAAGAATATCTGACTAGCACTTGTTGCAAATCTAGAGCACAGTGTACAGAGCAATGTGCACATTACTGGCACAGAGCAAAGCAACATAATGGAGCCTTCAGCATTCTCATCTGTCTTAGATGAATAGTGGATAATTGCATTAGGAGAAGGGGGATGTGGTTTTTTTTTAATAATAATAATAAACAGGAAATGTGAAACATTTGTCAACAAGGTACTGGGAGGTTTGTGAGAAGAAGGAAAAGAGGCTGGGCAAGTGAGTTCTCAGCATAATGAAACCGTACACAAATGCAAAGGCATCTGAGGTCCCATCTAAGTTATTTCGTTCCAGTAATTTGAATTTGTCAGATATGCTGATGACACAACCTTGATGGCAGAAAGTGAGGAGGAATTAAAGAACCTTTTAATGAGGGTGAAAGAGAAGAGTGCAAAATATGGTCTGAAGCTCAACATCAAAAAACCTAAGATCATGGCCACTGGTCCCATCACCTCCTGGCAAATAGAAGGGGAAGAAATCAGTGGCGTAGCGTGGGGGTGCAGGGGGGGGCCCGGCCGCACTGGGCACAACACCTGGGGGTTAGGGTTAGGGGTGCAAATCCACGGGTTAGGGGGCGCAAATCCATGGGTTAGGGGGCGCAAATTACTTGCCTTGCCCCGGGTGCTGACAACCCACGCTACGCCACTGGAAGAAATGGAGGCAGTGAGACATTTTACTTTCTTGGGTTCCATGATCACTGCAGATGGTGACAGCAGTCACAAAATTAAAAGACGCCTGCTTCTTGGGAGAAAAGTGCTGACAAAACTAGACAGCATCTTAAAAAGCAGAGACATCACCTTGCCGACAAAGGTTCGTATAGTAAAAGCTATGGTTTTCCCAGTAGTGATGTATGGAAGTGAAAGTTGGACCATAAAGAAGGCTGATCGCCGAAGAATTGATGCTTTTGAATTATGGTGCTGGAGGAGACTCTTGAGAGTCTCTTTCAGTCCCATGGACTGTAAGATCAAACCTATCCATTCTTAAGGAAATCATCCCTGAGTGCTCACTGGAAGGACAGATCCTGAAGTTGAGGCTCCAATACTTTGGCCACCTCATGAGAAGAGAAGACTCCCTGGAAAAGACCCTGAGGGCACAAGGAGAAGGGGACGACAGAGGATGAGATGGTTGGACAGTGTTCTCGAAGCTACCAACATGAGTCTGACCAAACTGCGGGAGGCAGTGGAAGACAGGAGTGCCTGGCGTGCGCGTGCTCTGGTCCATGGGGTCATGAAGAGTCGGACACGACTAAACGACTAAACAACAACAATTTGAATTTGAATTTGAATATTGAATTCATAAATGTGCAAATATTTCCGTGTGAAACATACGGAGGGACAGAGGAAGCCATTCTTATCATCATAGAATTGTTGAATTGGAAGGGACCCTGAGGATCATCTGCTCCACGCCCCTGAAATACAGGATTATGCAGCTGTCCCCGACAGGAATCGAACCTGCAACCTTGGCATTATTAGCACCATGCTCTAACCAACTTGTGGGATGTGAAACACAAGAGCAGTCAAGTTCAACATCCCTAGAGTGGACATAAAAATGGATGTCTGGACCAGCCAGTCGGAACTTCCTGTTTCTCCTAAGCTGGGACAGACTTCCTCTGTATGTGACTAGAGGTGGGCGTGACCTCACCTGCCCAGGTAACAAAAGAGCAGGACTGGTCAGCCATATCTCTCTCTCTGACCACATTTGTTGAAGAAGCAACATCTGCTTAGCCTAAGATGCTCTCTTGGCTTCCAGCCAAGAAAGGATGAAGGGACTATCTCCTTATGGGATAGTTTCCAGGTGTATAGAGTGGTACCTCGGGTTACATACGCTTCAGGTTATGGACTCCGCTAACCCAGAAATAGTGCTTCAGGTTAAGAACTTTGCTTCAGGATGAGAACAGAAATCGTGCTCCGGCGGCGCGGTGGCAGCGGGAGGCCCCATTAGCTAAAGTGGTGCTTCAGGTTAAGAACAGTTTCAGGTTAAGTACGGACTTCCAGAACGAATTAAGTATTTAACCCGAGGTACCACTGTATTACTTTTGTAACTTAAGTCTGCCTTCTGGAATCCATTTGTGAGCAGAATGTGAGTGAGTAAACTCTTTTTTATACTTTTATAGAAGACTATGTCATTTCTATCTTTTTATGAGGGACTAAATGGGGAATTACCAAAGAAGCGTATTTTAGAGGCTTTAGCAAGGCTGAGCAAACGCATCCGCTGTGCAAGTTTAAAAAAGGGGAATGTTACTCTGCTAAATTGTAGAACTTGTTAACACAAGTTGGAAAGGATATAATCAAACAATAAATCCTCTCCTGCATCCCTGAACATTCCCACACAACTGAGCTATCAAGGCATATTCTCTTTAATGTATACACCGAATCTAAGACTAAAATATAGACTTGTATGTCATCTAGCAAGCTTGGTAGTGGATGCTGGGTTTCTGAATTCAGGGTCAAGCCCCTAGCCATTCCCCCCCACTGTTTTCTTTATATACATATATATATAAAGAATAGTAGCACTGTAAGTAGGTAACATTATTTTGCTTTGTACTCAAAGGAAACCACAGTAAGCTGACTACTCCAACTTATACGTCACTTTAAATTTTAATCAGTCTGACTTCAGAGGAGGGGGGGAGGCTTTAAAGCCTTCATATTAAAATAAAAATCTTGCCTTTGGGGGTTTGAGTAGTAATTTGTAGTTTTAGGATATCATTTATCATTCCGTTTCCTCTAATCCCAGGAGGTTTAGTTATGAGTTGGATTTGCTCGCAGAATGCTGACATTTTTTAGCTACCCCCCCCCAAGAAGATAAACTAAATGTAACAAGCAGAATGAAATCTTTATGGTATGAAATTAAAGGTCATCTTGCAAGCATAAAATGACCTTTCTTCCAGGAATCCATTAGGCTAAAATTTGTAAAATGCTACTAATAAAAAAAGACTTTTACGCTCTTAGATGAATAAATAGGGGTGGCTATACAAATGTAGGAGATAAAAGTTTAAACCCCACCATAGATAAGGAAAACTACCCGAGGAAGCAACACATAAAAATAATTAGACATATCACTTGTCAATTAGCTCAGAGTCATTTCTTTAAATATATATATATATACAAATTTCTGTTTACACAATAAAAAGTTTCTTACATATTTCAGCATTAATTAAATGAACATCAAAATAAGCAAGCAGAAGAAGAAATGTTTTCTGCCACATGTAGTTTGCTATATTGGGCTTTAAGAATGGGGCTTAGTAAGTTACATCTTCTTATGTTATCATTCGTTTATATGTTGCCTTTCAGCCAAAAAGAGTCTCGAGAATAAACAGATACAAATACAATAATGCAAATACAAAATAATACAAAAAAAATATATCAAAACATTGAAGTAGTATTGAAAGCCAAACACATACCTGTTTGCCTAAAAGGCAAAGAACGTCCCCTGTAAAAATAAATAAATTAATTTTAAAAAATTGTCCAGTAGCACCTTAGAGACCAACTAAGTTTGTTCTGGGTATAAGCTTTCGTGTGCATGCACACAAAAGCTTATACCCAGAACAAACATAGTTGGTCTCTAAGGTGCTACTGGACAATTTTTAAATTGTATTTATTTATTTCGATTGTGTCAGACCAACATGGCTACCTACCTGAACCCTGTAAATATGTTAAGAGAAGACAATAATACGTAAGCAGCTTCTTTGCCTTATAAGATCCTAAGCGAGGCGGAGGGGAAGGCAAGGCAGGTGGAAAAGTTATTTCCTCTGTAGCAATGCTTGCCAGGCAGAACCTCCTCTTTTCCTCCCTGAACTTCTCGTTTGCAAAATATCCAGCCTGAGAAGGAGTCTTGTAGAGCTCAAAAACATACTATTATGTGACATTTTTGTCTGTCATAATAATGAGAATGCTGAACTATAGATTTTGGATTCTTTTTTTCTGAAAGGAAGGACCATTACACCTTCCTTTGCTTTTTAGGTGTACGAGGGGCATTCATTAAAGATTTCCCCTGATGTACTTCTCGCGGACTGAGACAAACAAAACTGGACACAGTTATTAGTCTTTCTCTACATAGCTACCAGCAAGAATCACACACTTCTCCCATCAATTTATGCAGCTGTGGAGACCTCATCTGTAAAAGTTGGCAGGTTGCGTCAGAAGCCACAACATGACCTCAGAAATCTGTATTTCATCGTCTGTTAAAAGCTTGCCCTTCAAAAATAACTTCATGGTTGGAAAGAGGTGGAAGTCCAATGGTGTGAGGTTGGGAGGATAAGGGGGGTGAGGAAGGATTTCATAGCCACAGGACTGTGCTCCTGTCTGAGCAACATGAGAATTGTGAATGGGAGTGTTATCCTGCAGGAGGCAGACACCTTTGGTCAGCATACCACACCTCTCGATTTTGATGGC
The DNA here is from genome assembly GCF_964270895.1 of Podarcis filfolensis. Lineage (NCBI taxonomy): Eukaryota > Metazoa > Chordata > Lepidosauria > Squamata > Lacertidae > Podarcis > Podarcis filfolensis. Next base: position 14,978,251 of record NC_139610.1, read on the forward strand.
CTTCCGCAATTTCTGCAGCAGTGAAGTGTAGTATGTCCCGGTTATTGTGGTACCCCTTGCCAGGAAATCCATCATCACTACTCTGCCCTAGTCCCAAAAGACCATGGGCTTTACCTTGCCCACTGATGGCTGAACACGTTCCTACTTTGGAGGTAGTGAGGCAAAGTGCTTCCATTGTTTGGACTGGGATTTGGTTTCTGAGTAATAATGATGGACCCATGTTTCGTCCTGAGTAATTAGTCTGGTGAAGACGTCATCATGGTTTTCGTGACACATGGCCAAAAGAGCCCATGAACATGTGACTTGTTCCTGCTTCTGGAAAGGCATCAGCGGACAGGGAACCCACTGTGCGGACACCTTTCCCATGTGCAAATGGTCATGGATGGTGTTTTTCTACAGAGCCCACACTGATCTTGACATCTGCAGCTAGTTGGTGAATGGTTATGTGGCGATCCTCCAAAATGGTGGCCTCCAATTGCCGGATGGTGTCTTCATCAATGGCGGATTGTGGTCACCCAGGAATGGGAGCTATTCCACTGAAGTCCAACCACACTTGAACTGACAATGCCAGTGCTTGACTACGTTATACTATGGGGCATCCTCCCCATAAGTCCCTTTCATCTCATCAAACGTCCCATGGTGTGGGCCCTTTCGAGTACAGAAACCTGATAACCGCTTTGCATTCAACTGGTTCGATTATCAGAGGTTACTCCACGTTAGCACCCACAACAGAGAAACTGCTAGGAGTTCAGAGCTACAAATTACGACATTACCTATGGAGAGATGTGCAATTTTATCCTCCTACGATAACTGGAAGTGGGTCAGGGGAAATCTTTAATGAACGACCCTCAATACAGGAAGCTAGGTTGACTTACATTTTAACATCTGTTGGATCCAGGCGTTATAAGGGTCTTGCTTACAGTCAGTTCTTTTTTCAGGGGGGACGCAGGGGGGCACATACACCTAAACATTTTATGAATCTAAGTTTGGCCTCGTTGAAGGGCAATATTTCAATGTGAGTAGCAAATGAGAGTACCCCTAAACATTTTTAAAGAAAAAAAGCACTGCTTACAGCCAACTTCCTCCCCACCCCAACTCATAACACTATTATTTTTTACCAAGTTTGAATGCCATCCCTAGCTTTCAGATATTTCATATGACAGCCAATTTCTTGTGTGTGTCAGAGCAGCTGGGGCAGGGCGGCGGTCATTACAGAGCTTCAGCTGGAGGATCAAAAAGAGAGTGGGAAATTTATGCTTTGTGTTTAAATATATGTCTTCAGTAGGGAGTTAGGAACTGAAAAAAGATCTCCTGGAGGCAGAGACTAACACCAGAAGGAGTCATCTCACATGTTCACACTTGAGTGTATGAAAGACTGAAGAAAATTTTTATTAAATTTCATGTCTGATACATAAATCCTACCTATGATGCCTCTACTGAGCTGACTGTGACACTCCTGGGAACCTCAAAAACAGTCACAAGTCTTTACTGATGGGACTGGTATCTAGGACTGGGACAAGAAGTGGGGTCACAACAAGAAGCACATCACCAGCTGGGGTGCACTCACCACACTTGTCTCCTGGTAGATGGATTGCTATTGCCTATAGTGAGGGGAAGGAGCCAGGATGGGGCTAGGGCTGGCACAAGACGTTTTGCACCTGACACAAAACAAAAAAAAGCATACACACATCCTACCACCACTTCCTGAACATCTACCCCTACCCTCCTTTCTGGGTCTGCTGCCCTGCTGCCCTGCCACTGTTCCCAGCCTGCTGCCTGAGGTGACTGCCTCAGTGAGGCTAATAGGTAGACCAGCTCTGGAAAGCAGGGAGACCAGCGTGGTGTAAATGGACCAGCAGGAGCACTGGATTGGCTCTGCCAGTGAATTTGCACTGTGCCAGCCTCCCCACCTCTTTGCACCTATTGCTCCTAGTAAGCAAAGTAGAGACATCACCTTGCCAACAAAGGTCCATATAGTAAAAGCTATGGTTTTCCCAGTAGTGATGTATGGAAGTGACAGCTGGACCATAAAGAAGGCTGATCGCCGAAGAATTGATGCTTTTGAATTATGGTGCTGGAGGAGACTCTTGAGAGTTCCATGGAGTTGCAGTCCATGGAGAGTTCCATGGACTGCAAGAAGATCAAACCTATCCATTCTAAAGGAAATCAGCCCTGAATGCTCACTGGAAGGACAGACAACAACACCCCCCAGCTTTAAATAGATCTTTCATTATTCAATCTTTTCTTTTCTCTGCATAGGTTTGAGACCAAACTCTTCTTTGTAGTTGTATGTCACTCTACTTTTAGTTGTATGTCACTCAATTTGAGTTTAATGTCAAATTGTTCTTTTTAGCTGTATGAGTTGTACAAACTGCTTTAAACATCCAGCCTCCTCCCTGCAGAATTCACCCAGTTTTTTCTCTTACCTCATCTGTCAACTACATTTCTATGCTGTGAACAAAAGTGGCTTCCTGAGTTGGGCAGAACCACTGCTCTACCTTACCAACAGCTAGGCCATTGTTGCTTGTTGTTGTTTAGTTGTTTAGTTGTGTCCAACTCTTCGTGACCCCATGGACCAGAGCACACCAGGCACTTCTGTCTTCCACTGCCTCCCGCAGTTTGGTCAAACTCATGCTGGTAAGAACACTATCCAACCATCTCATCCTCTGTCGTCCCTTCTCCTTGTGCCCGCCATCTTTCTCAACATCATGGTCTTTTCCAGGGAGTCTTTCTCTTCTCATGAGATGGCCAAAGTATTGGAGCCTCAGCTTCAGGATCTGTCCTTCTGGTGAGCACTCAGAGTTGATTTCACTAAGAATGGATAGGTTTGATCTTCTTGCAGTCCATGGGACTCTCAAGAGTCTCCTCCAGCATCATAATTCAAAAACATCAATTCTTTGGCGATCAGCCTTCTTTATGGTCCAGCTCTCACTTCAATACATCACTACTGGGAAAACCATAGCTTTAACTATACGGACCTTTAGTGCACTAGGGGTCTTAAAGGTAAAGGTAAAGATACCCCTGCCCATTCGGGCCAGTCTTGACAGACTCTAGGGTTGTGCGCTCATCTCACTCTATAGGCCGGGAGCCAGCGCTGTCCGCAGACACTTCCGGGTCACGTGGCCAGCGTGACAAGCTGCATCTGGCGAGCCAGCGCAGCACACAGAATGCTGTTTACCTTCCCACTAGTAAGTGGTCCGTATTTATCTACTTGCACCCGGGGGTGCTTTCGAACTGCTAGGTTGGCAGGCGCTGGGACCGAGCGACGGGAGCGCACCCCGCCGCGGGGATTCGAACCGCCAACCTTTCGATCGGTAAGTCCTAGGCGCTGAGGCTTTTACCCACAGCGCCACCCGTGTCCCACTAGGGGTCTTAGTGCACCATAAACTTAACATTTGCAGCAGCAAAAATAAGCTAAAGTTCTTCTAGGCTGAATCAACCGAAGCATAGTGTCAATGGAAGTAATAATACATTCAATTCTGCCTTGGTCAGACCACACCTGAAATACTGTGTCCGATTCTGGGCACTACAATTTAGGAAGGATGTTGACAAGCTGGAACATGTGCAGAGAAGGGAAACCAAGATGGTCAAGGGTCTGGAAACCAAGCCTTAGGAGGAACAGCTGAAAGAGCTGCGTATGTTTAACCGGGAAAAGAGGAGAGTGAGAGGAGATATGATAGCCGTCTTCAAATATCTAAAGGGTTGTCACATGGAAGATGGAGCAAGCTTGTTCTCTTCTGCTCTGGAAGCTAGGATCTGAACCAATAGCTTCAAGTTACAAGAAAGGAGAATCTGACTAAACATCAGGAAGAACTTTCTGACAGTAACAGCTGTTCAGCAGTGGAACGGACTCCTCCAGGAGGTTGTGGACTCTCTTTCACTCGAAGTTTTACAGCAGAGGTTGGATGGCCATCTGCCATGGATGCTTTAGTTGAGATACCTGCATTGCAGGGGGTTGGAATAGATGACCCTTAGGGTTCCTTCTAACTCTAAATTTATATGATTCTAAGATGCTTCTAGAGACACGGGTGGCGCTGTGGTCTAAACCACTGAGCCTAGGGCTTGCCGATGAGAAGGTTGGTGGTTCAAATCCCCACAATGGGGTGAGCTTCCATTGCTCAGTCCCAGCTCCTGCCAACCTAGCAGTTCAAAAGCACATCAAGGTGCAAGTAAATAGGTACCACTCTGGCAGGAAGGTAAACGGTATTTCCGTGCACTGCTCTGGTTCACCAGAAGCGGCTTAGTCATGCTGGACACATGACCCGGAAACTGTCTGTGGACAAACACTGGCTCCCTCGGTCTATAGAGTGAGATTAGCGCCACAACCTCAGAGTCATCCGTGACCGGACCTAACGGTCAGGGGTACCTTTACCTTTGCCTTTTTAAGATGATTCTATGCTCCAAATACACCATGGGAGAAATTCTGTCTGCTGCAAAAAATGATTCCCCCTCCTGTGGCTACCATTTTCCCCCAGAATGTTTGGAGAACTCTGCCCTTTGTTGACTTTTGTTTCCTGGCCTTGCAGGACAGCCACACTGTTGCACTCAGTTGAGACCTTAGGTTGAAATAGGCAAGACCTATTCTCCAAACTTCTACTGGAAAGGGGTGGAGTGTTTGTCACAAAATGTCGCCTATTCCAAAGCACTTCCAGTTGACAATAGTATCTAATGATACAATTCAGAATGTTGTGGGTGGTTTGCCAGCACTGGTGGGCTTCTTTTTTTCTTTTTAAGTCAATGTTGAAGCACTGTCATTCAAATATTTAGCTCACAATAAAGTTTCTGAGTTTATCCTCTTTCTTTTCCTTTTATAGCTCAAGAATGGCACGGTCTGCCTTCTGCACATATCAACACAGGCTGAGCTAATAGGCAAACATCCATCATGCCTTTTGCCTTAAGCAGTGGTTTTCAACCTTCAGGCAATGCTGAGCAAAAATAAAACATTTCTTGGGCACAGGAAACCCTGCCAGCAGTATGCAAAGTATTTATGCAAGTCTCCAGTGAATATTAATAATCTTGCTGCAAGGATACACACACACACACCCCGATTTGAATTTTAACAAAAAAAATATATCCAGCATTAAAATCTGTTCAAGGATTGTCATTATCCTTCTGTTTTAAAGGAGGAGAGCCAAAGGTTCAATTCAAGGTCTTTTTAATTGCCTGATCCTTTGTGCTGCTGTGCTGAAACAGCAGGTCATGGGATTAGGGGTCTGGGACACAGACTGCATGGCTTGTTCTTTGTCACTTTCAGTGCTGGCACACTTCGAATAGAAGACACCTGGGATTCTCTGTAAAGCAAAAGTTCAGGTAAATTTGGAGGGTGCTATTCAGCTGAAGTTTATCAAGGAGTTTCTGTGGCAAAATAATTTGGTATGGATAGCAAGATGTCATGGGGATGGGTTGCATATCTTTGTGACCTAACAACATTACCTATCTTATAAGGGCAGGTTATATTTTTTAAAAAAAATCTAATTTGGAATGCTGGCGTAGGGAGAAGTCACTGTCAGATTGTTGCTGTTTTGTGGGTAGAGTGCAGTACAGCAAACCCTCTTTCTCCCCGAAATCACACTTTTTGCGATAATGTAAATGATGGGGGAAATGCCCTGGGAAATGTGGAGTACCAACTGCCTGATACGAAATCGTAGAAGCACCCCGTAATGAAATCAGGATGAATAAGCAGCCGAAATTGTACAACATCCTTGCAAACTTTGCACGGATAAACCAAAACGAATGCTCAAAAAGCAGGTCAACAGGGGTTGCCATGGCCAGTCCTGCTTCTGCACCAGGCACAAATTTGATGGCAGTTTGAATGGGCATTCCCTGCTCACTGGTGTACACATGTAGCTTCTCTTAGCCTTAGATTCCCTCTTACATGGAGGCACACTTAGAATAAGAGTTGCTATTCATCTAAGTCCTGTTCACACTGCCAATGAATACATACCTGGTTGCAGTGTGGCTGCTATATCTGTCAAAAGTTGAAATTGTTGTTTTTGCTAGTGTCTCATGAGCCATACCATAGCTCTGAGGCAATAACAAATGCTTCAAGTATCCTTGAAGAAAAAGAAAAAAGGAGGTACCAGAACTCACTATGAATACCTCCCTTGTTGTCTTTTAATAGCAATGCCACGCACCTCAGAGGTGCTGGAACTGAGTTCTGGTGAGTTCTGGCTGAAAAAAGCCCTGCTGATCTCAACTGTTGGTTTGGGGGGGGGGGTGAGGGGCGAGTATATAAAGAGAATTCCTGGCTGCCCAGATCCAAGTTTGAGGCAAATACTCTTTGGTAAGAGAACCTCATCAGGGATTTAAAATCACAAAATATGCAGCAAAGTAAAGTGTGGAAATATAGGCGGTTAGATCATTAAAATATGTGAGTTCCAAAAATTCTCACATCCTCCAGCACATGAAAACACTACAAGTTTCATAAGTTAAAAAATAGTTTACTCTTCAAAGGTCAGGTTCATGTGCCTTCCCACATATCAGTCAGGAAACTTGCAAAGGCAGTAAAACTTGGCTTCATTCCAAAGTGGTGAAATTTCCTAAATTATGAGAGCCATGCTGTCTGAGCTTGGCACAACCAGCTCAGACCTCTTCACATGAAGGAGCGTCTCCACCCCCATCGTTCTACCTGGACACTGAGGTCCAGCGCTGAGGGCCTTCTGGCGGTTCCCTCACTGTGAGAAGCCAAGTTACAGCGAACCAGGCAGAGGGCCTTCTTGGTAGTGGCACCCACCCTGTGGAATGCCCTCCCACCAGATGTCAAAGAGAACAACAACTACCAGACTTTTAGAAGACATCTGAAGGCAGCCTGTTTAGGGAAGCTTTTAATATTTGATGCATTACTGTATTTTAATATTTTGTTGGAAGCCGCCCAAAGTGGCTGGGGAATAATTTATTCTTATTCTTATTCTTATCATCATCATCATCATCATCATCATCATCATCATCATCACATGTTGAACTTTTCAGGTAGACTGGAGAGTGCATAATAGGCCTGGTTACCTTTGTTCCTCGCAAAGTGAGGGGAAGTGGACATAGCTAAACATAGCAGGACAGCTTACTCTAAGGTTAACAGATGTCCCCATTTCCCAGGGACAGTCCCTGGATTTACAAATCAGTTCCCTGACTAAATCTATCTATTTAGTAGGAAGTTGAAAACTGTCCCCAGCTTCATTGAAGAAAATCTGGTAATCTTGGCTTGTTCTATGGTATCAAGCCCTTCATGTATTAATTAGACTTTAGCATGTTGACTATATGAGGCTGTTTATCCCACACCAACCACAGGAGGAAGATCAGTATTATTACTCTCATATTGCCAGCGGTAGGGGACTCAGGATGAGAGACAGTGTCTTTCTTGAGACCACCCAGTGGAGGTCTGAAAAACTTGTGACTCACATGCTCATCACAGGCACCAAGGGTTCAGTAAACTGCTTGGTTTTTGTGTTGACAAAGAGTTGGGGGGGAAAGGGTGGGGCAGAGGCTTCTACTGAATAATACTTGGCAGGCCACAATGCACGGCTGATAGTCTGCATTTGATGTTGCGAGAGTGAAATTGTGCAGTCTGGCAATACTTGAACTCAGGACTTTTCTGGTCTGCAGATGAGTCTCTTATCTGCAAGATCTCCCAGTTACTCTGAAACGACCCCTTTCAGTATTGCTTCTCCCTCCCCCACTTGCCATTATTCAGCTTTGCTTTCCTCTCTCTCTTTTGATTTCCTCATGATGTGTATTTGCTCAGAAATGCAATTTTCTTTTCTTATCCATCCATGTCCTTTGGATGTTCCTCTCCCCACCCCCCACCCCCAGGCTTCCTTTCCTTTTTTTGCCCCCCTCTTTCTCCTGCAGAATTTTGACAAACAAAACATTAAAACCAGTCCAGGGGAAGGAAAAATGTATATATATTTTACAGTCCATTTGCTGAGCTGCTTGCACAGTCTCCTCTGGAAAAAAAGAAAGAAGGAAATATAATGGAGTGTGTTGTACAGGAGAAATACTGACATACAGCACATTCAGTGACCAAAAAGTTTTTTTCCCCCCATAGAGCAATAATGCTTGACATGAATTTAATCTGTTATAGGGCACAGAACTCTCCTCAAACTCTTTTTATGGTCGTTAAAGCTCCTTGGAGGTTTCTTGCTGTTAGCAAAGTCAACTTAAATAATGCAGATGAAGCCCAGAGAGAGAATCCTAATAACACTTTACTTATGAAACTGAATAAAAACAGTGTATAATTTGAGGAGAAATAAACAGAGAGAGTATTCAAATAATTCTGATTCAGAGTAAATCTTTTGAAGTTAATGGTCATGACTAACTTAAGTTTATTAATTTCAATCAATCTATTTTGTGTAGGACTTAATTGAATTCCACCAAAAAGTTTTATCTTTCTTGCTTCAGGTCTTGTACAAAGCAGGGAGAAAACTCTTTTTTTTAATGATTTTTATTATGTTTACATTTTTTACCATAGTCACAATTCACCTAAGACTTTGCTCATCCTGAGCCTCAACTCTCCCCCCCCCCTCCACTCCCTGGCAAAAATATTCAATATATTTCAAAAATATTCACTTTCATCATAGCGTTTCTATATCAACTTATTTACCTTCTTCCTATGCTTATGAAATTTACCTTGATAATTGTAAACCAGCTCCAAAAATTAACATTACAAAATATTTTAACTCAAACTTGTAAATGTTTTCAAATGTTTACAATGTTCTCTCATATTGTATAAATTTATTCCAGTTCTTTTTGAACAGCTCGTTACACTGGTTTCAGATCTTCCCCGTCAGCTTTGCCAGTTCTGCATATTCAATCATTTCAGTCTGCCATTCTTCCAATGTTGGAAGTTCCTGCTGCTTCCATTTCTGGGCTAAAAGTGTCCTCGCAGCTGTGGTAGTGTACATAAATATATTTATGTCTTTTTTGAGAATTTCTTCTCCAATTATACCCAACAAAAACGCAGGGGGAAAACTGAATAGAACCTATTTTGAATGTTCCCCATTACTTCCTCCCATATTCCATCTTAAGACTGTGGCTAAAAACCTCCATGCATAGCTTCAGTATCAGCTAAACCTTCCCCCCACCCCAATCTTACCATCTAGTCTGATGAAGAGTTCTGGAGAACTTGAAAGTTTCAAAACCATTATGTAATCTTTTTTGATTGGCTTAATTTGGTATCACCCAAATGCGATGTCACTAAGTTTCAGAATTGTGCAGGTTTGGCAATGTCCCCTATCCTTCTTTCAGAAACAATAATGTGTTGTGTTATGCATTGACTGATCTAATAAATATGTCCCTGGAAGCCTTGGCAAGCAACAATTTCACAGAAATCTTTGTGACGGGAACTTGTCGTGATGTCAGCACTGACCTTGTCCAAGGTAAAGCCTTGTGCGAAGCTCCGACTATGCTATAAGAGAGCACAGCTCTCTCAATTGTAAGCCCTGCTTCTACGGAAAGTTGCCTCTTCAACTAAAGGTTGTTCCAGCAGTGTTTGACTCTTACTGTACTAGGGCTTCTGTGATGGAGTCCTCTGAGTTACAGGATGACATTGTGACATCATTGGGCCAGGGCAGTTCTGCTGTCATGGTCTCACCTTGCAGATTTGCTTCTGGGGCTGGCCTTGCATGCATCCTCAGTCTCATCCCCCGAAGAAGAGGAATCCAATCTCTGGGTCATAACAGAATTGTTGGGAACCTACTTCTTTTGAAGACTTTAATGCCTAATGATTGTGGAACAGTCCTCTTCCTCTTGCTCTGAATCACTGCTGTTGAAAGAATAAGTTTGAGGACTTAGGGGAAAGGGGGAAATAGTAGAAGGCAGAGAAGGCTTGGGTCAGTAGAGGATTGGCAGGAAAGCACTTGGAATAGGGCAGGTTTCTCCAAGATCTCAGTGCACTGTGAAAAAGCCTGATAAGAATGAGCCCGTCGAAAAACTCAGCCTTAAACAACACCATCTATTTGTGGTGATGAGAACTAAAGCAAACTGCTGATTTTAGTAACAAGCATTAATGGAAAGGAAACCATGTTCCAACTAAAGAGGAATGGTTGAACAAACTATGTGAATATTTGGAATTAGCAAAGTTAACTGATTTAATAAGACAAAAACCAAATAGTATAATACAGAAACAATGGAAATGTTTAACTGATTATTTATGCAGACAAGGATCAAATACAATGTTTTGGTTGTGTTTAAAGTAGACTTGTGAGACATCTAGAGAATTTATTGAATTGATCATCTATGTGGGATTCTGTGGGAGAAAAAATACAGAATAACAGATATAACTTTGTTTAAAATGTTTATAGGAAGTGCAGTGTAAGTGGTGGAAGTCAATGAAATTTTATTATGATTTACCTATTGAAATAGATGTAGAATAAACTTGGAAGAAACTCTTCCTATTTTCTTCTTCTTCTTTTTTCTTCTATTTTTTTCCTTTTTAAAGATTTATTCCTTCTTTCTTTCCTTTTTTCTTTCTTCTATATTTTTCTTTTTTATTAATAATATCGAGATCTTTGTACATATGTTATGTAAATGTAATATTTTGCTTTGATTTTGTAATAACTATGCTAAATTAATAAAATATTTAAAAACCAAGCATTAATGGGCAGTATACAAATTTTAGATAGAGTGATAGAGTGATAGATGATAGATAGATAGATAGATAGATAGATAGATGATATAGATAGATAGATAGATAGATTTTCTGGGTTTTTATACTTCTGTAGACAAGCATTGCTAATTTAGGAACAAGAACTGGGGATACGGGAAGGGATTGTTGATCTTTGTGAACCACATTTGTGGAAAGCTTCTGGGCTCAAAGCAATGGCACCATGAACATTGGTGTCAGTGTCATTAATGCTGAAGTGTCAATGGCACCACATGCTATATATTCCACCATGTCGTGAAAATTAATAAACCCAGTCCCATTAGTTATCATGTCCAACCAGGTTAGGAAGGGCTGTGGATCAGTAGCAGAGCTGTTGCTGGCCATGGAGGAGGAGATCCCAGCTTCAATCCCCAACGTCTTCAGGTAGGGCTAGGATATGAGAGATTCCTTGTCTTGGAGAGCCTCTGCCAGTCAACAAAGACAATCCTGAGCTATTTGGACCAAGGGTCTGACTCGGTATAAGTGCAAGTCAATAAACCTGACATTATAAGTCCACTGAAGAAGTAAGATGGCACCAACAAGAAATAAAATGGTGCCAACAATCAGGAGAACAATAGGACATTGAACAGTGTACTGATTTTTGCCACTGATAGGCTTTTTATTATTGGTATCCCAGCTCTTGTGGTTTTTCTTTGTTATTATCTATTAAATTTATTAGTTGCTTGCTACCCAAGGAGTCTCTAAGCGATTTACAAAACTTGCAAAACATAAGGTATAACATGAAATCAAAAAGGTGGGAAAGAATATTATATTAGAGTTCTTAAAAATACCAAAATCAACAGGACAGAGTCAGTATAACAAACGGCATGGAAGAATATTTTATTTTTTTCTTGTTACAGGTAGGTTGTTACAGGTACAGGCTGTGTTGGTCTGCCGTAGTTGAAACAAAATTTAAAAATTCCTTCCAGTGGCACCTTAGAGACCAACTAAGTTTGTTATTGGTATGAGCTTTCGTGTTGCATGCACACTTCTTCAGATATTTTATATTTTCTTGTGACTGTATATTGACAGTGACCTGTTGTGGAATTTAGCTCTTTGGCTTTTGTTGGTCCCCACCCCAATAACTTGTCATGTATAGTTTGGTTGCTTCCTTTAAAAGTACTATCTTTCTATTTGATTATACATGCTGGCATTTTAAAAAAAATTGATTCCTCCCCCCCCCCCCCAACAACAAAACTGATCCAGGAAAGCAAACTTCTGACATCTTTGGTCTGTGGGTATAAAAGTCACCCCAAGGAACCTTTTTGGTTATAGAGATAGATATATAGATATAGGACTGAGCTAATGATAAAACATTGGGGTGTGTCAGAAAATAAATCCTGCTGTGGATTACAATTCCAAATTATTTCTTGTGTGTAATTATTTCTTATTTGAGTGAAATGAAAAACGTAGAAGAAGGTGGCAACAAGTATGAAAACAACAACAACATCAACAACGTAACCCTACCATTATCAGGTCCATACTGTGGGTATAGATATCACTTAGTTGAGGACAATTTAATATGTATTGGGCACAAAGGGTTTCATATACTTGTGACAGGAATTGGTTTTAAGGTTTAAATGTTAAAGTCACATTTTAAATACTTAATTGCCCACCTGATATTTTAAAGGTAAATGTATTAACAGCATGCATTCACATAAAAAATAGAATATAATCTAATTTCTGGGAGAAAAATGGCATACAAATATGGGACAAGCAAAGCTTCTTCAAGGTTCTGTATGTTAAACAATGATCAATGCCTCTGGGAAGGAACTTTGGGAAATGTATGCAAGTATATGAGATGTATCTAAAATTCCCTTTTAATGAGATTGATGGCGATACCTACCAAGTTTCCTCTGTTTAGCATACAAAGGAAATGTTTGCTCATAGCTTTCCTCTTTCTGATTATCTTATAGATTGTAATTCAAAAGGCCTGGTGATTAGTTGTGCTATGTTTAAATGTTATCAGTGTTCTGTTTATGACACGACTGAGGGAGGCAGATAGGATTAGCATTGCCACAGAGATTTCTGTCGTGGAATAAACAGTCCCATGTGAACAAGTTCTCTGATTTGAACAAAGACCGAGGGCTTGTTCATCTGAAGGCAAAATGGCGTTAATTCAGATTAATTTTCCTGTTACCTCACAACTATCACATTTGAGTTAGAGGTATCCCAGAATATTGGGCTGCTTACCTTTGCTGAAGATTAGGAAAGCAGGTGCTAGTTGTGTGGTCTATAGGCATGGAAGTGTCAATCTGCACATTCATGCCTACTTCCCGATCTCTTGACTTCTCAATAATCAAGGTGAGTCCACACAAACATGTTCTGGAATTACATTTCACTCAGATCGGTCTGTGGTGACCCACCCAGCAATTTCTACCAGTTTTTAATGAGAGTTTATTGCAACACATACACAAACCATCCAATATTTCTCCTCCCAATTCTCCCAAAAAAATAAAATAAAATGCATAATTATTAAGTAAAAACCAATAATTATAGAAAGAGATCTACTGTTGCTTTCTTTCTCTCTGTCTGTCTCTTGCAAGGTCATGAAACAAATACTAAAGTGAAGTATACAACAACAACCAGCTCCTCAACGTAGGAAAAACTCCCTGTACATGTTTGGTATCACAACTCCTTGCTTTCAGTTTCATGTATAGGGTGTCCAAATTAGTTTGTTACTTTCGGGCATGTAACACATTTCACATGTATTGCCAGCCCCTTCTGTGCAGTGATATGCGATCTTGAAAACGACACTGGCAGACACCCATATCTTCTTTGTCAACCTCTGTACGAGGTTGTCAATCCGGCGAGGCTGCCTGCTTTTAACATGCCAAAACCAATGCAAGTTATGGGTTTCTAGCCTACTATAATCTGATTTTTTCAAGCAAAGTAATATTGTATAACAAGATTTATAGTTCTTTCAGTCCTTGGCATTAAAACTGTAATAACACCATGGTGGTGAACCTCTGGCCCAAAGGCATGATGAGTCCCAGCAGGGGTCTTGATATGACCTGCAAGTCCTTTTCCCCCAAGCCATACCCATCTGCCCTACATAGGACATCACATATGAGATCAGGTCTGTAGGGCAACTAAAACATGGTGACTGTCAGCACTTGTGGTGTCTTGTGCCTTTGCCAGAGCAGTTTGATTTCAAACCACCCCAGCAAAGGAAGCAGAATTTGCAGGTACAACTGACCAGCTGATCATCACTTCACAGTGTCATCTTAAACCTTGTGGGCAAACTGATGTTATGGTAGCACCAGGTGATTGGCAGATGGGTGGCCTGGGGGTGTTGGTCAACCTACACATCTATCTCACCACACCAGAAATGGGCTTCCCCCTTTCTGGTATTAAGAGTATTAAGATCAAATTATTATGATTTAATTATTGTCTTTTATGATCTTACTGAAAACTGAGACGACACCTTCTTTTGAAACTATTCTCTTTTTCTTGCACTCTTTTATTGGTTGCAAATAGTATAACTTTTGCTTTTTGGTATAGTTTAAAAGCTAGTTGCATGTGAAAAGGTTTCTGAATTTCTTAGTCTTTTGAAACATACATGAAACGGAAGGATAGAACAGTAGAAGGTGATGTCTCTTTATGGAAAACAATTTCTTACTGCCAATAGCGCTAGGACATATTTTGGAACTGCTGTGTTATAATGGAGGCCATGAAAAAAGCAATCATTTCAATAAACTATTATGCTAAGTAAATCACAGTGCTATGAGATGCATATACAGGGTGTTTGGGTTTTTGGTATTTTTTTTTCACTTTAATGCTCATTAAAATTCACAAGCAGGAAAATTGGAATTGACACTCTTTCTTCTTTAATGAAGCTATCCCTTTATTTCAGCAGTGAAACTTTAAAAAGCAAATTAAGATAGAAATCTCATTTGGTTCTGATTAAAGTTAAAAATTTACAAACAATTGGGTCAGGATTGAATTATTTGCATTAGAGATAGAGCTTAGAAAGTACAAAGCTGGGCTCTCTAGTGCATATCTCTTTTTTATCTGAACAATGCTCAGCCCTCTTACCACCGGAAACACAAAAGGTGATTCAGGATATATCTATCAAAGACTTATTTTAATGCTTCTTGTTGTGTTTTTTCGGGAAAGAAAAGAAAAGGAGGGTTGCCCTAGATAATACAAGCAAACTTAAGTACAGTAGCAAAACCCAAACATCCACATAATACCAAATAGTTGGGATATTTTAGTTAGTCTATTTATACAGTTAGGGCAGGGATGGGGGGCACCCCCCCACTCCGCCATACTGATAGATTTCAGCTCCCATGATGTCAGGAGCAGGTTAGAAATAAATCACATGACACCAGTAAAATTATCTTTTTACTCAAGGAAGCAAGGTCTGTTCAGGAGGCCAGCAACTCATTCCAGTAGATCTTGCCCCTATGAGGCAGTTGTGGGGACTGAATATCTCGCCAGAGTGGTGCATGCTCTAGTTATCTCCCACTTGGACTACTGCAGTGTGCTCTACGTGGGGCTACCTTTGAAGGTGACCAAGAAACTACAACTAACCCAGAATGCGGCAGCTAGACTGGTCACTGGGAGTGGCCGCCGAGACCACATAACACTGGTCTTGAAAGACCTACATTGGCTCCCAGTTCGTTTCCGAGCACAATTCAAAGTGTTGGTGCTGACCTTTAAAGCCCTAAATGGCCTCAGCCCAGTATACCTGAAGGAGCGTCTCCACCCCCATCGTTTTGCCCAGACACTGAGGTCTAGTACTGAGGGCCTTCTGGCGGTTCCCTCACTGCGAGAAGCCAAGTTACAGGGAACCAGGCAGAGGGCCTTCTTGGTAGTGGCACCCGCCCTGTAAAATGCCCTCCCACCAGATGTCAAAGAGAAGAACAACTACCAGAAGACATCTGAAGGCAGCCCTCTTTAGGGAAGCTTTTAATGTTTAACAGACTACTGTATTTTAATACCCTTTCCTGGTAAAAAAAAAAATGATAGAAGCCAGAGTTGAACAACATCCAGAGGGTCACAAGCCCCACACCCCCCAACTATAGCCTTTCCCACTGCTAAGGATAGGTAGCTCTGACCACCATAGTTGCTAATGGAAAGACTATGCATATACATATCTCTGTACTGCAGCTGTTTACAAAGCTATTGTTCTACCAACCTTACTATATGCTTGTGAAACATGGACCACTTATAAACACCATCTCCAACTCCTTGAAAGATTACATCAATGGTGTCTCCGAAAATTTTTACACATCACTTGGGAAGACAGGCGAACTAATATCAGTGTACTGGAAGAAGCAAAGATCACCAGTGTTGAAGCAATGATTCTTCAATAACAACTTCTTTGGATTGGTCAGGTTGTGTGGATGCCTGATGATCGTCTTCCAAAGCAACTACTCTATTCCGAACTTTAAAATGGAAAGTGTAATGCTGGTGGTCAATAAAAGAGGTTTAAAGACTATCTCAAGGCAAATCTTAAAAAAATGTAGTATAAACACTGACAACTGGGAAACACTGGCCTGTGAGCGCTCCAGTTGGAGAACAGCCTTTACCAAAGGTGTCATGGGCTTTGAAGACACTCAAACTCAGGATGCAAGGGAGAAACATGCTAAGAGGAAGGCACGCTTGGCAAATCCACACCGTGATCAACTCTGCTTTGGTGCCATTTACCCCATTAGCCTGGTGCTTCCTTCCTCAAATAGTCATATCAGTGATGCTAGCCAACCAAAGATGACAGGATGTTGTGTCATGCAGCCAGTTAGATTTGACTATGTAACAAACATCACAGACAGCAAATAAAGAAAGTTGAGAGGGCAGCACTAGCAACCTGGATTTCTTACATGGAAAATTTTGCGTCAAAATTTAAGTGGCTAAATGGATTGAATTTGGCTGTTCCTGGCATTTATTTAGGTAGGGTTGGGTAGCTGAACTTTTTGTTATTTTTGTAGATGGGGTTAAAAATTAAAGTAATCTTGGGGGGGGGGTGTCTTCTTACCTCAATATCAGGTTTTCATTTTTTCTCTCTCAATTTTTAAAAAGAGCCATTGGGTTACTTCAAGCAATAGCTTGGCTTTACCCAGTCTCGTGTAGCACTGCTCCCATGGGGTTTCAGCCTTGTAGTGGTGTTAGGCTTTGTTTTCAGATGAACTCACTTGGGCACCTTGTATCAGGCAATGACCCTTCTCAAGTAAGAGTTAATAATTCATTTCACACCAAAATTCACCAAATGAACAGTCCTGTGAAAGTGATGGGGGTCAAGATACCCAGTCAACCTTTAGCATTAAGGCATGAAGCCAATTGGGAGCAAAGAATGTCATAAAAATAAATAGGCAAGCCTTTTTGCAAGGTGTGTCAAAGAAGAAGAAGAAGAAAAAATAAGCCTTAGGTTGTAACAAGAGAAATTAAAATAGATGCAGTGGGCACATTCAGCATATCTGAATAGCAATCCACCTCATTCATTTTTACAAAATTAGCTCTTAATTTAGTAGCTGTTAGTGCAAATAGTTTAAATTGATTTCTTCATTCTTCGCCTTGAGAAGGAACTTGATTTTTTGATTAACCAACCAATAGGACATTCTAGCTCAAATAAGAGACAGTAACTCACTTCTAACAATCCTCTGCAGAGACAGGGATGCAGATTGTGACCGAAGTTTTTCATTGCTCCATTTCACTTAAACAAAGCTTGAGTGCAAAGTCCAATTTTCTGTAACAGCCTTGTAGAACAATTGCAGGCATTGTTTTGAATGTGAAAACCATGAAGAGCTTCTTTAGGCTAGTCCTCTTCTCTAACAGAGTAAGCCTATGCATGTCTATTCAGAAGTAATTCTTACTGACTTCAGAATTGGACTTCCTCTCAGATTGGAGCTTGTCAGTTATGAAGTCTTATGTGCATGTTTAAAAGAGGGGAGAAATGAGGAACCTATATACTAGCAATAATACAGTCTTTAACATTTTCCTCTGAAGACAGTTTGGAAATTTCAGCTGAAACAGAATTCAGTGGCTAGGTTGCTAATCGGGGCAAAATCCAGGGCTTTTTTTCAGTGGAATTCACCAGAACATTGTTCCAGCACCTCTCAGATGGGTTCTGGCACATCTCTGGTGGGCACCATTGTCATTCTGAGCAAATGAAGGCGGCATTCATGGTGAGTTCCAGCAGCTCTTTTTCTAGAAAAAATAGCACTGGTTAAAGCATATAATAGGGGACGCAGGTGGCGCTGTGCTCTAAACCACAGAGCCTAGGGGTTGCCGATCAGAAGGTCAGCAGTTTGAATTCCCACAATGGGGTGAGCTCCCGTTGCTAGGTCCCTGCTCCTGCCCACCTAGCAGTTCAAAAGCATGTCAAAGTGCAAGTAAATATTTTTCAAAAAATAATATTTATTAAAGATTTTTTTAAAAATTATAAAAAAGAAAAAACAGGAAAAAAGACAAAACAGAAAAATAGAAAAAAAAATGCATCCATCATTCTCAAATTTCTAACTTTCATTACCTTCTTTCTTTGACCTCCTCCTCCTCCCCTTTCTTGTATCCTGGTTAATAATTATCACAGCAAATCCTTTCCATAGTTCATAATATTTTGTCCTTACATTATCTTAATCTATTTTCATCTTGTCTTATAGCAAACCTTAAAACTTAAAACTTAAATCTTATTTTTACCAACTTCTCATAACCATATCATTAACCTAATTCTGTAAACATTTTTACTAGAACCAAGTAGTTCCATTTCAACATTTTCCTAACATTCATCAATTATTTTAAAACAGTCCTAATGATAAAAAAAAGAAAAGCAAGACAATCCAATCTTCATCCAGCGTCCCTTCCTCCTGGTTCCGGATTTTGTCAGTCCTTTTTGTCCCATTTATCTAGCACATTAACCTGGTGTCCTTATACAGTGGTGCCCCGCAAGACGAATGCCTCGCAAGACAGAAAACCCGCTAGATGAAAGGGTTTTCCGTTTTGGAGGTGCTTCGCAAAACGAATTTCCTATGGGCTTGCTTCGCAAGACGAAAATGTCTTGTGAGTTCCTGCGGGGGTTTTTTCCTCCCCCCCCTTTTCCCCAAGCCGCTAAGCCACTTATCAGCTGATCCGCTAAGCCGCTAAGCCGCTTAACAGCTGATCGCTAAGCCGCTTATCAGCTGATCCGCTAAGCCCGCTAAGCTGCTAATAGCGCAAATCCGCTAATCCGCTAATGGGCTTGCTTCGCAAGACGAAAAAACCGCAAGACGAAGAGACTCGCGGAACGGATTCTTTTCGTCTTGCGAGGCACCACTGTATCCGAGGCCCTCAAGTCTCTTCCATGTCCCTTCCGCGGCTCTTCTTCATATTTTCCTTTCACTCGTAGGAACTCCAGCTTAGTAATATTTTTGACCCTTTTCAACAGATCAGCCCCATTTCCATAGTCCAGACTAAACTCCATGTGATATTTAAACACCTGTTTCAGATTCCCTCCAAAATTAAAAGCCCCCACAGCTCCAAACATCTGACGGCCCATTACCAGACTCAGAAAGTCCAAACATCCCGGCATGGGAGGGTCATTCCAACCCCCCATTTCCAAACCAAACCGAACTTTATCTTTCCAAATCTGGTTTTTTCCAAATTCATTTATCAAATCCAGAGGCTCATGATCCTGCAGGGCCGCAACTCCCTCCATTTCTGACACCCAGGATTCAGCAGTATCCTCTTCTCTCATCTGTGCTGTCATAGCACACTCCTGTTTTAGTTCCTGGGTAGGCTCCATGTAGTTTCCTACTGCCTGTTCAAAATTTCTGGTCGCATTAGTCATCAAATCCGTCTTCTGGCTTAGCTGATCCAATAGGGCATTTATTTTACAGAAAGCACCCAACAGAGCTTCTGAAAACATTGTCCTGCAAGGTCACAAGTCCTTTCCCATGATTGTAATCTGTAACAGCTGCAAGCTCCTGAAGTTGGTTACAATTTCACAGTCTCCCTCTAGGGGGAAAACTTGTTTATTCTTTCTTTTAAGAACAATAGCAACAAAGTTTCTTTTTTAAGATATTCAGTCAATATTTGTTCCTTTGAAATGCGAAAGGAAACAATGGAGTCACTATGTTACTCTTCTTTTAGCTATCTGTCAAAAACATTTGTCTCTGGTCAATGAGCTTCAAACGTCAGTCCTGACACTCCGCTCCAGGATCAGGACGGTGGAAAGTTACTTTACTTTAAACTCACTTCTGCAGGTTTAAACAGTCCAAAAAGAGGTCCCCCTTCTTCTCTCCTGCTACCGAAGGGGGGTTCCACAATTTTAAATGATGAAAGCCAATCCTTTAAAAGTGAATTTCTATGCTCTAGTTATGTTGTCTTTGCTTTATTCTGACTACAAAGAAACGGAAGGCTGACTTCCTGTTTAGACCTTCCTGTTTCAGTACCAAATTGAAGTAAATTTTAAGTCCAATTCCTCTCTACTGGCCAATCCTTATTTAAAGTCCAATTGTTCGAGTTTTAAGTACTCACGGGTGATTCTTTAGATGCCAAATTGTCCCAGGAAAAAGGCAGCGCTCTCCGGCAACGGCTATGCGGCTTCGCTCCACGGAAAAAGCAGTAGACTCACAGCACCGCGCCACTTCCCTCTCTTCGCTTCGGAGCCCGTTTATGGGTTCCTTTGCGGGTTGGGGGGGCGCTAAAGGTGCCCGCCGAGTCCCATGGTCACAGGCTTCATCCGCCTGTGATTTTTTAAAGGGTCCCCGCTTCGCCGTAGCGGAAACGACCCGTTTCGCGCGGAGCTGGTCCCTCCGGTTCAGAGGGAGTCCGCCATTGCCGATGGCGCCACCCCGGAAGTCCAAAGTGCAAGTAAATAAATAGGTACCGCCCCGGTGGGAAGGTAAACGGCGTTTCTGTGTGCTGCTCTGGCTCGCCAGAAGCGGCTTAGTCATGCTGGCCACATGACCCGGAAGCTGTCTGCAGACAAACGCCAGCTCCCTCGGCCTATAGAGCGAGATGAGCGCTGCAACCCCAGAGTCATCCGTGACTGGACCTAACGGTCAGGGGTACCTTTACCTTTAACTTTAGAGCATATAATGTCAATCCTGGTCCAACTATACTGGCTGCCAATTAGTTTCTGGGCCCAATTCAAAGTGCTGATTTTGACCTATAAAGCCTTAAACAGCACAGGTCTGCGGTACGTCAAGGACCACCACTCTTCATATGAATCGATCCAGACACTGTGATCATCCTCTAAGGCTTTTCTTAGTGTGCTTCCTTCACAAGAGGCCTGGAGGGTGGCAATACAGGAGCAAGCTTGTTCTGCATTGACTTCCTACTTGTGGAATGATTTCCCCAGGGAAGCTCACATTGCACCTTCATTACATATCCTTAGGTGCCAGGTGAACATGTTTTGCTATAACCAGGCCTTTGGCAGATTAAACATTCTATGGCCTTTTAGATGTGTTTGTGGGAGCGGGGTTATCAGGGGTTTGTTTTATTATGTATTTCTGCTCTCATTTTGTATTTTTATGTTGTGATCCACCCTGTGATCTTTGGATGAAGGGCAGTATACAATAAATAGCAAATAATAATAATAATAATAATAATAATAATAATAATAGCACAGCTGTTTCACCAGAAAAAAGGTCTAAAATATTTCAGAATAATACAGCAATCATATACATGTCTACTCAAACATAAGTACGTGTCAGGGAACTGCCATCGGAGCCAGAGGCGGAGGGAAGGCTCCAGAGGGATGCCGGAGAGGGTCCCAGTAGGGAGAGAGGCAGCCCATGTGCTGGGGAAGGAAATCAGCGTAGCACCAGTGGAGAAGGGGGGCAGATGGGGGAATCGGCGAGGGGGCTCCAGGACTCCTCGCCAGAGACCAGCGGGGAGAGCACGGGTCCTCCGCTGCCCACACCCTCCCTGTGCAGAAGACTTCAGCGCAGGGAGAGTAGGAGGAGACTAGGCGTCAAAGAACTTCTTTGCTGGAAGAAGTTCAAGAAACGCCCACTGATGGATTCTGCCAGCGATTGAGACAGCCACGGGTGAGAGGCTGTCCAGACAGAAAGGGTTCACCCAAGTAACCTAGCCAGGAGTGGCGACAACTTACGCACGAGCAACCCCTAGAACCATTACAGTACGTATGAAGCTTTGGGAGAAGTTACCTCAGAAAGAAAAATGTGAAGACTGAAATTGTGGAAAGGGGATGGAGGCCCCTGATATCAGAGACTACAGCGTATTGGGCCTAGAAATGGGTACAATGATGGCCAGAGGTCAAACTAAAGCTGGTGTCTGTAGAAATAAAATATAAGCTACAACAAATGGAGGAAAAGCCTGAGGAACAGTGTTCTTGAGTTGAGTGTGCTCTGAGGGGCCAGCACTATTCAGAACCCTGAACCGAGAGTTTGAAACTTTGTGTCTGACTCAGGAGTGGCACTACTCACCAAAGGAGAAACTGTATCAATAAACCTCTTTCTTCCGTTGTTGCCATGTGCATCAAGAGTAAGCATTGCTTTTCCTCGACCACACCGTTGGCTCTGATGGCTGTAGCCTCGAGAGGGGCAGAGCCCAGAGAGACTCCTGAAGCCCAGAAAGTGAAATAATGAAAGCGAGGAACACTGGAGAAGAAAGCTCAAAGTTACCCTGCGATAGCTCCATATGTATGTTCTTGACTTCTGATATTTAACTCGGATAGCAGGATTATAAAATTCATAATATGTTTTATTCTGGGGCCATTAGTGTGCTGGGAAGCACACTGCAAGTAATCATCATCATAATAATGGCATATGTGGTTCTACAGGGTTGCGAGAAAAGCTGGTAATAGTAAAATCCTCTTTCCATGCCGTTTTGGCAATTACATTATTATTCCATTGAAGCAGCTAGTTGAAGGGGAAAACAGACCTTCAGCTTAGGCTGAGCTATGCACAAGGTGCCTACCTCTAGACTGACATGTGGCTGGTGATTGGAATAATCCCTTAAGTTACTATAATAATTATTGTGGATGAGCAGACTGTCAATCCAAAAATGGCCAGATGGGGTTTAGCTGGCCTGGTTCTGGAGGGGATAAAGCAGGATCGGATAATTGCTAGTGTTATCAAATTTTGACCTGATTCAGAGTCATCTTGCTTTTTAACGTTCAGGAGCCAAGCATTTCAGAATCAAAGGTTTTCCAAGGTTATGCATACAGCATTCCTTCCTCTCTCCCCACCCCCCACCAGTTGAAATAATTAAAGAGTATATTTGTAATAAAACTGAACCATGTACAATGCTTCAGTGTGTTGGATATACCGTACTTATCCATGTATAAGACAAATATTTTTTCTTAGAAAATTATGACAAAAAAGGGGGGGGGAGTTGTCTTATACACGGATAGTGCATTAGGGGGACATGAGATTGGTTTCTGCCTCTAGCTGTAGATTGTTATTGGCTATTTGGCATGTAATTGGTGGCTGCAGCAAGGGCTGCTGTTGATTTGCTGTCGTTGTGGCAATTGGGCGGGCGATTGGCGGTGAGAGGACAGATGAAGGGTGGCTTTGGTGATGCACGCAGGTGGCAGCATAGGTCAGGCGGGTGAGTGATTTTGGGCAATCCCCCCCTAAAAAAGCTCAACAACTCTGGGTAATCTCTCCCCATTTTCCTAATTTGCAGCCCCCCAAAATAGGGGGCGTCTTATACACAGGGGCGTGTTATACACAAAAAAATATGGTACTTAGCTTCAGCTAGGGCTCTGGAAAATGTTTTGCCACGTTGACACAGCTCCGACAAGGGGTAGAAAGCTGCAGGGGGCAGAAACGTCAGAATCTCTTCTCCTCGCAAGTTTATTGCTGCAAATCTGTTTATCCGCAACCCCGGGGTTTAGGTCTACTACTGAATGTATATTTGTGGTCAAAGGTGATTTGTATCCAGTTCTTTGCTTCGTATACTTCATGACGTCACTGCAAACTGTACTACTGAAAGATAGTGTGACCTTGGACCAGTCCCAGCCTAGTCTACCTCATAGGGTTGTTGTCAGGATAGAACGAGGAGATGGAGAATCATGTATACCAACTCAAACTCCTTGGAAAAAAAGTGAGATATAAATGCAATAAATAAATCAATAACATAAGATAATATATGCTGTCTTCTGAGAAAGATTAGCGCGCAAATTCTAAGACTTTTTATAGAAGCCAGGATTTCAAGCCATGAGTTCCTGTTTTTAGAGAGGACAAATAAACTATTATGGACACAAGCCATTGACAGACACATCAGAATTTTCTCAACTAAAAGGACATGTATTTTCATGCTGTTACAGAAAAAGATGTGTTTTTCTTGATTGCCTGTGGCCCAGCTAGTACAAGGTCAAATGTCTATGACTGGAGCTTCCCTGGGTACCCTTTAGTTTAAAGAAACACTGATTTTAAGTCATTTCTGTTACAAAAAGGAGAGACCCAAATACAGTATCCTCTGCCAAGTATATAATTTGCCTTTTATTCCTCCACAGCATGCAAATATTTTGTCGTATCAAAGAGTTTGAAATAACAATCCATTTCTTTCCCTTTCTGATAGCAAAGTCCAAAGTTTTGTAATAAAACTGTATAGCTCAAGGTAGAAGATGATTAATTCTGAAACTATGTATTCTTGAACTCTTGCATAGAAATTAATAATGCATTTCTGCCCCAGTCCTTTGAATTGCACTTCTATTGTTCTTCCAGTGCTCTCTGTATGTAGACAGGGCAGAAATTTTACTGAAGTAGAAGTGATTGTAAATAGCTCTTAGATGGTAAAAATGTGAGAATACCTGGCTGTGTTAAGGGTTCAGAAAGTTGTTACAAGTTGTGGATGTAAAAACTATTCAGGCGTTATAGTAATATGAAAATTTCACGCATGAAGGAGACCAATGGGGATGAGCTAGCCTCAAAAAACCAGGATCTAATTAATGCATGAAATGGTTAATACCATAGAAGTGCTGGATTTAGGGCAGTGCAGGCAATTTCCCCTCACAGAGCACCTAGCCAAGGGGACACAAAATTGAGAAGGTCCATAATTGAGAAAATCTATTTGGGGGTGCCAAATTGTGGCCTCGCATAGGGTGCCATGTTATGAAAGATTACCAAAGTCTGCTCCAACCCTAGAGTAAATTGTCCCACCAGACTTAGTTCACATTGAGGGTGACTAGGTAATCAATCGTTTGTTCCCTCATTCTGCCTGAGAAGTTCAGTGTGTGCAGAGGTATTGAGGTGGTGGCTGCAGCTCAGACCACATGGCTCTTACAAGCCATCATAGGAGCCAACTCCTTGGGGCAGAAGTCTCTTCTCCCCCATATATATATATTTGAGGGTGCCACCTTCAAGTTGATTGGCATTGCCATGCAAATGGTGATTGTGCTTGATTGATATGTGAGACGGGCTTACCTACCCTCCCCATATTTTATTCACGTTGGCATCCCTGTAAGCCATACTTCTGTTCCTATCCCAATAATTCAGGAATTTTCACCACTGCAACTAAGCCAAGTTTTACTCCTTGTGTTCTCCTCCTTTCCTTTCCCTCTACTTACCCCATAAGCAGCCCCTAGGCCTATTTGTCGTCACTTTGGCAGAATTGATCCACACTTGGGCAGTGAAAATGGCTGTGAATTGTATTCACTTTGGCCAAAAGAGGGGAAAAAAGTTATGGGCATATTTAGATTTCCCACAGAGCATAGAGCAAATCAGATTTAAAAATAAAATCAGACAGAGACACAGAAACAAGGTGAATATTCGGACCTCTAGACATCCCTATTAAAAAGTGAGGGGAAATGCATTAGTGTTTGTGGTCAGGGATCACTTAATTTCCAGAACATTATGCATCATCTCCAAATTCTCTGCCTGAAATTATTTAAATCACTCCACCACTGCTTATAATTTTATTTTCTATGTCCCTGAGCATTTACTATAATTCATTTTAGATATACAAAGTGAATCAAATTTTGAAACAAGAAAGAATGTATTATAGAATAGCAAATTCCATACATCACATTAATGCTCCAAATCCAACATGCTGAAGGTTCTTTTCTTCTTAATGAAATGAGGCATGTTTAAAATATTGTCTCTCTTTGTGAGCATACTTTCAAGGCTTATGCTTGGTGTCTATTGGAGTCACACAGGGCACAACCCACCTTACTCTATTTATAGCTTAGATGCTATGAACGCTACAAGTTTATTCACCTGAAGAAAGACTACTGAAAATTGTAATCGTACATTGCTGTGTACCAGGGTTTGAAAAGCCATTATATGAAAAATCATACAAAAATATTTGGGACTCATCTCAGTCCCTCTAATAGCAAACCTAGGGCCTCTGTACCAACAGAAACAGAGCCAAAATGGGATCACTAAGAAAGAAGAGGTTGGAATCTCAAGGTTTCCATAAAAAGAAATGGGGCCAAACTCTAGGGTTGCTATATTTCAAAAGGTACTATTCAGGACACCCCAAAAGTTGAGCTTTTTAAAAGACAGACCCCAAAGTTGTTAAGCCAAAGGCCACGATTTTTCAGTTGATTTGCCTAAGATCCAGGACCAAGCACCGCATTTCAGAAATCCCCCCCCCCCCGGACATCAATTCTGCCTTTGAAATCCCATAAGGTCTGGGCAAATCCAGATGTATGGCTGCCCTATCAAACTCACTTAGAACAACTCATTGCTGATGGAACATGCTCAGTGAGGTCCAGGAACTATGTAATGTTGAGTGGAGCATAAGTTGAAGAAGAAACATAGAAAACCAAGAGTGACTTCTTTGACTGAACCTCCAACAACACAGTATCCTGGAGGAAGACTTGGCTAGTTAGGAGCTGATTGTAGATCCCACTTGTCATTTGTATCTATAATTTTTGTTGCAGTCTCATAAACACTTCGGCTCAGGGGACAGATTGTGTATTACTTCAACAACAACAACAACAACAACAACAATAATAATATTTCAAGTGGAAACACTTGAAGCCATCTAGGACTAATGGATGGCTCTTAGGGTCTCTTCCAACTCCTCAATTCTTTGATTCTGTGATTTTTTTTTTTCCAGTTCGCATATTGCTTCAAGAAGTGCACCTGTGGTAAGTTTGTCTTTAAAATGTGAACTGAATTCAATTTCTCCCCCTTCCTTACTGGTTTATCACATTTTGAAGGAAATGAAGTAATACACATTACCATCTAAAGAGGAGGTAGGTGTGGACACAATCAGATTCTGGAGCTCTGAGAGGGGTAAGACTATTAAGTCCAGAATCTAAAGTTACCAAACTGCACAAGTACCCATAAATTTCATTTCTTAAGGGAAAGAAGCCCTGCTATATTCATTGATTGAGCATAATATGCCTGGGCCCAGAAGAAATTTGCAACAAACCCCCACCCCCAATGATCCCTTGCATATTTTGAAAAAATATTGCAGGGTTGCCTGAAGTCCTTTAAATTTAAGGTGCGGAAAGCTAAAATTACAAATGTGGTTCTAGTACCTTATTCCACATAATATACCAGGGCAGTTCACATCAAATTAAAAATACAATATTTTTAAATGAATTTCTGAGTAAGCTTCTTCTGCCATTCTAGAGAACAACCTAGGCTAAGAGCTCCATCTTCTGAACGTTGCCATTTTTGTTCTAACATAGCCTATGATTTGCCCCAGGAAAATCCCACAGGTTTTTACAAGAACTGGGTGTTCCAAATAGATTTGTATGGTTTGCAGAACTGGGTCTATTTTTGTTTCACTATCAAGCCTTATTATAGTCATAAAAGTGAGCAAGCAGAGTAAAAGAACCCAGAGGTAGGAAAATAATTCACAGCCTGCATAGACTTAAGCAATGAATAGGTTAATTAAAGAAGAGCCAAGAGGAATAATCTGCCTGTATTAATTTAATTGTTAATTAAAAGTTTGCAAGGACAATATTTGTGCTTAAAGCTAGTCACTCTCCAGTCTCAGCTAAGTTCCAATATCTTGTTTACACAGTATCTCCTTCTTTACTGTTTGTTTAGTGGTGGCGATGCGGCAGACTATTTGAATTGCCAACAATTGTACTCTTTTGAAACGGTAATAAAAGATGAAGACTGCAATCCTATACATGCTTACTTTGAAGTAGTCCCCTCTGAACTCCACAAGGGAGTAGAAATGCATATGTTTGTACTGCAAGGCTGCAATTCTATACCGTCTTTCATGGAAGTAAGCCCCATTGAAAGTAGTGGAACATGCTTCTGAGCAGACAAGTATTGGATTTGCGGTAAATCATAAAAAGGGTGAAGTGACTGAAGAACTTGCTTCCTTTCATTATCCTTAACCCACGTAGACAAATTGATCTAAATCACGGGTAGGCAAACTATGGCCCGAGGGGCTGGATCCGGCCCAATTGCCTTCTAAATCTGGCCCACGGACGGTCTGGGAATCAGTGTGTTTTTACATGAGTAGAATGTGGCCTTTTATTTAAAATGCATCTCTGGGTTATATGTGGGGCATAGGAATTCATTCATTTCCCCCCCTCCAAAATATAGTCCGGCCTCCCACAAGGTCTAAGGGTCAGTGGACCAGCCCCCTGCTGAAAAAGTTTGTTGACCCCTGGTCTAAGTTCTTTAAGCTTCCTGTAACCTTTCAATTGATTTTCCCACCCCACAAAAATCTAGCACCCTCCAAAAAGGGATGGGATTCAGTTTTGTCAATTTTTGAATGTGAACCAGCCCCATTTACATTTCCTGAAACAATATGCAAACCAAAGTTATTTGAACATCACACTTTTCTGAATTTTCTGATGCATTTCTCGAACCAAGTAATGTGCACAAAACATCTATATCATGGCATAAAAGTGTGCATGAAAGTGAATATATTGATGAAAATAACAGAACAAATGTGTCAAGGTGGGGTGGGGGAGAGAATGCTTGCAAAAAGACTAGATACAAAGGCTCACTCCAATGCTGACAAATTTTCATTAGGATTTTAAAAATAATAATTGCAAGCTGTTGTGGAAAACTATACTGCCAACTTGTTAGCAGGCCAAATTGTATACTATTAGTATATCAATAAGGAGTGAGGAATTTCTTGCAGCCTGAGGGCCAAATTTCCTCATTGGAAACCTTATGAGAATTACATACCAGTGCTGGGTGGAACTGGAGGAAAAAGCAGACAGAGCAATGAATGTACATTTTACATTTTACGTTTGTACAGTAGTCTAGTTTCTATAAATGCATGCCGAAGTAGCTTGCTTCCCAGAAGTCAAATCACTGTTGCTTCATGGGAGGGAAAGGGGAAGGTGGCAAGTAGTTTGGCACAATGCAAATATGCCCACCGAACTAATTTTGTGCAATGCATTGTGTGCTTGCATCGTTCTAACATTCCACCATCTCTTGTCCCTCCCAGGTAGCAGAAGCAAACCACCTGCCAGAAAGCTAGCATAGCTGCTCTGCCTCACCGGTGAGCCATTTGTCTCTACCAAGACAAACAAAACCAACTAGTGAAGGTGGTGAAGGTCCTATGTGAGTGTCTGGAGGCGGTTGGAGGATGGATGGCAGCTAACGGATTGAGGCTGAATCCTGGCAAGACAGAAGTACTGTCCTTGGGGGACAGGGGGTGGGCAGGTGTGGAGGACTCCCTGGTCCTGAATGGAGTAACTGTGCCCCTGAAGGACCAGGTGTGCAGCCTGGGAGTCACAGCTGTCCATGGAGCCGCAGGTTATTTCTGTGTCCAGGGCAGCAGTTTACCAGCTCCATCTGGTACGCAGGCTGAGACCCCTACCTGCCCGCGGACTGTCTCGCCAGAGTGGTGCATGCTCTAGTTATCTCCTGCTTGGACTACTACAATGTGCTCTACGTGGGGCTACCTTTGAAAGTGACTCGGAAACTGCAATTAATCCAGAATGCAGCAGCTAGACTAGTGACTGGGAGTGGCCGCCGAGACCATATAACACCGGTCCTGAAATATCTTCATTGGCTCCTAGTATATTTCTGAGCACGATTCAAAGTGTTGGTGCTGACCTTTAATGCCCTAAACGGCCTCGGTCCTGTATACCTGAAGGAGCGTCTCCACCCCCATCGTTCTGCCCAGATACTGAGGTCCAGTGCCAAGGGCCTTCTGGCAGTTCCCTCACTGCAAGAAGTGAGGTTACACGGAACCAGGCAGAGGGCCTTCTTGGCAGTGGCGCCTGCCCTGTGGAATGCCCTTCCAGCAGTTGTCAAGGCAATAAACAACGATTTTACTTTTAAAAGACAACTGAAGGCGACCCTGTTTAGGGAAGTTTTTAATGTCTGACACTGGATTGTTTTTAATATTCGGTTGGAAGCCACCCAGAGTGGCTGAGGAAACCCAGCCAGATGGGAGGGGTATAAATAAATTATTATTATTATTATTATTATTACTACTACTACTACTACTACTACTACTACTAGAATTATCTTGTAGCTTCAGAAAACAATGTCACAGAACACAAACAGTACATAAAACGTATCCTACTTACAAATGGCTCCCAGTGTTGAGATGACCAAGGTAGCACAGACAGAGTTTAAAAAGAATAAGAATAAGAATAAGAATAAGAAGAATTTGCTATTAATTTTTGGCCTACAGGACTTTGCATCCATCCTTGCTTTCTCTTCTGTGTTCTATGAGCTAAGGAAATTAAGCTGCCAGGATCTGTTGAGTCTGGGATATATTTCTCCAGTGCAATGGGAGACTTATGGAATAACATTCTGGTATCCTCCAAATTCCCATTGTTGAAAGACTCCCTTCAAAGGATGCAAGAAGTCTGGATAAAGGATGCTTTGTCATGCTAATTAGTCTGCTCTCAAAATTATTTCAAAGGCTGCATTGTCTGTGCAAAAGGGAAAGGAAGGAAACAGGACTGGAGGGAGTGTTTTGGGAGCTTCTCTTTTAAAATAACCCTTGAAGCCAACTTGGCTGAACTCTAGAGCACAACATGTAAAATGCGAGGAGAACTAAAACCTCACCCCCTCTCCAGAAAATAGTAATATAATTAAATCTCAAGAGAAGTTAGCAAGGCAAGATGTCTGGATGTACTTCTTACACATGCAGCCCATTGTCAGGCTTCAGTATGGCCCTATTGCGTGGACCGGCGGAGTCCCCAGATCCCGCGCGGTCCCCCCGTCACGTGGAATAACGACTCAAGACAACGTGCTATGGGATTAAATTGGCCACAACTTTATTAAATTTCAAATGTGGGTAGACCTTGGCTCAGGCATTGGGTGTTCTCCCTCCCCAGTCCCCAGCCGGGGACCTAGGGAGCATCAGGGTTATCCAGTGTGTGTGGGGGGGGGGATGGGCTGGCTCTGGAGAACATATGTTCAAGCAGAGATAGCCGCCCCCGTAACGCCGCCACCGCAGGGGAGAGCAATGACGACCTTTCGGCGTACGGTCAAAGCCTCCCTTCAGAAACCCCTTTAATGGGGAACCCTGGTATCGCCGCCGCAAAGAGGAAGATGGACAAAAGGATTCCGCCCAAGGCCTGATACCGCCAAAGTTGTGACGTTTTGCTACGGGAAAGGCGAAACCTGCCAATGCAGGGAAATTCCTTTCTGGCCCTTTAACAGCAACATTAACGTAGCAGCGCCCGCATACCTGTGAAGAAAAGTTAACCTGCAAAGCCTGTGAAGAAAAGTTAACCTGCAAAATAAGACATTAACTGAGGGTGGGTAGGGTGGGAGAAGCTCTGGAGCCACGTGAGGATTCCCAGGTAAGATCCTTCCTCTATTGTGTGGGCAGGTAATCCCTCCCCTACCTGGCCTGGTCTCCTTGGCAACGCTTCCCCCAGGTGGGATTGGACAACTGACTGAGGTAGGCGGAGACCTCCAGGTATCCCACCTGAGGGAAGGCAAAGCCAAGCCTATGCTGTTGGAGCCGCTCCAGATCTAGGGGCTGCGCTCGTCCACGCAAAGGGCGCCCCCCGTTTTAAGCGGGGAGCGGTCATTGCAGACATTCTAAATCCCTCATATGATGAGGGAGAATGAGGACAATGCCTCTTGTTTCTCTTTCTGGATAAAGAGTTAGATAGGGGTGTATGAGTATGTGTAGAATCTAGCAATGGCATTCATTTCTCCACAAACTTTTGCCTCTGGCCCCAACCACCACTGGCTTGTGGGTCTCGGAAGGTTGTCCAGAATGGAACATGTTCCTTAAACTGAGGAAGATTGTCTATTCCTGCTCTAAATGAATGGGACTGATGCTGACATTTTTCTTTTGAACACTGCTTTTAACAACCCGAGGTACCACTCTACTTATATTGTGCCAGACCCACAGTCAGTACCATGCCGAAATTACTTCATACAAAAAATAAAAAATAAAAAAATTCTGCAAAAACACACACAAAAAAACCCCCACACTGCTTTTAACACTGGGGATAGGCAGACCCAGGACACACCATTTATACAAGGTGTGACTGGAAAGTTTGGTGAATGGTCAATGAAATATACTCGGAGTCGAGAGTGGATTTCATGCTCTTTATTCAGCTCATAGTGGTGAGGAGGAATGGAAGTTCCCCCAGAATGTCTGCTTTATATACATTATTTACACAATGGGCCCCACATGATTGGCTAATTCCGGGATTCTCCTGTCGGCCAATCAGGTTGAAGATTCACTTCCACCTGGAGCTGGATTGGGTGGCTCCTGTGGAGGAATCAGACGGCTGCATTCTGGGTCCTATTGTTCTAGGACCAATCAGACGGCTGCATTTTGAATCGTATTCAACTCAGTACATAACAGTCACAGAAACTGGACATCCAAAAATGAGTCATTGTTGAGAATATGCAATATAGTGCCTAATCCACCCTCTCACCAGTAAACTTTTTTTCATATATTTATTGCATTTATGTATATATCACTTCTCTCACATGGCACCCAAGGGGGTTTACAATATGGGAATCGAAAGATATGTTACAAAATGTAAAGCTGGGACAGAATGGAACAGAAGAGATCTCCCAAAACATCACACAGACCCTTGCCCTCACCTCCATCCGATTTTGCTCTTTGTGTTCAGTTGGCTATTGAATATTCATTGAATCTATTTATGGCATTTGCATGCTAATCATTAAATTCCAGGCTACTCTTAAAGTACTTCAAGACTGGATTTACCCAAGACCAATTAAAGTCCTCTAAGTGTACCTATACTAGCATTCTGATTTCCATTCATTGCAAAGGAAAACATAGCAAGAATTACTTGCCGGATCAGACCAAACCTATGTAGTACAGCATTCTGTTTCTAATAAGAGCCAGAAAGATACCTCTGGGAAGCTAACAAGCAGGGCATGATGATAATAGCCTTACACTGTTTGACCCCCAACATCTGGTAATCAGATGTTCAGTGTAGAGGAGGTGTTTTGCTATCATAACTAATAGGCATAAATAGGAGAAGTCAAGTGATTCTGGTTTGGCTGTCTAATGACTGTCTACATTTATTTATAGAGCGGTGCTTCGTAGTATGGATGTTTACTTTGGAGTTTTTATTTATTTCTTACCTTAAACATATGAAAATAGAGGTACTCTTGTATCAGATTACACCAGGAAAATAATGCAAAGGAATGTGTTCAAAGACAAGCATATGTGTGTTGTGGTCCCATTCTGAACTGAGCTTTCCATGGTTGGCTATATAAAAAAAGATGAAACAGGAGACTCAATCTCAGCTCTTCAATGCCTCACCTATATTGTTGTTGTTGCTGTTGTTATTTTAATTTATATTCCTCCAAAGGAGACCAGCATGGCAAATAACAAATGACTAAAGCATATTTTTTAAAAAACAACATCAACCCTTAAGAACAGCTTTTAAAAACCTATTTAAAATATAGGTATAGAAATTCTTTAAAATATCTTTAAAAATAAGACATTTAAAAGCATCTTAAAGCATTGTTATATCTCACATTAACAAGATTTTTTAACAGGCACTCCCAAACACCTCCAAATATCCCTGTAGGACAAAATGTGCAATGTTCTTCATCAAGGACAAATCCCAGAAAGTGTGGTAATAAGAGATAGCTGGAATGAACTTGAATAATGTTGCATTGCAATTTGAAATCTTAATAAAATGGTGATTAAACAAAAACTTGTTGTTGTTGTTTTATAAAAGTTGCAAAACACAATCCGGAGTAAAGCAAGGGTGTTGGTTTTTTTGGGCCAGCATTATACTACTGAGCCGTTCTACATCATCAAAGTTGCAACATTGTGATGATATATTGCCCTAATAAAGCACAAGTGTGACTACTGAGGTATTTTTGTAGCACTATACATCATCACAACAGTATCCCTTGAATGATTTATCAAGGCATTCCATCACTGAAGTGACGTCGCTCTGATGTTACAATGCCAGCCACAATGCATCACTCGGGCCAACCAGCCTACTTTGGTTAATTATTCAAAAATATTACTTTTTCGTGGTGGAAATTTATCTAGAAAATGGACCGAAGATACAAATGGTATATATATAAACCTAGAAAAGCCTGGACTTTTGTATATTATCTCTGTGCTCTTGTAAAGAAAATGTATATCTGCATAAATCCAAACTGAACCAGATCCAAACTGTTTCCTTTTCCTTCTCGAGAAAGGGAAGAGTGTGGCTTATTTCTAAGTGAATGCAGCATCCTTAATTTGAGAGGCCCCAATGTAGAAAAAGAAATGTGACTTAGCCCATTGATTTCAATGTGATTTAAGCAGCAATCCTATGCATGTCTACATTGGTTCCACTAAGGTCAATGGAACTTATTTCCAAGCTGGTGTGTATTTGACTACAACCAACATTTATCTGAATTATAAGGATAGTATCCAACTTATGCCCTACATCATGGGTAGGCAAACTAAGGCCCAGGGGCCGGATCCGGCCCAATCGCCTTCTCATTCTGGGCCATGGACAGTCCAGGAATCAGCGTGTTTTTACATGAGTAGAATGTGTGCTTTTATTTAAAATGCATCTCTGGGTTATTTGTGGGGCATAGGAATTCGTTCATTTCTTTACTTTCCCAAAATATAGTCTGCCCCCCCCCACAAGGTCTGAGGGACAGTGGACCGGCACCCTGCTGAAAAAGTTTGCTGACCCCTGCCCTACATTCAAGGCTGGGATTTAGATGTGGTAGATACATTCACAAATGGAATAGTATGGCAACTTATTTTTCCTGATTCCACCCTGTCTCTACAACCTCTCTTCTACCTTCTACCTTCCCCTGGAGTCTCCCAATTCTGAGGATATTATTTTAGAGTGTTAGCACAGAATAATATAGTCTTTTTACTTACCTCACCCAGTACAAGTGGTACCTTGGTTCCCAAAGTTAATCTGCTCCGGAAGTCCGTTTGACTTCCGAAATGTTTGAAAACCAAGGTGCAGCATCTGATTGGTGCAGGCACCCTGGAAACAATAGCCAACAGCCACATCGGATGTTCGGCTTCCAAAAAACGTTCGAAAACAGGAACACTTCTGGGTTTTTGGTGTTTGAGAACCAAGGTACCACTGTAATCTGTTCAGGCTTTGAGAGCTCTGATACACACCTCCCCATTCCTTTTGCTAAAAGGAGTTCATTTACTTGCATGTATAGATTGTGTCCCTTTCCTGTTGTGAATGAGGACAAGCATGCACAATAAATAAATGTATGCATTCAGCTATACATATGCACCTTTGTGTCACATTTACCTTTACAAATGGATCTTTGAGTAATTTCAAGATTTGAGGTTGCAATATTTAAGGGGGGGGTGAGGTTATATTCTGCACTTTGTTCTTGTTACCCATGCAAAACAGAAAGCATGGGTTTCTGGTGAGGGGTCATTTTCAAAGAAATTAAATCTAAACCACACACATTAGCTTTTTATCCTACACCTGACCTTGAACCTGAGATTCACAGCAAAATAATTACCTGTATGTTTCAGAGACAAGTTAATGCAATCAGACAAAAGCTGCACTGTCCAGCAGGAATTAGAATTCAGCTTATATTAATCACTCTTTCAATCCTCTCAATGTTATGCCACAGAAATGAAGGACAAAAAGAAGGGTCAAATAAATAAATGGAGACACAGCACAAAATAAAACAGAGAGGGAAGCACATTCTGGAACTATGGTATTTTTCTTTGCCCAGGCAGGGACATTATGTAACTCATTAGAGCAGCAAAAATAACCAGACTGTACAACGATGATGGGATAAAATCAGGACAAATATTTATTGACAGCAGCAGGCAGGGCAATGGTTGGCATGGCATTGGGTTGCAGAATCAGTTCATCATTTCACAAGCCTAGTGTTGATGAAATGGATCTGCTGGGTTTGGATCCCTCCAAACCTATATGACGGGAGGTGGCAAGTGTTGAACCTTGCTGTGGTGCAAGCCAAGCAAGCAAGGTCTCACTGGGGAACCAGGGTGCAGATTTCAACCAGGCATATACCAAACCTATGCTTGAGTTTGCTGTGGTCAATCCTCCCCTCAGGCCCCTTATGGGGTCCCCCCATACTATGTTGATCCTGACCAATGCCATTTCCACCCTCATACAAACAATGTTCTTCCACCTAACAAAGGAAATCCATAATTTCATGGAGGGAAAGGCAAAAAAACCACCCCAAAAAAATTAATAATCCCCAAGTGCCAATCAAGCGGAGAGAAAACATTTCTTTCTGGCCCTGTCAACCAGTGACCTAAAATTGCTTAGTGAAGGCTCTGATCCAAGGATGGGCGGGCAGGAAGCTCTCAAAGCAAAATGGCTGTGAGCTCCAAAGGAAGCTGCCTTATATAGGCTTTCCCCTCCGCTGTGCAGCAAGGGCTCATGGGACAGCTGTTTCCCATGAGCCCATCACACAGAGAAGATACTGGGCAAAAAGCTTTCCCAGTATTTTGCTGCAATCTATGGGCCACAGCGCCTCCAGGTAAAGGCGTCCCATGCTTATTGGGCATGGAACGGGGCTAAACAAAATAAATATAGCCCACTAGCCAGGTGAATAGACATGACCACAAGCTGAACATATCACACACATACACCCCAACACACATGTAAATTCAATTTTCCAAATAAGCACAACTACAAATGTGGCCTTCCTACATCAGAGCAGTAGAAAAGGGAACAACAACAACAACAACAACAACAACAACAACAACAACAACAACAATTTATTTATACCCCACCCATCTGGCTGGGTTTTCCTAACCACTCTGGGCAACTTCCAACAAAAGATTAAAAATACATTGAAACATCAGTCATTAAAAACTTCCCTAAACAGGGTTGCCTTCAGATGAATGTGTTCCGGACACACAAAACACAGGGGTTTCCGTACACACCCACCTACACACCTCCATGTCATGAATGAGACAGCTCCCAGTGAAGGTTTGCAGCCAACTAAAGAAAGCAGCCAGGAACAGAGAGAGTTAACTGTCATGCAGGAGGAACATTGGCTAGTTCCAACTCCCTCGTCCCTTGAAATGCCGGGTGATAAGGGAATGACTGAGAGTGGGTGGGAACCCAGCCAAAGCTCTCGGGAAATTCCAACAGGAGTGAACAGAGAAGGAAGTAGTCTGTCAGAACGGGAAGAGATTGGAACTGATCCAATCCCTCCCTAGAGTCGGCTAAGGGGAGGGCTGTTAGACAGGAAGCAAAACCAGAGACATAAGATACGCAAGTTCAATATCTTCTGCAAAACCCGGAAGGGGTCTTCAGCAGGGTCATCTTGAGTAATGGTTCCGGAGGCTTTGTCAGAGCCGTCCGGAGCTGTCTGTTTTTTCCAATAAATCCTCCTTACCTAAGCTTACTGTGTTATCAAGCTGGGAACCTGGACTCCTGACACTCCATCTTGGGTGAGGCCCAAGGTCAAGACAAGAAAGGCGTAGAGAGCACCTTTTGGTCCTGAGATTGAGGGTCTCTATCCGTGTCTTAACACACCAGTGTGGAAGGAACCCCCCCCCCCATTGCAGTGCTATCCCTCTTTCAGACGCTGGAAGGCACAGGAAAGCAATTAAATAATACAGTCATTCTGCTAACCAATCAGGTTTGCCTTTCTCGATGTTGCCCCATTAGCTTTGAGCAAGGAACGGCAGAGTTTATTTGCAGAAAGAATCACAAATCTCACTTCCAATTGGCAGCTTCACACACTTCCACAGGCTCTATCATCTCATAGCCTCTGACCCAGAAGCTTCACCCAAGGACTGTGATCCTTACCAGGATCATATTTCTGTGCGTCTGGTCTCTTCAAATAACTCAGTTTGACCAGTCTGTAGTAAGCTGCTATGGGCCACAGCCAAAGTTCGTTTCTCACATGCAGTAATTGTGGAACATAAATACTGCAAAATGCATGCAACACCCAAATCAGAACAGGACCGTGCCTTTTTCATGGTGATAACTATCATCTATATTGTATAGAAGTATTCAGAGATACTGTAATTCAGATGGCAGTCGGTTATATTTGTTCGGTATTCAATCACAAATCTATGCACAGCTTGGAAGTATATTTTGGGCTTCTCCCAAGAGCTGTCTTTGAATGTGGCTTGACATTGCAGCTTATAAGAGTTGATTGCTCAAGGTTCCATTATATATTTTTTCTTTTGAAAGAAAGAAAGAAAAAATCGCATCCAAATCCAGGTCATGCAAGCCATGCAGATCTAAGCATCAATGCAAAATACCATTGGAATGGAAATGGCACCAGGAAGAGACGGAATGCATATATAATAAAGAGAGATGTGGGGTCGAAGGACCATACAAAGTAACATACCATAAAGGAAGTATCCACATCTTGCCCTTTTCCATTCCTATACAAGACTCATACATTTGGGAATTCAGCTGTTGAGCTGAGAAAGCTTTGAAAAAGCTCGAGTATTATTAACACCTCTAGTTTGACCTTGAGGTTCTGATCTACTCCTTTAAGCTTACATTCATACTATGATCATAGTGCATTTCTGAGATGTTTCCTTCTCCAGTAGAGTGCTTTAAAAGGGGGAGTAGTGTCCTACTTTTGAAAGAATAATCAGTGATGGTCCTGGAATGGACCAGAAGAACTGTCTGACCATAGAATCCTGGGAAATGGAACTCAGAAGAAATGGCTAGATTTTCAAGTCCTTCAGAGGGGGAAACATTTATGAACTTCAGCTTGCAGCAAAATTAAAATAGTTATATTTTATTAGATTATGGGAATATTGTTAGGTACAGTGGTACCTTGGTTTAAGAACAATTTAGTTTATCAGCAGCTTGGATTAAGAACGCTGCAAACACAGAAGTAGGTATTTTGATTTGTGAACTTTGCCTTGGAAGCAGAACATGCTCCACTTCCTGTTGAGTGTGTTCCATTTGCAAATTGAGTCCCCTGTTGCTATGGGAAAGCATGCCTTAGTTTAAGAATGCTTTGGTTTAAGAATGGACTTCCGGAACACATTAAGTTCGTAAACCAAGGTACCACTGTAATTGGGTAGAACTAATTCAGTTCTTCTCATATGCCTGTATGTCCGTATGCACTTCAGTCTGAGGTTCTGTTCCTTCAGAATATCTGTCTGAGATTCTATTGCTAGGGTGTGGTGATGACCACCTCACAGCCTGTCCCAGCTGAACTCCACCTGACACTACTGGGTAATGTACTATCAACCTTCATGTGGGAAGTATCTTGATGGGTGCTGTTCAGCCAAGTAGATTCACTGAAATTAATGAATGTGACCATGTAAGGTTCATCGATATCAATGGGTCTACCTATTGAATAAGGCATTTTTATATGTTAATATTTTTATCTTGTTTTTTAAAAAAAGTATAATTATTACTTGTAAGCCACTGTGGCAGGATATATATCGTAAAATGTGGGGTATTTGTTTATAATTGTAGTAAATAGATAAATATTTTCTCACAGTATGTTGCTGTCTAAGGGCTTGGCCCTGAATAATAAACAACTGGATAGATCCATCAATCGATCGGTAGATAGATAGATAGATAGATAGATAGATAGATAGATAGATAGATGATAGATAGATAGAGAAAGGTTGAAGGGGCACACAGAATATAAAATGGAAGAATGGCATAAAGAGGTGTGGGATATGGCTATTAATGATAAATTAACATGTGCCATTAAGGTAAGACGAGGAATATGCAGGAATTTGTACTGTTAAAATGGAAAGTGGTCAAACCATCGCAAGAGGTGTTGAAATTTTGGTAGATTGGATAGTTACAATGGAATGGTCTCGGTGGTGGGGTGCACATGTTTATTATTATTCATTTATTATTATTACTTTGTCAAAATAAAATTTTAAAAAATAGAAATAAAGAAAGAAATTGGTCTAGGGATGTGCAAAATTTAAATCCAGTTAGCATTGTCAATACCCTGGATGTTCCCCCATACCTCAAAATTAGTTGCTATTTCTAGCAGTGATAAGGGTCAGAACAAGAAGGTTGCTACATGGAACATCTGTACCAAATTTTGCCTATAACAGAAAATTGAGACAAGTCTTGAGAGTCCTGCTAGATTCCAACTTCTGTAGGACTTTTGATGGAAACTCAAAGAATTACAAGAAGACCGTTGAAATTTCTTTCATCACAAAGGACACACATTTCTATCATCAGTAAAATCTGCAACAAATAAAATTTGTAGGTTTCCAGGAGCTTCAAATTTTGTCCAAGTAGGGGTTGTATCTTATGTCTTTGCTTACAAAGGCTATCGAGTAACATACCGTAACTTTCCCCCCCTAAAAAGCAAAAATGAAATAACTGCTTTTCCTCCCTTTGCCCATAAAAATGATATGCCTCAAGATCCAAGCTGTAAAGACAAAAAAGGACTGAAATTGGATTTTTATATCGTAGTCTTCTAGCTCGCAATTGCTTTGGACTGACACATCCTGCGTACACATTCTCTGTGGACAGAGTTAAGAGAGAAAATTATAAAGGATAGTGAAAATACAAGTACTCTCAGAGGTACCACAAATATTGGCTAAAAAGCTACTGATACTGTCAGCTATGGCACGTGTGAAAACTGTGCAATCTCATTTGCTATCAAGGCCACAGTGGTAGTGCAGCTTTCTTTCTGCAAAGAAAAGCCTTAGTGTGTCAATATAGCATTTCTGAAGACCAATACAGTGGTACCTCGGGTTACAGACACTCCAGGTTACAGATGCTTCAGGTTACAGACTCCACTAACCCAGAAATAGTACCTCGGGTTAAGAACTTTGCTTCAGGATGAGAACAGAAATCATGAGGCGGCGACATGGTGGCAGCAGGAGGCCCCATTAGCTAAAGTGGTACCTCAGGTTAAGGACAGTTTCAGGTTAAGAACAGACCTCCAGAATGAATAAAATTCTTAACCCGAGGTGTGTGTGTGTGTGTATTGGGGGGGACCTATATTGTTTTTAAAAAAGTTGATGCAGACCCTTCAAGTGCCTCTATTTTCCATGGACAGTCCCAGATTTACAGAAGTTGTCCCTGTTTCAGATTTAATCCCATAATCTCCTGCTTTTCCTACTTCCATTGGAGAAATGTTGGAGGGTATGGAGTTATGCAATCCCCTAAGCCAAGGAGATAAGTAACTATACAACCTGTAGAAGACACCTGAAGGCAGCCCTGTATCATTTTATTGTGTTTCTATATGTGTTGGAAGCTGCCCAGAGTGGCTGGGGGAACCCAGTCAGATGGGTGGGGTATTAATAATAAAATGAGGATGAGGATGGGATAGGGTGTCCTTATTTTCATCAGAGAAATGTTAGAGGGTATGTTGATGTTGGCCAAATTTGAAGAAATTTGAACAGAGAAGAAATCAGGAACAAAAGACTAAGGATAAATAAGTATTTTCAATTGTGTGTTTCTCCATTTTATGTAGTAGTCAGCAGTGGGGTAGTTGGTTGGGAAGATCCCTCTGTCTGCTCTTTAGACAGGATCTTTAAAGAGCAGGCAGATGAATTTTATCTTCCCATCTTTGTAGTTGTTTAGTCGTTTAGTCATGTCCGACTCTTTATGACCCCCTGGACCAGAGCACGCCAGGCACTCCTGTCTTCCACTGCCTCCCGCAGTTTAGTCAAACTCATGCTTGTAGCTTCGAGAACACTATCCAACCATCTCGTCCTCTGTCTTCTCATCTTAGCTTTAGCCATTACAGTGCTAATTATTTGAAAAGGCAGCATTTCTACTCACCCTTAGTGCCTAGTATGAACTGCTGCCTTTTGCTGACAAAAAGCATCCTTTGCTGCCCATCTCAAAGTGTGCTTAGATCAGAGATCAGGTGATTGGCAGGTGGGTGTTGTTTGCCCAGAGCCAAATGTGAAACAAATGGAAAGTCCTGGCATGCTAATTTAAGGTCGAGGTTTTAGCAGAAATCTCAGATTATTAACATATAATTTGTAGGCACAAATTATTCAAAAAAAATTAATTTATTTTTAAAAATGGGGAAATAGAAAAAAATGTTCATAAATCTCAACATAACTCAATTAAAATTGCATTTATAAAATCCAACAGATGCTTAATCCATGAAAAATAAAATAGGAATGGTGATTTGCAAGTGTTCTATCTTAAATATTTTGCCGGGTCTGTTGTGCCTTTTTCTATGCAGTTTAGATGATAAAATCTCTCTGTTCACTGTACAAAGCATGTTGTTTGGTTTGCCCTGTGGGTACTCAGAGCTTATGTGTTCTTTTTTCAGAGATTGTGAGAAAATGTTTTCTCTATTGTCGCTCCTTCCAGGGTGTTCCAGAAATGGGGGGTGGGGGGGGGGTGTTTACAAGTCTTGTTGCCTTCAGCATAAAATCAATCAGCTCCTTCCTTTTAAAGAATTTTGTTTGGTCATCTCAGATATTTAGCAAAGCCAGGGTCAGAACAGGCAAAATGGCTTTCTTAATAATAGTATTGCTTTCCAAGAATAATTTCCTCCCAGAGGTTTGCCACACGGAGCAGTCCCAATAAGGTCAAAGATCCACTGAGGGCAAAGATCAGGTGTGCAGCCCCAAATTCTGTGCATGAATCCATTTAAAATGGATTCCTAGTCTTGAGGGCTCGAAATCCTGAATTGAACTTGAAAGCAAGATTGCTTCAGAGCAAGCAGATTGACTACTACATTCTTCATGTCATTTCTGTAAAATATTTCCATTTCCTGTCTAGCATTTTAAAGAAAGATTGCCTTTCATGGCTTGTCCTTAAGAGGGAAAACTGCTTTCTTCGTCTGTTAACGCTTTGACAATCTTTTTCCTCTTCTTTTCTCTGTTGTACCCCTTGCAGGCAGAAGGTTTTCTTTCCCTTCTAATGTCCTTTAACCCCACTGTTTAAGAAGGACAAAGACAATGTTTTAAAATTCTGCCACCGTTCTTAGCAAATGTCATTTTTTTGGCAGGGCTTCCAAGGAGTAGCACAGTTTGATCCCCCTGAACACTCCTCCACACAGCTAGTCTTGACATCCAGGAGCGCTTTCCATGACAGGCATAAATTAAACTGGAACTCACTTGTAGACTTATGGATTATTCTTAAAAATGTATAGCCAGAAAGGCACATACTAGCAAGTCAACTCTTCTCCTCTGAAACTGTCTTTTCTTAAGGCAAAGATGGGTCAAGAAGATGTTTTCAGTATACAGAAGCTCAAGAATTTGTAATAATAAAAAGGGATTTGTATTTGGATGTTCGGCAGTACCATTGCCATAGGCTTAAGATTTTGGGTTTTTTAAAAAAAATCTGTATCTTAAATAAATGCATACGAAAGGGGAGGGGGAGAATAACCTTAAAAATTACTGTAAGGAGATGGAATGCCCATCTGTTTCGATACAATGAAGAGGACTCCAGTGGTAAGCTGACCTCTTGTTCCCCCTGCTTGCTGCCAACCAGCCTGTTAATTGACCCAGTTTAATTAGAAAATTGCCTGAGCCAAAAAGTAGTATTTAGAGGGGGTTTAAAATAATTAAATATTGGTCAGTCGATACCACAGGGGTCAGTTCCAGATGGTGGTTGTTTAGGGGTATGCAAAGCTAAGCAAGAAAAA
This sequence comes from Podarcis filfolensis, assembly GCF_964270895.1. NCBI lineage: Eukaryota > Metazoa > Chordata > Lepidosauria > Squamata > Lacertidae > Podarcis > Podarcis filfolensis. The sequence goes on from NC_139610.1 coordinate 15,021,670, forward strand.
GGAAAAACAACAACAACAGAGCAAAGCAGAAAATCACACAAGTGCAGAGGGTGATGATCAGTGGAATAAACCCAAAGGGATTCCTTGACAGGCTAAGGCAAGAGATTAAGCAACATTCTTCTTTCAGGGGAAGTGTTTTTGTATAGTGTTTTCAGAAACCCGCCATGTGCACATACTCATAAACTTGAGGAAAAGCATCCCTCTTCTTCATTAACTGGGGTACTACTATGACAGCTGATGATGAAAGCTTATGGAGTTTAAACAAGTAATTCCCTCCCCCTTTCCTCATAATCAATCAGTCTACTCATCTATCTTGCAGTCATTATTCAATATTGTGTCACACTGTAAAAAGAAGACCAACACAAGTGCAACTGTAAAATGCAGCTGATAACACCCAAATCTCCACTTCAGTCTGTTATTTGAATTCTGTGTCCTTCTGTATAAACTAAAGCTCAGTGTTCCCCATTCACTACACCAGGGGAACTAAAAACAGCTGTTTTCCCCTTGTGTCCAGAATATCTAACATGTGCATGCACAGGGCCTCTTGCCCCAAGTGTGGGAATGTTCAGGGATGCAGGAGAGGATATATTGTCTGATTATATCCTTTTCCAACTTGTGTTAACACATTCCACAATTTAGCAGAGTAACATTCCCCTTTTGAAACTTGCAGCGGATACGTTTGCTCAGGCTCGCTAAAGCCTCTATAATAACTGTTCTGGTATTTTCCCCTTATTCCCTCATAAAAGATAAGACAAGACACAGTCTTCTACAAAAGTATAAAAAGTGTTTACTCAGATATCATTCTGTTCACAATAGGATCCCAGAAGGCAGACTTAGCTTAGAAAAGTAACATACACTTGGAAACTATTCCATAAGAAGACAGTCCCTTTGTCCCTTTGTCCTCTCTTGGCTGGAAGCCAAGAAGGCATCTTTGGCTAAGCAGATGCTGCTTCTTTGATGCATGTAGTCAAAGGAGAGAGATGGCTGCCCTGTCCTGTGCTTTTGTCATTACCTGCACAGGTGAGGCCACATCCACCTCTAGTCACATGCAGAGGAAGTCTGTCCCAGCCCAGAAGGAAACTGCTGCTGGCTGGACAAACATTCCTCCGCATGTGTAAACATGTTCACTCTAGGAATGTTGTACTTGACTGCTCTTGTGTTTCACATCCCACACCAAGTGGATTAACTTTGCCAGTTTGCCAATATGTCAGTTCATTGACATACATGTGCCAACTGGTTCAATGGGAGCTGTGGAACTGGTTGTAACACGGGCAATGCATATTGAAATCTGGTGGAATCAGCCAATGACATCTGGCTATCAAGGGAAGAGCCTTGTCTTGGTTTTTGTCTTGGGAGTGGAGACATAGTACCAGGCAGATCACATGTCAAAACTTCTGAAGCTAAACAGAAAATAGCTTATCCCCTTCATATTGACCAGTCATCTGGAAATTTTGCTCATCCTTTGAGATGAAAGCAAAAACCTCAAAACCTCAGATCCAGCCCAGAGACTTGGCAACCCTAAGACATAAAGGCACACCTCTCTTGTCCTGCCATTACTTAGAGTAAAGAAAAGGCCAAATTATAGAGCTAGATAGAGTGAGTCCCATGTGACTGGGGCTGATCGCTTTAAAAGTACTGTGGTGAAATGACTATTGGCAACATAGCTGAAGTGGAAAAGACAACAAAATGAAACAAAAACCCCAAAACCATCTTGAAGGTGACAAAGGACAAACACCTGGATTTATGTTTCAGTTAGCAACACAGGAAACCGCCTTATATGAGTCACATTAATTGGTCTATAAAGCTCTACTGACTGGAAGTAGCTCACCAGGGTTTAAGATGGGAGATGTTCCAAACTCCATCTGGAGATACAAACCTTTGACCTTCTGCAATGGCCTCTGAGCAATGGCCCATCCACACACCAAACACTTGGCATACGTGTATATGCATTCATGCATTCATACATACCATTTATCACTTTGAAAATCAAAGTCATGGTCATGAAGCAGCACCCTAATTGGGGGGGGGGAATGAGACTCACTTGTTGTGATTCAAAACCCAGCAATTGGAATAACTAATGTTGGTAATTAAACCATTATTTTTAACTTTCTTTTTCTGAAGTAACATACTTAATGTATGTTCCTCTCTGGGCTTTTTGATGAATATAGATTTCTCACCAATTATGCTTTAAACTTAATTTAACAGGGGGGGTGTATTGAAGTATCAGTTACAATGTTTGGTGATAAATATGTGGTTTTACAGCAGTTAATTAAGGATTTCCCTTTTTTAAAAAAAGGAGAGAAAGTTTTAATTCCAGAGAAAATGAGCAAAAGGAAAAACAAGGGCCTGGCTATTTTAAAAATTCTTTAGATCAGCCTTACCTTGGCAATTGAAGTACTTACTAGGCTATTCAAAACAGGAACCATGAAGGTGAACCTGTGGACATGACAAAATTGCTACTCAGTGCAAAGTTGACATGGTATATTGCTGCCACTGAAGATTATTTCAACCAAAATTCATGGCAAATGGTTATGCAAATTTTGTGTGGTCACTTTTCTGAACCAAGAAGCTTCTGGGGTTTTCAGATTCCTGAAGAAAAAAGCATATAGCTGCCATATCAGCATTTTACAATCTGAAAGTTGTTTTATTGGACACAAGTTTATCAGCAATTCTTGCAAATCCCGTGATCTCTAGCTGAAACTGCTGCTCTCCCCTTTCCAGAGGTAAAGATTCAGAGGAAGCAGATAAGGTGGGGAGAACTTGGGCTGCTTGAATGTTCAAACAAATCTTATTTGTGCAATGTTCAACAAACCAGTTGCACTTGGGACCAAGGAGATGTCCACCTAACTCTAGTGAGAAGCCATGGCTTGAATCCTTGTGGTACGTCTGGCCCAGCAGTGGTCCCCTATGATAGATGGACTGAAGGAACGCCATTCTAAGGGGAATAGAGAAGACAATGGGGGATGAGACTAGGGGTGGATTACTTAAAGTCCAACTTGGCAGCTGAATTAGCATGCTGTGTTAATGTAACCCTCACCAAATAGTTAACATTGGGATTTTACCTAGCTTTCTTTGGTTTGGATATGTGTGCTAGTAAGGTTTTTGGTGAAGACTGAAAGAGACCTCTCTGCTCCATGATCTAAGAAAGCTTTGCTCTCCTTTGATGTCGACCTAGTTTTATTAAGAAATGAGCATCTGTGTGCTTTGGTGAGAGTATATATCTGGGTACAATTTTCAGATGAAGAAAGAGGAAAAAAGTGATGAACAGAGAAGGGTGTCATTGCAGATTCTAACCAGGCAGATACCAAACCCACACTTGTGCACAATGAATCAAATCTGCTTGGTATCATCTGTTTTTGAATGAGTTAGATGGTGCAAACAAGTCAACTGAAGATACTAAAATTATTGTAATACACAGGAACATTTTAGATCTGTTCCCATTTAAGTATTCCTTATGTGTTATATTAGTGGACAGGAAGGCATAAATCCAATGGAATGTAGGGATATATTTTGCACTCTTTAAGTTTTCATGTTGACCCATCCCAAAATTCTTAGTTGTAAACCCTTGCCGATTTTGTTACCATAGTGTAGGAAATCTGTGAAAGCGCCTTCAGTTAACTTCAGAGGCCCATCTCAGTGTGCCCATGCTATCAAAAATGAAGAAAGTAATGATTGGGGAGAAGGGTTTTTTTTTTTTTTTGTTTTCTGTAGAGATGTCTCAGTTTTTGGAGCACACACCTATAAAGGCTTGCCTACTGCCCTCACCAACAGTGAGGAACTTTCACCCGTGGGCCTAAATAAGTCCACCAGACCTCATCATTTGGTTTGCCTTATACCTGATGTCATATATGTCATGAGGTGTGGGTCAAGAAAAGTTGTGGTTGCACTTAAAAGGCCTTTTGTAGGCACTGTTGACCAGCTATCTATAAAGCTCTGTTCATAGTGCACAAACAGCTCTTTGCAATCCAAAGTGCTTGCAGAAAGCTTTGTGGAGAACTTTGAAGCCTTCACTATCAACCAATTGTCCATGCTTTAAAGTTCTGTGCTGTGCTCTCTGCAGGCATAAGCAATCAGCAGATCACCAGCGCTTGCAGGGATCCCAACACTGTTGACCTTTTGCTGCTGGATGAAGACTTTTTCATTAGGAACATCATTAGTGCTGTTGAGTGCTTGAAGCATTAAATAATTGGATGCAGAATACCCTACATAGAGAGAATTTCAGCTTCTTCAGACATAACAGCCCATACCAGTTTGCAAAAATGAAATAAATCAATACATAAAATACACAATAAAGAGTAATTTAGCATTGGCATTAGATTTTGAAAATCAAAGTGAATTTGACAGGTTCCTCCTCAATTGAAACCTTTCTGGAATCTCAGGGATAGCCAAATAAACATGGAAAAGGAGACAGCAGAAATTCTCAAGGATGTGTGTTGCTTGGATGGTACCAGCTTTCACAGAGAGGAAGATCTTGTTCGGCAAAAAGTCTGAGGAATTTTGAAACACACTAAACTATTCCCTCTCCAAACAAGCTTTTAACATAAAACCAGAGGAGGGAAACTTCCCAAATCCCTGTCACAATTCTTGCACCCCCTTGCACATAGGACCATGCCAGTGCTGCAGATTGCTCATGTATAGAGAGTTCAGTAATGATTGTTCAGTGATGATCTCTAACATCTTATTAAGGTGCATATTTTATTAGATCATTCAAGAATCATAATTTGTGTTCTTTTTCATTTTATAAAATCGCTTGTGTTTTGCTGCTCACGGCTTGACTGTACTGCAGAAATCTGTGTTGCAAACAGCAAAATACCAGAATTGATTTCCACAACTGATGTGCAAAATGCATTCACTGTACATACATAATTGCGAAATGTATATAAAAGAGTGTTAAACGCCACCCCTAAACTATGCTGAGCTGTAACAAGAGTCCAGGCGCTCACACAGGATAGTGTTTCCATTGGAAAATCAAGGCACATCAGTGTCTGCAGTGTCTTAGAAATACGGGTCATTCATATATGATGGATGAAGGATTTGGGCTAGATCGGGGTGGCCAACTCCCAAGAGACTGTGATCTACTCACAGTTAAAAACTGGCAGTGATCTACCCCCTTTTGGGGGGTTCAGGTCAAAAATGGGAGGAGGAAGGCCCCGTTTTTTTGGGGGGGGGGAGGGTACAGAGCAATGTTGAGCTTTTTTTAGAGGAGCCAAAGTTCTTGAGCTTCTTTGGGGGGAGCCAATGATCTACCAGTGATCTACCACAGACATCCACTGATCTACCGGTAGATCATAAATCACGATCTACCTGTCAGACGTGCCTGGACTATATGATCCATGTGGTCCCTTCCAACTTTACAATTCTATGATTCAAATCCCATACTGCCTTGTTTGAAGAGGTACACATAGTCAAACCTAAGATCTTCAATGGAGGGAGAGTACAGAGCTTTACGCCGCAACCATGTCTCTCGTTGCTCCCCTCATAGCTTCAGCAAGCTTTGGTCCAAAACAGCAGCCAGTCATGGCCCCTGGTCTCGTGGTGCAGCCTCCTCTTGCCAGTGCTGCATGGCGTTAGGCCAAATTTCCTCCTCCTTGTTCCCAGCAGCCTTTGCATAGAACAACTCCTCCCCTTCCACTTCCAGCATCCCCTCCTGCTGTCATCCTGGCAACGTCTGTGGCATTTGCCCTCCTAGGTGTGTGACATCATACTGGGTTCATAAGGAAAGGGTTAACTAATTGTAAAATGACTAACCAATGGGAACCCAAGGGGAGGAGTTAGAGTTAGGGTGGTTGAGAAGTCAGTCTGGAGTTAGAGAAGAGAGAGACTGTGGGTTGGGAGAGTCCGATGTGAGAGAGTGAGAGAATCTGTTAAGAGGAGTCAGTCAAACAGCTGATATAATCAGTCAGAAGGTATTAGGAAGGTATAGGCCAGTAAAGAAACTAAAGTTAAGAAACTGAAGGAATATTATCTGAGAAACCATAAACTTGTTAATACTTATAAAATAAACTTGTTTATTTGGTTCAATTTTAACAACTGACTGGACTCAGTGTTTTACCCGAGAGTAACGGGTTGGTGGCAGCGGTGAAGTGAGCACAGTGGTGGCACAGGGATCAATAGACCGTTAAACGTCTGGGGACCCTGTGTGATCGCCACAGCGTCCATTTCATAAATCTCTTGCAAAAGGCCCCTTTCCCTGTGGTGACATCAGGCCTCCTGTCATCCTGGCAGCCTCCCTCTTTCTTGCCTGATGCTGAAGGTCTCACCTTTCGTCAGGATAATGACTCTGCTATCACCTTCCTTATGGTATTGGAGGAGACTCTTGAGAGTCCCATGGACTGCAAGAAGATCAAATCTATCCATTCTGAAGGAAATCAGCCCTGAGTGCTCACTGGAAGGACAGATCCTGAAGCTGAGACCCCAATACTTTGGCCACCTCATGAGAAGAGAAGACTCCCTGGAAAAGACCCTGATATTGGGAAAGATTGAGGGCACAAGGAGAAGGGGACGACAGAGGACAAGATGGTTGGACAGTGTTCTTGAAGCTACCAGCATGAGTTTGACCAAACTGCGGGAAGCAGTGGAAGACAGGAGTGCCTGGCGTGCTCTGGTCCATGGGGTCACGAAGAGTCGGACACGACTAAACGACTAAACAACAACAAATCACCTGCCTTTGCTTTTTGATGGCACCTCTCTAAACCCAGCTCCTGAGGAAGCTGTATTGACTTCAAACCCCACATTTACTAATTTCAGAACTTATGGGGAGAATGTGGTACCCAGGAATTTGAGGGGATCCTTGCCCTCTGCAAACTCATAACAATATATTGAAGGAGTTTAAACTGCATTTTCATCTTTTTTCTTACACAAGAAATAACTTCTTATATGTGAATTGTTACAAAGCAGCTCCTTCTTTTATCTGCTGCCTTTTTCTGTTTCCCTCCCACCCACTTTAGTCTATTAAATTCAGCCATGTATCTTATTTTTGTCTGGGAAAACAACATCTCCTAGCTCTCAAAGTGAGTTGATTTTCACAGCTGCAATGTTGTTCCTTTATGGTTGAATTATTGTAGACTTTGATATCACTCCTCACTCTAGAAACAAAAGGAGAATTTATACTTGGCCAGGAGTCCATTTATTTATTTGTTTGAGGATTTATAAAGTTATTGATGTGGAGAGCAATGTCAACATCCCAGTTCCCACAACAAAATGTGAACTAAATCAACGTTATAACCTGAACAGAAGAGAAAATGGATGTGTGCACATTTGAGTATTATTTAGCTATTAGTATTAAATTAGATTGGAGTAGTCCAAAAGCCACATCTATTTGAATTTATCTATTATGAGCATCATTGGTCTTTCCTGTTCAAACAAGTAGGTGTTCCCTTTTATGTTTGTCCCCACCTTCTAATTTGTTGATTCTAGCATGTCAATTAAGCACTGACATGTCATGCACATAGGTATCTGTAGGTACACCACCTTCTTCTTCTTCTTCTTCTTCTTCTTCTTCTTCTTCTTCTTCTTCTTCTTCTTATTATTATTATTATTATTATTATTATTATCCCACACAGAAAGTGTGCACAGAGTCAGACAATTGCAAATCCTCAGCATGTGCTTTTTATATTGCTGCACAAAGCATGGGATTTTCCAATCATCTCTCCCTTGAGCTTGGTGTATGAAAAGTTTATGCCTGAGGGCAGCCCTGTTTAGGGAAGTTTTTAATGTTTGATGTTTTATTGTGTTTTTAATATTCTGTTGAGATCCGCCCAGAGTGGCTGAGGAAACCCAGCCAAATGGATGGGGTATAAATAATAAATTATTATTATTATTATTATTATTATTATTATTATTATTATTATTATTATTATTAAATATGGGTGCCCCCTTGCACCCTTGATGGGAGGATATCTGAGGCATTGTCCATTGTATGTTTAGTCTCAGAATGGCATGCCCCAGCAATGACTGAAATGTGTTATCACAGCATTTTATTTCCAGATTGAATTTTTTGGGGGAGGTAACATTTAGGATCCATTTTAAAGTACATACATATTTATTAAATTTTAGTTATTAAATTTGTATACTGCCCTATACCTACAGGTCTCATTCCAAGGAATCAAGAGTGCATATTCAGTAAGGCAAATTTACCAAAGGGTATTGTGTTATTTTTATTTATTTTTCCCCAGAAAAAATATTTATTTCTCCTTATGCAGTGGGATAAGTATTCAAATTGTTCCCACACAATTTAACTACATATCCACACTATGATCAGTTCTTTAACATAACTTTCTTTCTTTCATTTTGCAAGGTATTGCAAATGCTTTTCTACTGTACATAAAACAACAACAAACCAGCATCTGTTCATATAGAAAACTGAGAATATCTGCTAGATGGTTCTATTTTGCACAATAGAATATTATAAATAGAACTTATTCTTTGTATATACATTGTTAAGGATGGGAAACATTGTGTACAAGTTCATAAAAATGTAAATCACATTATATTTAATCATTGTTACTGAGAGTGAGTAATTGTACATTTGCTATTAGGAGTGGCTTCTGTGTGCAAGTTCAACGTTTAATTACTCCAATATGTGGATGAGCCATTGCTCATCAAACACCACATAGATAACTTTCATTCCACCTGATGCCTACTTAAATGTAATGGGTTGGAGCCAGATTAAGTTAGTTGTACTTATTTCCTATTTAAAGTCATGATTAACTAGTGCAATTGATTTCAATGGAACCCAAGCTCAACAAAGGTAGGCTGCAATCCTATACACACTGACCTGAGAGACATTAAACTCATGGGGTCTTATTTTTAGATAGACATGCATAGAAGCACACTGCATGTCTAGATTCATACCTTTTAAGGGGAAATCAATTCACATAATTGGCTTCAAGTCATGAATGGTGAGTCATGCTATTATGAGAAGTCAATTAACGGATACGTGCATTTCAAACGATGCTTCCATTTTGAGTTCAGCTCTACTCCAAGACTTCAGCGTGGATACCCACTGTGGAAGGACGTGTGGATCCAGAATTGACCTCCACAGTCACTTACAGAGTCACTGTTAAAACCATGTTCATGGAAGACAATCTTACTCGGCTAGGAGTGATTGCCAAAGAAGAAGAAGAAGATGATGTTGATAGGACTGCCTCTGATGATGGCTTGGAAACGTCAGTTGATTCAGAATATTGTGGCCAGCTTGCTCACTCAGGCAAGACTGTTGGGGCATATTACACCAATCCTTGCCTGATTGCACTGGCTGACAATTAGTTTAAATGGCTCACAACTGCAATACCTCAAGGACCACTTCTCCCCATATGAACTGACCTGGACCTTGTGATCCTCATCTAAGGCCCTTCTTAATGTCCACCCTCCATGAGGTGCAGAAGATGGCAACACAAGAATGGGCCTTTTCTCAGGTGGGTTCCCATTTGTGCAATGCTCTCCCTGTGGAGGCTGGGTGGCACTTTCATTACATAGCTTTCGGCACCAGGGGAAAATGTTTGTCTAAATGTTACGGCTGGGGGCGGGGGACAGGTATTGATTTGTATTAGTTTTTTATCATGTATTTTGTCTTCTCATCTTGAATTTTTATGTTTTGAGTCACCCCGTGATTGGACAAAGGGCGGTATACAAATTACATCTACATCATCATCGTCGTCATCATCGTCATCATCATCATCATCATATCAATTTGGTGCAGTGATGAAGCTAACAAGAAGGAGAGTGTTGGTTTGGGTGGTTTGCTTGACTTCTCTCCCTATCAAGGTGCAGACGACAGTCTGTGTCATTACAGATTCCTTATTCATATTTATTTCTGCAATAATACTATGTCTACTTACTAAGCAGCACACTGAAGCTAAACTGGCACTTCTGCTATTAAAATGTATGACTGAAAAAATATAGTATCATGTAATTGTACTATATTCAGGCCTAATATTTGATTGAAAAGCACTGGCTCTAGAAGTATGAGTAGCATGAATGGAGTTTATTGGACAGAGTGAGGCTGGCAGGGAGCCATTCTCTGCTGGTTCAGTTGATATGTTATTTGCATTAGCTGTGTCATATGCAAATATTACCTGGCACTTACCAGTTACTTAGCAGAAGGCAAATTTAGAGACCGTGTGTTTCCTCTGCTGCATCTTAAAAAAACCCACAACCTTCATCTTCTGAGGCTCTGTTGAGCTAGTGTAGTTCTTGAAATACCATGTGGAGTTCTGGTCACCACATCTTTGTAAGGGCTCTCTTATCCCAAGTGTCGTTCTGCCTCTCTCCCAGATTTTGGGTGATGTAATGGAAGGCATGGAACTATGTGAAAAACAAACAGCTTTTAATCCCTTCTCCAAATCAGTATGACTGATGTGTCCTGGGAAAATGATGTGATTCATGGTGATTGCGAGCTACAGTTCTTTGCCAAAGCAAAAGATCCTGCTCACCTCCTCTCTTGAGCTCTGGATGCTTCCCTAGCCAGCCTAGTCTTGTTTCTCAGAGTGGGTGGTGCATTTTGTGACAGCTGAGGCCACAGAGCAGCTGTCGAAGTTGGAAGAACAGTTGAAAGCTTAGTGAGTCCCTGATCCAATTCGAGACACCTTGTTAATGGTGTGATCCAACAGGGAAATGTAAGAACCTTCCCTGAAACTCCCCAATTCACCTTGTATTTTGCCATACACACAGAGCTGATGCAAACTCTTAGTATACCTCTTTTAAATGGGAGCTTTCCCTTAGCATTTTTCCCTCTTGCTTATTCCCATCAGCTGGTATTCAGAGGTAAACTTGCTTCTACCATGAACCCACTTGGTGACCTTAGGCACTGTCTCCTAGCCCCAGGTCCATCTGCAATATAAGGGCAATAGTGTCAGCCTACCCTACAAGGTTTATGGAAATAGTGTAAGTGAGGTGAAAGCTAAATACAGCAACCACGATAATTTGAATAATACTCTACCAATCCTATTAAAAAAAGAGTAGATGAGGAAAACTACGGGCATGTCCAGTTAAACTTTGGCCTTTGTAACTCCATTGAGTTAGACAAGAAAATTCAGTACAGGTAACTCTCTTTGCATATGTGACTACGCATTCACACACCATGTTTGGCACAGGAAGAGGGCTTACACAGGTTCTGCTGATGTGTGCAATGACTTGGGACATAACCCCCACGTAAGTGGGGGGGGGTTAAGGGATGCGGGTGGGACTATGGGTTAAACCACAAAGCCTAGGACTTGCCGATCAGAAGGTCGGCAGTTTGAATCCCCATGATGGGGTGAGCTCCCGTTGCTCGGACCCTGCTCCTGCCAACCTAGCAGTTCGAAAGCACGTCAAAGTGCAAGTAGATAAATAGGTACTGCTCCGGCGGGAAGGTAAACAGCGTTTTCGTGCACTGCTCTGGTTCCCCAGAAGCAGCTTAGTCATGCTGGCCACATGACCCGGAAGCTGTACGCTGGCTCCCTCGGCCAATAAAGCGAGATGAGTGCTGCAACCCCAGAGTCAGTCACGACTGGACCTAATGGTCAGGGGTCCCTTTACCTTTAAGTGGGGGGGGGTTGCCTGTATATCTTAGCAATGTTATAAATGTCAGTATTTCCTTGCTGACTATAGTCACAATAGGCACAAGAGAAGGATAGGAAAATGGTTTTGATACAGTAAGATCTAGGCTGGAGATAGATTTATTGGATGATAAGAGGAAAATATTATTGAAAATGTACAAATTACTTCTGGAGTGGCATACTAAAGATGAAGAGGTTAAAGGGGTGATGATACAATGGGCTTTTGCATATAATATTCAGTTAGAATCTTGGGAAAGGCTGTGGAATGAAGGTATTAATTTCACTGCATGCAGTGCACTTAAAGCAAATGCGATGAAAATGATGTATAGATGGTATTTAACACCATCAAAACTTGCTAAAATGTGTAGGACAAGATCTAACGAGTGTAATGTAATGTTGGAAATGTAAAGAAAAGGAAGGTATCTTTTACCATATGTGGTGGTCTTGTAAAGAGGTAAAGGCTTTCTGGGAAATGATAAAATGATAAATGATAAAAATGATAAAAACACTTATGTTAAAAAACCAGAAGGCTTTTTACCGGGTATAGTAGGTCAGAGATACCAAAAGAGAGAGAGAGAGAGAGAGAGAGAGAGAGAGAGAGAGAGAGAGAGAGAGAGAGAGAGAAGACTGTTCATGTATGCAACAACAGCGGCAAAAACTCTTTTAGTCCAAAAATGGAAACAACAAGAAGTATCAATAAAAGATGAGTGGCAGATGAAAATTATGAACTTTGCAGAACTGGCGAAGCTGACGGGAAAAATCCAAAACCAGCACGATCAAGTATTCCAAATGGACTGGAGTAAATTTATACAATATTTGAAAGATCATTGTAAGCAATAAACAACACTAGCAGGGTTACCCGAAGACTTGCACCTTTCTATATTTATTTAAATTTGAAGGTATCTTGCAATGAGTTATATTAGAATTGGAAAATATATAAAATGTTGTGATATAAAGATTACTTTTGAAAGCCATTAGGTGGGAGGGAATGAAGTCGATAGGCTCTAAAGAGCCAAAAAAGTAATGTGGATAATAATGATGTGATTAAATATGTTTAAATGGAAAATTAATTAAAAAATATTTAAAAGAGAGAGAGAGAGAAGGATAGGATGTGTCCCGTCTACCCTGGTTACTTGACAATCCTACCTTCCAGTTGTGCCCTTATTAAGGTATTTTCCACCACTCCATCACACTTTCTAACCTCTCTGTTTGTATGAGAAAGAACAGAACTGCTACCATCTTAATGAGGCATCTGGACAGAAAAAAACTGCTCTGCCAGTCTTCTGTGCAAGGGCCCTGAATCAGTTCAGGGGCTGAATCCATGTCAGAGTAGTCCTGGATTGTCCCAGGGTGGATGAGTGCAGTTCAGGTCCCAAGTCAGATGAGGGGAAATGTACACAGCACTAGTAAAGACTGCTGCCCACACAGTTTATTCTGACGCTGTGTTGACAGACCAAAAACTGTAACTGGAGCTCTTGGAAGCTCTTTCTGTATGACATTTAAACTGAGTGCCAGGGAAGGATAGTCTCATGCGCATAAGGCTATGTACATAGATAGAGTGTCTTGAGGGCAAGTATAGAGCCATGTGGGTAAAACTACCTGGAAAAGGAACATAAGATGCTTTATTGAAATGGGATTCTTAGTTTGTCCTCTCTTGCTTGCCTAATACATGGTTGTGAGTTGGGTTTGTGATGTTAGGCAGTATGCCTGAGTCCTTCTAATCCCTGAATCCAACAAGGATAGAATAGGGCTGCCATACGTCCAGGTTTTCCCAGACATTACTGGAATTGACGTCCAGGCACTTTTTCCTGGATCTTAGACAAGTCTACATTAATTTTAAAAAATCACATATTTTTTGTAAATAAAAAGCTCAGCAACTTTGGGGTTTGTCTAAAAAAAGCTCCTTAAAAAAGCTCCTGGTTTTTACTTTTTGAAATATGGCAAACCTAGGATAGAAATAGCCAGGCTTGAGTGTTACAAGCGAGTTTCTGGGCTATCTTCCAGGATGTACACTCAGTTCAACCCAAGTTCACACAAAGCAGTGGCCACACTTGACAGCCTCTTGTGTGAACTGAAACCAACTCCTGGAAACACATAGGAACAACCGTACCATTAGGTCAAATGAGACTTTCAGGAGGTCCTACACACGAGTAGGAGTCTGGTAGAGACACATGCCCGACTGAAATGTTCTCTCCCTCCTGGTCGTTCGTTCAGGAGATTCAAAAGCTTTCTCCAGCCCAAACTTCACAGCAACAGATACCAAGAGGCATCGGCACACTTCAGGATCAGCAAACTATAGGCAGTCAGCGTTCAGACTCAGTAGCGCAGCAATTTGGCTAAACTACGTTGATTTACATATATACACTCGGAGCATTGTAACCCAGCTCCTTCCTCTTCAGCATCAGACAGTAAAGAGAAAGAACAAAGGACAAAGATCCTACGTCACAGAAACACAGTAATAAAAACATCCTGTCTCCGTCACTTCCCACAATGTGGAATGAAAGCATACACCATCATGTGATAAAAAACAACCCCATGACTGCAACACGGAAAAAGAATTCTAACAGAGACCACTTAGCATGGTAGATACTGCAGAGTTGCAACACTCCCAAGCTCCGGCAGAGCCAGTGTGGTGTAGTGGTTAAGAGCGGTGGACTCGTAATCTGGTGAACTGGGTTCGATTCCCTGCTCCTCCACATGCAGCTGCTGGGTGACCTTGGGCCAGTCACACTTCTCTGAAGTCTCTCAGCCCCACTCACCTCACAGAGTGTTTGTTGTGGGGAAGGAAGGGGAAAGGAGATTGTTAGCTGCTTTAAGACTCCCTAGGGTAGTGATAAAGCGGGATATCAAATCCAAACTCTCTGTCCCCATCCTCCTGAATCTGCCCCAGCTGCAGTGATGTTTGTTTGTTGTTGTTCTGCACTGGCTGCTGTCTCAACTGGTCATCTTCTTCCAATGTTTCACAGACAGAGCTCTTGAGAAAGCATTGACCGAGCAAGCAGAATGAAAGCCACTTTGTGTCATGTGCATATGTATGCCTCACTTGGCTTACATAGTGAGCATGTGCATCGTGAACACAGTGTGTCTGCTGCTGGATTTAAGCATCTGTTTGAGCAGGTGGCAAGTGGGCAGCAAGGTGTTAGATGACCTAGATGTGTGTCATCAAACCTGCTCTGCACCTCCTAAGCTAATCTGCTGACTCAGGTGCAGTGTAGGAGACTGTCCCATTGCCAGAATTAAAGTAAGATTTTAACTGTGTGACCAGATGGCTCATGCATGTGCACAGGGGAACTGTGTACCTTGTCCTTCACCTCAGATGTAAAAATGTTTTCAGCTAGAAAGATCCATTTAAGAGAAGATCAGTAGATGAGGAAGATGAGTCAACTTTCAGGGGAGTTTTATGTCATTGACCATCTTCTGTGATCTGACATGCACCCACAGAACCTGAGCTTTGCTCGAAACACAGTCTTCAAAATGCCGGTTAGGTTTCCCTGGCACTCAAGCAAAAGTAACACCTGCTTACACCTTTCTGAGCTGTCCCTCATGAGTTCAAATTCATGATGCAAGGTAGAGTCCGGTGCCTGTGCAAATCAGTAAGCCTGTGGGATTGCTGATCGGTGGGAAACAATGTGTAATTTAAAATTACAGCTATTACCTCTTGAAGTGTCGGAAGAGACATCTGCTTTCTGTTGTGCTAACTGAGTATGCAGACTATAAAAGCAACCATATGTTGAAACGCACACTGCAGCGGCGCTGTTTAAAGTGTCGCAATTCTCTGCCACTGAAGCAGTACAGTAAACACTCGTCTCCTTTAGTGCATAGCTGAAATGATCCACAGCAGAGTGGCCGGGAGTCTCAGACAATGTCTACAAAGATATAAGTAGAACAACCCATGTCCAAGAGAAGACAAATGTTAGGACCTCTTCTGGAGCAGAGTGGCATTAGAGCCCCAATGGACAGGAATCCTGGCGCCATTGCATAGCAACGTAGAAAGACTCTCCTCCCTGGAAGAGAGGGGAGTGGTTGTGGGCGGGAGCCCGAGCACCGCCCCTAGCAGGGGGCGTTAGCCCCCTGCCTCCTCCTCTCACCTGGCTGGCGCCCACGCCCCTCGGCAGGCATCCAACCAGGTGCCTCCGAGGGGGCGTTTACAGCAGCCTTTTGCTGCAGCGCCAGCCTCTCCTCGGCCTCATTCTTCTCCGTCGTCTCGTCGCGAGTCACCCACCCTCCACTCCCTTTTAGCTCAGGGTCTTAGTTCATTGGCCTTGCTATGGACCTTAGGTTGGTCGCCCTGGTTGTCCAGGGGGCCTGGTAGGAGTTTTTCCATTTGGCATTAGGCTTTTTGGTTTTTTTGCCTACCTCGTAGCAATCATCACAACTTTGTGGTATTGGTGGGTAGGTTAGGCATTGGAATAATGTGTTGTGGTGTGTCGAAGGGCTAGGTGTGGCCATCGCCTATGCCTTCAATTTTTGGGTATTCCGTTAAAGGAATCTGGCGGTCGTGTACTCTGTCCGATGCCTGCTTGGCGGGAGGCCATGGCATGACCCTCGGTGACATCAGGGGAGAGCCTATAGTTGGATTAGCATCAACAGGCTCCACCTACTGGTGAATAAACCCACTTGTTTTAGACATCCAATGCCTAAGCCAATACCTTTTCACTGCTGTAATCAATAAAGTTGCGGCCTTTTCTTGCCCATTAACCTTAGATCACGTGTCCTTGCGTATTCATTTCACATTGCGGGGGTCGGGTCCTCGAACCACAACTGTGCATTGGTGTCATGGGAGATGACAACCACAAGAAAGCTAGGGAAGAAACTGGAAATTGTCATTTGCTGGGGAGGAAGCAGGAAGTAGCTGTTTGCTGGGAATGAAGCATTCAAGAGTGAGAGCATACTCACCCTAATTTCATGAATGAATATAGGCACATGCTAATAACAAGCCTATTCACAAGCCAAAGGTTATGTCCCAAACGCCAACCCCGCCATATGTTTGCCACCTGGATGTCTGCTGTGTTATTTTATAAGAATACAGCTCAAGCCCTAACATTAGGTAAAGGAAAAGGTAAAGGGACCCCTGACCATTAGGTCCAGTTGTGACTGAATCTGGGGTTGCGGCACTCATCTCGCTTTATTGGCCGAGGGAGCCAGCGTACAGCTTCCGGGTCATGTGGCCAGAATGACTAAGCCGCTTCTGGCGAACCAGAGCAGCACACGGAAACGCCGTTTACCTTCCTGCCGGAGTGGTACCTATTGATCTACTTGCACTTTGACGTGCTTTCGAACTGCTAGGTTGGCAGGAGCAGGGACCAAACAATGGGAGCTCATCCCGTCACAGGGATTCGAACTGCCGACCTTCTGATCGGCAAGTCCTAGGCTCTGTGGTTTCACCCACAGCGCCACCCGCGTCCCATTAAACATTAGGTAGAATGAAGCAATTGTCTCATGCATCAGGTGCTGTATGCCAGTGAATACCCTGGGCCCAGCATTACTTGAGGGAACAACTTCTCCTTAAGAAACTGTGAGCTTCAGAGTCCTCATCACTGGACCAGCTTTGTCATGAACAGGATGAAGTGACCGACCTCAGGTGGCACCATGAGATGGACTAATATAAATGTACTTATTTATCTCTCCTCTGGGAATGGTTTTATTACTACTACTACTACTACTACTACAGTTTAAACAAGTTATATACAGTGGTACCTTGGTTCTCAAACGCCTTGGAACTCAAACAACTTGGAACCCAAACACTGGAAACCTGGAAGTAAGTGTTCCGGTTTGCGAACTTTTTTCAGAAGCTGAACGTGCTCCATTTTGAGTGTGATGCTTGCGATTTGAGTCCCACACTTCCGTTTTGAGCACCAGACTTTTGTTTTGAGTGTTACACTGAGGTCTGTCTGTTTTTGCTATTTATTTTGTGGTTTTTGTGGCTCTTTTTGTTTTTGTTTTTGTGACGGTGTGGAACCTAGTTCAGCTACTTATTGATTGATTGTGTGACTGCAGTACATTGTTTATTACAATTTATAGTACAGTACACTGATTATTGATTTTATGAATCAATGGTCTCGTTAGATAGTAAAATTCATGTTAAATTGCTGTTTTAGGGATTGTTTTTAAAAGTCTGGAACGGATTAATCCATTTTGCATTACTTTCTATCGGAAAGTGCGCCTTGGTTTTGGAACGCTTTGGTTTTGGAACAGACTTCTGGAATGGATCAAGTTTGAGAACCAAGGTACCACTGTACTGCTTAACTACAATAATCGCTTAACAGTTTATGAACATACAACACAAACAGGGCTTTTTGTTTCAGCCAGAACTTGCAGGAACTCAGTTCTGGCACCTCTCAGGTGGGCGCCATTGCGGAGGAGGTGTTCCTGGTGAATCCTGGCCCCTCTTTTTCTAGAAAAACAGCACTGAATACAAAGGAATAAAAATCAGTTGAAACTTCAATGATCAATCCATGCTGGATTTCTTTTTTTAAAGTCTTCTATAGGTGCTGGCAGTTCAGGAGGGAGGGGGCCTGTCTGACCTCAGCTTGAAGGGAAACCAAATGCTTATTTGAAATCCCTTATTAGGTGTTCACATTAGAATTAATTTTATGGCTGTTTTATCCAATGGGATGCGGGTGGCACTGTGGGTTAAACCACAGAGCCTAGGACTTGCTGATCAGAAGGTTGGCGGTTCGAATCCCTGCAACGGGGTGAGCTCCCGTTGCTCGGTCCCTGCTCCTGCCAACCTAGCAGTTTGAAAGCACGTCAAAGTGCAAATAGATAAATAGGTCTGGCGGGAAAAGCCAGGGCTTTTTCGGCTGTGGCTCCGATCTGGTGGAACACTCTGTCACAAGAGACTAGGGCCCTGTGGGACTTGACATCTTTCCGCAGGGCCTGCAAGACAGAGCTGTTCCACCAGGCCTTTGGCTAGGGCACAGCCTGACTCCCTCCTTCAGCAGTCTTCGCGGAGCTCTGGCCCAATGGCTGTTATTGGTTTGATTTGAATTAATTTTATAATGAATGATTTTAGAGTGTTGTGTTGTACTGTTTTATTGTTGTTAGCTGCCCTGAGCCCGGCTTCGGCTGGGGAGGGTGGGATATAAAAATTATTATTATTATTATTATTATTATTATTATTATTATTATTAGGTAAATGGTGTTTCCGTGCGCTGCTCTGGTTCGCCAGAAGTGGCTTAGTCATGCTAGCCACATGACCCGGAACTGTACGCCGGCTCCCTTGGCCAATAAAGCGAGATGAGTGCCGCAACCCCAGAGTTGGCCATGACTGGACCTAATGGTCAGGGGTCCCTTTACCCTTTACTTATCCACTGTCTCAGAAAAAAACACAGATTTTATAAAAAAAAACAAATAAGTGGATAAACATGTGGAGATTTGTTGAATTCCAGTTGCTCCTGGGCCAGTGTGGTATAGTGGTTAGAGCAGCACTTTATGATTGGGGAGATGCAGATTCAGAGTCCCACTCAACAATGAAGCTCACTTAGTGACATTGGGTCCAAAGGCTATGAAAATATGTCATTTCTCTCAATATTGTGTGCTTAGTCAGAACTAACCCTTTTTGTGTTCAGTGGAACTTATTCCCTCGTAAGTGTATTTGGGATCACAGAGTAAAGTCATAGAGTCAGGTTCCTGTGAAATGCTGCGCAGTGGGATCCACATTGAGATATTTGTTGAGCTACTGATTGCTTGGCATGGGCTTCCAGGCAGCAAAATGTGACAGATGTTCTTATGATACTAGAGATGTAACAAACTCTCTGTAAGTAATTTAGACAACTGGTGAAGCAGGTCCTAGCACGCAATGGCAGAAAATTATATGAGCATGATCAGGGACATAAAATGTCCCTGTGGCTAAGTAGCAGAGTCATAGCACTTTCAATTCTTTTACTTTCAATTACTTTTACGCACAGTAAAAGTCTTTTCTCCTGAATGCTGCTAATTACTTACATGCACATACATGTTTGTGTTCCTCCTACTCAACTCCCTGAATTATCCAATTGCACATAATTTTGGGCAGGATATAGGAATGCGGCGCCAAAACCATGCATTTTTATCTACATTTTCCACAATTTTTATTGAACATTCTAACTTCAGAAGAAGACCGTGTTAAAGGTTGTTTTGTTTCATCTTCCCTGTTTTCTGAACAGTTGTTCTTTTAGGATCAATTCAACCATTTAGCATCATCCCTATAAAATCGTGCAATTTGCATAGTTACATGAAAATGTCAGCTGGCATCTGATTAGTATTCTTCACGTTTGAGTTGAGTGGCTGGCCATTTTCCTTCCAGCTAGGAAGGAAAAATCAGAAACAGGATGGCAGAGAGGGAGGGAGGGAGGGAGGGGCAGATTCAGACAGTATATCCCAGGCATAGGCAAACTCGGCCCTCCAGATGTTTTGGGACTACAACTCCCATCATCCCTAGCTAACAGGACCAGTGGTCAGAGATGGTGGGAATTGTAGTCCCAAAACATCTGGAGGGCTGAGTTTGCCTATGCCTGGGATATCCTGCTTATTGTCTGTCCCTTTGAAAAGCTCCAGAACATTTTTTTACTCCTGTACTTTGGATGGGAAAACGAGAAGACATTTCCTTCTTCCTCTACCTGTAACACTCAATGTCCACATTTATGAAAAATAGAGGTATAACCAGGACTTTTTTTTTCAGCCGGAACTCTCGCTGGAACCTCTCAGGTGGGTGTCATTGCCATTATAAGAGGACAAGGTAGGTGTTCATGGTGAGTTCTGGCACCTCTTTTTCTAGAAAAATAGAACTGGTTATAGCTGAAATTAAAAAGAAGGGAATGCAAACTGTATACAGTGGTACCTCTGGATGCGAATGGGATCCGTTCCGGAGCCCAGTTCGCATCCTGAAGCGAACGCAACCCTCGTCTGCGCGCAGGTCATAATTTGCCGCGTCTGCGCATGTGCACAACATCATTTTGAGTGTCTGCGCACACACGAGCGGCGAAACCCAGAAGTAATGCGTTCCGTTACTTCCGGGTCGCCGCAGAGCGCAACCCGAAAATGCTGAACCCGAAGCTACTTTAACCCAAGGTATGACTGTAGGTCAATTTTGACTTCTCCGTTTCTCATTTTTCTAATCTTAAGTTTATCTCCCCACATTTCTGTATCAGTTTGCCATTTCTTTTAATTTAGAAGTTCTCGTGAAAATTCATTATCGTTTTGTGTGTGCCCTTTTCCCAATACTATATACACATTTCTGCGTGCAACTTTTTTGCAAGCAATTTCCCCTAATATGTATTTTGTATGAGACTTCCACTAATGCATGCATTGTTGTATGTACTAGGGGCAGGTACTGTTGCACGGATTTTTAAAGTACCTGTGACCCACTCAAATTGTGTCCAAGAATTGACAGATGCAGCAGTGGAGAAAAAGAAAGTGATATTTATTGCTGAGCAATAATTGACCCAGTGGAATGATTTCCAAAGACTGGGCCCCGGGCTCTAGCGCCCTGAGGCTTTATACCTGAGTACATACATGACATAATCGAATACAATAGCAAACGGCAGCAAAAATAAAGCTAATGAGCGCATTCAAGCCTTGCCGCCCCCCCCCCCGATCATGTAAAGAGTTCCCTCCCAACTTCTGCTTTCTTCAGTCTGAACATTCATTGTAACCCTTCCCCTGATTTTATGGTAAGAAGGAGAAAAGGAACTTCGACCGTTACACTCTACTATGCAGCATCTGCTATACTGGGACATTTTGCGGTTAGCATCTTCCTGTTTTTAGCTGCTCAGGACCCTGTCTGGACAGGGGGGAAAGTGCCAGCACATCAGATTTATTGCTTCCCCCCTTATGTTAGCGAGACATCGAGGACATAAGAAGAACAAGGGAAGAGAACTGGGGCAGAGTTCATTTAGGATTTTTCAAATCTAAGCATTTTGCTATAAGCTTTGCAGAAGCCTTTATGATTCAAACATGGATTATATAAAAATCATTATAAGGATATATGGTTATATATGGTTATATGGCTAACTGATTATATGAAAAGCATAAAGGTAAAATTCCTCCAGGTGGTCCTGCTTCAGTACTTCACTCACCAACCCCACCTACCTACCTGACACCATCTTGCCAATCCCAGTCCCTTTGTACCTCACCCTCCAACCCGTTCCTCCTCCTGCCGCTGCTCCTCCTTTTGCTGACAAAAATGATAGCTATACGATCTAGGAAGGTACATCTGCATATAGAAATAGGCCTGTGCACATTTAGATGAGCATCAGCATCAACAATGCAGTGCTTGTGTGGGGCTAGATTATTCAAAAGTAGGCTGTGCCATATTCCAAATAAATGCCGTCTGATTTTCCTTTCCCCCTTCATAGCTTTCGCAATGCTTCAGCAGAGCAAAGCAGCAGAGACAGCTCCCAACCTCTGATCAGTCAATCTCCAATTTAAAGGTGTTGGCAGACAAAATGAATTCCAATTCATTAGTCGCTTGATAAGTGTTCAATTTTCCTCAGCTCGTATCTAAATAGGATGCCGGCCATTGCGTAGTGCTGCTCCTCTGTCTCATTAGTATTTCCATTTGCAATTTACCTTCTGTGCAACGCCATATGTTTTATACATCGCTGTGTTAGCCTTGGCCATCTAGCCTCTAGAGTGTGCTCACAACGTCGCCTGGAAGTACTGGGTCTAGTAAGGGCTTGATTAGTAAATATGATCATACGAAAAGGCCGCATAGAGAAAAAAAATTCTGATAGCTGTTTTCAAAGGTAATAGTTGCACTTGCCTCGGTATGATTGATCTCACTCTTTCTGTATGTCTATTTGGGTGTAAGAGTGAAGTATTTGATGTTCAAAATGTGCCTGTCCAGCAATTTCCAGGCAAGCCTCTTGATATTTTCTGTGGGTAATGATGTACTTGTTCTCCAGTAATTCCATTTTCCCTGCTTGATAAAATGTTTGAAGTTTCCAATAGTCCATGTCATTATCGTTGTTTTGCTGTTGCAAGAACAGTGACCTTGATCACTGCTTTTCTTCATGCAGTTCCATCCCCTACCTGTTTTAAAAAAATAAAAATGGGTTCACAGGCTTCTGAATATTTCAGCACCGGTCACATCTCCTTTTTAAAATAGATCTGACATTGTCATTAGTCACACTGAGATGTCTTAGCTGTTTACCTGTTTTGGCTTTACAAGGGTTAGAAATAAACAGACTTTGCACTTCAAGATCACCTTTCAATATGTTGTTTTATGCTGCGGCCACTGAAATTTGCATCCAAAGTGAAATTTAAAGCAATTTTCCTTTTGGCAGGGGGTGGTTCTGTCTTATAGGAGGAGAATGGAGAGAAATCTTTGAGAAGGGATGCTAAAGCATTTTTATAAGACGGATGGCATTTCTGAGATCCAACGCAAACCTAGGTTGTCCCCAGATACCGTCTAAAAAGAAATTTGGAGTAAAATTGGGGACTTCCACTCTGCCACGCCTCCTCCTGGCTGGTGAAACATCCAATATAAATTTAAGTTTAGGATAATAACCTTTGAACAGCTGGGTAAGAGGTGGTAGCATTTTCTGAAGGCATAAAATTGAAATATTAGGGATGGGGGGGAAATATCACTCCCAATCTCATTCAATCTACGTCATGGATTGCATTTCAGAATGATGTATTTCCATATGCGCCTTCTGATATTTAAGTTAAAAATATGCATATGCATACACATACACTACAGATTTTATGTTAATCGAGCAGTAATGTGAACTTTAAGAAATCCCAAACTTAAATGCTGGACAGCAAGTTGAGACCTTTCATGTCATGAAGTTGACCTTTACAAGATGTTGAGATGTAGACATAGAAGCATATAGATGCATTAGCTTCACCCGAGACCAGTACAGTGGTACCTCTAGTTACGAACTTAATTCATTCTGGATTAACCTGAAACTGTTCTTAACTAGAGGCATGCTTTCGCTAATGGGGCCTCTTGCTGCCACTGCGCTGCCAGCACACAATTTCCGTTCTCTCAGAGGTTTTGACTTTAAAGTCCTATGCGGCCTACGACCGTTGTACATACAGGACCGCCTCTCCTGGTATGTCCCGCAGAGGACCCTAATGTCCATTAATAATAATAGCTTAAAGGTCCCAGGCCCTAAGGAAGCCAGACTATCCTCCACCAGGGCCAGGGCTTTCTCAGTGAAAGCTCCGACCTGGTGGAATGCTCTGTCCCATGAGACTAGGCCCCTGCAGGACTTGATTTCCTTCCATAGGTTCTGTAGGACAGAGCTATTTCACCTGGCCTTCAATTTGAATTAGCCTGATCCTTTATTCCCTTTTCCCTTTCCTCTTCTATGAAGGAACCCTTTCTGGGACCCCATATTTAAATTCCTCCCTGGTCTCTTTGCTGGCCCTAGCAGGACCAACTTGGCCAGTTAGCCCTGGTGATCATTTGATGTCTACTGACTGAGGTTTTTTTGTTTCTTCCCCCAAAATGACCCCTGAATTTTTGAATTTTATTTATATTGATGCTGCATTTTATGTTGTATTTTATGCTGATTTATGCTTTTTTAAATCACATTTTAATCAGTGTTTTATATTTGTTGTTAGCCACCCTGAGCCCGGTTTTTAAACCGGGAAGGTCCGGGTATAAATAAAAATTTATTATTATATTATTATTATTATCATCACTAACTTCCAGGTTAGTGGAGTTTGTAACCTGAAGCGTTTGTAACCTAAGGCGTTTGTAACTCGAGGCACCACCGAATAAACATGCATGGAACATATATATATATATATATATATATATATATATATATATATATATATAATAAACCACCACAGACTAATAGTCTCTGAACCTGAATCTCAGAAATGAAACAGTTTGCATAATATTGCCAGATTGTAACATTTACCTTTACAGTATAACAAGAAGAGCTCAGCCGGTACAGCATGATACTCTTAATCGCAGCATCAGCATCTTGGCTTCAAGCCCTACAGTGGGCAAAAGATTCCTGCATTGCAGAGGGTTGGACTAGACTCTACAACTCTACAATTCTATGATTCTAATATTCTGAATGAATCATACCATGCCATGATCTACACTGAATTCCAAAGCTGAAGGCTATCCATTTGGGTTCCCTGAAACAATTTTCTGTGTTTGTCCTTCAGTAAGGGTGGCTCGGGGACGCGGGTGGCGCTGTGGGTTAAACCACAGAGCCTAGGACTTGCCGATCAGAAGGTTGGTGGTTCGAATCCCCGCAACGGGGTGAGCTCCCGTTGCTCTGTCCCTGCTCCTGCCAATCTAGCAGTTCGAAAGCACGTCAAAGTGCAAATAGATAAATAGGTACCGCTCCGGCGGGAAGGTAAACGGCGTTTCCGTGTGCTGCTCTGGTTCACCAGAAGTGGCTTAGTCATGCTGGCCACATGACCTGGAAGCTGTGCGCCGGCTCCCTTGGCCAGTAAAGCGAGATGAGCGCCGCAACCCCAGAGTCGGTCATGACTGGACCTAATGGTCAGGGGTCCCTTTACCTTAACCTTTAAGGGTGGCTCTGTGGGTTAAACCACAGAGCCTAGGGCTTGCCGATCAGAAAGTCAGCGGTTTGAATCCCCAAGATGGGGTGAGCTCCCGTTGCTCGGTCCCTGCTCCTGCTAACCTAGCAGTTCGAAAGCACGTGCAAGTAGATAAATAGGTACCTCTCTGGCAGGAAGGTAAATGGCGTTTCTGTGCGCTGCTCTGGTTTGCCAGAAGCGGCTTAGTCATGCTGGCCACATGACCCGGAAGCTGTATGCCGGCTCCCTCGGCAAATAAAGCAAGATGAGTGCCGCAACCCCAGAGTCATCCGTGACTGGATCTAATGGTCAGGGATACCTTTACCTTTACCTTTTAAGGCTACCAATGGCCATGTTCTGCTTCTGATTGGTTGCTGGGACTCAAGTAGGAAGAGTGCTGTTGCACTCAGGTCCTGTCTGCAGCTATCCCATAGGCATCTGGTTGGCTCACCAGTTCCACAGGGGGTGACGGTTATTGTCCCTCACTCTCTGTCTTCCCATTAGCAGGCAGAGCATGCTCGCCCACCAGCCATTGTTGGTGAATTCTCCTTGGACGGAGTATTAAGGAGCGGACTTCCAGACAGAGAAGACAACTTTGATTGGGCCAATCAGAGGCCCTGGTTGGAGAGCAGTTTGATGATAAGAAACTGCTTCCACATTGAAAGATGAACTCCTTATAATATATAGCAGGCACATCCAACTTTGAGTAGGGTGTGATCTACAATCCAGTATTAAAAACTGGCAGTGATCTACCACCCTCTGAAGTCATTTAAGTTAAATAAATAAGTAAAACCTAGTTGAATTCCACCCCTTGTACTACTACTACTACTACTACTAATAATAATAATAATAATAATAATAATAATAATTTATTATTTATACCCCGCCCATCTGGCTGGGTTTTCCCAGCCACTCTGGGCGGCTTCCAACAAAACACTAAAATACAGTAACCTATTAAACAGTAAAAGCTTCCCTAAACAGGGCTGCCTTCAGATGTCTTCTAAAAGTCTGGTAGTTGTTGTTCTCTTTGACATCTGGTGGGAGGGCGTTCCACAGGGCGGGTGCCACTACCGAGAAGGCCCTCTGCTTGGTTCCCTGTAACTTGGCTTCTTGCAGCGAGGTAACCGCCAGAAGGCCCTCGGCGCTGGACCTTAGTGTCCAGGCAAAACGATGGAGGTGGAGACTCTTCCTTCAGAGGGAGTGAAACCCCATCCCTGACAGGCAGCTGGCCAGTTTCTTGGACATGGGTACCACTCACAGAGCCTCTGTGCTGCCAGGGTTCAAGCCCTGTCTATTTGCTCTCATCCAGCCCAGCTCTACATTCAGACACTGGCCCAGTGCCTGGATGGTCTCTCCTGATTCAGATATGATGCAAATAGAATGGATTGTTTGAACAGGGCATAAATAATCCTTATCACTGAACTCAGCTTTGTTTTCAGCCACTTCTGAATGTTGCTCTACGATACGATAATCTTTATTGTCATTGTCCCATACAGAACAATGAAACTGAAAAAATATACACCAGACACAAGATGCTGACATAGCCCAACAGATGGGCAGGTGCTGATATAAAATTACGCAGAGATAGCTAGAGTTTTAAAGATAAATGTGATTAACATAAATAATTTAAAATGATTCTCCTGGAGACAACTGAACTTTGCTGAACTTTTTGGAAACACAAGCATGGCACAATAATGGGCAGACCATTAATGACTGTGTATCCTCTATCCTCTACTCTCCAACACTTCTCATTCATAATTCTTTTTCTGTGTGGTTGTTTTTTTAAAAAAACCGTAATAAAAATAAGTAATAATCCTTTCTGACAATTAAAGTGAGCAGATAAAAATTTGTGTGATGTACTTGAAAGATAAGTAAAGGGGTGAAGCATACAGAAGAAACAATGAAAAGTCAGTTTCTTAAGTCCATTTTTTTATGAGAAGCTAATTTCTGGGAGATAATAATAAAAATAATAAAAAATGCTTTGAGAAGGTGCAAGAACAACAGGGACAGGTCTCATAAGGGCAGTTTGATTTAAGGTTTAGAGGGCGTCTTCATGGTTTTATTTGTATATATATACAGCCTGCAGCAAAATTGCAGAGTATTCACATCCTATGACCCTCTTACTTCCCCCTTAAGCATAGCATTGGGTTCAATGAACAGCAAAAAGCTACCCTTTGAGTCTCTTAGTTCCAGCCTGTCATCCCCAGCTAAGATGGAGTTCCTCCACTTCTTTTCCTCCTTGCAAACTGACTCCAGGGACCTCCCCACAGCCAATGTCATTCAAAGTTGAAAGCTTAAAGCTCTGCTGGGCCGTGTTCAGAAAGTGGTGGTGGGGGATGAGTGTTCAGACCCCTGGGCTCTCACTTGTGGGTGCCTCAGGGTTCTGTCCTCTCCCCCATGCTTTTCAACAGCTACATGCAGCTGCTGGGAGAGATCATCAGGGGGTTTGGGCTGGGTGTTCATCTGTATGCAGATGATACCCAGCTCTACCTCTCATTCAAATCAGAACCAGTGAAGGCGGTGAAGGTCCTGTGTGAGTGTCTGGAGGCGGTTGGAGGGTGGATGGCAGCTAACACATTGAGGTTGAATCCTGACAAGACAGAAGTATTGTTTTGGGGGGACAGGAGGCGGGCAGGTGTGGAGGAGTCCCTGGTCCTGAATTGGGGTAACTGTGCCCCTGAAGGAGCCTGGGAGTCATTTTGGACTCACAGCTGTCCATGGAGGTGCAGGTCAATTCTGTGTACAGGGGAGATGTTTATTAGCTCCATCTGGTAGGCAGGCTGAGACCCCTACCTGCCCGCAGACTGTCTCGCCAGAGTGGTGCATTCTCTAGTTATCTCTCGTTTGGACTACTGCAATGTGCTCTATGTGGGGCTACCTTTGAAGGTGACCCAGAAACTACAACTAATCCATAATGCATCTGGCCAGGTTTCCCCAGCCACTCTGGGCAGCTTCCAACAAAACACTAAAATACAATAACCTATCAAACATCAAAAGCTTCCCTAAACAGGGCTGCCTTTAGATGTCTTCTAAAAGTTTGGTAGTTATTTTTGTCTTTGACATCTGGTGGGAGTGCATTCCACAGGGCGGGCGCCACTACCGAGAAGGCCCTCTGCCTGGTTCCCTGAAACTTGGCTTCTCGCAGTGAGGGAACTGCCAGGAGGCCCTCGGCGCTGGACCTCAGCGTCCGGGCAGAACAATGGAGGTGGAGACACTCCTTCAGGTATACTGGACCGAGGCCGTTTAGGGCTTTAAAGGTCAGCACCAACACTTTGAATTGTAAATCTGGCACTGTAACTCTGCCAAGCTGGCTTGGCTTGTTAGCACAACTAAGTGTGTGTGTGATGTTGTGAACTGCCTTGCTATCTTTGCATGAAGGGTGTTATACAAATTGAATAAATAATAAAAGCAGTAATAACCACAGAGGCCTTTCATGGTACCTGTGAGATCCCCTCCCCTGACCAAAATTTGCCTTGAAAGATATATTGTTGTATGTATCTGGTTTATCCTGTTCACAAATGTCCACACAGGACCACCCCCATCCCTGAAAAAACAGTTTTCCCTGTGATAGTTATGTTTTTGTTTTGTTTTTCTGTTGTCTCCAAGTTGTAATTTTAGCAAACACATTCCTAACTCTACAAATGACGGAGGGGAGAGCCTCTTTAACTAAGCTGAATGCTGAATATTTTCTGTTTCTACATAGAGAAGTGAACAGAAGCAAGCCATAAGCCATTTGCTACGTTTGGTATAGACTAGAGTCAGAAAAGGGAAGGGAGAATTTTCTGCTCCTTTTAAGCAAGCTTTCAAAGTTTTGCCTTTCTTTATTATGCAAGAGCTGGCATGAAAGGGTCAAAACTTTCCTGGGAAGAAGTGCAGCATTTGTTTTGTCATTACAAAGGAGAATATAAGTGTCCTGCTAGTTGCAGCAACAGATTTATGGCAAGAAGCATGTACGCTAGTGTCAGGGAACTGCCATCAGCTCAGAGGCGAGAGATGGAAGGGCAGTTGTGTTATAGGGAACCTCTAAAAATCTTGCGAAGCAGTTCCTCCTCCAGCGAGGAGGAAAGCCCCACCTCCAGTGAAGAGGAGGTGCTAGGGAGAGCCTCAACACCGAGCCTGAGCAAACCGGAGAGGAGGAAGTACTCCTTTGCTAGCGCCCATTCTGCGCAGTAGGTTTCGGTGCAGGGAGGGGCGAAGAAGGTTGGGGGTCACGTGAATATTATGCTG
The DNA here is from genome assembly GCF_964270895.1 of Podarcis filfolensis. Taxonomy (NCBI): domain Eukaryota; kingdom Metazoa; phylum Chordata; class Lepidosauria; order Squamata; family Lacertidae; genus Podarcis; species Podarcis filfolensis. The sequence continues at coordinate 15,050,928 of NC_139610.1, forward strand.
GGGGAGGTACAAAGACCGACCACTCCCAGATCTGCTAGCGATTGAAGAAGAAGAAGAAGAGTTTGGATTTGATATCCCACTTTACGAAAAAGGAGCAATGCTGCTGAGTGCTCCAGATGGCTGGAAAGCCAAACAGGATGTTGATGTTTTGGGACTGTACCGTGGGAACAAGGGACAGTCTATTATGTGCACTGAGCACCGGATGTTAGCTCAGAGTGTCACATGACCCTGTACTGGAAGTACATGGGAGGAGTTATTCTCTCTCTGCTGTTGGTGTTAAGAGAGTGCAGACACGTTTTCTCTGTACTGCTGGAAAGACAGAAATAAAAGCATGTAAATACATTTCTGTCTGTCTCTCTCCCCTCCCTGGGGATGGGGGAGGAATGGTGTGTTCTTCTCACGTGTGAGGAGGATCGCCGGGATCTCGCCTTGTCTTGCCGGGAGTCGCTGACGGGGGAGATCAACAAGGAATCCAAGCCGGGCACCTGGAGAGTGGCCAATTCCTCTGACTGAAGGCTTGATTCCGACAATCACTACCTGAAGTAGTCTCAAAGTGGCTAACATTCTCCTTTCTCTTCCTCCCCCACAACAAATACTCTGTGAGGTGAGTGAGGCTGAGAGACTTCAGAGAAGTGTGACTGGCCCAAGGTCACCCAACAGCTGCATGTGGAGGAGCGGAGACGCGAACCCGGTTCCCCAGATTACGAATCTACTGCCCTTAACCACTACACCACACTGAGCCAGACATGAACTTACGATGCTCTTCACTGTAAATAGTTTGCACAAAGAATAAAGCCTGGAAAAGACAGGTCAGAGTCTTGCCTGTTTGCTCTCGAGCAACCACACCAGCATCTGACAACTAGCAAGACTGGGACAGAATAGGATGCATCCATTGCTATTAAATTGCACTGCATGCATGGAGTGCAAAACACACAGAGAAGAAGAAGAAGAAGAAGAAGAAGAAGAAGAAGAAGAAGAAGAAGAAGAAGAAGAAGAAGAAGAAGAAGATCCATTCTGAATACTGAATACTGGAAATTCACATTTTGGATACTTTATCTTACCTATCTGGAACATGCAATTTTAAAATGACATTTTATGCCTTGCTGTCCATTATGCGTGTGTACTATATAATCACCCTACTTGTGCATCATTCCCAATTCAGAAGTGCACAACTCATGCCAACTTAGATTATTAGTATGCAGTGGATAAGGCTATGTGAATTGCTATCCTGCAATTGGTTTAACAATGCAAAATCATGCACATTATCACTGCTTTTTAAAATGGATCTACCCCCCACCCCCGGTGAAAAACCCCCCATCATGCTTCATAAACCTGTTCCAATTTAGCTGCAAAGGTGAAAATCTCACATATTTCTGGTATCTTTGTTCCAGGCAGATTTCCAAGCAGGAAAACTGTACCCTGCCGCAGATGTACAAACTGACTCGCAATTAAGTCAATTCTGCACATAATGCACAGCAAAGATTTTCAGAGAAAGGTGTTTATGCTTTTGAACCGGGAACATGGAATGCCATTAAATCTATTGTGATAACAATCTGCATGTAGCCATCATCAATAATATGAATTCTGCATTACAAAAGCTACATATCTGATCTGCTGATGAGTAGGAGTTACCCAAATACACTGCTATAATTTGTAGGAGGGAAAATAATATAGAGAGAGCTAAAAGAACAGACTTCACATGTTTTCTAGTTTTGGTTTGTGCTAAATGGAGTTTCAGATCTGTTTTAATGTGCTTGTGCTGGTCGATACAAGGAGCCTCTTCACTTTGGCAAAACATCATTTGAAATATGTCTCACAAATAGAAACATAGTTTGAATTTATTTTTGTTAGAGGTGGGAAAGTGCTGAAAAGATTAGGTAAAGGTAAAGGGACCCCTGACCATTAGGTCCAGTCGTGGCTGACTCTGGGGTTGCGGCGCTCATCTCGCTTTATTGGCCGAGGGAGCCGGTGTACAGCTTCCAGGTCATGTGGCCAGCATGACTAAGCCGCTTCTGGCGAACCAGAGCAGCGCACGGAAATACCATTTACCTTCCTGCTGGAGCGGTACGTATTTATCTACTTGCACTGCTAGGTTGGCAGGCGCAGGGACCAAGCAACCGGAGCTCACCCCGTCACGGGGATTTGAACCGCCGACCTTCTGATCGGCAGGTCCTAGGCTCTGTGGTTTAACCCACAGCACCACCCACGTCCCTGCCCAAAAGATTATTTCAATGTAAAATATTTCAGCTTCAAACAACAAACGTATTGACAGCTATATGTGTAGAAAGTTTTTCCAAGTGAGGTCCACCTATTGCTAGTGCAGACATCTTTCAGGTGCTAGGTAAAAATTGTCATTTCCCCTTATGATCGCTATGATGATGTTGTATGTGGGTTTTTTTGTGCTGCTGTTGTTATTGAGGGTTGCTTTGTGTGTGTTTTATTAACTGCTTTTGTGTAAATGTGCTTCTATTGTAATGGATTTTTAATTAAGCTTCTGCTCCTGAACATATTGTAAGTCACTTTGAGACCTTTTTGGTGTAACAAGCAACTAACAGGGCCGAAGGACAGCAGCAACAATAACAATAAATACAGCATCTTCTAAATATAACATGTGCCGTTTCTAAATCAATTAAATAGTGTTGCCATTTAATACTCTGAACTTAGCAAGACAAAAAGCATCTCTTTGCATCCGTTCATCCGTTGAGAAGCAGTGGAATATTACATTCTGCTGGAGCATTCCAAGACTATTTCACTGCATGAAAGTTCATGAAATCCTCCATTTTCAACTGAGTTTCACATTCTTATTCCAGTTTGAATGAATGCTTAGATTCTCTTAGTGAATTTGAAATAGCCAGTTTGTTTCACTTATCTTCTTCTCCCCGCCCTTTCTCTTACGAAGGCACAAGGGGTAAAGAGCAGCTTTGATAGCCTGCCTGCTGCTATGCCACTGTACTGACACTGAGGTGGTCTACAATTTTAAAAAACCATGAGGTCAGATGAATATCTGCTGATGCATCTATGTGCCCAGTAGGAGAGTAAAAAGGTAAAGGGACCCCTGGCAGTTAAGTCCAGTCACAGACGACTCTGGGGTTGCGGCGCTCATCTCGCTTTACAGGCCGAGGGAGCCGGCGTTTGTCCACAGACAGTTTTTCTGGGTCATGTGGCCAGCATGACTAAGCCGCTTGTGGCGCAAAGGAACACCGAAACCAGAGCAGCGCATGGAAACGCCGTTTGCCTTCACACTGCAGTGGTACCTATTTATCTACTTGCACTTTTGGGTGTGTTTTCAAACTGCTAGGTTGGCAGGAGCTGGGACTGAGCTCACCCCATCACGGGGATTCGAACCACCGATCTTCTGATTGGCAAGCCCAAGAGGCTCAGTGGTTTAGACCACAGCGCCACCCATGTCCCTAATGTCCCTAAGGAAACTAGCCACTTGTGTGCAAATCTGTACCTGACAATGCATTCCAAATTATTTCTGTGGGAGAAGGTCAAGTATTGGAGTTTAATGTTGTGTGGAGGATCATGAGAACATGCTGAGGCTTCACGATTCATTCTTCCTCTGTCTTTTGCCCAAAATCTGACATCTTCAGTTCACGTCTGCCTAGAGAGACAGAGATAGAAGTATTTTCCTTTAGTTTAATAGCTGAAATACAAACAGCTGTCCGAGCGACAAGAGGAAATATTATTGTGTTTATTTCTCTACCACGGTCACCTGCTTGCAGGGTTTTTGAAAAGAGCAAATTAGGAGATGACTTGGGAGGGTTCCGCTTTTGCAAAAGATCTGCAAGAATTTTGAGAGGTGTTAAAAGTCTATTGCTAAGCTGAGTGAAATTTCCCCACAGACTACTGCATTGCTAGTTTGCCGTCTGCTTGTTAATAAAAGGGAAATTAAGGTAAATGCCTAGGGCCGCTTTCAGGTGTAACAGTTTCAGAACCTGGGAAAATCTCTACTGGATCAGAGCAAAGGCCCATCCTGTCTGGTATCCTGTTCTCACTGTGGCTTATGAGAAACCTGTAAGTAGGACATGAACTCTACTCACATTCTCCTTCAACCAGTGCTTCCCCCCAGGGGGTACACAAGGGTACGCAGTACCAGCGCCTTTTTTGTTGTTAAAAAGTGTGGCGCTTACTATAACAACTTCATGATGAGCACCGCACCTATTTTTCTAGAAAAAAAGTACTGCTTTCAACTATATACCGGTATTTATTGTATGGAAGTTAACAGCGGGACAACAAAAATGGATTCTACGTGCTCTAATGGTAGCCAAGAGACTGATATTGATGAACTGGAAGAATAAAGATATCCCCTTTAATAAATAGATCGACAATATGATAAACGTTCGCAACTTATGAACGGACTGCTTACAGACGTAGACTTTGCTTGGATAGATATGACAATATTTGGAATGTGTTTATACAAAATTAACTATGCTATTAATATTTAAATATGTATTAGGATAACTGTATCACAATTATAAAATAATAATAATAATAATAATAATAATAATAATAATAATAATAATAATTTATTTATACCCCGCCCATCTGGCTGAGTTTCCCCAGCCACTCTGGGCGGCTCCCAATTAAGTATTAAAAACAATACAGCATTAAATATTAAAAACTTCCCTGAACAGGGCTGCCTTCAGATGTCTTTTAAAAAGAAGATAGCTGCTTATTTCCTTCACATCTGAGGGGAGGGCGTTCCACAGGGTGGGCGCCACTACCGAGAAGGCCCTCTGCCTGGTTCCCTGTAACCTCACTTCTCACAATGAGGGAGAATGTATGAGTTAGGGTATTTTTTTGTATAAGTTCATATATTGTTCTTTTTTCTACACCTTTTTTGCCTTTTTATTTGTCTTCTTCTCATTTTCTTTCTATCAGTTTATTTCTTTATAATTGAAACCTTTTGAGTAAAATATTAATACCAAAAAAACCCCACACCTCATTCTCCAGCAATTGGCATTCAGAGACGTCCTGTTGCTGACACATCATAGCTAGTTTACATGGATAGCTTTAGCCTCCACGAATTTGTCTAATTCCCCTTTAAAGCCACCCAGTTGCTGGCCATACCTTGCCACAAGTACATATTCCTTCACCTCACTCTCACCTCTTGCTGCTTAGTCAGGTTACAGACTGCCTTGTGATTTAATCTGAAGGATACTAATTAGGTTGCAAATGGAAATAGAAAGAAGTGAAGTGGAGTCACATGCACTAAAGAACCAGAGGAATGCTCGTTAAAGTACAGCCTTATTGAATACCTTCATCAGGTGTCTAAAAATGGAAACAAACAGCACACTAAGTGAAAATCACAGTGATACTAAATTTGAAGTAATTGAGAAACACTAATGAGGTTAGAAACAGAGAAAACAACAACTTGGGGATCTTTTTTCCCCAACTAAAAACAGTGAGGGTGCAATAACCCAATGCAGACATTTTTGAGAATACTCCCCTAAAGATTATGGCAATGTCACATTTCAGACATACTGTCCACCAGACTAATCCATAATTTCCTGGATTTGCAGCCAAGGTTTATTCAAAAAAAAAAAAAATGATCAAGTTAGCATATGCACAACTATCGTAATTTTCTCTCCCCAAACAGCTTTGTCTAACCTGGATACCACATCTAAACCTAGAGATGTACCTGTTAACCTCCTCAATCCTGCTTAATGAGAGGTGGATTCTCCTAAACTCGATTTGCATTGGGCTCAGCTAGCATGCCTTGCCCAACTAACTCCACACAACCCTTTCTTTCCAATCCTTTATCTTCCTTCCCTCCCCATATAACGGTTAGCAGTGATGGTAGATAGGGAACCCACAGTGGAAGCATCTTGGCACAGACACCATTCCTCAGTGCCTAGTATCTGCTAAATTCCAGGCATCAGGGACAGCAGAATGTGTTCATTTTCCAGCGTGTCTGAGTATGATTGTCAGGTATCCTAAAAAAATATATTAGGAGATGACTTTGGAGGGTTCCACTTTTGCAAAAGATCTGCAAGAATATTGAGAGATGTTAAAGGTTAAAAAAAGAGAAATGCTTAAGCAAACCTGAAAAGTGCCTGAGGTCTTTGCACACTTTAAAATTACAGGTGCTTAAGAAATGTCCACTCACTGCCTCACCCTTTCTTTGTTGTTGTTGTTGTTTAGTCGTTTAGTCATGTCCGACTCTTCGTGACCCCATGGACCAGAGCACGCCAGGCACTTCCGTCTTCCACTGCCTACCGCAGTTTGGTCAAACTCATGCTGGTAGCTTCGAGAACACTGTCCAACCATCTTGTCCTCTGTCATCTTTTACTCTATGCAATAACAAACCTAGACAACATCTTAAAAAGTAGAGACATCACCTGGCCAGCAAAGGTCCGTATAGTTAAAGCTATGGTTTTCCCAGTCGTGATGTATGGAAGTGAGATCTGGACCATAAAGAAGGCTGATCGTCGAAGAATTGATGCTTTTGAATTATGGTGCTGGAGCAGACTCTTGAAAGTCCCATGGACTGCAAGAAGATCCAACCTCTCCATTCTGAAGGAAATCAGCCCTGAGTGCTCACTGGAAGGACAGATCCTGAAGCTGAGGCTCCAATACTTTGGCCACCTCATGAGAAGAGAAGACTCCCTGGAAAAGACCATGATGTTGGGAGAGATTGAGGGCACAAGGAGAAGGGGACGACATTGGACGAGATGGTTGGACATTGTTCTCGAAGCTACCAGCATGAGTTTGACCAAACTGCGGTAGTCAGTGGAAGACAGAAGTGCCTGGCGTGCTCTGGTCCATGGAGTCACAAAGAGTTGGACATGACTAAATGACTGAACAACAACATCACCACACAGTGATGTGCCTGTTTGGGAGAATTGCTGCTGTGTACATCAGAGAGTATGTCTCTTGCTGCTGCGAACATACAGTCCCCTCATATCTCCTTTTGAGAAATGATGGGGTTATGTGAACCTCCCTATAGAATCAAACTATTTTCTCTTGTCTCTTTGATGACTGTATTTGGGAGTCCTACAATCTATCACTTGATTGTGGATGTGCATTATCTCTTCTAGGTTTGAAAATGGTATGCTGTTCTTGCAATCCATAATCTATTCATTTTAAAGAAGTCTTGTGCGGCTGGCGTGAGCCCCAGAATAAGGCAATCAGATGTAAATGACAGTTTCTTACATTCAGCCAGGAAGTGCGTGGCCAACTGCTTGTTTCTTGTGCACAACAGAATAGCCCCATGCTTTGGTTTTTCTTTTTATGAACATCCGAAACTGCATCTGGAATGTGTTTGAGAAGCAGAGCTTTTGCATTGCAGGATAGATAGCACTCTGCAACACGATCTCTTCCTGTTTAATGCAGCCTAAAACGATCTACATTCCTAAAGCAGTTTGATTTTTCTTCTCTTTCCAGTCTCAGTCTAGCACTATCAAATACACATCTTGCTCCTTTGGGATTCTAGCCATGCTGAAACTGCACAGAGCACTGATTGAACTGCTGAATCAGACTGTAATCAATCTTACATCGTACAGATATCTTTTGGTATTTTTTCTTTGATCACACCCTAATGGGAAACACAGCACGTTAAGGAATAATGAAGTTTCCACTAATTGTATCTATGCTAAAAGGCCTCCAGGACTTCATTTTGTTGCTTCTGATGAAATAATTGAATGTAAGCTAAGGTTCATGTACAGAATATTACATATATTGCATTTTTCCCCAAGCATATAACCAGGCTACAACACTTAATCAATTACTCTTTTAGCTTAATCGATTAAAAAAACTCATTTTAATCAACTACAAATATGTCCCTCATTCGTAAGGTAGGGAATTTATTTCTTAATTACCCCCCACCATGAAAACTCAATATAAGAAGCACCATCTTTCAAAAAGCAGTCTACCTTCTTACACACACAGGAGGAATGCCACTTCAAGGATTATGTAAACTGCAGTGTATATGAGGATAATCTAAATAAAAATATATACACTCATTCCTTCAGAAATATTGCTTTTATTCATATGTAAATGTATACAAATGTAATTGAAAGATGAATTGAGCTATTGATTAAAATTTAACTGATTAGTGGATCACACGATGATGATGATGTCTGCAGCTGTACATAACTCATATATGCACTTGTTGATGGCACTTGGGTACCTGGCCAATGTACCCAAGTCCCTGAAGAAGCCTAAGGAAGACTGAGGCCGATTGAATGACAAACAAAAAAGGGGGTCACAATCCATCCTGAAATGTGACTTTTAGCTCTGTTCAAGTGTAGCAAACTGCTGTTCTTCTTTTCCAGTGGCAATGGTGGTCAATGCTGCTACCAATTTCCGTGCGGCTACCATGTTGGATGCAGTTCCTCCAAAGGCCATGCAACTACCCTTCCAGGTAAAGGTAAAGGTAAAGGTAAAGGGACCCCTGACCATTAGGTCCAGTCGCGGCCGACTCTGGGGTTGTGGCGCTCATCTCGCTTTATTGGCCGAGGGAGCCGGCGTACAGCTTCCGAGTCATGTGGCCAGCATGACTAAGCCACTTCTGGTGAACCAGAGCAGCGCACGGAAACACCGTTTACCTTCCCGCCGGAGTGGTACCTATTTATCTACTTGCACTTAGATGTGCTTTCAAACTGCTAGGTTGGCAGGAGCAGGGAATGAACAACGGGAGCTCATCCCGTCGCGGGGATTTGAACCGCTGACCTTCTGATCGGCAAGCCCTAGCCTCTGTGGTTTAACCCACAGCGCCACGCGTGTCCCTTCTTTTCGTGGCAATGGTGGTCAATGCTGCTACCAATTTCCATGAGGCTACCATGTTGAATGCAGTTCCTCCAAGGGCCATGCAACTACCATGTCAGGTACGCCAATATTATTTCAGATGAGGGGCTGAGGCTGATACTGAATGGTTCACCTAAGCTTTACTAGGCAGCTTGTGATGATACAGCATTCTCTCATCAGGGACCTCCAGGTTCACAAGTCACTCGCATGGAGCAGATTGAATTGTAAAACGAATGAATACAAAACAAAACTTTTCCTTTTGTGTAACCATCAGACTCCACAGAAGTGTCTATTATCATGCTTTCAAGAATACTTTTTTTTTTTTTACAAAAAAGATCCACTCGCCCATTTTCTTTCTAGCTCTTCCTGTTCAGCAAATAAGCTCGGCTATATTGCTTCTGTGTAAGTCATCCTCTCCATCAAGTGCATTTTTATTGTGTCCTTGCTGATACGTTTGACTTTTAATATCATCCCCATCCTCCCCCTTCATCTCCTCTGCCATTGATTAATGAGTGGCAATCATGTAATCCTTTTGTAGGAGCAATTTGTCTCCAGTCCTGAGCAGTTCGCCTCCTCGGCTATGCCCCCTTTTCTGTGGGAAGCTTTTGTGTCCCTCTTTAATTCCTCGACACGAGTTAAGTAAGAAATACTTGAGGAATAATAATATAGAAGGGTGGGGGGAGAAAACTGAGGCTGTTACCTGATACTGCAATTTAAATGAGAGCTTCCAATTATATGCTAACGCCCTAAGAGAAAACCTTGAAGAGTCTTTCAGAGCTATTCAGAACCTAAATTGGATTTTGCAGCTTGAACTGCATTGTATGGATTTAGTTTAAGCTCTAAAATATACGGGATTCATCTCTCAGGTGTTAGAGAGCTGCTGCGAATCACGTTGGATCCACTAATTAAAAGTCGCTCCTGATCCTTTGCCAGAATACATTTTCCTGACAAGATTCAGAGACTCTTGTTGAGGGTTTGTAGCCACAGGCACCTGAGAGGGCCAAACCTTTTCAGCTCTGGTTATATCTAAGAAGCCGTTATAGTTTCACATTTAGCTATTAAATATTCTAGCCAGTGTCCATCATTGTGATGGACAAAGAGTATGTTGAGGACCAGCTTATATATTGCACAGATCCCAGAGGATACAATATTTCTCTGGGCATACAGGTATAATTTACATCCTCCAAACTTCTGTGGGAATTGGTCCAGACAGTGGCAGATGTGGTGGATAGCTTTTGCTCTTCAAAACATCATTTCCAACTGTTGAGCTTTCCATGGCAGCTATCCATTATGTGAGAGAAATTGTAAGAATCAATATGGCATTGATAGCCACTTTTGCCAGGAATTTGTCTAAATCCCTTTTAAAGCCATCTTGGTTCAAGGTCAACAGCAGTTTACCACATCTTGTGGAAGTTGTGTGAAGAACCACTTCCTTTTCTCTGTCTTGAATCTACCAACATTTTAGCTCATTGATCATTTGGGAAGCAAGGCGACCATTTCTCTAAGAGGAAAATTTTTCAGGTTGTCTATGTGTGTGGAGGGGAAGAGTTAGCAGTGACACTAGCCCAGATTCTTTCTGTTTGGAATCTAAGTTCAGTTGCCCCCAGCACCACCACTGCAAGTGCCAACAACAGCAACTGGAGACCACCATTTTGCATCCTCCACAATGCTCTGGACCTAGATTTCTGTCAGCTCCTTCTCAAAGCAGTAGAAAATATCCAGATAAAACAGAAATACAAAGCAACCTTCTTTTTCCAAGTATGAGAAGAAGGCAGGGGGATTATAAAGCAAGCAAAAAAACTTGAGAAATTTTCTTAAAAAAATGTCTTCTGAGAAATTTCAGCTCAGCCTAGTAGGAACATTTTTTAAAACGTATCTTTTGAGCTGTGGCAAATGTAATGCACATTTTTAAAAATATTTATATTTTATTAAGGTGATTTCAGTTAAAAAAATAAAGTGAAAGGTGATTTCAGTTTTAAAAAAAGTGATACAGAAAAAAAGGAGGAAAAGTGAGAGAGGGAAAAAGCAACAACAAATATACATAAAAAAATGAAAATATATAACAACAAAAAGCAATACACAACATTCCCATACATCCTTGTATAAATTTGTATAGTGTTATTGTCCTAGTGCTTATGTAAATGCTAATAGTCTACCACATTTTGTATAAACTCATTCCAGATGTCATCATATTTATCCATACAGAGTAAGCAGTCCGTTCATAAATTTCCAGTGATGTCATATCGTCAGTCCATTGATTGAATGATATCATATCTTTATTTTTCCAGTTCCTCAATATCAATCTCTTGGCCACCATTAGGACACGGAAAATCCATTTCCGTTGTCCCTTTGATCATTTCCATACTGCAAGTATATAATTCAATAAAATATTATCCGCTGAAAGATTTAACTTTTCCTACACAGTCATAATTACAGTCTAGCACTTTCTTCTGTGATAGGAATTTTGAGGTCTTAGATATATGGTAATGTTCATAACCGCATGTACATAGATCAGCACAGGAAGACCGACCTGAAGCCATTTTGATTCCTAAACTGAGCAAATGTTTTCTCTGCAAGGTCAAAGTGGAAAAGCCTCCCCATTGTCTTTTCCTTCACAAATCCTGTCTTAAGGGTATGTCTGTGTTTGAATAGGGTGTGAGCCTGTGACCTGGCCCAGGAACTAAGTATTTATCATTACAAAAGAATGGCCAGGCTCCCCAGGCAATTCAATCAAGTAACCTGCCAGACAGGAGATAAACAAGGACAGGAGAAACAGCATTCAAATTTCTGTTTAGACTGCCTTTTTTGTGATGTAGGTATGATGTATCTGAGGTGTGGTCTTGATCTACAGGGTGGCAATTTCAAAAGTCTTTATAAGGCCTTGCACACCATTTTTTCTGGGTCCCTCCTCTCTCCTGCAGGTGAGGGGAGCACCCTGTTGCAACAGATCAATAAAGGCCAAGCCTACAGGCTGCTGTTTTGCTCCAAGTAATCCTGGTTGGTGTCTTTGTTTTTGTCCAAGGGAGCCCTCGGATTTTTCCGTTAACACTTCCAAAACTTGTTAAGTAAAGAACACTATACAAACATGTGTTTCAGAGAGGCATTGTCCTTGCCACATCTCCAACACTGAGCTATCTTAGCTAACCTTTTTTATACAACCAGAAAGGGGCGAACGTAATGCACGTTAATGCAGGTGGGTGGGGAGATTTCCAAGTGATCATTAAATCGGTTAAAAATACAGGTGCGCTTTCACCCTTCAACACTATAGGAGAAAAAGTTAGCTGTTTGCAATGTAATGTTAACCATATCTACTGAGAAGTCCCAATAAATTCAGTGGATCTTCCTCCCAGGTAAATGTGTATAGGATTACAGCCTTAGCCAGCTGCCCTGGTGGATTACTGGAAGTGGGGGAGATGCAGAATTAGAATCATTTTTATTTTGCACATTGATTTGTTGGAAGAATGTTGGACATGATAAGCATCATTATTTATAAATATTCAATGGGAGAAAATAATGTGCTTAACTATTTTATTAAATTCCATGTGTTTAGAAAATGCTTAACAGTGGCTAAAGGTAATGCTACCCCTGACCGTTAGGTCCAGTCATGGCCGACTCTGGGGTTGCAGCGCTCATCTCGCTTTATTGGCCGAGGGAGATGGCATACAGCTTCCAGGTCATGTGGCCAGCATGACTAAGCCACTTCTGGCGAACCAGAGCAGTGCACAGAAATGTCATTTACCTTCCCGCTGCAGCGGTACCTATTTATCTACTTGCACTGGGTGTGCTTTCAAACTGCTAGGTTGGCAGGAGCAGGGACTGAGCAACAGGAGCTCACCCTGTCACAGGGATTCGAACCACTGACCTTCTGATCGGCAAGCCCAAGAGGCTCAGTGGTTTAGACCACAGCGCCACCTGCGTCCCTTTAACAGTGGCTAGATTGCCCTAAAAGTGTTTCTTAAAGATAATACTGGACACAACGTTGTGGGGTTCTTTTTCATTATTATTTTTTTCATTTTGCTTTTTGGCATTGCATCTCTTGACAGCCTAGGAGTGAATACATATGGAGGCAATCGGTCTCTCCACCTGCATGTGATCAGTCAGGGGCTCTTACATTTAATTGTTTGAGATGCATTGAGTTATTCCTCAGTCTGAAACAGTATCATTAAATGCTACAAGTGATTGCTCTCAGCGGCGAGGCCACTACACTTTCCATGCTTCATTCATCAGAGCTGCTGTGATCCATCATTCACCTTAGTGCCTGATTTCTAAAACCCACCTCTTCTCTTTCGCTTGTGCAGAGAAAATCATGAGATACAGAGACAAATCAAGATATCAGCAGTATAAAGCTGCTGAGAACTCAGCTGTGACTTCTCGCTGAAGAGGAACAGTGCTCCAACAGGCAAAATGCAATTCTTTAGCAGAAAAAGAGCAATTCCATCTCTGAAATTTGCTGATGCACAACCCTGTTGGTTCACTTTCTGAACCAATTATTTGACATTAGTTTTGCTCACTTTCTTCCAATCGCAGCTTGCTAGAGAAGTTTTTTTGCTGATCAATTTTCCCCAAGCCCTCCTCCCATTGCAGCCTGTCAGAGATCCCAGTTCCTCAGCTCAGCTCACTGATTCCAGCACCAATGAGCTAAGGAAAGGGCTGTACATTTCAGTGGCAAGGCCCATGCTTTGCATACAGATGTCTCCAGGTTCAATTCTAAAGATTTCCGCCTAAAGCCCTTGAAAGTTGCTTCCAGTCAGCAAGGTAGACAGTACTGAACTAGCGGACCAATTGTCGAATGGTGCCTTGGCAACTGAGGAACCTCCTGCCACTAGCTGTAGGGGCAAACCTATTGTGGAAGAATTTTGTATTTCAAGATAGGTTAATAGGTTTGTAAGATTCCTCCAACTTGCTTATTGACACATCCCAAAGGGTCTAACTGCCAAGGATTTTTGGTTTGCTTTATTATGAATGATACAGAAACTCCTAGAATGAATACAGTGCAGATATGATGCCAATTCTCCTTATCCTTCCCACTAACATTGGAGCATGAGCACACATTTTTCAGACCCCAAATTTCAACGCTGAGGGAATTTGGCCTACAATCCTAATCAAGGCTACCATTCAGCATACATCTTGAATGCACACCTGATATTGCATATTGGTGTCAGGCAATCTCAATTAAAGAAATCCCTTGGGTATTCAAGGTTCTCCAAACCAACTCACCTCACTCATTAACCTTTTCTAAACCTGCCTTAGAAAAACCTGAGTCAGATTCTAGTTTCATCTGCCCTTCCAATTATATGAGCATGACAAATTGATCCAAGGTTATCCCGAATAATAATTTAATCTGTCCCTGAACTGTTCTCTCTAGAAAGATCCAGTAAGGGAGTTTATGTTTTATTTTTTATTTTTTATCACAAGACAGCAATTGTAGGAAACACTTGCAAATTACTGGCCCAAGATGTAATGAGTAAAGTATTTTGAAGGCTTTTTGTGTGTGCGTAAAAACACTGAATGCATTTATTTCTGGCAGAGGGAGGGAAGCAATGCGTAGTTATTATAGATGGTTCACAAAGAAATTGCTAACAGAATAGAAAGCTATGTTACCCTTTTTGCATGTGGCAGCTTGCTAAGAATTGTGGGGGGTTTGGCTTTCTGCAGATTTCATTTGCACATGGCACTTAAGAATTCACAATCCTTGTCCCTGCTACCTAATTTATATCGGTACAGGGAGTTATGTGTAGTTTGAAACCTTGCAATTTGTTTTTAACCATAACATTTGTCTTATTTTATAGGACAAACATGGAATCAGCAAGCTAATCTGTTGAACCAAACAAGGTAGACATGGTACCCCAGGAACACTCCAGAGAAACCTTGAAGGCTTTAGAGCCAAACTACCTGCTATAGGGTCCAAGATTCCCCTACCCTACAACTACAATTTGCCATTGTATGTGTGGAGTTTAATATTAATCAGAGCAATACTGGGACTTGGGGTGCTCACCCTCCCTCTTTGGCTGGTTTTCAAATCTAAATCAGTCCCCTTCCCATCTGCATTGTGGGGGGGGATACATTTCTTCTCCCTTACCGGTGAGAAACCAATAGAGGAAGAGATTGCCCCCAAATAAAGGATTAGGCACCTACCGGTACTCCCTACAATACTGACCCACTGCATTTGCTGCCCCCCCCCCCCAAATACTGCAGCTCTACTTGATTAAAGGGACATGGGTGGCGCTGTGGGTTAAACCACAGAGCCTAGGACTTGTCGATCAGAAGGTTGGCGGTTTGAATCCCCTCGACGGGGTGAGCTCCCATTGCTCGGCCCCTGCTCCTGCCAACCTAGCAGTTCGAAAGCACGTCAAAGTGCAAGTAGATAAATAGGTACCGCTCCGGCGGGAAGGTAAACGGCTTTTCCATGCACTGCTCTGGTTCGCCAGAAGCGTCTTAGTCATGCTGGCCACATGACCCGGAAGCTGTACGCTGGCTCCCTCGGCCAATAAAGCGAGATGAGCGCCGCAACCCCAGAGTCAGTCACAACTGGACCTAATGGTCAGGGGTCCCTTTACCTTTACCTTACTTGATTAAAATAAAATGTTGATGAATCACAGGTCTCCCACAGCTAAATAGTTGGACCCTTATTGAAGGAAAATAAATTCAAAGCTGCTCTAGATCAGTAATGCTGTGCACTTTGGTGCTGAAAGTCAGGACTTCTAAATCCCTGTAATAAACAAATTAATGAAACCATTAATTTCTGTTTCTATGAATCCATAGGATATCTGCACACAGGGAGGCTGCCTGCCTGATCCAGCCTTGCAGTGCCAAATTTAGGGCAGTGTGAGCGTTTTCCCCGCACAGGGCACTGAGCCGAAGGGTTGCCAAATTGAGAAGATCTATAATTGAGCAGATCTATTTTGGGGCACCAATTTTTAGCCTCACACAGGGGACGTTTCCTGTGCATTTCTGCATAAGTCACTGCTCATGGCCAATCAGGGAACACACTCAGGAAAGCAACAGAAAGAAACACAAGCCAATCAGCTCTTCTGAGATGGATAATTCTTACTTTTATATACTCTTAAAAGAAAACGCTGAGCCACTTCTGCTGCATCCCCTTCCATTCATTCTGTTACGTGGTGGGACCCTGGGTATCAGCCCCACCGCTGAGCAGCCAGACTTAATTAATCTGGGAAAGAAGATAGTGAGCTAACCTACCTCTGACACACGCATCTGTTGAAGACAAAGTGCCATAAGGACATGCTGCTCTTGAACACAACCTTATGGGGAGCAAACTAGCTCCACACTGTGGATTTACTGGAGGTTCATCTGCTCAAAACTGGAATATTAGTCACTAGCTATTCCTCTTGAAGATACCCCATGGGCAGCGCCCATCCACGAAGCGAGATGATTATTTTCTTCCACCTGACACTGAAAGACCTAGTGGTAGTATGATATTTTCCAACAGGATCGGGGAGTTCAGAAATGAACTCTCTCCATTTGAAATGTGAGTCCATTCTGAACTGATCTGAACCCCCAATCCGCTTCCAGTAGATAACAGGTTCCACAGAATTAACTTTTTGAAAATAATCATACCCTCCCTGTTGCCCAGGAAGCGCCCCCTTTGCAGTATAAGGCTGCATTTGCCCAGTGTTTGTGAGCAGAGGCTCAAAAGAACCTCTGTAAGAAATAAGCCAGTGATTTATGTGCTACCTTTTACTAAATAATCCGTAAACAGATGTAATGTAAACAGGTTGATCCTTGCTCAGATATCATAGCAATAATATATTGTGGGTGTCTGACCTTTATGTGATACTATATATCTTTGGGTGCCAATAAACGTCTGGCTTTGCAAGCCTCTCCCTATTGTTATCATGTTATACAAGCTGCAGTAGAATGAATCACTGTTTTGTTTTTAAAGAGAAAAAAAAGCTCTCTGATATTTATTTTTTTTTATATAGGACATACTGTGTACATCCACAGGGACGCCCACATAGCCTGCAGAAGGATGTAGGAATATGTCCATGTGCACTTGAGTGATTAACTGCTACCTTGGGAAGCAAACGATATGTCATTTCAAGAAATAATCTTTTGTGAAGCATCATGTTCTTCTGAAGAGCAAGCACGCTGCAGCACATATTTTCTCAAGATCTTATGATTTATGGATGTTTGTGTTCACGGATTTCAGGATGGTGTAACTCTTAAGAGGGATGAGGACAATATCCTGTAAAGGCACATGAAAGGTTTCTGGTGTTTCCAGCATCACAGAAGACGCTACATCAGCCCAAAGTCCAACGAAACTGCCACTGCTTAAGGAATTAGATCTTGGCTAATTCTGATACGAACAGACATGAGCTACACCTCCCAGAGAAATGTGTGGATTTGAGCTTAGTTGCTCACCAGATTTTGTACTTCCAAAATGTTCCAATGACATCTTCAGCTTGGAAAACATTAAGATGTGAAGTTTCAGAAATTGGGACACAGATCAACAAAGATATGGAACAGAACACACCTATGGGTGCATACATGCAAAAATGACACAGACTGGAAATATATTGATTTGCCCATGCTTACCAGGGGCAGATCTACACTCATGGTTTTTAACATTAAGGAAGGGTTTTGATAATCATACTGTCAGCATCGCCCTTGATCCAGTGCCACTGACTGGACTCATCCACTTCAGCCCCGACTGGGCCAGGCGAGCTGGGGTAGCACTTCCAGAGACCACCTTCTGCACAGGAACAGGTCAAAGTGCTGTGGACTCACAACTCAGATTTGTGAGCACCAGATTCACTTCCAAAGACAGTCGTTGCACAGCAAAGTACAGCAGAGCATAAATCACTCGGAGAACAGCTCTGTAGAATAACTACTTTTATTCTATCTACAACTATCATACAAACTATACAGAACTAAATGGAGAAGCTGAACTGCACTGAGTGTCTGCAGCTGCTCTTAGCAGCAACCTTATCTATACAGAGATAACTCTCTCTCTCTCTCTCTCTCTCTCTAGCACTCAGTCTCTCTATTTGATGTGAGGCTGGAGCGGAATAAGTAGTGAGCAGAAACCGCCCCCCTCCTCTCTGGAGAATCAGCAGAGAACATCAGCAGATTCTTGGAATGGGAGGGGTGAAATCTCCTCACATATGGCCACATGATGTTCTACTTTGAATGTTCATAATTCATTATAAAAATGTAACCCCAGAGGGCACTGCAGAGCAACCAGCAACTAGCAGTAGGGAGACAGCGTTTTTGACGGAGGTAAGAAACACTTTTTTTTTTTACAAGTATGCCCTGTGATGTTTTAGAATGATATATCTAATATTGCTCCAATAATGTTAAACAGGTCAGTGTAGATCCAGCTCAGGACTGCATCCAGACTGCCAGGATGCTATGGGAGGAATTCGAGCATGTGCTGTAAATTTAGGCTTGTGTAGTACATTAAAGAGCTCTGCCGTCCTGGCACAAAAATTCCACTTAAAACAACAACGGACATTTTGTGGTTAGGAAAGTCATGGGCAAATGCACTGGAAAGTGAGTGATGAACAAATGACCCCCGCAAGCAAAGTAGGATGAATGTTTGTTGTATAACTGTCCCCCCCCCATAAATAAGAATGAATGATCAGTGCAGGCCACATATAGACTAACCCCTGTATATTTTGTTCAGGCAAATCAGGATGAATGCTGAATCAACAGGTTACTTGAAGGAGTCTCAGGATTTGCTTTCTTTGCAGCAGTGCCTGTTCAGTTATCCCTGTTTTTTGGGAAGTTATGCAAAACCACTCTGAGGAAGGTTGAGAGGTGTAAACTTTTTAAGGTTTGGCTCAGTAGTTTTGCTTAAAGAGAAATCTTGAAATTTGCTTCAAATGGCTCTTTTAAGAGGTTTATTTATTCAAAAAGTTGTGCTTTATATTTATGCTTTCCTGGTTATTTGTGATTTGCAGGCATTCTTCCTTGTGTTTCTTCAGTTAATAGTTGTCCAATTTCAGTTGCTTTTTATGCCAATTTCGTGTACATATATTCTCTTTTTTCCTTATTATTATTATTAAAATGAAGTTTCTATATTAGTAGCCATCACTGTTCTTGGCTGGATTGTCATAACTCCACACATTTATCTGTGGAATTAATAATTATTTGTCAGGGGTGTTTGCATGTGTAGATATAGATATAAGTAAATTGAGTGCTTCTAATGATATCCACTGGAATATCATCAGCAGATCATTAAAGGCCACTTCACACATTAAATTTTAAAGGTGTTTGCCATGTGTATATCTAAAAATATAATTGTGGAAGCGACAAACTATTTGCAAAGATTTGTATCATACAGATCTTCCTGTTGGAAAGCCATGACTGACTGCAGCTCTCCATTGGTTGTGTCTTGAGTGGGTAGCCAAAAGTTTGTCTTTTCATATAAATGCCCTATTTTGTGGGTGGGTGAGTGTGAAATGAAGAAATGGATGATTCGTAGTTTATAGCAAAGTTAAAAGCTTGTAAGCTGGAGCTATCCAGTCCCATCCCTATTTGTTTCATTCACACATCACTAGCATTGCTTAGAAAAGGGGGTGCAGGTGGCGCTGTTGTCTAAACAGCTGAGCCTCTTGGGTTTGCCGGTCAGAAGGTTAGTGCTTCGAATCCACGCTACAGGATGAGCTCCCATTGCTCTGTCCCAGCTCCTGCCAACCTAGCAGTTCGAAAGCACGCCAGTGCAAGTAGATAAATAGGTACCGCTGTGGCGGGAAGGTAAACAGCATTTCCGTGCGCTCTGATTTCCGTCACGGTGTTCACTTGTGCCATAAGCAGTTTAGTCATGCTGGCCACATGACCCAGAAAGCTGTCTGTGGACAAACGCCAGCTCCCTCGGCCTGAAAGCAAGATGAGCGCCACAACCCCATAGTCGCCTTTGACTGGACTTAACCATCCAGGGGTCCTTTACCTTTACCTAGAAAGGTCAAATATATGCAAATAGCACATGTAAATATTTCCTGGATTGTACAACTTTGAACTGTGGGTATGATTATCATGTTTGCCATCCCTTCCCCCTGTATCTGAAGATGTGTGCATGCACACGAAAGTTCATACCAATAACAAACTTAGTTGGTCTCTAAGGTGGTACTGGAAGGAATTTTTTTATTTTGTTTTGACTAGAAAGGTCACTTTGTAAAGAACAAGGGCTGTTAACTTCCAATTTTTTTCAGATTTACAATGTTGGCTTCAGATTCTACATGGTGGAAGAGGAGGAAGGGTGGAGCTTGGCAAGAAATACCAGAATTGTATTTTTCCCTGACTGAGAAAACCAGTCAGACTGAGAAGCTAAATTTGTTTGGTATTGAAACTGCCCTAATAGTTGACCTGAAAAGATAGAAAACTAACAAGCAATGGAACTCCTCTGTTGGTATGCTAAGAAAATTACAAAGCAATTCTATTTCATATTTCATCTGCTTTTTTATTTTCAAAAAGATAAAGAAAACACAGGCTATAATAAAATAAGCAAACATTCCTTTCTGGGACATGATAGATTTTTTTAATGCACAGTGATTGAAAATGAGGACAGCAATGGCAAACATTATAATCATACCTACAGTTCAAAGTTGTACAATCCAGGAAATATTTACATGTGCTATTTGTATCTGTTTGAATCACACCTCAATCTCTTCCTTTCTGGATCCGGTATACTAAAGGGTAGACATTCATTAAAAGTCAGACAGAATTCTGTTGTGCTCAGAATGTAAACATTAATAAATTTGCCATGTTCACTATCCAGAAAAGATTATTTTCCCCCTCTCATGTGTTTTGCACATGACAATTTATTGTTTGCAAAGTTTTATTTTATAATTTACTCTTTTGTGTGTGTCACATCAAGTTTGTATAGAAAAATCTCTTTGGGGAAGTACTGCCAGACATACTTTACACTGCACATTTGTGATGATATCCAGTTTCTGAATTTCTAAAGCTTTAGCTTTCTGCAATGCCCTTCTTGGATGTCATTGTGACATTTCCAAGCCTTATTTAGAGGTCTGCATCTGAAAAGCTGGGATTATCTCAATCTGAATTAAAGCTGTTGTCGAGGAATATAAATTACAGGCTCCTTTTAAGTGAAAATATTTCAACATCTGTCAGGTTTGAACTTTGACATTATTTTAAATAAGCAGTGTTAAGTTTCTGTTGTGATTCAACTTTGAATATATATATATAGAGAGAGAGAGAGAGAAAGAGAAAGAGAGAGAGAGATTTTTTAAATAATAATAATAATGACACCCCTCCCCATGCATACTTTAATTACTCAGTTTTATGAAAATCCAGTAAATCTGTAAATACTCAGTATTATTTAAGCATGGTCAAATTCTCTGTAATGCAGTGGTTCTTGAACTCTGTTCTGGGACAACCTTTAGTTTCCTGGAAGCTTATTGGAAATTCCTCAGTGAGATCAGCGACTGTGGATATACTATCCTGAAAGTCATATATGTCTGCTACTACTAATCTTTGCCTAGCCTAGAAAATGCAAATATTTAAGAACTTTAGGAATATACCAGGGTTTCCTCTTAGTTCATGCTGGGGAACAATGATACCCAACATGAGCTGTGTATTATCCCTGAAATATGCCCCAGAAATCTCTATAATATGAACAAAGAGTCTTGTGGCACTTTCAGCACAAACAAGCTTATTATCACACAAACTTCCATAGAATTTATCAAGTGCATGGAATATTATGGACAGTAGAAAACCAGTATAATTATTTGATCTTTGGATAGAGGTTCTGCTGCTAAAATGTTAGTATCTTCAGTCACATATGTGAAGAAGAAAAATGCAATAACAAGGAGTTTTGCATTCATTGAAAAATGATGAGTTATTGGTGTGTTCACTATTTTGTATTATTATAATGATTTAAATGCAACATCCCATATGAGGGAAAGGTAAATGCATCTTCAGAACAGGTTTTTTTTAAAAAATAATGCAGATTAATTCAGCCTGAAGAATATTGGCAACATGAAATTCCCTAGAAATGGCTTCAATATTTATTCATGAAAGGCATCTACTGAGCATTGCTAGTGTTCAAAACAATACCGCAGTGCTCAGACAGATTTCTTTTGAAGAGCTCTATTTATCAAGCTTGTTAAGGAAAACTTTGGCTAAATAGGGATTATGGAGTTGGGATTCAAGAAAAAGACATTACATTGTGTGATCCTATGCTGCTCGAAACTGAGCTCCGTAAAGTCATCAGATAACACCAGGACATTGTACAAGGGGTTTTTGGAATTAGAAAAATTGGGGAAGCTAATGGAGGATTACAGCTAATATTGCCAGAACCCCTTCTGCTAGTATTGTGTTGGGGCCATTAGTTGTATGCATTTTCAGTGAACAACCAGAAAAGAACCCCAATTTTAGGACTCTCATAAAGAGTCCTGTTTTTGTTCTGCTGCAGTCCAAAAACTACATTCTTCATCTCTCTGTCCTCTGTGGCATAATTATGTAAGTTATGTGATTTATTACGTTGTCTTACATTATCCCACTTCATATATTTCAATACTGTGATGGCCTGGGATTCGGACTCAGAGGTTGAACCTGAGGAATCCCAGCCTGCACAGGCGTCCCCACCTCCAGAACCAGCTGAGCCGGGGCTGGGGCCTGAGCCTGAAGGGTCCTCACCTGTGCTAGATCCTCAGGTGCAGGCACCAGCTGAGTCTGCTCTGGCCCCGGAGGTGACGGAGGACCCATTGCCTGCAGGTGCTCCACTCTCAGCCCCATCAGGGGGAGAGGAGGTTGCCTCTGGGTCCGGTAACCCCCCCCCCCAGCCTCTCTTGAGCTACAGAGGCTCAGGGCAGAGAGGCGGAGGGAACTAAGTTCCTGCAGGAGGAGTGCTCGCCTCCAGGCCAGGAGAGGCGAGTCACCTGTGGACCGAGGCCTCCCTATGCCTTAGGGCAGATAAAAATCAGTCAGTCCCAGTCCCAGGTTGTGGGAGCAACGTTGTTGCTAGCCTGTTCCTGCTCTTCTGCCAGAGTTCCTGACCCCACCCGACTCCCTGCCTTGGACCCAGCTACAGCTTTCACAGACAGCCTCCATACCGCACCATCGACCTCGGACTGGACTCGGACCTCACCTCTTGGCTAGCCCCCAGGACCAGCACAAATACAAAAGGAACACCATGCAAATTGTTTGTGAATTAAAAGCAACGCTATCAGTGAATACAGATTGTATTCACCAACTGATTTCCATTCTAGACATGGGATGAATAAGTGGACATCAACATCTTCCTCTCTGGTTCTCATTTCTGTCAGAATTTTCACATCCCTAGTTGTGAATGTAGTATTGACAGATGTTTTATTGGGAGAGTGACAGACCTTGAGGACTGCCGCATAGAGAATGTGCTAGGAGCTGAAGGATAGGTACTGGGAAAGGGTAGGAGGTCGCAAGGTGGCTCAAGAACACAGATGTTAGTATTCCTGTTAGTATCCCTGCAGATTGCCTATGATATATTTAGAATTTTAATACAGTTGTGAACATGGTTAGCCCAATACAAGTATTTCATTTCTTTATTCCAGATATGGACACATAAATGTTCAGAGATGTTTTCCTCAGGCTCAACATTAAATGCAATATTTTTATTTTCAAAGAGAGCACAGCCATTCCTTCTTTGCCTCACAATTCTATGGTGCTAAATCTGTTCTTAAGCTCTGGGCACAACCTTAGTCTGCAAAGAGCTCCCTGAACCTTCATTTTTAACTAGTAGCACATTGCAAGTGAGGTTTCTACCATACCCGATTAGCAACATATTTTTTTGCTTCACCTCAACTCCACCACCCTTTAAATCAGAATCCCAGGAAGAGTTCTGTGAAACTCAATGGTTGGTTCAACATTTCACAATTTTTAGTTGGCACGACGAAATGTGTTATTTTTCTGTTCCTTTTGGATTTATTATTATTATGCACAAATCTAGGCAATGTTAGCCATTAATGAATTGCACTGCTTGAAAAGAACAACTAAAAACCACGTTCTTCAACTTAGTCTTCCAAGTTTTGTTGTACTTTAAACTGCATGAGCCCAGCCATCATGGCTAATGGCCATAGTAAATGGGAGTTTAGTCCAAAACATCTGGATGCCACCAGGTTCAGGAAGGCTGCTTTAAAGTAAAAAGAAAGAACAGCTGTATGCTTACACAAGGGATGTTATGTGCAATAAAAAGGGGGCACTCATAAATGCCAACACCCTTGTTTAATTACTCAGAAATCTTCTTCTTCTTCTATGGCAATCACTTGTAGCCGAATAAGATTGTCTTCCATGAATATGGTCTTAACAGTGAGTCCGTAAGTGACTATGGAGGCCGATTCTGGATCCACACATCCTTCTACAGTGGGGACATAGGTTTCCAGGGGGGAGTTGATCATGGTGAGGGTTTGCCAAATGTGCCTTCTTCTCAGCTCATTTCTCCTTTTCGCCTTGAGTTATGTGTGGACTGACCCTGTTGAAGGAATGGATAGATCTGTCAGTTTTGGTTTCTCCGTTTCTATTTTTTCCAGTCCTAAATTCAGTCTGCCACATGAGTTTAAAAAAAGTCCTCATCAAAATAGATCAGCTTTTGAGTGTGTGCTTTCCCAGGCAGTTCCCCATTATATAATACATTGTTGAATGTTATTATCACTAATATATGCTTTTTTATGCATGCTTTCCCCTGACAGACATATTTTTATAAGATTTTATTAAATCTTTTTCATAATAGAATGAGATAAAAGAAACTAATCCAACATAGAACAAAAGCAGAGTAAGAAAGAGAAAAGAAAACACAGAGTCCTCTCTCAAAGGTAGCTCTTAGCCATTGTCTCTCTCAAACAGTGGTGGATGTTCCCAGTTCTCACCTAGAAAAAAGCACACCAAGAACTCAGGCCAATGTAAGTTTCAATAGTAGGGACCATTCCCACTTTTGAAACTTACATTGGCCTGAGTTCTTGGTGTGCTTTTTTCTTGGTATATTTAATAACAAGAACTTCAACTTATTTAACCCCAGTTCTCACCTGGCTGAAGTAGCACACGTTTCTTGAGGCTTCCTTTCCTATTAATTTCCCTTGAAAGGAGGGTCAGACAAAATTGATGCAAGTAATGTCACAACTGGAATACTTGCAAACTTATTTCACTTCCCTCTCTACAGAGAAAGCTGTATGACCTTCCACTCAGGTTGTAAGGTGAGCTGTTAGGATCCTCCTCCAGGATACCATTCTCTGTTGGTTGAGAAATAACTTTAGACTTAGTGGGATAGTTTCTTCTCATTTAGTGGATGGATTCTATCCTGTGTCTGTGTGATATATACACTTCAGACTGTGTTGTACACTGGAATTAACCTGGTTGATGAACTATGGACCAATATATTTTCCTGGTCTACAGAGCGGTGGCTGGCAATTTTACATTTCCAATTATCTGATACAGTGGTTCTTAACATCTTAGATTTGAAGAACGTAGGATCATTTGTTCCTGGGATCTAAGACAGGCAAAGGGACAAAGGCAAACAACACTTTCTCAGTTTTCGTTTCCTGTGTGGAAGGAGAGTTGCATACTTCAAAAAGTCATTATTGAGATGATTATCTGATATGAGGAGTACCCTTTAATAGGAGGAAGTGGGACAATATTCTTGAAAGGTTCATTCATGCACTCTTTGGACTCGAAAGAAAGAAAGAAAGAAAGAAAGAAACTGTGAATTAAGACTTATTAATATTACTTTTTATGTAATAATAACTATAGCATAGCAATCTCATTCACACAAGATAATGACCACTTCAACCATAAACACACACTGAAATATGGGATTGTGAGTTTGACAGGGAATTTAAGGGGAAGCTATGAGATAATTAATCTTTGTCAAGTGATTTTGAGTAAGCACCCTAAGGGGTATTGCCAACATGGAATTATTAAATTGAAGGGATTTTTTTTTGTTGTTGTTCACTTATTCATTTATTTCCAAATCTGAACTTTTAAGGTTTGGGTGAATATTCATGTGCCCTCATCTCCTCAAATTTGCTGACCTTGGCACTTTAAATGTGTCATGGCTAGAGAAATATCCAGTATGACTTCCAGATGATTCTCTGAGATGCTCCATTTTCCAAGAGATTTGTGACAGTCTCTCATTCCTGTCATAGGGATTGATTTGTTCATTTAATTTATAAATCCTATTAAGAATTGTTTCACCTCTTTCCCCCATGCTTCAAATGATTTACACTGATATTCCTAAGCAGATTGGCTAATAGAAAAGATATAACTGTGGCCCCCAAACTGTGGGACGACAGAGCAAATGTGTAGTGACTGAGATACAAAGAGGAAAAGTATCCTAAGGAAGATACGAGAGAGCCTACCACTGGTGTGCAGTGGTAGTTTCTAAAACTGTTGGTCAGGAATGGTGAACCATTTAGAGATCAAGGGCCATGTTCCCATCTAGGAAACCTTTCAGGGGACACGGCAGTGATGGGCAGGGGAAGAGGCAATATCAGCAAAACAACAAATGTGATTTTTCCTAGTTTCTAAATACCCTCATCTCCATCTTCCATACAGACAAGCCAGAGGTCACATTGCAGCCAGGCAGAACACTGATGTAGGGTTTGCACTAGGGCTACTGAAGGGTGTGTTTTGGGGAAAGGCTGTGGTGCAACACACTGGCCTGAAAAACCCTAACCCCAAATGTGTCAGGGGGAGCAGTTGTGACAGCGAGGAACAATGAATGGCGGTGTTTGTGCTTAGACTGTCCCCCAGTGAATCCACTAACTGCCCTTGGTTGCTGCTTGAGTCTTGGCCTTCTCTGTGTGATTCGCCTTGAAATTTATCACTACTTCTCAGTGCTCAAAGCAGTTTCTCTGAGACGACCTAAATATAGAACAATTGCTGAATGGCTTAGACACTGAATACAGAATAAATGAATTACAGCTATGTCCCACCATTTTTCCACAAGTTGTTTTTTTTTAATCTCTTTATCCAGAAGTGTGAAAAGCGAAAATGTGAGTCACTTATAGGGTCTGTTTTTGCTACCTTTCAGAATATGCAAAGCAACTCTTACTGCGACTGTTGATATCTCTGTAGGCCATTTCTTAGAGGCAGGGTATCTGTCCCTGTCCCAGGATACAGAGTGAGTCAATACACAGATTGGTTGACTTTTCATCACTGCACTTCATGCATAGGCAAAAACTCTCCATCGACTGAACACTGGAAGTCCAGCTTTCTCTGCTTTTCACAGATTTAGCAGAAATCACTAATGTGGCCTGTACAAGCTATGTCCTAATAAGCTGGACACTTTTCCCCAGCCAGGTGTGTGACAACTCCCTACTTTTAGCAGTTCCAGGAAAACAGCAGGAACAAAAAGTTTATTGAGTCTCTGGTGGCCAATTAACATGGACTGCATTTTGCTTGGTCAGTCACATGTTGTGCAAGCTGGCACTAATGTATTTCCTTAAAAAAATTGTTCTATAGCTATCTTAAAATTAAAACAGAACATTTCAGAAGACTACAGAACACACTAGATCAGAGGTTTTCCAATTGCTATCCAGGGTATGAAAGTATTCCTTAGAAGCTTCTGTTGCTGCTGCTGCTGTTATTGTTGTGTCATTCTTAGCAGGCAGGATCAATAATCATAGAGATGCTTCCCTGAAAGGCAAATTGACCCCACCACTAATCTTGCTTAAGTATCCAACCACAGGAGAACATTATTCTTTCAGTTCACACCAGCCTATGGTGGAGGGCTGGTTGATCTCTTGTATACCTCACAACACTTTCCAGAATTATCTACAGTGAGCAGAGGCAGTTGTGCCATCAGAACAGAACTTTGGGGCAGATGTTCAAAGCAGAAGGGCTGCCAAACATTGCATGGCTTCCTTACTCCATGTTGAAGCACATTAAGAAATGCACCGTGCCATTTAAAGAGATGTGTCCCAATAATGAAACATTTAAGTCCAGAGTCTAAAATCACCTAATTGCTCCACCAATGCCCCAGTATTAAGCATTTATAATTTTGCTCTTCCACTTCTACATCTCTTGGAGTGAACAGACCACAACCTTAACTAAGTTAAAATGCTTTACTTACAGTAATCAGAGGTTTCACTCATGCATCATTCAAGGCTACAGCAGAAACAACACAGGTAAAGTATTAATGGTTACATAATACAAAAGTTAGTCTCAAGCATGTGGTTTGAGTCTGGAGTCCCAGCCCCAGATGTCAGTTCAGTTAAATGGTTCACAGAGAAGAGAGGAGGGAAGGAGGCAGAAAGGAACAGAAAACCCTTACTTCTTCCCTCTCTGAAGGTGGAAGGGTGTGATCTTCTCTAGAATTTACAGCTCTCTGGACCTTAACCCCTTCATTTACTAACTAGCATAGCTATGCATTGTTAGGTTTTACCGTAAAATCTCCCATAAAAGTACAGTGGTACCTCGCGTTAAGAACTTAATTTGTTCTGGAGGTCCGTTCTTAACCTGAAACTGTTCTTAACCTGAAGCACCAATTTAGCTAATGGGGCCTCCCGCTGCTGCAGTGGCGATGCAATTTCTGTTCTCAGCCTGAAGCAAAGTTCTTAACCTGAGGTACTATTTCTGGGTTAGCAGAGTCTGTAACTTGAAGCATCTGTAACCTGAGTTACCACTGTAACGACAAACAAATTCTCTTAAGGTAGGAAGTTTCTAAACCAATCCAATGAACTCCTGATTCAGGTGTGAGGGTTATTTTGTTTCTTCCGCATATTTGTGAAATACAACTACAAGCGCACTTGGGCCGGTATGTTTAAGTTTTTTCTTTGTTAACTTACCTGGAAGGAAGGAAATCAACATGGAATGTAAAAAAAAATAAAATCCTTTAAGAAGTACTTGCTCATGCAAGAGATGTTGATAATGATTCAAGCCAAATAACATATCCAAGTGAAAACCATAATTCATTGTGACAGAGTGTTTGCCATATTTGTGAAGATAATTGAGTATCTGAAATGATTTCAAAGGCACCAGTTTATCATATGGCAGTTTTAGCACATTGTCTGAACTGTAATTCTGATTATTTAAAATAATTCAATCTAGAAACGGATCTACATCAATGAGCATTTCTATTCACTTCATATCAAAAAGAATGACCTGCCTTTCCATTGTATACATACTCTCTAGAATTCTATATCTTGCTTACTGTGAGTTCATGAACTTTAAATATTAGATCTGCAAGAATTTTAAATTTTGGTTTAATGAATCAAAGCTCTGGTTGATTAATCAACTGAAGTGTTGTTGGGTTGTTGTTTAAAAAAGATAATAATTGGTGGAGAGAAATTGAATGGTCAATTTTATTTCTTTTTAAAGGGCTCTAAACTCCACTTGGGATGCGGGTGGCACTGTGGGTTAAACCACAGAGCCTAGGACTGGCCGATCAGAAGGTTGGTGGTTCGAATCCCCGCGACGGGGTGAGCTCCCATTGCTCGGTCCCTGCTCCTGCCAACCTAGCAGTTCGAAAGCACGTCAAAGTGCAAGTAGATAAATAGATACTGCTCTGGCGGGAAGGTAAATGGTGTTTCTGTGCACTGCTCTGGTTCGCCAGAAGTGGCTTAGTCATGCTAGCCACATGACCCGGAAGCTGTACGCCAGCTCCCTCGGCCAGTAAAGCAAGATGAGCGCTGCAACCCCAGAGTCGGCCACGACTGGACCTAATGGTCAGGGGTCCCTTTACCTTTAAACTCCACTTCTCATGATATTTCTCAAAGGTCCTTATGGCGGTGGGGGTGAATCATCCAGCATACAAAACTGAAAACATTGGGTGAGAATATACAAATGTTAGTACAGCATTTCTGGTCAAAGACGTCCGGAAATAAAACCCTGAAACACAGCAGGGATGTCCAATTGTCTAATGCAATTGGGCCCACTACACTGAAGACACTATTGAATACATTTTTAAACAAAGCTGAGCTATTTCTCTTCTAATAGTGGCCTCATTCATATTTGTTTGTACAGTAACTTTTTTTTGTCTTGTTTCCATAGTTCTGCCATGTTCTTGAATATTGAGTGGTTGCCCATTCGCTTTTTTATTTAAGCTCAATAGCGCACCTCGAGTGAAGGTAACCTGGAAGCATCTGTATCCTTTAATATTTCTGAAACTTTTCTTACATAACTAATTAAGAACCAAAATGTGTAATTTGATTAAGTATAAAGTAGCAGAGTGACATATTTCCTACAGTAGTATTGCCAGAATTTTTAGCTATAAATAATTTTGCTTGTAAAGACCTGGAGCTAAGTTTCGGCAATTTTGTATGCTAAGTATGAAACCGTTTTCCTCATGCAAATGAAATGAATTTTCCTACAGAGTTTAGATGTGTGTAAACCATGTAAAACCTCAGACAATCAAAATGAATAAAATCGTATTTCAAATGTTCGTTTTAAAGACTATTCTACTACTCAGTCCAAGGCCAAATGCTGCAAATCCAAGGTACATCATTTACTTTGAAGTGAGTCCCATTGGAAATTTCCTGAGGAAACAGTGTTTACTAGTTTAAAATGTTGACCGAGTAAAACATGTTTATAGGGTCAGTTGGTTGGGTGAGGTGGAGTCAAGCTGTTGCTTACTGGGAGGAACAGAGGGAGGGGTGAGGTGGGGCAAGGTGGCAGGAGGTCAGTATGGTGCAAACACACTGGTGGAGCCAATTGGACACTCCTGGTGCTGTGTTCACATAATGCCAACATTCCTGTTGCCTTGACCCTCTGCCTTCCAGGAAGCATAAACAGCCCCCTGAACAGGAAGCTAGAGTAGTGGTTTCACTTCACCTGCTTCTGGTGTTTTCTCATTAAAAAATTTAATTCATCATATATTATATTTTACATATGGACGATGAAATACCAGAAGGTCATTTTAAGAAGTTTTATTCCAAGAAAGGGCGGGCTATACATTGAACAACTTAAAAAATAATAATTGTGCAATTCGGGTTTCTGGGTGGCCATTCTTGCACGTTGATTCAGATCCTGATGTACAATAGACTTCTTGGCTTCCTGTTTTACATATCACTTGGCAGTTGTTCTTCAAAATTCCCCATTCAGGCAGCTTACCAGCATCCTATTGACCATGGTTCTTGTGTTTTGCTTTTGCCTATTTCCCACATGACCACATGACCCAGAAGCTGTCTACAGACAAACGCCAGCTCCCTCGGCCTATAGAGCAACCCCAGAGTCGTTCGTGACTGGACCTGACGGTCAGGGGTACCTTTACTTTACCTTTATTTCCCACTCAGAACAGTAATGTTCCTTTCTTCCTTCTAAAATTGAATGCATTCCCAGGAAATCATTTATTAGGTGAGTGTTTGTGTAACAAGCTGACAACAGCTATTATTTCCTGTGGGGACATTTCTAATCTGTGATTTGTCCAATCTCTCCCTCCATGGTTTCTTCCAGTCAAAATACAAAGCTGATTAGTCGGAACTCTCCTGTTCTATGATTTGTCTGATCTTCCTCCTTGCATGATTTCTGCCCCAAAATGGCTGGTGCTGGCCAGCCATTTGTGCAGTGATAATTGGGCATAATTTTAAAATGTTAATATTTTATGTTTTGATAGGGAGACCTGCCTGTATTTGTGGTCCTTAAGTAATATTACATCTATAATTAGCACTATCATTATCATCATCATTATAATTGCTACAAAGCAAAATAACTGGAATACGTTGCATCCCCACAACTCCAGGTGTATTTTTTTAGTAAGATTCAGAAACAAAAATATTCCACCTGCATCTGAAATAGAAACCTAAAACTGAAAGAGTTCAGCTGCATTCAGAGTATCTACAGGACTCTCAAGTCAGAGTCTAACATCTTTTTAAAAATTTGATTGATCACATCGCATAAAAATTGAATGATGTCTTGATTTCATATTTTATACCTATGTATTGGAGCTGATGAAAAGCTGCTGTGCTGCACAGCTCAAAGATATTTCTGCTCCCACAATTGAGACATCTTTCCAGTTTGCAGGCTTTGTGTAAATGATCATTGCTTTTGTATGTTGTCTTAAAGGTAAAGGTACCCCTGCCCGTACGGACCAGTCGTGACCGACTCCAGGGTTGCGCGCTCATCTCGCTCAAGAGGCCAGGAGCCGGTGCCGTCTGAAGACACTTCCGGGTCACGTGGCCAGAGTGACGAAGCTGCAACTGGCGAGCCAGCACCAGTGCCGCACACGGAAACGCCGTTTACCTTCCCGCTATAAAGCGGTGCCTATTTATCTACTTGCACTTAGGGGTGCTTTCGAACTGCTAGGTGGGCAGGAGCTGGGACCGAACGACGGGAGCTCACCCCGCTGTGGGGATTCGAACCACCGACCTTACAATCAGCAAGTCCTAGGCACTGAGGTTTTACCCACAGCGCCACCCGCGTCCCTCTTATGTTGTCTTAGCCCTGTTTAATCTACTGTTTATCCACTGATATCACTCAACTATGCCACAATATATGATTTTTTGCCCCATTTCCCTTTGATTCAGGATAATATATTTCAGAGCTTTTGTTTTTTTCCATAGTGACTATATATTAGTGTTGGGCCTAAGCATTCAGCCCAGAGATTTTTGTCCCTTTAGGAGAGACTGTGTGGGTAGGCTCAAAACAGAACTTAAATATTACTATTTTAGGTGAGGTGGTTGAGAGTTTCACGGTCTTTCTTATAAATAAATAAAAAAAAACAGTTTAACTGCCACTTCAAGCAATAACAGAACTACCATAAACAGCAGCCAGCCTCATTTTTCATTGGTAAAGAAAGACCGAATAGGAATGACACTACAGCAGGATGCAACAATGTTTACAGGGACACTGTTAGCAAAAATATAAAAGATGGCTGCTCCAACTGGGCAGCACAGGAAGCATAGAATTATAGAATTAGAAGGGAAGCAATAGCCAATGCGAACCCCAAGTCATTTTGCTAGGTCTTTAAATATATTAAGGCTTCTGCTGGATAAGTTTCCCAGTACAGTATTTTCCACTCTACATTAGGTGTTATATTTTATCATATGTGTGTGTGTGTATAATTTGTTTTGAACTTTGTTAATATACCAGTTAGATTCCAATCTAAGAAAATGAAAAGGGGTGATATTTATTCTTCACTGTTACTAGAAGCTATAAATACAGACAATATGCAGATTATATTGTCTCCATATAAACCCGCATTACATAGCATCCATCTATCAAGTTACTTATTCAATTGCAATATTTGTTATATCACTACTCAACGACAGCACCATACTTCACAGATCCAGATTCATGAATGAATAAAATAAGAAGTGAAAAGCATGTCAAGATGAAGATCAGCAATCAGCTGATCTCATCCAAAACAATTTATCACAATGTTCGAGAGGGGAGTCTATACATATGTGCTGCTGTGCTCTCCAGAATTGGGAATCCTGATTTGTGCAGGGTTTCCAACAGAGTGGAGAGCCCACAGACATGTAGCTATACTTGCATTGTCTTTTCTTTCAACACGTGTCATTGGGGACAGATGAGTGAGAACAGTCCTGTTATGTCCTCCACACACTGGATGTGCATGCAGAGCAGCTTCTGTGAAAACTTCTGTTACTCTAGAGCAGGGGTGTTCAAACTTTTTTCAAAGAGGGCCAGATTTGACAAAGTGAACATGCATGAGGGCCGACCAAAGTTGTTGGCCTTTTTTTAGGATTTTACCACAAAGTTGTTGACCTTTTTTTTTAGAACCATGGGGAGGAACTGCTTGTGGGGGCTGGATTGAACCAACCAGTGGGCCAAATTGGGCCCCCCAAAAGGGTTTTAGACATGCCTGCTTGTGGCGATCACACAGGGTCCCCGGACCTTTGGCGGTCTATTGACCCTGTGCCACCACTGTGATTGCTTCCCTGCTACCACCAACCCGTTTCTCTCGGGTACACACAGAGTCCAGACAGTTGTTAACATTAAATAAAATAATAAAGTTTATTTTATAAGCATTAACAAGTTTATGGTTTCAGATAATTTTTCTTGTCAGTTTCTTAATCTTAGTTTCTTTACTGGCCTATACCTAACTTTTAACTGATTATCCCAGCTGTCTATCTGACTCCTCCTAACAGTTTCTCTCACATCAAAACTAGACCAACCCACAGACTTATCCTCCCTCTTTCTTCTCCAACTGCCAACTGACTTCCCAACAACTCCAACTCTAACTCTAACTCCTCCCCTTGGGTTCCCACTGGCCAATCACTCCACACTCATTTAACCCTTTCCTTATGACCCACCTAGGAGGGCAAACGCCACACTGCTCTAGAGAGTGTGGAAGAGGAAAGCTACTTGAGAGAAATTATATTTTTCAATGATCATCCCCTCCTGCACTCCTGCACACAATCAAGGTGTGTTCCTTTATCTTGCAATAAAGGAAATGTAAGAGAGGAGGAGATATTTTATATAGCAATCCAAGACTATGACACCCACCTTGCAGCCTCAAGTGGTACAGCTCAGCCCTCTACCGCTTTGCTCTGCTGGATGTGGAGAAATGGTTCTGAGAAACCTCTTTGGAACCTCGTCATTGAAACTAGTTGACTTGGGTGTTCTCCGAGACAATTCGCCTAAATTACCGTTAGCTTTAGAAGCAGATGTGACCTGAATTATTTTTCTCCCCTGCCTTATTCCCACCGAAACAACCTCTCTTCAAATGATTTAGTGACCTTTGTAGATTCAGGCCTGAATGATTTTATTTCATTTAAAAAATCTAAAGACAGACTCCGAGTTGATAGGCTTATTCATAGCATAACAGCTTATAGGCCAAAGATTGCTTTCCATGATAAATCAGGAGCTTAAGATCAAATGTGCTTTTAGAATAATGCACCTGAAAATGTATGTCTTTTAATAAATTAAAGCTGTCTTTTAGTGTGGTTTAGAGGAGAGCTGAATGTAGATGTGGTAAAAACCTAATCTCTCTCTCGCTTTCACTCAAACAATATTTTATGAACATAAAAATAATTACTGAAGTGTGGTATTCAAGTTTCTAAAAATAAATCTGGTATATATTGCATGGACTGTACAAACAAATACATACTTCCAAACTCTCCAAATTTACTATGAATCCTCTCTCTTTTCTGGAACTAGTCCCTAGCCCTGGTATAAGCAATATGACACCCTCAAGACATGGTTGAACTTCAACTCCTGTCATACCTTTCTATTGGATAGCTGGCTGGGGCTGATGTGAGATGGAGTCCAGAAGCATATGCAATGCACCCATTTAGCTATTCGTACCCTAGTCTAGTCTAGTCTAGTCTGGTTTTGTCCCTCTTTGGTCCCTTCTTTCTAGAAGGCTGATTGGCGTACTATTTCTTTCATGAAAGCTGAGCGTCTGGAATCCTTTGCAAGCAGGGCCCTGGTGAGCCAATTGCTCATATTGCACCACTGATAATCCAGCCTTGCATGGACCAATGTTATGACACAATATTGCTAAATGAGCTACAATATTGCTAAATGAGCTGCTATGAGTTATAGCTATTCTATTGCAGCTCCACTGCAACAATATGCAAACATACCTCTTTCAGAGGCCACTGCAAGACAGGCTTTTGTGGGAGGAATTAATACAACAAGATTAAAAGAGCCTTCAGCAATGTGTAATGTTGTATGTGTGCCCACACATGTGCAAGCAGTAATCCATGAGAAAAAGGGGTATTACAAATACATACAAGGGTGTCCCTGATTTCTCAGAAATGTTGGAGGGCATGCAGAATCTAAAAGAGTTTCCCCTCTGTTTAGCTTGAATTACATTGAGCACAGGAGCATCAACTCTCCTGGGAAATTTTGCTAATCGTATTGAAATTCCTTTCTAAAATCCTGTGGAATTCATAGAATGGTTTCATCTGATTAGGAACTTTCACAATTGTTTCCACTTTGGCTTTCAGATAAATTTGTAATCCGTGTTTGGAAATCACCCAGGAAAAAATAACACACTTCTTATTGCAATTAATTTGGTTTCCCTCATAATTTGTGCAGAATTTTTGTGGAGAATAAGACTGATCTCCCCGGTTTCCAGGAAAGAAAATAACCCTGTTCTTGAAAATTTGGGAGATGGTTTTCTGTTGCTTTCTTGGTAGTGAGAGAAGAGAAATTTCTCCTCTGTAATAGGTTGCTATTTTCATCACAAGGTTTTGGCTGGTGGGAAGCTGAGGAAAGAACATTGTGCCACTTTCTGCTAGCCACACTTCCCAGAATGCCTTGGTGGTGACACAAGGCATTCCTCTTAAATTGCCACCTGTGGGAAGCTACAGAGAGAACTTTGTGCTGTTATGAGAGGGGTAGATATATAGAAATAGCAAAAGTTGTTAAAAGCCCGGGGAAGGGGCTGGGAAAGCTCAACCATCTGATGAGGTTAAGTAAAGTAGCAACTTTCTTTTTAAAATTTCTGAGAAATTTTCCCTCCTTCCTAATTTTTGGGGAAGGTTTCCTTTTACCTCAGCTCCCTCAATGTGTTTTCTTCCACAGTTCTAATTCAGAGGCACCCTTCAAATCTGCCTTGAATTTACTCCTCCTAGCAACCCAATAACCCCCTACCCACCCCTACCTGCATATTGTGACTCTGTTCCTACAGTAAGAACCTGAAATCAGAAATCTACTGTGCAACATAAGAAGAGCCTCTTAATACTGACCCCAGATGTTACATGCAGCAGAGCTTTCTGGAGAATGGGTGCTTGGATATCCAGCTGCCATGAAGGCTGAACTTGAAGACATGAAGACTGGTCTTGGTGCACTTGGAATGATGCCACTACCCATATAGTAGCAGAAACCAGGGGAGGGAGGAATCAATGCTGCATGGGGCCTCACCACCACCAAAGAAGAACATTTGGTGTTCCCAACATGTTGGGACCAACACATCTGCTGGCTGACTGCTGTAGTCCAGCACAGTTCTGAAATCAGTGGCTGAATCACTGGTATAGGGCCATAGGAAGCTATCTGATTCTGGTCAGACTTTCAGCCATTTACGGTAGCTCCATATTATCTAACTGGCTGTCTGCAGCTCTCCAGGGAACCATATAGGAGTTTTTCCGTAGCCTTACCTGACCGGGAATTGAACATGGAACCTTTTGCGTGCAAAGCATGGGCTCTGCCAGTGAGCTAAGACTCGACAGCCTTTGCTGCTGTTGTCATCTGGAATTATTCCATTCTTTGTAAAGCAACCAAAATGCCTTGATGCTTGAAAAGCTGTAAATTGTCCAATTAGGGACTATTGGGTGCTCGCCTTGTCTTGCCTCTGCATAACCCAGAGCTAGATGTAAACAATTGTTATTGACTCAATTGCACCACACAAAGGAGGTGAAAGACCAAGGTATGTTTCTGAAGAAACAGGGAAGACCAATCTTATCAGCACAACAATAAAATGTATCACCACTTGCATCTTGTTTCTCTCCCTCCATTTAATTAAAATAACTTATTATTCTATTATGCGGCTAAACTGAATGGATATGTGTGGTCACAGAATGCCAGAGAAATTCAGCTGAGGACTATATTTAGCAGGCTTTAAAAGCGTTCGACTGTCAGCTGTAAGACAATGCACTTATTTTCTGCCAAGAATTAGTACATTATGAAATTCTATATATATATTCGGTTTAACTAAAGCATGTCTGATTGTAGTTTAGACAGGCAATACTCACGAACTTTTCCCAACTGTGACAAAACAGTAACTCAACCTGGGCGGGTAGGTGGGTATTTTTTGGGATGTGAAACACAAGAGCAGTCAAGTACAACATCCCTAGAGTGGACATAAAAGGGGATGTCTAGACCAGCCAGTCGGAACTTCCCGTTTCCCCTAAGCTGGGACAGACTTCCTCTGCATGTGACTAGAGGTGGGCGTGACCTAACCTGCCCAGGTAACAAAAGAGCAGGACTGGTCAGCCATCTCTCTCTCTCTGACCACATTCGTCGAATAAGCAACATCTGCTTAGCCTAAGATGCTCTCTTGGCTTCCAGCCAAGAGAGGACAAAGGAGCTGTCTCCTTATGGGATAGTTTCCAGGTGTCTATTACTTTTCTAGGCTAAGTCTGCCTTCTGGGATCCAACTGTGAACAGAATGTGTGAGTAAACTCTTTCTATACTTTTATAGAAGACTGTGTCGTGTCTTATATTTATATGAGGGACTAACTGGGGAATTACCTTTAAAACGTGTTTTAGAGGCTTTAGTGAGCCTGAGCAAATGCATCCGCTGTGTAAGTTTAAAAGGGGGAATGTTGCTCTGCTAAATTGTGGAACTTGTTAACACAAGTTGGAAAGGAGAAAATCAAACAATATATCCTCTCCTGCATCCCTGAACATTCGCACATGTTTGCCAATAAGGCTATGGCAAAACAGACAGAAGCACTCCATTTAGTTGGTTATTCTTGTTGATTTCTGGAATTCTGAGGCTTGGCAGGAAGCAACAGGTAGGTCAGACCAACCACTTTCCTTTCACTCGTGTGGCTGTTGCCGCTGATGCCATTTCCACAAGTTGCTCTGCAGATGCCTATCCCCCATTTTAGGACTTGTCTTCTATGGCATGATTAGGAAACAATGATATCCCTTCCTCTTGTGATGAAAGGAGGGTGTAGCATCATTGAGCGATGTCCAGGACCAGGCTATATCCATGTTATCCTTTTTTCTGAAATGGCCCCATAAGCCACTAGAATTTAACAACTGACTTGGCTGTGTCCTGTAAACTTACTGAAACTTAGAGTCTTTTCCCAGACTCTGAATAGGGTAGAAATTGGATCCATCTTTAATCTTCTTCAGCTCTCAAAATTCTATGACCCAGTAAGTTTCCATATATCTGGGTCTACGCTAAGAACTGCCTTTCAGTCGAAAGAGGTCTGGTTATTTTATTAAACTTTTCATAGAGTTTGATTCAATTCCTCTTGTATATTTTATTCATTGGTTGAGCATATTTTCCCCCCTCTTGCAATAAGTTCCAGTTAACCTTTGCAGTTAAAAAAAAAAAGCCTAAATCATTGAATTGTATCCACAGATACAATTAACGGTTGAGCCGTCTACAAATGAAATGCCATTCCTGCTAAGCAATTAGCATATGGATTATCTCCCCCCCCCAAAAAAAAGGGTCCACACACTTCTGTCTGTAGCAAATAACTGTGGTGACTCAAACTGTCTGCACACCAAATGGCAATATTCAGTTACCACAGAACTGCATTCTGGGAAATTGTCACCCTCATGATTAATAGCCCTTATGAAAAACAATTAATTTGGCATCCTGTTGCTTGATCAACTACAAAGGCTAATTTTCTCGAAGAAAGAAATGTGTTTATCAGCATAAATGTTGGTGTTTTAATTGCTGCTCATTAAAAATATATATATTAAATATTAACTGAAGTAATAGTGGGCACAAATAAATACATATGTGTGCTGTATTTTTCAGGATTTTCAGGAAAAAAATGGGGTTGGCAAGTATATGGCTGGAAGATACCAGGGAGGCATATGGTTCAGCAACCAGAGGGACTGAACCAGGAAATCTTTCCAGCAGAGTCCAGTCACTTCTGTCTCTGAACCACCAGGGGAGCACTCTGATCTCAATTTCCAAAGCAACAGGTGAACCGAAACACAACTATCATTGGAAATTCACACCTGGAGCATGCTGATCAAACTGAATGAGTATGGGAAACCTATGGCCCTACAGGCATCACTGAAGTATAGGCCCCATCATCGCTGGCAATTGACTGTGCTTGCTGGGGCTGATTGGTATTGTAGTTCAGCAACAGATGGAGGACCAAAGGTTCCCCACACCTGAGGCAGAAGGAATTACCCAGTGGATAGTCCATTACAGCAAATCGAGCACAGCCCCACCAGCCTCTCTGCCTTCAACCAGCACCCATTTGCCTCAGTAAAGGTTCCCCACCCCTGTGTTCAATATAGCAACTCTCTCATTGCTCAACAAAGTACTCTAGTTTATAAGAACAGAGTGGAGGAGAAGAAAAGTTTCCTCCATAGGTAAGTATTGAAAGGAAAGAGACTTAATTCTAGCCTGGTCTCTAGAGGGAAAACGAGAAGGATATTCATTTGTTCTCTTCTCACAAGAGATGGGCCTTATTTTATTTCTATTTTGAGCTCTACTTTCTTTCTCAAGTTTATTTTATATTCCCTCTTGGTGGCGGAGAGTCTTGCTATTATTCAATTCCCTGGAGATTCTGCTGAAACAGTTGCCTTTGTTGTCAACTTCTTGGCAGTCAAATATGTGTCTAGCCCTCGTCTTTTGCTTAGCCTTTCTCTACTGTATCCTATGTGGGTCAAGAGAAAGAATGAGGTGCCCTTAAAAGAGGATGGATTCAGATAGATCTAGATAGAGTGGGTTTTAAGGTGAAGATATATGAAGGAACCAACTTAAAATGGAATTCCACGTGCTGTGTTGAGGTTAAAGGGGGAGATCTACCTAAGGAAAGGTTGAAGAATACTGATGTGGGATATATGTGCCTTGGTTTCTTACATGGGTTGTTGGGACAAACAGGTTCAAATCCTGTTTGGTAGAAAGCAGAACAAGTCCAAACTCTGTAGTAGACTGAAATATCCACAATGGATATTATAATTCATTTGGCAGAGGACAATGCTTGGAACGAACTATTTTATTTGGAAAATAAAATTAACTTTTTCATTTGGAAAAGTTCACTGAACTAATTCAGAAACCTATGCATTACACACGAAACTATTTGTCATAATTGTGAGGGGAATGAAAAGTGGATTAGGTTCATTTTGGAATAGAACTTTGAAAAATTTCTTATCCATCTTTATGTACGTTCCCTCCTCCGTAAAGCCTAATTGCCTCCACCTATCTCAAGAGATGAAGCAGCCTAGTTCCTGCTCAGACTTTTTCAGATCTCAAAAGCTCATCATCCAAGAGATGTGGATCAAGTCCATTCACAAAAGTCACAGAAATCAAGTTCCTCAAACATTCCTAGCCCAGACCTGGATTCCAGGTTGGGATGGAATAGCGTATAATTCCTGTACTGGTGTCTCTTTGCCATTTATGTGGACTGTCTCCACAGGAAAACATATTTCAGTTGACATCAGATGATCTGCAATAGCTCATTCATGCCTGCATTGCCATCATAGTCAATATGGCTATGACAGCTGAACAGGCAGAGAACTGCTCTTAAGGGTTCTTT
Source organism: Podarcis filfolensis (assembly GCF_964270895.1). Lineage (NCBI taxonomy): Eukaryota > Metazoa > Chordata > Lepidosauria > Squamata > Lacertidae > Podarcis > Podarcis filfolensis. The sequence continues at coordinate 15,091,718 of NC_139610.1, forward strand.
ACCATTTTCATTCTCCTATGAAATAAACTGCTATTATTTATTATTTATTATTCTACTTTATTTTACTAATGATTAAATGTTCAGAACTTGCTCAGAGAGACCTAGGTTGTGGAGAGCCTGCAAAGCAGTCTCTTTATATCTATTATCCACCCTACATTTTGATCCATAGCTAGAAAAACTGGCTGCCTCCCAGCTGATTGTATGGTTTCGATGGCACATTTGGAGGTAGCAAATTGCAGTTTTCCACCAGTTTGTCCCAATTCTGTCATTCAGCTAGGAAATTCACTGTTCTAAGAGTAGAGGTTATCCTGGGAGAAGACTAGTGGCATTAATTCATTCATTATTTCAACATAGCTATGCTCTCAGACTAGCTACTTTCTTCTTCTTTGGCAATCACTCGTAGCTGAGTAAGAATGTCTTCCATAAACACGGTTTTAACAATGAGTCCATAAGTGACTGTGGAAGCCAATTCTGGATCCACACGTCTTTCCACAGTGGAGACATTGGTGTTATTGAATCATAATAATGACTCCAGCTTGCCTGAGGTGTGGAGGAGGGATACATTTAGAAACTTTTTTTTTTACTGGAAATATACTTAAGAACCACTTTATCTTCTTTCCATCATTCACTCATTTTAAAAGGTAAAGGCAAAGGACCCCTGAATGGTTAGGTCCAGTCAAAGGAGACTATGGGGTTGCAGCACTCATCTCACTTTCAGGCCAAGGGAGCCAGCGTTTGTCCACAGACAGCTTTTTGGGTCATGCGGCCAGCATGATTAAACCACTTCTGGCACTGTGGTCTAAACCACTGAGCCTCTTGGGCTTGCCGTTCAGAAGGTTGGCGGTTCAAATCCACACAATGGTGGTGAGCTCCCATTGCTCTGTCCCAGCCTCTGCCAACCTAGCAGTTTGAAAGCATGCCAGTGCAAGTAGATAAATAGGTACCACTGTGGCGGGAAAGTAAATGGTGTTTCCGTGAGCTCTGGTTTCCGTCACAGTGTTCCGTTGTGCCAGAAGTGATTTAGTCATGCTGGACACATGACCAGGAAAGCAGTCTGTGGACAAATGCTGGTTCCCTTGGCCTGAAAGTGAGATGAGTGCCGCAAGAGGCTTGTAAATGTTAAAAGAAAGTATAACTGGGGGCCTTAGACATGTCTAGTTTCTGATGGCAAACTGTAGCTGACAGATCATGACTCTGCTCCATTCAAAGGTTCCCGCAACTTTAGGACTCACAAACCACTGTTAATTGAGTTGAGATGCCCTTCACCTGTACAGTGTGTCTGTGTAAAAGGTTGAACACACCATATTTCCAACCTGCAAAAAGTAGTTCCTGTGTAAAATGTCTGTGTTTTCCTAGGCACGCAAACTAGTATGAATAAAAATGCCATTTTCTTTGTTTCTTAATTTCAGAAAGTATGTAATATTTAGGCAACTGACAACTGCCAAACATTTTGCATTTTATAGCCATTTTAAAAAGAAACACCATGAATTTTCTTTTGACAAAGACACCCTGGCAGAGAGAACAATGCAAACTGTGGCATACACTCTAATTGCTAGAACAATACAATAAAGACTCTCAAAAGAAAAATAATGAACTTAGCTTATCCTGTTTATTCAGAGCCATTTTTCACTAACCTTGTTCGCAGAAGACAAATACAACAGCATTAGGAAGACGGTTCTTCACTTAATCCGCTACTGTTCCTCATTTAAATTACGATGCAACTGGTTCACTGCCTAAGGATTCACAGTATTTTGTATGCTAAAGGAAGTCTGCATTATTGAATGCTTGTAGCCTTTCTTATACAGCCAAAGTTTTGCTAAGTGGTACTTGGAGTCAGTGGCAAACAGGTATTTTTTATTTTTTTAAATAGCTGTTACTGTGTTTCTTTAGCTATAGCTCAAGTTTAATTTGGCAGATGGGCTATTGTACTTAATTGCTTTGGGGGGGGGGGAGATCCAACCAATGCAGAAAGTAAAAAAAATAAAAAATGAAGAGGACAGAGGTGAAATGAATAAGAATGGACCAATTTCAATGTAAGACCTTATTGACACATGCATAGCAGGATATATTCAGGACACTGGGTGTTGAGCCAAAAGGACACTGTAGGGGTATTCTGCAACAGTGACTTATTATGGAAGGCAAGAGGGGCGGGACACCAAATTTTGGCATTGCATAGGATTCCACTGAAATCTGAAAGTCCAAAGTCCACTACTGTTGGTGTTTTTACCTTCAAGGGATTGATGCAGTCTAAGGCACACTAAGGTGGTGCTGTGGGTTAAACCACAGAGCCTAGGGCTTGCCGATCAGAAGGTCGGCGGTTCGAAGGGGTTAGCTCCCGATGCTCGGTCCCAGCTCCTGCCAACCTAGCAGTTCGAAAGCATGTCAAAGTGCAAGTAGATAAATAGGTACCGCTCCGGCGGGAAGGTAAACGGCGTTTCCGTGCGCTGCTCTGGTTTGCCAGAAGTGGCTTAGTCATGCTGGCCACATGACCCGGAAGCTGTACGCTGGCTCCCTCGGCCAGTAAAGCGAGATGAGCGTCGCAACCCCAGAGTCATCCGTGACTGGACCTAATGGTCAAGGGTCCCTTTACCTTTACCTTTTATGCTCTTCCAAGACTAGGGCTTTCTATCTGGATGCTTGCTTGTTAAGATCGTAAGAAGAGCTCAGCTGGATTATAATGCAGGGCCATCTAGTCTAGCATCCTATTCTCACAGTAGGCAAACAGATTCAACAGCACTCTGCCTACTAGGGATCTTTGGCAATGCGGTTTCATTCTGCCTCTGGTACTGGGTACCAGTAGCCACTGATAACACTTGCCCTCCAATAATTCGTCAAATCTCCCTTTTAAAGTCACCCAACTACAGTCATCCATCATTATGTCTTGTGATAGTGAATTCCATGGTTAAATTATTTGCTGTGTGAAAATATTTCTTTTGTCTATGCTGAATCTTCCAACATTCTCAGGATGACCCCAGGTTCTAGTACCACGTTCTATCCACTTTTTTCCAGAAGAAACCACACCTTGTGTGTTGATAGTCATTAGATTCACTGACTTCCTTGCATTTGCTTACCGCTACATTACAGCAAACTATGGCAAGTTCTTAGAGAAATGGGAGTGCCTGATCACCTCATCTGTCTCCTGAGAAATCTCTATGTGGGACAAGAAGCTACAGTTAGAACTGGATATGGAACAACTGATTGGTTCAAAATTGGGAAAGGAGTATGACAAGGCTGTATATTGTCTCCCTGCTTATTTAACTTATATGCAGAATTCATCATGCGAAAGGCTGGGCTGGATGAATCCCTAGCTGGAATAAAGATTGCTGGAAGAAAGATCAGCAACCTTAGATATGCAGATAACACAACCTTGATGGCAGAAAGTGAGGAGGAATTAAAGAACCTTTTATTGAGGGTGAAAGAGGAGAGCACAAAATATGGTCTGAAGCTCAGCATCAAAAAAAACGAAGATCATGGCCATTGGTTCCATCACCTCCTGGCAAATAGAAGGGGAAGAAATGGAGGCAGTGAGAGATTTTGCTTTCTTGGGCTCCATGATCACTGCAGATGGTGACAGCAGCCACGAAATTAAAAGACGCCTGCTTCTTGGGAGAGAAGCAATGACAAACCTAGACAGCATCTTAAAAAGTAGAGACATCACCTTGCCAACAAAGGTCCGTATAGTAAAAGCTATGGTTTTCCCAGTAGTGATGTATGGAAGTGAGAGCTGGACCATAAAGAAGGCTGATCGCCGAAGAATTGATGCTTTTGAATTATAGTGATGGAGGAGACTCTTGAGAGTCCCATGGACTGCAAGAAGATCAAACCTCTCCATTCTGAAGGAAATCAGCCCTGAGTGCTCACTGGAAGGACAGATTGTGAAGCTGAGCCTCCAATACTTTGGCCACCTCATGAGAAGAAAAGACTCCCTGGAAAAGACCCTGATATTGGGAAAGATTGAGGGCACAAGGAGAAGGGGACGACAGAGGACGAGATGGTTGGATAGTGTTCTCGAAGCTACCAGCATGAGTTTGACCAAACTGCGGGAGGCAGTGGAAGACAGGAGTGCCTGGCGTGCTCTGGTCTATGGGGTCACGAAGAGTCGGACATGACCAAACAACTAAACAATAACAACATCCACATTCCCCCTCTTTTTATGTGTGGCTTGGCTCAAACTGTTGACAAACATCACACAATTATCTTCAGGTATACATGAAGTTACTGGCAGGCATATGGCCCTGTTGGGATCACACGAAAGCATTTTGGTATAAATTGAGTTCTCCACCTGCAGCCTATCCATACAGCTTGCAGCTATTTGCAAACTCCAGACCCAAGTGTATAATTTTAAATAATTTTTTGAGGGGAAGATTTTCTTATATTCACATCTGATGGAACTACAATTTTACTTATTGGTAATGCTTTGCTTTGATTGCTTGGTCTTTTTACCACCCCAGCAGTGCAGCTATCGATGCTCCCATGCAGCAAGCCCATATAAAATGTTATTTTCCTTTCTCTATGAAGTCCCAAATCAATGATCAAACTATCTTGATGACATTTGCTAAGTGCAGTTGACTGGCAATATGGATCTGCTGAGTCTACGTGGTCTCTGCAACTAATATCATACATTACAATAGAAATAATCTTCCTTTCGAACTCCCTAGCTATCATTTATGGGCAAATTTCATCTTCATGAGGTCCGAGTTTTGTACTTGGGTGTGGGGTGAACCAATTTTCTCTCTATTATCTACATCATTGCTTATTTTAAGTATAGAAAATGGCACGATTTTCAAATGCCTTCCAGACACTTTCTGTTTTAGAAATAGCATTCCCTCCCCCCAATGCAAACTGTTTGACATGCAAAGTTTCTCTACTTCTTAGTTTTCTTTCTCAGTTTGAAATCTGCTGAGTAGGCTGGATATTAAAGACCTCATTAGTAACTATCTGTCGCCTTCGAGTAAGCTAAGAATTTTGTTTAAAATGTTCACTGCAGTCACAAAATAATTAAGCTGATTCTTACTAACACGTTCTTATTTTTAAATTAATGAGTCATGTAAGGAAAACAAACAAGGTTGTTGTTGTCATTGTTGTTGTTTTGAAAATACAAAACGTTTTGTCCATATGTGTTGTGTGCACATCTGACACCGAAGGCACTTTAACTTAATTCAAGCACAAATCATGTCAAATGATTTCAAAACTAGCATGGATTCACAAATCAATTTCCTCCTTTTTGGAGTAATTTTATGGTCAGATTTGTCAGATTGCCACCTGGTGATTGATCCTACATGGTATCTGCTTTTGTCAGTTTGGGGGCAATTTGACTTTCCAGTGTTGCTGTCTTCTAATTAGGAATGTGTGGAATCTTCCAAATTCATTTCCAAATATTTCATCTTACCCATACATTAGCAGTATGTGTTCAGGATGATTTTAGTCCAAAATAGGATTAGCAGATATGTGACTTGCATTTCATAAATCTTGATTTCAGATTAGCTTCCCATTCAAAGCACTGACCTGGCTATTCTTTACTCAAAACTGTAGCTCCAAAGTGTAGGCTGTTTCATGTAGTTCTCAGCTATTGTTCAGCAGTGAAAAGAACAAATGAGGCTATTGCACTTATTTCTTGACTATTTCAACTTGCCTTCTAGCTGTTGTGCATAATTCCCAATGCACAATGCATTTTGAAACATTGTTCAGCTCTTGGCTTAACAGTGCACCACTTTTAATATTTTAGAATGTCTGGGAATCAATATGGAAAACTATTTGCAAACCTAAGGCTTGCTTGGTACACATTTATCCGTAGCAGCAAATACGTAATTTTCACTCTGAGACAGAAAATTGCAGCTATTGGGAGCATTCTTGTCCATAACTTTAAGCACTGAGAGCTAGTAGTAGGGGGAATGAGTGTTACAATCAGCACTGTGCAAATGTATGTATTATTTATTCTCTCTCTCTCTCTCTCTCTCTCTCTCTCTCTCTCTCTCTCTCTCTCTCCCCAAAATGATTTCCAACAGTTATACATCAAACCATATGATAAAAACCATACAAAAATCAGAGACCAGGTAATTATTATAGATGGGTGTATTATTAATTGCCTGCTAAGCCTGACAGAATAGAAAGGTTTTCAGAAGGACTTTAGAAGTTGAACAAGATGACATCTGCTGAAACTCTTTTGCCAGTGACACTTGGTTTCTTGCTGCTGTCAAATGAGCCTCACCAGCTTATGGAACAACCAATGACGTTCCTGCGGATGACTGAGCTGGGATAGAAAGATTTAGGCAGTCTCTAAAGTACCTTGGACCTAGGTTATTCAGGGATTTGTAAATTAATGCAAGGGTCTTGAACCTGGCATGGTGGTAGTTCAGCAGCCAATGCATATGTTTTAATATTCAAACAATCAATCAATATTTTAATAATGCTGTCACATGTTCTCAGCTAGGTATCCCCATCACTGAATTTGTAATGAGTCGTCATTTCCTGGCCACCATATTCTGCACCAGCTGGAGATTTTGAAACAGGCCCAAGGACTGCCCCACTTAGAGTACACTGGAGTAATCTACCTCAAGGTTACCAGAGCATGGACTATAATGGTAGGGCTTTCCCTGTCCAGGAGCAGCTGAAGCTGGTGAACCAGAGGACCTTTAGTGACAAAGATGTATCCAGGAGCACATCCAAGTTATGCACTGGCTCCTTCAGACACAATAACCTATCTGCTGAACACTGAGCCTCTGTCGTCCCATAATTCAAACACAGTTTATTGGCTCTCATCCATCCACCACTGCATTCAGACACCGATCCAGAGCTTTCACAGCCTCTCCTGATTCAGATGTTACGGAAAAGAGTGTGTCATATTGGTGACATCTTTCAACAGCTTCATATATATGTTACATAGCACTGGGGACAGGGAACCCCCATAGCACAAGTCACAGGGGGCTGAGGTTCATTCACCGAGTACAACTCTGAACACAGCCCTAAAAATAACACAGCCCTTACCACTGAGTTTCTCCAAGGACATACCATGGCCAATAGTATCAAAAACAAGTAGGAGATCAAGCGTAGCAGGGTCACATTTTCCCATCACTCTCCTGATTAACAACAACAACAACAACAACAACAACAACAACAACAACAACAACAACAACAACAACAACATATTTATACCCCGCCCATCTGGGGCTGGGTTTCCCCAGCCACTCTGGGCAGCTTCCAACATAATATTAAAATACAATAATCTGTTAAACATTAAAATCTTCCTTAAACAGAGCTGCCTTCAGATGTCTTCCAAAAGTCTGGGAGTTGTTTTTCTCTTTGACATCTGGTGGGAGGGTGTTCCACAGGGTGGGTGCCACTACCGAGAAGGCCCTCTGCCTGGTTTCCTGTAATTTGGCTTCTCGCAGGGAGGGAACCACCAGAAGGCCCTCGACACTGGACCTCAGTGTCTGGGCAGAATGATGGGGGTGGAGACGCTCCTGCAGGTATACTGGACCGAGGCCATTTAGGGCTTTAAAGGTCAGCACCAACACTTTGAATTGTGCTCGGAAACATACTGGGAGCCAGTGTAGGTCTTTCAAGACCGGTGTTATGTGGTCTCAGCGGCTGCTCCCAGTCACCAGTCTAGCTGCCACATTCTGGATTAGTTGTAGTTTCCGGGTCACCTTCAAAGGTAGCCCCACGTAGAGCACATTACAGTAGTGCAAGCATGCACCACTCTGGTGAGACAATCTGCAGGCAGGTAGGGTCTCAGCCTGCGTACCAGATGGAGCTGGTAGACAGCTGCCCTGGACACAGAATTGACCTGCACCTCCATGGACAGCTGTGATTCCAGAATGACTCCCAGGCTGCTCACCTGGTCCTTCAGGGACACAGTTACCCCATTCAGGACCAGGGAGTCCTCCACACCTGCCCACCTCCTGTCCCCCAAAAACAGTAGTTCTGTCTTGGCAGGATTCAACCTCAATACATGGTGACCAAGGCTGATTCAGTTCGAAAGCCAAGTCTGAATCCAGACTGTAGTAGATCTAGATAATAAATCTCATCCAAGCACAACTGCAGTTGCTCCACAACTGGTTGTTGATGGGCGGGGTGAACAATTGCCATTAGGAATGATGATCCAAGCAGGAGCCATGAAAAATGTGATAACAGCTGCAGCATCTTCCCTGCCTACACCAATTCCTCATGGGATCTTATGGTTTGGGTGGGAATGTCCCTTCCTTCCTTAGCAGATATGTAGTAATTAGTGACAACTGTTGGAGCCCTGAAACAGCTAACACCATCGGGAACCCACCCAAGTGTATTTAGAATGGGGCCACATACAAGAGAAAACAACATATTAAGCCTTATCATCAGATGCAGATGATTGAAAAGTATATCAAAACATTGAAACAAAATGTTGCATGTTAACTTTTCTAACCATTATGGGGTGTGGGGATAGTGGCAAGTAAGGAATAATGTAAGAACTTAAGCTAAAAGTGTAGAACTCTTAGTAACTGTAACCATTCAATTATTATTCATGCATGCAATATGGTTAATCAGAAACTACAAAGGATTGTAAGTTTCGAACCCTTAAGCAAAATTTATGAGGTCAACTTTTTGGGAAATATTCCTCTGGGCTGTAATTAGTATTTTGCAGCTTATACAACCTGGTGTGTGTTTTTTTCTGCTAGGCAATTTGAACATCTGTCTGGATTATCTGAAGGCAGATTTTTATCACGAAAAAAATGTTCGTATTATATTTTAAGCAGTGCTGAATAGAAGAAATCAAAATAGATACATCATTCCAAAAGCAAGCAAAAAAGAAGGGGGGGATGAATTCTTTTGCCTGCTACTTTTCAGCACACATTAGCTCCACAAGTCCATTAACTCTGATGTCTGATTGACATGGAGCATAATATCACCACAGGAGTCAAGTCTGAATTTAGTTCAAGTCTTGAGAGAAACATCGTTTTAAAATGGTGATTAATACAACAACTCTGAATTATCCCTGCTTCCTTTAGAAAGCCAGACAACCCTGGGAAGGTGGAGATGGGTGATGCTCTGGGACCAGGTATGTGTCTCAACACTGAGAATTGTGGTGGGGGTGGAGTTCAGGTTGTTGTTTAATCGTTTTGTCATGTCTGACTTTTCGTGACCCCATGGACCAGACCACGCCAGACACTCCTGTCTTCCACTGCCTCCCACAGTTTGGTCAAATTCATGTTGGTAGCTTCAAGAACACTGTCCAACCATCTCGTCCTCTGTTGTCCCCTTCTCCTTGTGCCCTCAATCTTTCCCAACATCAGGGTCTTTTCCAGGGAGTCTTCGCTTCTCATGAGGTAGCCAAAATATTGGAGCTTCTGCTTCAGGATCTGTCCTTCCAGTGAGCACTCAGGGCTGATTTCCTTAAGAATGGATAGGTTTGATCTTCTTGCAGTCCATGGGACTCTCAAGAGTCTCCTCCAGCACCATAATTCCAAAGCATCCAGGTTAGGTTCATGGTATTAATACTGGTGCATAGCATCCTAGGCTGCTTTGGACCAAGATATGTGAGATTGTGTTTTCCGTGATATACCCAACTGTTCCGCAGGACAGGACATCCTTCAGACACAATCTTATGATGTATTAGTGTGGCTATACTTACTGTCTGAGATGCCTTCCCATTACCTATCAGACAGTCACCATTCCTATTACTTTTTCAACAAAGGCTTTAAATAGATATCTTTATTCCAGTTTGCATCCCAGATTATTATTATTCTTTGGTGATCACTCATCACCGAGTAAGATTGTCTTCTATAAACACGGTTTTAACAGCGAGTCCGTAAGTGACTGTGGAGGCCAATTCTGCATGCCTTCCTCTTAGCACATTTCTCTCTTTCGTCCTGAGTTTTGAGCGTCTTCAAAGTCCATGACACCTTTCATAAACACTGTTCTCCAATTGGAGCACTCAGAGGCCAGTGTTTCCCAGTTGCCAGTGTTTTTATTACTTCTTTTTTTTAGATTTGCCTTGAGAGAGTCTTTTTTTTAAAAAAAATATAATTTTTATTAACAGGCCAATCAAATCATATTATTTCCAAATCACATTAGTTCCAAATTATACAGCCAGATTTTAAAATTTTTATTGGGGGTACACATACTTCAAGCTCCGAAGGGGGACCAAACATCACTCATGTTGCTGCTTTAATTGAACAGTTCTATCCAGTTCTGTCCAGATAGTCTCTTTGTTACTTTCCTCATCTTCTTGTTGTTATCATATATTCCTTTTTTTGCGATCTCTGATAATCTTCACAAGCAGGTTGAAAACAAACATCCTCTGTGTGGGTTTTACACTCTCCAAAAATCATATCACATAAAGGACAGACGCCATTTCCACACCTCTGTAAAGAACTTTCCCTCAGTCTGTCCGTTGATTTCCCCAGGCTTGCCAAACATATCTCAGAGGGCTCTGCCAGGTCTAGATCACATTCCGATAACCATACATTTACATTCCGATGACCCTGGTCCTCCTCCCCCTTGTCCTTCTTAGGCAAGCCTGTCTTAGCGAGACGCCATTTGAAACTGCGTCATAAAACTTTCCTCCATTCCCCGATGTTTCTACCAGTCCTCTCTTTGATCAGTAATTCATTCCACACAGTCTTAAACTCCTGCTTGTGATTAATAGATTGCAACGATTCTTCTCTCTGGGGGTGGAGGGTTATTGATACTCACATAAGGCAAAAAAAAAAAAGTTTTTTCCTCCCCCCCCCTTTCCGTTTCACTCCAACATAGCAGTCTTTTAATGGTGATTCATCACTTGATTTATTTGTCCAGCCCGTCGCTCCGCTCACAGAGATCCATTAATCAGCAGTCTTTACTCCCGATCTTCACTTGATGTATGTGCTTTAGCTTCTTTCCAATTATATATTTCCAATTATATATTTCGAGCTAATGCGAACCAGTGCGCTAATTGGAGACAGCGTCAGGAAGAGCCGACTTCACTCGAGGGCTTGTGCCAAGTGTCTGCACCCCCTTCTTTCGAATCCCCCCTTGGGGGGGCAAGGAAGGCTGCATACTTCCCATAGCAGCCTCTTAATTACCTCGTGTGGGTTGGAGAGGTGTTATTGTTGGCCATCTTCCAATGTGCCCCCTAGTGGCCCCCTGCCTTGAGAGAGTCTTTAATCCTCTTTTGTTGACCACCAGCAAAACAGTCTGCATCTGTATTGGAATTGTCTTTTAATTGTATTATTATTATTATTATTATTATTATTATTATTATTATTATTATTATTTATATCCCACCTTTCTCCCAAGTTGGCTTGGCACCTTGGTCTGAAAAATGTGTTGCTCATATATGGGTCAAACTGGTTGTAGGCTAATAGTCTGCACAATGGTTTGCTGAATTGTCTGCTTCTGATTGTAATCCTGGCCATAGCGGGCAGAGCTAAGAACGGGGCCTTGGGAAGGGCTTGGTTTTTAAGATGTCAGTGAAATTTTGCATAAAGCAAAATTATAAATTCTGAAGGTCTTTAGAATTCAAACTCTCTGAGCAACTTTAAGCCAAATCTTTCACATGGCCTCTCAGGGGGTCCTGCACACCCAGAGATTGTCACTAGATTCCTCCAGAAATGGACTCTCAAAGTAAATTTGGAGGTTCTTCAGACCAAACATCAGAATAATTTTGAGAGGCGCCAAAGGAGTTTTTGCTCAGACTAATGACATTTCTCACTGGGGTTTCACAGATCTCTCCAGTCTTTTCCAATTATTTAAATGTGCTGCTCAAAACGGCCCATAGAGAAAACTTCCTATCATTACGCTCACAAGTCAACCTGCTCATTTCAGCCAACTGTCATGTGTATTGTAAACTATTATTTATTTATTTTTAAATGCCATATAATTGTCAGTTTAGGACAGACTGCTCAGTTTTTTCCTTATGGTCAATGGTCAATTTCCTTATGGCAGTTTAAATAAATAAAATGTGTCAATCCTTTATACCAGTGAAAACCATATGCAAAGTAGTCTCTCCCAAATAATTACAAAATTGAGAGTCAAGCAGTGATCCTATGCATAATGCTTTGACCTGATAGGACCCACTAGCGTTTATTTTGCAATGAATGAATAATTGAAATGAATGGGGCCTATTTGTTTCATTCATGGCTATTAAAAACACACACACATTCCAGAGCTGAAATACTTCTGAATGCCACATGGTAATGTTCTGAATGTCATATGGTAATCTTTTGCTTGTTTGGAAGACAGTCAGAGACACTTTAGCTAAAGTGCCCAACATTATGATAGGTTTTCTTTTCACCCAGCATCTCTCGTCACAATGTGGAAAACTTTGTGGAGCTTTTAAAAGTTTATAAAACTGTAGATTGCAATGGACCACAAAGTTCATCTGTTCAACCTCCTGCAATGTAGGACTCTCAGCTAAAGCATCCATGACAGTTAGCCATGCAATCGCTGCTTAGAAACCTCCAAGGAAGGAGAGTTCACAACCTCCTGAGGGAGTCTGCTCCACTGTGAAACAGCTCTTACTTGTCAGAATTTTTTAATTGATGTTCAGTCAGAATCTCCTTTCTTGTAACTTGAATCCATCAGTTCAAGTCCTACCCTCCAGAGCAGGAGAAAACAAGCTTGTCCCCTCTTCCATGTGACAGCCCTTGAGCTATTTGAAGATGGCTATCATATCTCCTCTCAGTCCCCTCTTTTCCAGGCAAGTTTTCCTGTTCGTCTGCAAAAATAATTCACAAGTGCCATATTTTTCGCTCCATAGGATGCACCTGACCATAAGACGCACATAGTTTTTAGAGGAGGAGAACAAGGGAAAAAAATTCTGAATCAAATGTTATACTAAACTATTTAATAAACTACCGGTATATCAGAATAATATTTCAACCATGTAAAGTGAACAGCAGTCAACAGTGGCATTAAGAACCATCATCACTGTGGAGATCACACAGGGTCCCCGGATGTTTAACTGTCTATTGATCCCTGTGCCACCACTGTGCTCGCTTCCCCGCTGCCACCAACCAGTTACTCTCTGGTAAAACACTGAGTCCAGTCAGTTGTTAAAAGTGAACCAAAAAATCAAGTTTATTTTACAAACATTAACAAGTTTATGGTTTCTCAGATAATATTCCTGTCAGTATCTTAACTTTAGTTTCTTTACCGGTCTATACCTTCCTAATACCTTCTTACTGATTATCTCAACTGTTTGACTGACCTCTCTTAACAAATTCTCTCACTCTCTCACACCAGACTAGCCCAACCCACAGACTTATCTTCCCTCTTTCATCTAACTCCAGACTGTCTTCTCAACCACTCTAACTCTAACTCCTCTTAACAAATTCTCTCTGTGCTTAAACCTTATACACAGTTAATTCTGCCCCTTGGGTTCCCATTGGTTAGTCATTTTACAATTAGTTAACCCTTTCCCTATGAACCCAGTATGATGTCACACACATAGGAGGGCAAACGCCAAAGTCACTGTCATTAACAAATAGAGACTTTATCTCCTAGTAAGGGGGGCAGGCAATGGAAATATATGAGCTTCCCACATTGAGTCCCTTAGATCTAAGGACTGTATGGCTTGGCCCTACACAATTATTTTAATAAAGCCAAAAGAAGTGGGACTTTCTTGCTTTTTGTTCATTGCAGAGAGCTCTTGAGGCTTTCACATGAGGGAGGAATGAGGGAGAAATCTGATTCAATTCCCATTTAAAGTCAAACCTATCTAATTCACACCTTCGTACACAAGACAAGGACCAAACCACAGCCGCTCTTCAAATTTCACACTTCTGCAAAGGAAGGCACTACTGTCCCGGCACGACCAGTGATGGAGGGAGGGTATTGTGTGGCAGCACGTCGCCTGTGGGGACGTGGGACGTCACCCATGTGAGCGTCGTCCCAAGGGAGTGGTGCGCATGCACCCATCCCAATGGGGCAGCCGAGCGTAGAGGTGGAGGGATTACATGGCTCCCGCTGTGCTTGCTTTACACCCATGTAAGCTGCTCCTGTCCCGCTTTGCTGCTTTAAAGTGAGCCATGACTCCCATCCATCCCTCCTCTGCGCAGCATTCGCTTCATAAGACGCACAGACATTTCCCCTTACAGTAGTACCTCGGGTTACAGACGCTTCAGGTTACAGACTCCGCTAACCCAGAAATAGTACCTCAGGTTAAGAACTTTGCTTCAGGATATGAACAGAAATTGTGCGGCGGCAGCGGGAGGCCCCATTAGCTAAAGTGGTACCTCAGGTTAAGAACAGTTTCAGGTTAAAAACAGTCCTCCAGAATGAATAAAGTTCTTAACCCAAGGTTCCACTGTACTTTTTAGGAGGAAAAAAGTGTCTTATGGAGCGAAAAATACGGTAGTCAGCTCTTGCAATTATTTACTGTGCTTCTCTCTGCATATCCCATTCCATAGTGCTAAGTTCTTTGCAGTCGGTAGCTTGGGTTGCAACCCTATGCACACTTCCTGGGAAGTAAGTTCTGTTGAACTCAGTGGGACTTACTGCTCAGAAGATGTTTATAGGATCATGCTGTTAGAGAGATTTCTGAGTGAAAGAGGCATGAAGTGGGGCTGCCCTTTATCATCTCTGCTCTTTGCCCTCTCCCCAGAGGCTCTTGCTGAGATTTTAAGATACCATACAATGTTGGAAAGCTACCAGAGAGGAGAGGAGCATTTGCTTAATCTATATACAGGCAACATTATAGTTATCCGGAGACATTCACAGCAGGCAATGATGGCCCTAAAGGAGGATTCTGTGACATCTGAAGCAGTAGCAGGATTGCATATTAATTTTGGAGTATCAAAAATTATGTTTCTTCAATATTGGGCCTCATACATAAAGAGAAATCAGTATATAAGTCCACATTCCAATATGTCCTAAGGTTATTTTGATACTTAGGCTTTCAAATTCTTAAAAATACAAATATAAATATAAATGTTGGTCCTTTGCTTAAGCAGGTTAAACAGGATTTGGAACTTTGGTCGAACTAACACTCATCAGTTCTTGATAGAATAGCAATCATATCAATGAAGGTCATTCAAAGATTCCTGTCCTTATTTCAGATTCTCATCTCCTTTCATCAGGGTTGGATTAAAAAATGTTACAATGTTTTAAATTGATTAATTTTTTTTAAAGGAAAAAATCCAGTAATAGCTATGGAAATTTGGTATAGAAAAATGGACCTAGGGGGTAGAGACTCCGAAATATATATATTTGATTTATTTATAAAAATATTTGTATACTGCTATATCATTACACACACATATTGAAACAGTATACAGCAGTAAAAGCAAAGCCATTAAAAAGTTAAAAATAGACATCAATTAACCATTGTGGAAGGAGTTATTCTTAGTTGCCTACAGGACTGGCTTGCCTATGAGGTGGGCTGAGGCAACTATCTTGCCAGCAGAACTCCAAAAAGTGTCTCACCCAGTGCCAAATTTAAGTATAAGCTAAACAAGCTATAGCTTAGGGCCCCACTTTCTTGGGGGCCACAAAAAAATAAATAAATGAAAAAAACCTGGATGTACATTTCCAAAATATAAGATTAAAAAAATAAAAATAAAATATACAGCAACAGTGTTTTGTGTTGTGTAGGCTCCTATGATGTAAGTAATGGGGCCCGCCTGCTAGCCTGCTCCCTAAAATATTGTCATGGTCTGGTTTGCGGGTGGTCGAAGTCTTGGCTGAGGACGTTGGGACAGGGAGCAAGATGGCAGGGTAGGAGCAGGAACGAAAGTCCAGAAGCCAGGGGTTTGAGGGTCAGGAAGCAGGGAGTCATGAAGTCAAGGGCCCGAGGGTTGAGAAGCAAGGAGTCAAGAAGCCGAGGTCCAAGGATCAGGAAGCAAGAAGCCAAACACAACAAGGCGGGAAATGAGTTGCTGTGGCAAACAGCCGAAGGGAAATGCTGACCTTATATCCCTTCCCGGCTCTTGCCACCAGGTGCAGTGAGTTACCAAGCGGCCTAACCTGTGCGGCCACACCTTGCCTCTCCAGAACAAACCTAGTCCTGCAAAGCCCTACTGATCACTGGGCCTGGCTCCTGCACACACTCCTGACAAATATCACTGGTAATTATTTCACCATTAATATACTTCTTAATTGTATATCATTATTTATATACTTCTTCTTAATTGTATTTCAGTTCAACAATTACTTTGATAAAATACATATTTTGTTATGTGCAAATGGCTTTAGATACCTATTAGGTCCATAAATTACCATATAGCATATATTCAACACAAAAAACAGTGACAACTTGTTGTTGACAAAGGACAGCTGGACATATGAAGGGCCCCATTAGCTTCAGTAACTTAGGGCCTCATCAAACCTAAATCCGGCCCTGGGCTCACCCCATTGGTCCACCCACATGAGCCCACTCAGCAGGCTCTGCAAATGGTGGAGAAGCAGCAGCGGCAGTGGTTTCCTGTGAGAACTTGTGAGATCTTGTGCGCTCTGCAAGATCTCACCAGAACCCACCATCATCACTGCCACTTTGCAGGTGCCACCACATGACCCAGATGAGAGAGACTGCAGTGGTGGGAAAGTACCTTCCCATTTCGCCTCAGGTGGCAAAACATAGTGTTCCACTCCTGATTGCCTGCATAGGCCTGGTGGAAAAGAATACAGTGGTACCTCGGGTTACATACGCTTCAGGTTACATACTCTGCCAACCCAGAAATAGTGCTTCAGGTTAAGAACTTTGTTTCAGGATGAGAACAGAAATCGTGCTCCAGTGGCGCAGCGGTAGCGGGAGGCCCCATTAGCTATAGTGGTGCTTCAGGTTAAGAACAGTTTCAGGTTAAGTATGGACCTCCAGAACGAATTAATTACTTAACCCGAGGTACCACTGTTGTTTTCAGCAGAGGAAATAGAGGATTAAATGTTGACTAAGAACTATTTTGGTCTATATCACCCCCCCCCAAAAAAACACCATTTACACTCTACATATGTCAAGTTTTAGATAAAAGGCAGCAAAGATTTCACAGTATTCTCTCCTTTGATTCCATTAGCCAAACATCCTAGATTACTTGATATGATATTTCAGAGAGGTAAAGCTAAATGGCAAAAAGAAAAGGTGTTATAGGCTGTGCAACCAATGGAGTCAGTTTTTGCCTATACAGTGCTCCCCCCCTTAAATTTTTTAAAAAGATTTAGGGGTACTCTCATTTTGATTCAAGAAAATCACGATGACAAACCTAGACAGTGTCTTAAAAAGCAGAGACATCACCTTGCTGACAAAGGTCCGAATAGTTAAAGCTATGGTTTTCCCAGTAGTGATGTACGGAAGTGAGAGCTGGACCATAAAGAAGGGTGATCGCTGAAGAATTGATGCTTTTGAATTATAGTGCTGCAGGAGACTCTTGAGAGTCCCATGGACTGCAAGAAGATCAAATCTCTCCATTCTGAAGGAAATCAGCCCTGAGTGCTCACTGGAAGGACAGATCCTGAAGCTGAGGCTCCAATACTTTGGCCACCTCATGAGAAGAGAAGACTCCCTGGAAAAGACCCTGATGTTGGGAAAGATTGAGGGCACAAGGAGAAGGGGACGACAGAGGATGAGATGGCTGGAGAGTGTTCTCATCTCAAAGCTACTAACATGAGGCTGACCAAAGTGTGGGAGGCAGTGGAAGACAGGAGTCCCTGGCATGCTCTGGTCCATGGGGTCACAAAGAGTCGGACATGACTAAACGACTAAACAACAACAACACAAAGATTCACAAAATGTTTATGGATATGCATACCCCTGCATCTCCCCAGGGAAAAAAAAGAAGCACTGGGCCTACATAAGGGAAAACAATATGCCATAAGTCGTGAAGAACTCTAGGACAACTATTGCATAGCACCAACGTGTGATACTAGAGGAGCTTATTATCGCTTCTGGTTGGAGTGTCCTCAAGTAAAACTGTTCAGGGAAGAGGTGTTCAAATAAATTTGTAATGTTATCTAGGAAGCTTTACAGTGTACTCCACTACTTTTTTTATTGCCCATATTTGAATATGGAAACATAAATCCAAGGAACCTGAAATAGTATTACTGGTTGCTATGAGGCATACCATTGCCCAAAGATGTGAAACATTGCATAGTTTGAACACTGCAATTTGGCAAATGTGTGGAACATTGCCATTTTAGGAAAGAAAGAAAAAACTTTCATAATTTGTGATCTCTACATGGAATTGAAGCTCCGGACGTTTTTCACGCTATGTGGTGGAACTTCATTATATGAGCTACCAGTGTGAACCTGCTTCAACAACTGCCTGCAGTATCCTTGGAAATTTGGAATGCATGAGTAAAATGCAATATAGATTACTGCTGATTATGTACCCATGGGATATAATTGCATGCATATATTTGGTTGTTGTTCTCTCTATTTTTGCTTTTGCTTTTTTGTATTCGCTGCTTTTGTTTTATCTATAAAACCCAATAAAATGTGTTTGTTTGTTTCTTAAGGAGAGAGAGCAAGAGAGTGGGAAAGCATGACTTTCACGTACGTATCTGAAATTTGATGGGTCTAATCAGTTGCAGAATGCCAGAAAATATTTTGCTAATAGTACTGAAAACATAGAAGATACAATAAGCAGGACCAGTGCCAGATTTATGTATAAGCTAAATAAGCTATGGGACACGGGTGGCGCTGTGGGTTGAACGACGGAGCCTAGGATTTGCCAATCAGAAGGTCGGCGGTTTGAATCCCCACGACGGGGTGAGCTCCCGTTGCTCGATCCCTGCTCCTGCCAACCTAGCAGTTCAAAAGCACGCCAGTGCAAGTAGATAAATAGGTACTGCTCTGGCGGGAAGGTAAATGGCGTTTCCGTGCGCTGCTCTGATTCGCCAGAAGCGGCTTAGTCATGCTGGCCACATGACCCGGAAGCAGTACGCTGGCTCCCTCAGCCAATAAAGCGAGATGAGCGCCGCAACCCCAGAGTCGGCCATGATTGGACCTCATGGTCAGGGGTCCTTTAAATAAACTATAGCTTAGGGCCCCACTCTCTTGGGGGCCCCCCAAAAAATTAAAGGGAAAAAATTGGATGTACATTTCCAAAATATAAGATAAAAAACACAAATAAAATAAAACCTACATACAGCAACAGTGTTTTTTGTTGTGTAGGCTCCTATGATGTAAGGAATGGGCCCCACCTGCTATATAAAGGGCCCTATTACCTTCAGTAGTTTAGGGCTCATCAAACCTGAATCCAGCCCTGAGCAGGAGAGCAGTTGGGTGTGCCGTTGAAATCAACAGGAAACAAAATTAAATGGGAATAACACAGACAAATGAAGCGGTAACAAAAAATGAATGAGGTTTTAGAAATGAAAATGAATGGAATGACTAAACTCCCCCTGCCTTCACACACCTAAAACATGCATTAAACACATCAGGTTGGATTCTAACCCGGTACATTCACAAAACCCCTTGCAATGACTCCTGTCAGCACAATAGGACTGTCCCTCTCTCTTCCCTCCAAATTCTACTCTGCTGGTTTGGAAGAAACCTCAGAACAGTATGCAGAAGTGGGAGAGGGAAGATCACTCCACCTGGCAAGCAGGAATTCTTGAGCTGATAGAAAAAAATATATGAGTGTAATGTTGGATTTTCCCCATCAATTGCCTTTTTGAATCTCACTGCTTTAGTGGTAAAACATCTGCTTTGTATGCAGAAAGTCCCAGTTTCAGTGCCTGGAATCTCCATGTATGGATGACAGGTATTCCTACCTAAAACCCTAAAATGCTAGACCAGTCAGTGTAGACAATACTGAGTTAAAGGAAGTACCGTATTTTTCGCTCTATAGGACACACCCGACCATAGGACACATCTTGTTTTAGAGGGGGAGAACAAGAAAAAAAATTCTCCCCCTCTCTGCTCAGTGCTCCTTCTCTGCAGGAGAAACAGAGCCCCTTCCATTTCTCCTCCCTCTCTGCTGAAGCCAGGAGAGTCTTGCTTTCCTGGCTTCAGCGAAAGGAACCTCAACGGGACCTCCCGCTGCGCTCCAGAGGCTTCGGGTTCCTTTCACTGAAGCCAGGAGATTCTATCCCTGAAGCCTGGAGAGCAAGAAGGGTCGGTGCGCACCGACCCCTCTCGCTCTCCAGGCTTCAGTGAAAGCAACGCGAAGCCTCCGGAGCGCAGAGAGAGCGCTCCCTCTGTGCTTCAGAGGCTTCGTGTTCATATTGCTGAAGCCAAGGAGCCTGCATTCGCTCCATAAGACGCACACACATTTCCCCTTAATTTTTGGAGGGGGGAAAGTGCTTCCTATAGAGCGAAAAATACGGTAATTGTCTGTATAAGAAAGCTTCCTGTGTTGCTGTGTTCCTATCACATATCCTGCCCCAAAATGGGATCTGCTTTTGTGTAGAGGAAGCAAAAGGTCTGAAGAGTGTTGACAGAGGCTCCACAAAAACTGCAATGTGCATTATAGAATCAGGAATGGATTCCAGGATTTACTCCGGCCATGAGCAAAGAGGCTTAGAATGGATTGTGAAACACACCCACCCCTTGAGTATTAGAGTCTTCTATTTGCTGTCCAAACAGGGCTAGAAATCTCTTTCCACCTCTAGCTGACATCCAGAGTTCTGGATCAAAATGTCTTCAAGTGTGGAATTTGGGGTCCTGTCCAACCTGTTCTTGGTGCACCTCCATGTACAAATATTGTGCTATATAAACAAATCAACAAAAGAACCCTAGGCAGAAATTGCTTGCATTCAATCAATTGCTTCAGGCTGCCTTTGAGTTGTGCTTGAGCATGAAAACGTTCCGAGAGGCAGCTGTGAACATGGGCGAGGGGTTAAAATAAATACTTCACTGGTTGTCTAGCATTCTGAAGCCATTTCATAATGAAGTGGCCTTGATGTGACAGGGCGTGCTTTGTGGAGTCATTAATCCCGGAGTCCAATGTATCATCCTGTACCCTGCAGTGCTTAATGGTTATTATTATTATATCAGTCTCCCACTTTTTAATTTCTGAGAAGCCCATATTGGCCCTGTTCCTTTTATAGCATTTTAAAAATAGGACAGGACAGTGATGGAGATGAAAATTGCCTTCTGGACCACAAAAGCCTGCTGCTATTATGCATTTGCCTCCTGTACCGAACTTTTGTGAATATTATTTTGCTGACTCTAATTGCCAACCATGGCACCATAGTGACAACATGCAACAACTGCCGTCCTCTCGGGGGCTATTCTATAATCTACACATTTTAATGTATACCTGTGATACTACTAGAGTAAGCATTCCACTTAACTTTTCGAAAGAAAAAAGGAGGGCAAATAATTCTAAATGCATCAGGTGTTGGCAGATAGCGAGCTTGGATGATGTTTAAGAAGGGATATTGTCCTGGTGAAATAACTGGCATAATAAGAACCAGTGTGGTGTAGTGGTTAAGACTGGTAGACTCGTAATCTGGTGAACCGGGTTCACTTCCTCACTCCTCCACATGCAGCTGCTGGGTGACCTTGGGCTAGTCACACTTCTTTGAAGTCTCTCAGCCCCACTCACCTCACAGAGTGTTTGTTGTGGGGGAGGAAGAGAAAGGAGAATGTTAGCCGCTTTGAGACTCCTTCAGGTAGTGATAAAGCGGGATATCAAATCCAAACTCTTCTTCTTCTTCTATGTGGGCTCTCTGTAGATCATGTAAAGACTTAAACTGGAAAGAGGGATGGGGGCACACTTGCTAGTCATGTCCCCATCACCCCCACATATTTTGACTCAACATTTGACCCAAATGCTTTGAACATGAATTCTGAAGCTTCCTTTCTTTACCTTCAAGCCTCCTTCAGAGCCTCATAGGAGACAGGTGGGGCTAAACACATTCCCCCTAAACACATTCATTTTGAACCCCTGAAGGAGAAGCTTCATTTCAATCTCATTGACCACTTACCAGGTTCAAGAGGCCCAAAGTGGCCCACCACCAAAACATCTTTTGCAGCCAAGGCTTAATATTGGAAATTACTTGGTCTAGGATAAAACTGCCTGGTTCGACAGACAATGAGATGCAAGTGGGGGGGGGGCGTTTCAGCTTCCCTTACTCATTTGCCCCTTTTCTTTTTGAAAGGACCTCATCCTCTAAAGGTTAATGGGATAGAAAGAGATCTTCTCTATATCCTACCTAGGGTTGAAGCATCACCAACAGCAATACAGCATTCTCTGTGACTGCTCCCAATACTGTGTCCTGTGAAGCGATTCTGGATTCCTTTCTGCTGGCCTTTTGCTGGTTGGTGAATGCATTTTTTATTGTTGGCTTTTTAATGGCATCTGTAATTGCTGTATATTTATAGTTTCATATGATGTGGCTTTAAAGCTGAGTTGTGCATAGGTGGTTTAGATCATTCAAAAGAAAGAAAATTAAAGATGCCTTTTTTTGATGCCTTTCTATAACTTTCAGGAATCTGAAAAAGTAGAAATTACAACTGTTGGTAGTCACTGGAGCACTTGGCTCCAAAGCCATGAAACAGCATGATAGGGCTAAAGTAAGCTTAGCTAAAACACTCTGTCAAGGTCCATTGTAATTTTTGGCTCAACAATCCAATATATTGGCAATATAAACAAAAACAAAAGTATCTTTTAGTAAAGAAAATAATGAAGTTAAATAAATTCAGTGCTTGATATCCAGAACGTAATCAATGACCACGATTCCACGAAGTATGCTTTGGAAAACATATTGTAAGATTATGAGTTTCGTAACATATAGTTCTGCAAAGCATCAGTATGCAATACTCAGTGGCAAAATAAAGCAATTATGAATGACAATATGCAGCCTGAGATCCGTGTTCACGCCTTGGTTGAAATTATGTAAAATCCTAAAATAATGCTGTTAATTAAAATGACTTGGAGATAAAGCATTGTCTTCAGTTGCTCAACAAAAATTGGTTGTTTTGTAAATCATTATTAAGATATGCAAAATACCTAGAGTCACTTGAACCCAGTGGCTCTGGAGTACAAATAGCATGCCAGTTACTTGTTTGCAGGGCACATCTTTGTATGTCTGCCTCAATCTCTCCAGCTAAAAACGATCCAAGATAGCAGGGTCTAGAAAGCCAGAGGCTTTGCAGATCACAGAAGCTGGTGCTGCAGTGGTCTGAATGACAACATATCTGTCAGGAGCAGCTTGCGAAGCAGTTGCCCAAAGGGCAGCTGCGGAGGTGAGCCAAAGAGATCAGGGTGTTCCACTGGAGAAGGAGAGAAGCTCAACCAGGTAGAGCAGGCACAGGCAAATTCGACCCTCCAGATGTTTTGGGACTACAACTCCCACCAACCCTGACCACCCGTCCTGTTAGCTAGGGGTGATCGGAGTTGTAGTCCCAAAACATCTGGAGGGCCAAGTTTGCCTGTGCCTGAGCTAGAGGGTAAAGATGTGGCAGGCAGGACATTTAGAGAGGGTTTCAAGCAAGGAAGGAGGAAGAACAGGGGAGAAGTAACAGAAAAAGGAAAGAGAAAATAGAAAAGGGAGGGATAAGGGAGGCATAAGCCTTGCCACAGTGACATAGGATACAGCATGGGAGGAAGGAAAAAGCAGCACTGCTGGGACTAGATCCTCCAGTGGTGAGTCAAGGAAGGAAGGAAGGAAGGAAGGAAGGAAGGAAGGAAGGAAGGAAGGGCTATTTGCACACCTGATAATAGAAGGATTAATGAGGAAGCAGCACTGCTTCAATACAGAGATATCAGCAGTGTTTTCCTGAAGGCAAGTGAACGTCTGAAGATCTTTGGGATCTATGGTGGGAGATGGGAGGCTTTCACAACGTCATTTATGTATATATCAGAACAACTGATAAGAAATATTACTTCTTCTATCTTCTGGAGGAATACGTTGTACCCATGCCTTGTTGCAGTGATGATGATCATAATGAGCACGCATCTGTTCCTTTAAGACATTGAGGGAGAATGGTAGAATCTATCGTACGGCGCAGTCAGACATAGAGTTTATTGCATTACTTTTCTTGACTGCAACGTGAAATGTGCATAGCTCCTTTTATTGATAAATAGCTTGTGCATGCAGTGTCAGACAAGGGGCATGGAAGGGAAGGGGCCACAGCTCAGTAGCAAGGCATGCATTTTGCATAACAAAAGTTCCAGGTTCTGTCTCTGGCTTCTGTTGATAAACAGAGAAAGCCTCCAGTGTCTCAAACCCTAGAAGGCTCCCCCCCCCCCCATCATTGTGTGGCGAGTTCCCGCCTCCCCCCAGTGGAAATAAAGACACATGACACAATTATTTAAGGTTAATGGGCTAAATATGGCCACAACTTTATTGGTTACAGGTGATGAGCAGTATTGGCTTAGGCATTGGTCCTAACCGACTCTCTGGCTTCAGCCCATCCGCTTGAAGTCCGGGAAGGGTTAACCAACAGTAGAGGGAGTCCTGCTGATGCACATCAACTCGGAACTCCCCCGGGGCCATCGCTTGGGGGCCGTGCCTTAGGCCCTCACCTCCATAGGCTTCAGACAGGGCCACACCCCCTGGATACCTTTATCGGACCACACTTCAATATATGGGGGAGGTGAT
Organism: Podarcis filfolensis; assembly: GCF_964270895.1. Lineage (NCBI taxonomy): Eukaryota > Metazoa > Chordata > Lepidosauria > Squamata > Lacertidae > Podarcis > Podarcis filfolensis. Next base: position 15,116,159 of record NC_139610.1, read on the forward strand.
GGAGCTTCTTCCCCCCCTCCATCTACATAACAATACCAATACCAATGCCTAACCACCAATACCAAGGAAGCTGTGATGATTTGCTACAAGGTAAGCTAAAAACCAAGTGGCTGGTGCCAATTTTCCAAGTGGAAAAAATTCCTACCAGGCCCCTTAATGGCGACCAACCAAGGTCCATAGCAAGGTCAAAGCCGAAAACCTTAAAGGGCGGGATGGTGGGAAACTGGAGCAGCTGGAAGTGGCAAAAGAGGGAGATCCCCAGCCGCGCCTGCATTAAATAGAGCAGGCCACACACCCCTGGCCAGCCGATTGACTGTCCAGGGGATGACGCAGCTGGGGATTCCCTCAATCACGCGGAGGCTGAGAGCCAGCCACCGCACACGTGGTGGGGGCGTGAAGCCCGCAACCCCACCTCCTTTCGAAGGCAGTGAGGATGTTTCACCCCTCCCATTGCAAGAATCTGCTGACAATGTTTCAGAAAGGAGGGGGCGGATTTTGCTCATCGCTTCTTCCGCTCCAGCCTGTGGGAGTCTGAGTGTTATCTGTATATAGATAAGGTGACTGCTCAAGCAGCTGTAACACTCATGCAGTCCAGCGTCTCCGATTAGTCTTTAGTTAGTTTATGCAGTAGCTGTAGAGAATAAAAGAAGTTATACTTCAGAGCTGTCGTTCGTGTGGTTCATGCTCTGCTGTGCTCCGCTGACTTTTGGAACTGAGTTTGGTGCTCACAGCTCTAAGTTGTGAGTCCACAGCACTTAGACCTGCTCCCTGCAGTGGAAGGTCTCTGGAAGTGCTTTCCCAGCTCGCCTGGTCCAGTCGGGGCTGAAGAGGTTGAGCCCAGTCGTTGGCACTGGCTCAAAGGCAAAGCTGACAGGTGGAAGTGGCTTTGTCAACAATACTGAGCTGGATGGACCAAGAGTCTGACTTGGCAGGTTGCTATGATGGGGTATCCCTCAGGAGATTCTCCTTCCTTGGAGGTTTATAAGCAGAGGTCGGATGGCCGTCTATCACATATGTTTAGTTGAGAGCCCTGCATTGCAGGGGCTTGGGCTAGATGACCCTCAGAGTCCCTTCCCACCCCACATTCTTATGATTCTATGATCCACATTGCCTTTGTTTAGATGTAATTTGGGGTATCGTAATTGGGATATTTGAAAGAAGATAAGATGTGAAGTTGTGAGGGACATATAACCTACAGTGGTACCTCAGGTTACAGACACTTCAGGTTACAGACTCTGCTAACCCAGAAATAGTGCTTCAGGTTAAGAACTTTACTTCAGGATGAGAACAGAAATAGTGCTCTGGAGGTGCGGCGGCAGCGGGAGGCCCCATTAACTAAAGTGGTACCTCAGGTTAAGAACAGTTTCAGGTTAAGAACGGACCTCTGGAATGAATTAAGTTCTTAACCCGAGGTACCACTATACTTGGGTACCTTATTTCTTCAAATCATTCTTCAAATCCTGAGCACACCAGACCTGGCCCTAATAGAATACTGTGTGTGTGTGTAAAACCTTATTCCATTTCATCAAATAATTTCACTTTATTCTTTTCTTCTCCCATAACCGCACTAAAGGGAAAGAACATGTTCGGTTTCTAGCAGTTCTATCCTGGAAGAGATTTGCAACCCATGTGCTAATTCATTAACTCTCATTTTCTTCTCGTGATATCGATGGAGAATGTCAGAAATGTCACTTCTTAAAGAGACTGATCCCCTTTAATGGTTATTTAGTTGCCCACATGGTGCTGGATCAGCAGCATGAGAACGTCTAGGGAAATGAACAAAAGCAAACGGCAAAAAAGGAACTTTGGGAAAAGGGGAAATCAAGAGTGAAAACAAATTACACTATAAGTGATAGGCATTGACCTGATAATGTACATCTCTTGTGGAAACCAATCTAAAAGCTCTGCAACTAAGAGGGATGCCCAGTGCCAGGCTGCAAATGCTTTCAGGAAAGCGTGAGATAGAAGAAAACGTGATCCAGAAATGACAGGAGCTCTGAGAGGGAAATAAAACACATTTGGGGTGCTCCAGTTGTCATTTTCATTAATGCACATGGTTACTGTTGTTGTTACCAGTAGATTTCACTTACAGGCAAGCTGGCACACAGCCCTCAATCTCTGCTCCTTTTAAACCCTGCAGGAGACACCCCTGTTGGGTTGGGGTGTGCATGTGGCAGCAAAAGCCCTTACCCTGTGTGCAGCTGAGGTGGAAAGCAAATGGCCATCACAGATAACATACCCTCCAACATTTCTCCAATGAAAATAAGGACATCCTTTTCCATAATAATTAAAAGAATAGCTAAGACTTACAAGGAAGCTGATATAAGTAAAAAAAAAAAAAGAGGCCGCCAGAGCACGATTTCTTTTCTCACCATGAAGCAAAGTTCTTAACCCGAGGTAATATTTCTGGGTTGGTGGAGTCTGTAACTTGAAGCGTATGCAACCTGAAGCGTATGTAACCTGAGGTACCAATGTATAAGATAAAAAACAAATAAAATAAAACCTTAAGTTAGAGCTTAATAATTACAGTGGTACCTCGGGTTACATATGCTTCAGGTTACAGACTCCGCTAACCAGGAAGTAGTACCTCGGGTTGAGAAGTGTACCTCAGGATGAGAACAGAAATCGTGCTCTGGCGGTGCGGTGGCAGCAGGAGGCCCCATTAGCTAAAGTGGTGCTTCAGGTTAAGAACAGTTTCAGGTTAAGAACGGACCTCCAAAACTAATTAAGTACTTAATCTGAGGTGCCACTGTAGGTAAATAAGGATCTGTTGCATTCTGTGCCAGTCTCTCCCCATATGGGTGGTGCTCTCACACTATGACAGTTTATGTGCACAATACAGACATCAATAAACACAGTTTTCTAGCAATCCAGAGAGAGCACAATCCCAGCAAATTTAGGAACTCTTGAGTGATTTAAGGGGACAGTTTAAGCACATGTCACATATCACATTGGAATGGATGGCACTTGAGTGTTGTCTTTTTACTGGGTTATGCCCATTGTTTGTAAAGCAGCAAAAACCTCAATATCATGGCTGCTCTGAGTTTCATGAACATGAGTCGGAAGCATTTCTGGAAGCTCATTTTAAGCTCTAACTGTGCAGGTATTTTTTTAGGAGGCAAATTGTCCCCCCCCCACCTCCCAATTCAACAGGACCAAGGGAAATAAAGCAAATTGTCCATCATCTGGCATGACTCACTCAGCAGAGGAAGAAATGAAAATTACTGTCACATTAAATGTCAAATCTGTTTGAAACCCTGGTGATCACTTCCAAATAACTTGACAGCTATGATCAGCTTATTCTGTAAAAGCCATGGTAACCAGCTGACCACACTAATCTTGAGACTAGATCCTCTGTATCTGAATAATGATGTTAAATGAATAGAAACTGAAAGGAAGAACTAATGATTCTAATAATACAAAATAGGATAAATTGTAGCATTAGATGAGTGATAGTGTGAAAACCACAAACAGTATATATATATATATAATTCTGACATTTCTCAGTTGCTCACACTCTGTCAGGACCAAGACAGAGGGGTATGCTTAGTTCTGAGTTTGCACGCAAAATAAGGCTGAGATCCTTTTCCAATGGGCAGGTGAACACACTTCTGAATTTTATAACCACATAACACTTGGTATTTGTAACCCATGCATTCTAAGATATAAAAGGTGAAGGTAAAGGTGAAGGACCCCTGACAGTTAAGTCCAGTCACCGACGACTCTAGGGTTGCGGTGCTGATCTCGCTTTACAGGCCGAGGGAGCCGGCGTTTGTCTGCAGACAGTTTTCTGGGTCATGTGACCAGCATGACTAAGCCACTTCTGGCGCAATGGAACACCAAAACAAGAGCAGTGCACGGAAACGCTGTTTACCTTCCCTCTGGAGCTGTACCTGTTTGTCTACTTGCACTTTCTGGCGTGCTTTCGAACTGCTAGGTTGGCAGGAGCTGGGACCGAGCAATGGAAGCTCACCTCATCACAGATTCGAACTGCCAACCTTCTGATTGGCAAGGCCAAGAGGCTCAGTGGTTTAGACCGCAGCGCCACCCACATCAGATAAATCCTCCCCCCCCATGGCATTTAAATGCATATATGTATTGGGGGAGGCAGGCTTTCAACTTTTGTAGGCTCATTACTTTTGTGGCTCTCGCTATCAAGTAGAGCACAGATGTGCTTAAATTTCTCAGATGCTTTGCTACTGAAAAAAACACCAATTTCCATTTCAGCGTAGGCAAAACTTGCTGGTAGTCTAGAAAAGTGATGAGAGCCCTTATCACTCTTTGGGTTTTCTTGAAACCTTCTCAGGTGCTTCACCTAAGGAAGAGATCCAGACTTTGTGTTATGGGAAATTATGACCCTTATTGAGTGGGTGGTGAAAATAGCATTGAAACAGACCGGAGAAAGGAAGCAAATCTGAAAACAGTGACTTCTTTCAAAGGCAGTTACTGAATGGAAAGCCAAAGCTATTTGAAGAGCCCCATGACTTAATGAAAATACATAGGACATAAGAATTAGTAATGCCTTTTTGCTTCAGACTATCTTCCTTTTGTTAGAGGTTCATTGTGACTACATAATTTTACACAATTCATATTGAAGGTCAGTATGAAGAACAGGTTGGAACAAGGGCATATAATCCATTAGGACACTCAACACTCCGACGACAGTCAAAGAAAAATAAGTTGCCTATAGCAACTGATTGCTCTTCTTTGGCCTTTTCTTTAAATCATCCTGAAATTTAATTTTGTGCTAAAGTTTCACCCCAGAATTTAGTTTCAACAGCAGGCTTAGAGCAATGAACAGCCAAGATGGCGGCCTGCACTTGGCCACTCCAGGAATGGTCTGGGCGCAGACCCCAAGGCGCTGGCCCTGATTGGCCTTGTGGGCACTGTCCACCCACACATGAGGTCATTGCATCCAGGGGTGGGTAGCACCAGGTGACCATTCCCTCCCCTGCTGCACCAGAAGATAGCCATGGTGTGGTGTGGTGATTAAGAGTGGTAGACTCATAATCTGGTGAACCGGGTTTGCATCTCCGCTCCTCCACCTGCAGCTGCTGGGTGACCTTGGGCTAGTCACACTTCTTTAAAGTCTCTCAGCCTCACTCACCTCACAAAGTGTTTGTTGTGGGGGAGGAAGGGAAAGGAGAATGTTAGCTGCTTTGAGACTCCTTCGGGTAGTGATAAAGGGGGATATCAAATCCACACTCTTCTTCTTCTTCTTCTTCTTCTTCTTCTTCTTCTTCTTCTTCGACCGACTGCAGCCTCGGCATGCAGCAAACATCGCCCACCCAGAGCCCCAGGTGAGCAGTTATTCTGAGAAACATGAAGTCACGATAAAAAGATGTGCCTCTCTCTCTCTCTCTCTCTCTCTCTCTCTCTCTCTCTCTCTCTCTCTCTCTCTCTCAGAGCTTAATGCTTCCAGTACAGTCTTGCAGGTCTCTGGTAAGGATGATAGCCATTCACCGCACAATGTAAAGTCAACATAGTAAATAACCTTTTATTATTGTAGCTGAACTAAAATTTAAAAAAAATGATGAAGCCCCCTTTTTAAAATGTTCTGTTAAGCATGCCTGCGTAACTTAGCTTGTGTGACAGCTGGGGTGAATCTGGGAATAGCATCACAAATATCCTTTTGTTTAATTACTCGACACGACAATTTCAAGTTTATCTAATTATAACCAAGGTTTAATAAAACAACAGGTCGCGAAATTGTTTTTAAATTAGTCTCAGGGAAGTTCACTAAATTAGCTGCAGCGAACTGTAGATTCCTAAAGTGTTAATAGCATATAAAAATGACACCAGGATCCTTTGTACTTTCAAAATGTTTGCTTTATAGTTAGGCTTAACTCAATACCTTCCTTGATTTGGAGGCCAATCACTTGTCCTTTTTGAAATATCCTGCTCACAGGGAAATGAGTCAATCACTTGTCCTTTTCTAAATATCCTGTTGACATGGAAATGAGCTGATGCCCTCATGAAACAAGCACCCACTGTCTGAGTTTCAGTTGACAGAATGAGGGAATAAAAATTGGTTAAGAACCTTCACTGGTTGCCCACTTGCCTTGGGATCTGAAAGAATACTTGTCCCTTCCAACACGGACCTGTCAGTGCATTGAAGTGAGCAAGTCTAGTTCTCCTCCTACCACCTGAGGTGAGATGGATGGTGACCAGGACATGGCCTTTTTGGTGACGGCACATCTTTGTAGCAACCCCACTCAAGAGAGACTCAGTTGGCACTACCTTGCTATCTTTTCATCAGTACAGAAGAGCTGTCTTGTTGTTGTTCTCCCAGAACTTCCAAACTCTGAGCTTTAAACAAATCCTCTCTTGCCTGTATATGTTCTCATGTTATATTGCAGGACTGTCACATTTGGAAACCTGAGAATCTGATCTGGGCACCACATACATAACCACACATATATTTTTCACCTCACTTCTGACAATTATGAATTTAACAGCTTGGAAATGCACCCCCCCCCCAAAAAAAATAACCCCATACAGACAGCTATTAAGAAAATAGAAATATTGCATTATTCAAAGTTTCTTTTTGCTATTAGTTTGAGAGACTGGTGGTTTTTTTAAAGGAAAAAATATTTATTTATTTATTTTTAGGTAATTGCTTGGTTTGTCACACTGTGTTAGGCAAGGTATGGTTCTCCATGAGAAGCACATCTGCTAAATCCCTTTACTTTTATATAGAACTCAGCTGATCCTTAGCTCAGCAGATGAAATCTGCAACACTAAAATGCTTTGCTTCCTAAGGGAAGAACAAATCTGCTTTGAGAATAGGGACAGACCTGCCAGAATAAAGCAAGCTTTGAGGAAATCACTCGGACTAACTTTGCGAGTGGACATCCCAAAGAACTGGCTGTAGTTTTAAAATTACATTTTTTAAAAAACTGGAGCAAAAATGTCAATTTATTTGGACAAGCTGGGTTCTAATATACTATTATTTAAAGCCCTTGATCCTAAGTTCGAGTTGAGTCGATATACATCCCATTGATATCAATGGGCATTTCGATTAGATATTTCTCATTTTATCTCATGTATTTCTACAAAATGTTCAAGGTGGATTACCAAGCGCTAATAAGAGCAAAACAGCTGAACGCATAAAAGCACCATTGTATGTATGTTTACTTAGAAGGTAAGCTTTGTGTTCATTGTGGCTAACTTAAGACGTATATGATTGTGTTCTGAAAGCTACGATTCCATGCACTGAGGAGTAAGCCCTGCGAAACTCAGCCCTGCAAAATTTCCCAATGTGCTGGAACAGTCAGTAGACCAATTCACACATGCAAGTACACCACACACTAGCATCATATCAAACAGAAGAAGAGGACCAACTTAACTGGCCTTGCCTCCACTGTTGCATCTGCTGTTCTGAATAAGGGAGCATGACTCCCTGAGGAGTCAGAGCTCTGATCATGCGGGTTCTTAATCATGTGGATAGCCTGTTCACTTTGAGGATGGCTTCCCCTGAACACAACAGTGACATGGAAAGTTGGACTGAAGGAGGACAGGACAGCTGGGGGTGGAATGCCAGATAGAACTTAAGAGACAATAAACTCTGATTGTCATGTGTGAATGTGCCACCACTGATTGCCATGGACTGGCTGGACGAAGGGAAGTGGTGGGTGACACCTGCTGAGGAACCCCCAAGGGAAGAAGGTTCAGAGCCCAGGGACTGGTGGTTGGACAACAGTGAGTGGTCAGAGGGAGAAGACTGGGAGAAGGACGTGTCAGAATGGATGCAAAATCTTGTGTTTCAGTGTGCAAACCCTGGAGCCAAGATGAACCACTGAGCTATATGATATTTATTGACTCTATTTCAGGCATAAATGTGGTACGTGTGTGTGTGTGGAGGGATGCTATTATATGCATGTTGGTTTTATATTTTATTCCTAGCGCAGCAATGCCTGCAGTATTTTACCCTGAGAGAAGACACAATATTGTTTCCTGCACTGTGAATTGATTTAAATCCCTAGCATTTACTAAACATATGAAAATGTGAAAAGATAGACATTCGGAAGGAATTTCAGGGAGTTCACAAAATAATTTAAACAACTTCCACCCACTAGAAAATGAAATTCATTTTGTAGTGTGACGTGGCGGAGAAATTGTACCTTCTCTTGTGCTCATTTTGGAAGATAAAAAATAAATGCATGTTTTTACATGATTTAGTAACTGAACAGAGCAGGAATGGCCTCTCTTAACCAACAGAACCTTTCAGTATTTATTTTTACAATATCTCTAGTTGGAAATATGAAGGCTATAAATTGGGGCTAGCTAACCTAGTGCCCACCACATGTTGGGCTTCAATTTCCTGTAGCAATTTTAATATGTTAAAGATCCTTCAGCAGTTCAATGACATCACAGAAGCTCAGACAATAAAGAGAGCGCCATAGTAGCACAGTCAATATCTAAGGGAAGGTCTCATGTGCAAAAAAATTAGCTTGCTTCAAGTCTATTTCTATACATTATATATATAAACTGATGTTGTTTTTGTTCCTGAGCTTTTTCTGCATTTCATTCCTAATCTGCACTTCACCAGCAAAACTTGACACTAATGAAATTTTTCTACATCCATCCTTAAAAATAGTACAAAGGGAGAGCTTTTCCCTTTGAAAATGTACAGCTTACTTCCAAATGACTGGAAGCAGAGATCCTTTAACTCAGGGGGAAGTCAGAAAATATGCAAATAGCTTCTTTAAATTCCTCTCTTGTAAGGTAGGTTGTTCGTGTCAGGATGACCTTGTACCTTGAAAGAAATTATACAGGAAGAAGGTGTTAAGTTTCAGATAATTTCAATTCCAAACATCTCAGGGTGCATGAAAGTACTGTAGCTGTTCAGTTATTAATTTTATGCACAGGTCATAGTAAAGGGGGAGGAAGGATCAAATAGATTATAGCAGATATTAAAATGCTCTCAGGTGTCCTTTTTGGGGGAAAGATTTATAACTAACAGCTTAATTTATATAAGCACCAAGAGATAAAAATCAAAAAAGTATGCTTATCCAATGGATAAAATGGCTTTCTAAAAAAAAAAAATCTTTGTGACATTGAGGGTGGGCATTATGTAGTGGTTAAGAGCATGAGCAATGAGTTGGATCTCCCCTGTTAAAATTACAGCTTTTCCAAGAACTCATGAAATCCTAGCCTATATCACATGGCTGATAGAGGGTCAGTTCACCCATTCATTACTTTAATATTCTTTACTATTTGCTTGTGGTATCAGAAGGTATTCATTTGCAATAATCAAGCCTTATAGGCTATTCTCATGATAATAGATTAAACAGGCACAAACATGGAGAGGAACTTTTTATTATTATTAATTCAGCAAGTCTGCCTAGTTATGTGCCTTTGTTTTATAGGGTTTTGATGATTTTATCTACATTTTATTATGTATACCACAGAGATTTTTCTGATTATGCTGTATGTACACTTTTCTAACTCCTTCATGGATCACTGCCTTGCCGTGGCGAAGGGGCTTGAATAACTCAGAGAAGCTATGAGCTATGCCGTGCAGGGCCACCCAAGACGGACAGGTCATAGTGGAGAGTTTTGACCAAACATGATCCACCTGGAGTAGGAACCTGCAAGCCACTCCAGTATCCCTGCCAAGAAAACTCCATGGACAAAGACAACAGGCATATAAAAGGAGTGCCTGGCGTGCTCTGGTCCACGGGGTCACGAAGAGTCGGACACGACTAAATGACTAAACAACAACACTTTTCTAAATAAATGAATATCAATAAAATGGCAACTATCTTTATTGTTAGGATCTAGACTAACTATATCAGGGCTGCTTGAGTCCTTGGCAGGCTTCTAATTACCCCTTAAATCAGGTGTGAGGAATATGTGGCCATGTTGATGTTGCTGGACTACCAGTTCCATGAGCCCAAACAGTATGGCTGATAGTCCAACGATGGCTGGAAGCCCATGGGCTTCCCATCCCTGTCATAATGAGGCCACCATTTTAGTCTCCCCAAAATACAGTGCTACATGCCTTCCATTGTTCCTTAGTATGGTAGATTTCTAAAATGAACAAACATGGCAGCTGCCACAACAACTTGAGCACAGCTATAGTTTTTACACATGATGTCACAGAATGACTGAACTTCTAGGTCATTTTCTTTTGGCCACAACCATAACCACCTCGAATGGAGGCCTAGTGAGCATCACCATCATTATTGGACACTAGTAGGCACCACCAGTAACAGCTCCAGCTAGTGGATGATATTATCAGGCCTGGGCATGGAAATTGAGCTGTTAGAGTCTCTCAAAACTATAGGCACAGTGTATCTCTAGTGCTTCCTTACAAAGCTCTTCCCCATTGTGTTACTCTACTCAGAAGCTTCTTGGAATATTTATCTGTGTATCAGCAGCCACCCAACTGGTGCAGGATTAAGGTGAGACACTGCAGGCAGGCAGATTAGTGGATACTCATTGTAATATGATTTTAGACATTACTTGCAACACTTAGCAATTCGGGTTTAGGAAACGGTCTGAGGATTCAGGAAAAATAGTGTACGCTGGTATAGTGTGTCCCCCCTAGAAGAGGGCACGTACTGCGGTGAGACCTGAAGACTGACCTCTTGGTTGTGGGTGGGTATATTGGACAGCCACAACACGCGATTGGTAGCTCCCTCATTGCTGGGTTTAATCTGGCCAACGGGGAGCTGTCTAAACGGGCCAAGGGACCTATATATACCCATGCATGTGACCCAGAGCTCATGCGTCGGAACACCCGCCCACCTCTCCCTATATTTAGGGCATTTTGCGATTGACCTTGCTATGCCATCGTGTGTCATCTGTCGTTGGGACAGGGGCAAGGCAGGAATTTTCCCCACTTGGCTGGTTGGCTGTTGCCATTTGGGTTTCACCTGCCACGTAGCAAATCATCACAACTTGTAAGGTTGCAGATAGGCACTGGTTCATGTGCTAGAGATGGGAGAACAATCTCACCATCCCTATGTGAAGGGTATTTCGTTAAAGGAATCCAGGGACTCAACTTGGTTTGGTCAACCCCCAAGAGGGGGCAGTGCCCCTGCCTGAGTCCAGGGGAGCATCTGGGGGGTGGACATAGTCCGTTTCCGGGCTTTCTACCTACCTCAGATGTTCACCCTTGGCTGACCTATGATAGAGCTCTGGGTCAGCGCTATCTGCAAGGGTGCAGGGAGCTAGTCAAACCAGAGCCTATGCAACCACTCACTTTCTGTAATCAATAAAGTTGTGGCCTAAATTCTGCCTAAAACCAAAACTAAAATTTGAGTCAAATGTGTGTTTATTTAGGGCGGAAATCTCTGAGTCTGAACATGAAAAAATATTAAAAGTACACTCCTCTCTCTCTCTCTCTCTCTCTCTCTCTCTCTCTCTCTCTCTCTCTCTTACACACACACAGCGGCGTAGCGTGGGTTGTCAGCACCTGGGGCAAGGCAAGTAATTTGCGCCCCCTAACCCAGGGCAAGGCAAGTAATTTGCGCCCCCTATCCCCTAACCTGCCGCCACTGCCAGCTTCTTCTTGCTGCTGCCTGGGCTGGGGTATTTACGGTAAGGTAGCCACGGTGGCGGCGGCGGGTCCGTGTCAGGTGATCTGAGGCGAGTTGCCGCTGGCGCTGCCGCCCAAATGACGCCGCTTGCCCGGAGGAGGAGGGCAGAGAGGCGAGGAAAATGCAACATGGCCCAGCAGCTGCAGCAGCGGCAGCGGCAGCGGGGCTGTGAGGAGGGGCTGCCTGGTGCGCCCTCCGCGGCCCTGACGTGCGGGGACCGCGGTGAGCGCTGAGAGCTGCTGCCTGCCGGACGCCTTCAGCCCGGACGCACGCACAGCTCGTCGGTTCCGTGAGACATGGGGCTCTGCTACAGCCTGCGCCCGAGGCTCTTCGGTGACTCCGGAGGCGGCGAGCGCCCCCCCCCCCAGATTTGCGTCCGGTGCGTCCGGCCCCCCCTGCACCCCCCACGCTACGCCACTGCACACACACAGTGCAATTATGTAGTCTATGGTATTTCCAGCACAGAAAAATCATTTGTCTGCTTGTCTGCTTGAAAGATTACTTTTCTTTTTAAAAACAACCACAAACTTGTATGTTTCCCTGTACTTTTTGTTGCCTCCGCTTTAGGCTGCTTCCATCCTGACCACTTCAAATGTCATGAAGATCTACTTTGAAAAGGTCAACATGTCATCATGACATTTCCTTATGTACTGTTATCTGGATTTTAAAAGGGACCAAAAATCCCTCTACTCTGAAAGACCACGAGTCAGCCCTCACTCTTTTTTAAAAAAACAAACTACGAGTGGCAAGGGAGAGGGGAGAATGTCCAAGTATTTCAATTGGGCAGCTGAGAGAAAAGCGGTCTTCACTACTTTCCTGGGACTGGGGGAAGAACATTGGAAGGAGGGCAAACAATATAACACTTTTCAACCTTTCCAAAGATTGTTCAATGCCTACATTTTCTTTTAAAGGGGACTTTCTAAAGTTGACTTGGCCTGAGGTGGAAACAGGGATGGCTCAGAAATTGGATTCAATTTGCATTTAAAGTCAAATCTGCCTGATTTGTAGTTAGGCGAACAATAGGCAAAATTGATCTTTCTTGGAATTTTGAGATGCAGTTCTCCAGCCAATTAATGTATACAGAAATGCATATACTAAGGTAAAGTGGACTTACAAAATGCATAATCAGTGGAAATAACATATAATTTTGTTTGAAATAAAACTCCACTGATCTGCTCTACTGTCTGAGTGAACACGAAGGTCTGTATTGATCCCTGGAATCCTAAATGCTGTGAGTGAGACTAGGCTGGAAGCGGAGGGAGTGGAGTAAAATTGCTACCTGTTGTGAACAGGAGGAGGCAGGGAAGGCACTGAACAGTTTTGTAGACAGAAAAACAAAGCCTATAATAACTACATTGCACTATTGGTATCTGAAGAAGTGTGCATGCGCACGAAAGCTTATACCAGCACAAACTTAGTTGGTCTATAAAGTGCTACTGGACAATTTTTTATTTTTTTATTTTTTTATTTTTATTACATTGCACTATGTACAGAAGGTATGCATTGCATTGTACTCATGTTGTGTGAATTTAATACAGTTGTAATCATTGGTAAAACAAAATGCATATTTTAATGAGACTGAGAGGGGGAAAAACTTGAGTCAAGCAGTTCAAGGACTGAAATGGGAATTACATAAAACTCCATTCACATCCATGCAGATCCATGCACAGGGACGCAGGTGGTGCTGTGGGTTAAACCATAGAGCCTAGGACTTGCCAATCAGAAGGTCGCCGGTTCAAATCCCTGTGACGGGGTGAGCTCCCATTGCTCGGTCCCTGCTCCTGCCAACCTAGCAGTCCGAAAGCACGTCAAAGTGCTAGTAGATAAATAGGTACCGCTCCGGCAGGAAGGGAAACGGCATTACCGTGCGCTGCTCTGATTCGCCAGAAGCGGCTTAGTCATGCTGGCCACATGACCCGGAAGCTGTATGCCGGCTCTCTTGGCCAATAAAGCGAGATGAGCGCCGCAACCCCAGAGTCAGCCACAACTGGACCTAATGGTCAGGGGTCCCTTTACCTTTACTTTTACCATGCAGATTAGAGTCACATAAAGATTTTTGTGCACTGAGGATGGACAAAAGTGATGGACAACAGGGGTGGAACCATAACTTAATTACACAACTAATTAGGTAAGCTGAATAAGTTCTGCAAGTTATGTTATTTTGCCACAGTAAATAGAATAACATAGTTTCTCACAAATGACAAACTGCAGCAGAGTGAAAACAGTTCTGCGTAAGACAAATGCAGGGCAGAATGGAAGACGATGCTTCCAGGTATGGAAAGTTTATCGTCTCTTGATAAAAGTTGTTTAAAGTTCGGATTTTGTTTTTTATCCCTTTCTCTCTTTTTTGTAATTGTTATTTATTGGGATTTTTTTAAAAAAGAAGCAACTTTATTTCATTTAAGCACTTCCTCAGATTCCGTGGACATTACTGGGAGGAGAACAAAGAGGAGAAGAGATGGGGAGAAACTTGTAGCCTTAAGAAGTTGTTAGAGTCAAGATGAAATAATAAAAAGGAGTAATCTGCAACCTTTCTTCCCATCGCCTGATGCTGAGCTTCAGAATAGAAAACTTCAACGAAGTAAAAAGCTCTTGAGGCAAAGTTTACCTCTGGTAGAAAAAAATAAAACCCGAACACAGCAAAGGAAGCAGTAATCACTCTATTGTATTCCAGAATGTTCAGCACAGAATCTTTTTTGTGTCCATGTGGAATGACCTCATTAAAGCACTTGACTCGGCTTCCTCTTTGCTGCATCAATATATTGTATTCTTTGGTGACTGTTAAGAGAGATGGGTGAAAAGACTGAAGGGGAGAAGGGGTAGAACCAATTAATGAAGAAAGATGAGCTGGAGGTTGAAAAGCAAGCTTTTTGTTGTTGTGTGGTATTCCTCATCTGAAAAGAAAACTTTGTATGGTTGTTTTTTTTAAATAAACTTTTCCATATGAGTCTCATGAAGTACTATGCTGCAAATTTCTCCTGTATCTTTTCCACAAAGATCACATTCCACCTAAGTTCTGGTTTTATGGCTAATTTTAATTGATTTCATGCTGTATTCCTATTGTATCTCTCTTGTCTTCTTGCTGTACACTGCTCAGACATTATGCAGTGTATAGCTCAGTTGGTTAGAGCATGATACTGCTAATGCCAAGGTTGCAGGTTTGATCCCCATATGGGACAGTTGCATATTTAGATGATCCTCAGGGTTGCTTCCAACTCTATGAGTCTATGAAATAAACAAAAGTCAACAAGAGGCAAACTGCATTCAAAAAATTGTCAAGTGGGGTTTCTTCAATGAGATTTCCATAAATGAGGTGTTTGGTATTCCTTTTGTTTACCTTTTTTAAAAAAGTGAGTGTTTTGTGAATTTACTTCCTTTCCTTCTTCAATTCTTATCTCCAGCGGTCTGCAGCCTTCCTGGGTGTCCACAGTTACAGGCTAGCTGAGCCGAGGACATCATGAGGTTTTGAGGAAGTGTGAAGAGGTGATTGTACAATGGAAGAGGAGGCACTCTTGCCTCTTGGATACATTGTAAGTAACCTAAGTGCAAAACAAAAATATGAAACAATTTCTGAAGTGTCTTGAGAGATAGGCAGAAAAAATCGCACAACCATTTTTTCCCTCATGATGTGAAAACAAGAAATTTGAGGACAGAATACAGCATAGCATTAGTATAATAGAACTTGTAGCACAACCCTATATTTCATTTTACAATGCCTTTTGTCCACCAGATAATTTTATGTTAGACCTACTGAAACTTCTGGCTTCCCTTGAAATCCCTTAGTCATTTTTATTGAGCCACACAACCTCCAAATCCGCCTCAACATTTTGCTTTTAGATGAAATTTCATGGTGATTCTACTAAAGGGATTATGTATATTTCTTTATACACCGTGTGTGTGTGTGTGTGTGTGTGTGTGTGTGTGTGTGTGTATTTCTGCACCCTCGTTGAGATCAGCTTGATCAAATGACTCACCATACATTTAAAGCACATGACTTCCCCCAAAGGATCCTGGCAACTGTAGTTTATTCCTCACAAAGATAGAATTTCCAGCACCATTAACAAACTAAGCTTCCCAGGATTCTTCGGAGTTTGCCCTATGTAAATAAAAAACAATTATCCTGCTGACAGAGTTGGGTCAAGGTACATTGAGGCTAACCAAATTTAGTGGAAGCTGTTAGATTTAACTAGCAGTTGTTACCTTTCTGCCTTATCACTAGACAGATTTAGAGCCCTATAAAAATTTACACGGGTGGGATGCTGCTGTCACACTGACTGGAACTGAGATGATTCACTCTAGGAGAAGCTTTAGCAGCAGCAAACGTATTAGCATCTTACAGTCAAACTGTTGAAGAAGTTCAATTGCAAATATGAAAAGAAAAAAAAGTAACTCACCAAGAAATAGTTAAAAGAAAATATTCTGCACAAAATGGTTGTCATATATGATGTAAGATGTATAAAATTCACAAACGAAACATAATGAGCTAATATTATTTCTACTTCCCCATTATATCTGCAGGTGTGGCAATGGATGTGCTGGGCCATTGTCTTGTCGTAGTTATAAACTGGATGAGAGTCAACAAACTGAAGCTCAATCTAGATAAAACTGAGGCACTGTTAGTGGGGGGTTCAAGTCCAGATGGATGGGATGTGGTCTGCTCTTGATGGAGTTACACTCCCTATGACATAACCTCCAACATTTCTCCGATGAAAATATGGATGCCCTATTCAACAACAACAATAATTTTATTATTTATACCCCACTAATCTGACTGGGTAGCCCCAGCATCAGTGCCAGATTTATGTATAAACCAAACAAGCTATAGCTTAGGGCCACACTCTCTTGGGGCCCCCAAAAAAAATTAAAGGAAAAAAACCTGGATGCACATTTCCAAAATATAAGATAAAAAAGCAAATAAAATAAAACCTACATACAGCAAGAGTATTTTGTGTTGTGTAGGCTCCTATGATGTAAGTAAAGGTAATGATTAATGAGTACTGATGTAAGCCTCCTAGCCTACTCCCTGAAATATCTCTGGTTTGTTCATTTCTATATATAGGATGCCTACATTCTGCATGTGTGAATGACTTTAGATAGCTATTAGGTCCATAAATTACCATATAGCATATATCCAATACAAAAAACAGTGACAACTTGTTGTTGAATAATGACAGCTGGGCATATAAAGGGCCCCATTACCTTCAGTAGCTTAGGGCCTCATCAAACCTAAGTCCGGCCCTGCCCAGCTTCCAATATACAGTGGACCCTCTAGTTACGTACCGCTCTGGATACGTAACTTTTGGGTTATGAACGTTTCGCTGTGCGTGCATCCGCAGAAGTGGTCAATCGTGCCGCGCGTGTGCACAGAAGCGGCGCCTCTGCCTACAGACTTTTCAGGCTGTGGACGGACCCCCAGAATGAATTTAATTCGTATCTGGAGGGTCCATTGTATATAAAAACAATAAACATTAAAAAAACCTTCCCTATACAGGGCTGCCTTCAGATGGCTCACAAATCAGATAACTCCATACCCTCCAATGTTTCTCTGATGAAAATAGGGACATCCTAAGGAAAAGGACACGGGTAGCGCTATGGGTTAAACCACAGAGCCTAGGACTTGCCAGTCAGAAGGTCGGTGGTTTGAATCCTGGCAACGGGGTGAGCTCCCGTTGCTTGGTCCCTGCTCCTGCCAACCTAGCAGTTCGAAAGCACGTCAAAGTGCAAGTAGATAAATAGGTACTGCTCCGGCAGGAAGGTAAACAGTGTTTCTGTGCGCTGCTCTGGTTTGCCAGAAGCGGCTTAGTCATGCTGGCCACATGACCCGGAAGCTGTACGCCGGCTCCCTCGGCCAATAAAGCGAGATGAACACTGCAACCCCAGAGTCGGTCACGGCTGGAGCTAATGGTCAGGGGTCCCTTTACCTTTTACCTTTAAGGAAAAGCAGAACATTCTGGGACCGTGAAACAGGGGTGGCTTCTGTAAATCCAGAACTGCCCTAGAAAATAGGGACCCTTGGAGCGTCTGCTATGAAGGAGCAGATATGTAGTTTGGGAGGGGTTAGTCCTGGATCCTTTGCTGTTGCTTGAGGCTCAAGTGGTCTTGGTGGCACAGAGTGCCTTCTATCAGCTTCGGCTGGTGGCCCAGCTACACCCCATCAATACAGTGATAGTTCTAGTAACTTTTTGGTTACATTATTCCAGCGTGGGGATGATTTTGAAGAGGGCTTTGAAACTTCACCTGGTGCAGAATCCAGCAGCCATATTGCTCACAGGGGCAAGACAGTTTGAGTATATAAAACACTGATCCTGGCTCAACTGTGCTGACTGCCAGTTAGTTTCTGGGCCCAATTCAAAGTGCTGGTTTGAATTGGCTTGGGACCCCAATAGCTCAAGGTACAGCTCTCCCCACAAGAATGGGCCTTTTATGTGATGGCTCCCTGTTTGTGGAATGCTCTCTCCAGGGAGGCTTGACTTCCACCTTCATTACATAGCTTTAGGAGCCAGACAAAAACTTTCCTCTTTCTGCTGATTAAACAGTCAATGGCCTTTTAAAGGTGTCTGTGGAAATGGGGTTATTGGTTTGTTTTTGTTTTATTATGTATTTTGTGTTTGCATTTGGCATTTTTATGTTGTGATCCACCGTGTGCTCTTTGGACGAAGGGAATAATAATAATAATAATAATAATAATAATAATAATAATAATAATAATATACTCCATGGATATTTATTTTTGTCGATCTACGGTTGACTTCAATATATCTCATAAATATTACCCACCTTTTTTTAGTTACTATCTGCATTTTCTGAGATTTCCTTTCTCACTTTTTGGTGGGGTCATTTATCTGGTTATTTTGAGAACCAGCGTGCTTCCCCCATTACTCCAAAAGGTGTCATCATATATATAATATTCTGAAATTATTGAATTGGGTCAGGTTAATTTAATTTGTGTTAGGCTCTAAAGGTTGAGATTATCCAGCGGGTTTACAAATAAATCACAGATCAGCTGTATGTGATGTTATCTGGCCTTATTTTCTAAATGAACCAGTTTTGGTGGATTAAAAGGACATACTAATGAAAATGACTGCAGATTAAACAGGAAGAGCTAGGGCAGGCCGTATAGGTAAAGGAAGCTGGCATTCAGAAATGACTTATCTTTGCAGAGCCTGGAAAAAATTTAATTAAATCTATGTGCCAACCCATCTGATATTCAAGAAAATTAGTGTACTAAAAAAGTACTGTGCTGAGCTGATCTTGATGATTTTCCACTTCTCTTTTTCCCCATTGCTTCACAGAGAAATAATATTAAATTCTCCCATATTCCTCCTCTTGCCAATGTCTTTAATATGGGACCTCAGTGATATAAGAAACTGCAGAACATAGTTTAGCATTTTATCCCCACCCCCACCCCCCTATCCTTTAACCAAACTATGAAAAATGTTTGTGCCCTAAAATCCCACAAGTTAGACATAGGGACAATCAACTTTAGTTGCACCTTATCTTCATGGTCTTCCATGCTCCCTCTTAATTACTTAGCAATTTGTTTGTGTGAGTTGCTTCGGTTATGCACAATGGTTGTGTTCCAGCATTGCACAAGTATGGATCAGCACAACTACTATGAAAGGTGGGGTTTTTGTTTCCTTCAGGGATGTGGGTGGCGCTGTGGTCTAAATCACTGAGCCTCTTGGGTTTGCTGATCAGAAGGTTGGCGGTTTGAATCCCCACGGGTGAGCTCCCATTGCTCTGCCCCAGCTGCTGCCTACCTAGCAGTTTGAAAGCACGCCAGTGCAAGTAGATAAATAGGTACCACTGAGGCAGGAAGGTAAATGGCATTTCCGTGAGCTCTGGTTTCCGTCACGGTGTTCTGTTGCGCCAGAGGCAGTTTAGTCATGCTGGCCACATGACCCGGAAAGCTGTCTGTGGACAAACGTGGGCTCCCTCGGCCTGAAAGCCAGATGAGCACCGCAACCCCATAGTTGCCTTTGACTGGACTTAACCATCCGGGGTCCTTTACCTTTACCTTTACTTTGTTTCCTTCTTTTCCTGGCAGAATTGACTGAAACAGGGTGCTTCTATCATCATCATCTTTTCAGTTTATATGCCACCCTCTCTCCCAAAGGAGTCCAGGGTGTCAAATGCACCTCGGAACAATTCCAATACAGATACAAACTGAGAAAGATCTCTACTTAAGACAGTTGTTAGGAGAAGAAGGTGCCTTCATCCATTGCCAAGCGCAAGAACAAAGATGGAATCTGTCCAGAGCTGGCCCACATATGAGGTGGGGTGAAGCACCTGCTTCAGGCAGCGCAGTTCAAAAGCACCTCAAAGTGCAAGTAGATAAATAGGTACCACTCCAGCGGGAAGATAAACGGCGTTTCCGTGCACTGCTCTGGTTCGCCAGAAGCGGCTTAGTAATGCTGGCCACATGACCCAGAAGCTGTACAACAGCTCCCTCGGCCAATAAAGCCAGTTGAGCGCCACAACCCCAGAGCAACTGGACATAATGGTCCTTAGAGAAATGGAACAGGCTGCCCCTGCACATCTCTAATACTTGATAGGAAGGAGGTCCAAAGAATAGAGGCCACAGCACCTAAGACCCAATTCCTGCATTGTGTGGAACTGAAGGCCCTCACCTGCAAAGTAAAATAATGTACTGGGTATGTAAGGAGTGAAATGATTATTCGGGTATCCTGGCCCCAAGTTGTATAATGTTTTATGCACCAGAACCAGTTCCTTGAACTTATTTCAGTAGATAATTGCCAGCCAGTGAAATTATTTCAGCAGCGACATAGCATGGTGTTGATATCCTGCCGCAGTTAAGCCCCCAGATTTTGTACTAGCCACAGCTTTCAGACCAACCTCAAGAGTAGTTCCACACAGAATGAATTGCAGCAATTTAACCTGGGGGTTAATAGCACATGGAAGACAGTCTTTACATGAGCCTCAGTGATAAAGAGGAGAGGAAAAAAATTATTGTGCAAGAACATATAGTCACAGGACTACAAAACCCAGACAATGTATTTATTCAGACTCATGACACCAAAGAGTCTTAACACACTTTCCCTAAGAGAAAATGTGTATACAAAAAGACCTTCCTATTCCAGTTGTCCTCAAGCCAATAAGCCATGATACAGCCATTAGTTGACTGACCAGTATGAATCATAACATACAAACCACATTTGTAGTCCTGAACCAATGTAAGGATATTTTCGACTGTGGTGTCATGATATGTAAATAATTTTGTAGAAAGTTAAAGAATTCCAATCAGTCAGATTTCTCTAGAGATGGAGTTCACAGATCATTCCACTGACACCAAAGTTGAGCTAAGAAGACAATCCTCTTATGTAGAGATGAAGGGATCAGACCATCTCTAGTCCATTTCAATTTTGCTGGTTTCATTCTTAAGTCCATGCTATCCTATTTCCACATCAATCACTAATATATGTGTAATATAGTTAAGAGTTTTTTGAGGTTGTTGTTGTTGTTGTTGTTGTTGTTGTTGTTGTTGTTGTTGTTGTTGTTAATAACCCACCCATTTGTTTTGGTTGCTTCCAACATAATATAAAAATACAGCTAAACATCAAGCATTAAAAACTTCCTGATACAGGGATGCCTTCAGATGTCTTTGGAAAGTCATGTAATTGTTTATCTCTTAGACATCCGATGGGGTGCATTCCACAGGGTGGGTGCCACTACTGAGAAGGCCCTCTGCCTGGTTCCTTGTACAGTGGTACGCTTCAGGTTACAGACGCTTCAGGTTACACACTCCGCTAACCTAGAAATAGTGCTTCAGGTTAAGAACTTTGCTTCAGGATAAGAACAGAAATTGGGCTCCAGCAGCGTGGCGGCAGCAGGAGGCCCCATTAGCTAAAGTGGTGTCAGAGCTACCCTAGGTCCCAGCTCACAAAGGACCAACGCTGCTTCGTTGTTAAGTATAGAAGTCTTTATTGAAGTTCAGTTTCACTTCCAGAGCCGCAGCGCGCAGCTCTACGTCTCAACTGTCAGACCGCTGATGCTCCGTCTGAGTCTCCTCCCCCTTGACACCAATTTAAGATTCTAGCCTTGCTCCACCTTCTCCGCTGCTCCTTCCTCCTCTGGGTCCGCCTGCCCGCCGGGGTTCCGCCCTTTCTAGCCTCTTCTCCCGCTGATTCCCCTGAGCCTTCTCCCTCCCTCCGGCGGGCTTTAGGAGCTGGTTCCCCATCCGGGTCTCCTGCTGTTCCGCGCGCCTGCACATTTGAACTTGGCGCGCGCGCCCAGCCAGCAGCTTTCCTCCTGACCGTTTCACTGATGCTGTCACTGCTTCCCTCTTCGGGGGGGCTAGCTGCAACTGACCTCCCTTCCGTTCCCCCACTCTCCGATGGAGGCGTGGTCAGCCCTGACTCCCTCTCTGGAGGAGACACTGCCCCTGACACATGTGACTCTTCCCCCCCACTACGCTCTGGTGGGGAAACTGGTCCCGATCCTCCACTGCTGCTTTGGGGTTCCCCTCTGGCTCATTGTTTCTGGTGCGTCCCCCCTGGGACCCCCCTTGCCCTGACCATCGGCGCCCCCTTCTGGGAATCTTCTGATTCGCTGGAGAAGCTCATGGAATCTCTCGGGCCACTGTCATACTCCCCTACGCTGCCCTCGGATTCTTCCCCTTCGCTCTCCAAATCCTCTCTCCCCAGTGCTCCTGCTCCTGATTCCCTGACACCGAGGTACCACTGTAACTTCATTTCTCGCAGTGAGGGAACTGCCAGAAGGCCCTGTGAGCTGGACCTCCGTGTCTGAGCTGAATGATGCGAGTGGAGACGCTCCTTCAGGTATACAGAGCCAAGTCCATTTAGGGCTTTAAAGGTCAACACCAACACTTTGAATTGTGCTCGGAAACCTTCTAAAGCATTGACCTCCTTAATTCCCAGAATAGTCAGACTGGCTTTCTGGTGAGGTAACAGGTCGTTAAGGAAACCAAGGATGTGACTCAGTTTCAGTTGTAAAATGAGTGGGCCCTCCTCCCCCAACTCACTGGTAGTTTGAAGGACAAAAGGCAGAGTACAGAGTTGAGTTATGTGAGCTCAAAGCTGGAAGTAGGCTGGGAAGCCAGAAAGAGAGTCATGCCTGGATTCTCTTGGAATCAAAGGCTGTGGCTATGGGTGAAGCAAGACCTGCTTGGGGTGCTAATGCTGTGAACCCCTCCATCATAGGCTCAGGTTTTACGTGTGTGTAAATAAACCATATAGCATAAAGACACCACAGTCTCTGCTGTACCACATTCCAAAGGAAACACAAATCCTGGGTAAGCACATAATAATAATAATAATAATAATAATAATAATAATAATAATAAATATATTATTATTTATAACTCGCTCATCTGGCTCGGTTTCCCAATAGAACAGCAAAAACACGATAAATATATCAAACATTAAAAACTTCTCTAAAAGGGCTGCCTTCAGATGTTTTCTAAAAATCAGGTAGTTGTTTATTTCCTTGACATCTAATGGGAGAGCATTCCACAGGGCGGAAGACCCTCTGCCTGGTTCACTGTAACCTCACTTTTTGAAGTGAGGGAACTGCCAGAAGGCACTTGGAGCTGGACCTCAGTGTCTGGGCTGAGCGATGGGGATAGAGACACTCCTTCAGGTATACTGGACCGAGGCCGTTTAGCACTTTAAAGGTCAGCACCAACACTTTGAATTGTGCTCAGAAACATACTGGGAGCCAATGAAGGTCTTTTAGGACTGGTGTTATATAGTCTCGGTGGCCACTCCCTAGAATCCTGGAATCTCACACTGCTCAGAGATTGGGGTGGCGTACCACAACACACACACACACACACACACACAGAAATGTGTAGTTATATATGTAATTTAACAGCAGCATCATAAAGCAAGGATGTGAGGTTGAGGTAGCCCAGGACTGTGCAGGACCAAAACGCTCTCACCAGTGTACCCATTTAACCCCCTACCTCCCTGTTCCAACCACACACTCCAGAGTTAGGATGGGGAACCTGTGGCCCTGCAGGTGCTCTTGGACTTCTGCTCTAATCAGCCTTGGCCAGCTCAACCCATGGTCAGGAATCAGCGGCAGAGGAAGGCTCTCAGGCACCTGGGGCAGTGTACCCAGGGGCAGGGCAAACCACCCATAGGGGTGGGGTGCATAGCACCCATAGGGACAGAACGGTGCACACAGCATCCCATGCCGTCCCTATGGACACTGCATGCCCTGTTCTGTGCCATCCTGTGCTGTCCCTATGGGCGCTGTGTTCCACGGGGCATGCGGCATCCATAGGGACGAGACGGGGTGTGCAGCGCCCATAGGGACGCGGTGTGCAGCAGGGCCTCAGCTGCCCTACAGCGGGGGGGGGGGGAGGCAGTGGGCGGACAGCATGGGGCCTGTGGGCACTGAGACGCGTGGCTCGTGCGTGCTGTAGAAGAAGAGTTTGAGTTTGATATCCCGCTTTAACACTTCCCGAAGGAGTCTCAAAGCGGCTAACATTCTCCTTTCCCTTCCTCCCCCACAACAAACACTCTGTGAGGTGAGTGGGGCTGAGAGACTTCAAAGAAGTGTGACTAGCCCAAGGTCACCCAGCAGCTGCATGTGGAGGAGTGGAAACCCGACCCCGGTTCCCCAGATTACGAGTCTATCGCTCTTAACCACTACACCACACTGGCTCTCTGTGCTGTAGGCCCCGTTGTGACGAGTGCCACCCGCCATTTTGTCACCCCATCAGGGTGACACCAGGGGTGGCCACACCCCTCGCACCCCATTTCGTATGCCCCTGTCAGGAATGATGGGGGCCGTAATCCTGCCACGTCTGGTGAGCCACAGGTTTCTTACCCTTGATTTAGAGAGAAAATAATTAGTAAATGATGCATCAAATGAAAGCAACTTCTAATAAACTCACAATGCCTCTTGCATAACCAAAATTAGGTTTTTCTGCTACACAGTGCCTTTTCATTTCAGAAAGTGAAGCTGAATCTTGCTTTGTCATGCAAAATCCAATCTGTAATTAGCAATGCAACAGAGAATCTTCCCACACCCCCTGCTGCTCCTGGAGTATAAAGCAAATCAGCTATATGATATTAAAAAAAAAAAAAATCTGACTCTCAATGATATTTTTTGGCTACTTTTTAAAAATTGCTTTTGCTGTTTTGTAAGAAGAAAATGCAATGATTTAGAGCTGCCCCCTGTACAGTCTGTTCTGCTGGAGAATGCAGCATCTGCAATTTTTTGCCAGGTTCGGCATGTAGAAACAATAGGCTTGTCGGTGATTATACGCCGGCATGCCAGTAGCATTATTTTCCAGAAGTAATCAGCATTGGAATTGTCTTTCAAAAGACATTGTTAGTCTGTGCCGCATATAGGTCTGCTGTGTGTGTGTTTTTCTCTCTCTCTGTGTGTGTGTCTTCCATTTTGCTTACAGCAGCGCTTCCAAATCTCCAGATACCAGTGACACATTCCCCCTTAAATAAAAACTATAGGCTCACATTAATTTGAAACCCAAAAGTACACTGCCGGTTTTAATTAACAATTAAATAATATTATTGAATTTGAGTAAATCTTGTAACATGACCATCACTTCCCTGCGACTAGGGATGGGGGATAAATTTGATTTCGTTTAAAGCTGAATCTATAGAATTTTCTCTTTCCAAAACAATCTGAAAACAGAGAAAGAGCCATCCTGGTTTGTTTGTTTTTAATCCTAATGTATTGGCTCAGCCAGATTATCAAGTAATTTAGAACCCCAAAATATAGGGGGGGGATAAAAGACCCCTCCTTCCACTGCTGAGAGTAACCCACCTCCAGAGGAAATTGATTGTAAGTACCTTGTTAGAAAGAGTACTGAGCTACATGAACTAGTGTTCTGAAGTATTTATTGTTAAAGATATAAATTTATTATGTAGAAAATGCTATGTTTAAATGCTTTGCATTTACAATGCTATGCGGAGAGGTTTGTATTAGGCAAGAGAGGTTTGTCTCTAGCTAAATGCAGCAAGGAAAATGTGGACATTTCAATTCGGATAATTGATGATTCATCCCAGAAGCCTGAGCTGCAATATTTCTCTCAGCGGGGAGGTGGAACCTGATAATACAGCATCTCAGTCAGTTCTCGAATCTCAGAGATGTTGCTACAAGCAAGATGTTTGCATTGGAGCTTTTTCTCTTTGCGACAAGAGAGAGGAAAGCTTATTGAATTGTATTAAGGACGCAAAATAAGGCACTGTATGTTGATGTTGTTGTCAGCATGCACCTAACAGAGAAAACTCTCCAGGAGGGGTACTAGCAGAGCAAGGAGCTCACCACCTGCCCTTGGCTGAGCTTTCTCTCAAATCTAGAAATTGGCACGTTGTGCATCCACAAACCTTCAACTGTGCCACAAATTTCTTTTTACCCAATTCATATATGAATCCTTAGTTCCTTAAAGATAATCAGATAACACACTTGAGATGAGTATAGAGTAAAAGGACTAGATGGACTAGATCAGTGTTTCCCAAACTTCAGTGTCCACCTGTTTTGGGATAATAATAATAATAATAATAATAATAATAATAATAATAATAATAATATTTATACCCCGCCCATCTGGCGGGGTTTCCCCAGCCACTCTGGGCGGCTTTCAACAAAATATTAAAATACAATAGTCCATCAAACATTAAAACCTTCCCTAAACAGGGCTGCCTTCAAGGTGTCTTCTAAAAGTCTGGTGGTTGTTTTTCTCTTTGACATCTGGTGGGAGGGCGTTCCACAGGGCGGGCGCAGCTACTGAGCCACTACTTGGCTTCTTACAGCAAGGGAACCGCCAGCACGAGACCTCAGTGTCCCATCATCACTAGCTAGCAGGACCAGTGGTCAGGGATGGTGGGAAGTGTTGTCCAAAAAGAGTTGGAACCCAAGTTGGGGAATCATAGGAGTAGATATACATCTGTCCCACTTCATGACTACCATTTGGGCATGCACTCAACAATTAAATGGAGATAAAAGTGATTCGGCTCTTATACATACTTCCCAAGTGAGTGGCTAGTGGTAGCAGTAGCCATGCAATCCAAGGCTTGTTGCAAGGGGGCTCTCAATCAGCAGGTACCTGTAGTGACTGTCACAACTGGGAACAAGTCCAAGTGAAATGGGGCTCCTCATTAAGGCACTGGCATGTTCTGCAGTTCTTCCCCTGCAGTCATCCCAGTAGCTTTGTTAGGATCTGACCACTATCTACAGCCACTGACGACTCTGCTGTATCCTAGCAAGTTAACTTGCCCTCTTCTCTCATAATGAAGCTAACGTAGCATCTGAAACGTCTTTGCCTTGCAACATTTAATAGCAATTAGCCACAAATCCCATGGCAGCCAGGAAGTGCAGATGGGACAAATTAACCCAATACTTTTTTGAGCATGAGAATGAAACTGTCGCACCATCTGAATGCCTGATATTGATATGCCGATGTGGGGTCAGCACTCAGAACACGACATGTTATGTATGACTCTAGCTTGGACAATTTGTTGTTGTTAGCAAAAGAATCCTTAACTCCAGTGTTGCAGCCTATAATTGATCTGCCTTTGGTTAAGCTTCTGGAAGCAGTACAAGTCAAAACCCAAGAGAGTAGTTGCTACAATGCAATATCCCCCCCCCCCCAGCACATTAGCAGAAAGTGCTCCTACTATTCTTTCCAAGTGCAAATACAGTTCTGAAAAGGAATTTGCATTTCTTCATTTTCTTCTTCTTTTTGTGTGTGCAGAGGGCGGCCACTGATCTGGATTAAAATATATGGAGCCTCCCTTAGCTCAAAAGAGTTTTCAGGCACATTAGCATTGTATCTGTGTGCTTCCTTAATTACACTGCTGTCTAGTGGGAGCAAAAAGTTCATTACTTTGTATTGATTAGTAAATAAAAAAAGCTGCTTTAAACTCTGGTTACTCAGCCTAGGGAGAGGGAAAGAGAGTGATCCCCACCCCATCCCAAAACCCAGGAGTGAGTGCTTCTAAAGAGATTTTGTTTGTTTTCATACTGGGTCCTAGGCAAAAAAAAGGCTCCTGTTTTATTCTGCTTTCCCCCAGGTGGTCTGTACAAGCTAATGTGATATATAGCACAAGTTAATGTAGCCACGAAATTAAAAGATGCCTGCTTCTTGGGAGAAAAGCAATGACAAACCTAGACAGCATCTTAAAAAGTAGAGACATCACCTTGCCAACAAAGGTCCGTATAGTAAAAGCTTCTTCGTGACCCCATGGACCAGAGCACGCCAGGCACTCCTGTCTTCCACTGCCTCCCACAGTTTGGTCAAACTCATGCTGGTAGCTTCGAGAACACTATCCAACCATCTCGTCCTCTGTCGTCCCCTTCTCCTTGTGCCCTCCATCTTTCCCAACATCAGTTCTTTTCCAACGTCTTCTCTTCTTGTGAGGTGGCCAAAGTATTGGAGTCTCAGCTTCAGGATCTGTCCTTCCAGTGAGCACTCAGGGCTGATTTCCTTAAGAATGGATAGGTTCGATCTTCTTGCAGTCCATGGGACTTTCAAGAGTCTGCTCTAGCACCATAATTCAAAAGCATCAATTCTTCGGCGATCAGCCTTCTTTATGGTCCAGCTGTCACTTCCATACATCACTACCGGGAAAACCATAGTATTAGCCTCTAAACACGTAGACAGTGTGTCTCTCTAAAGACTGTATATGTTTTATATACAGTACTTTGGCCTCTTTGACTTGCCTTCATGATGCCCTGCCTTTTCTTTTCCCACTTGTACCCATGTCCTGTTTTGACAATGTCACCCATATCGTTTAGGCATGATTGAGTCTGAACCAGATGCTCCTGAGGTCCCATTGGCTTCCCTCAGCAGCCAGCTGCACCTACTACTCATACTATGGAGGTCTTGAATGATGTTTTGATAGAACTAATTCAGGCCATGAGGTTCTGCCATGTTGCACCACCCGTGGCCCCACCACTGAGAAAAGTCACTGCAGGAAACTAATCTCAGCCACATCAAACTTTCATTTTCACATTACGTTATCTTAAAATAAATTGGCTAGGAATCTGGCATTACTGACACAGCAGCATTCACATATCCCAGCTACTGAAACATGGGCCGTATTGTATTCTTCTACACTCTTTTCCACAGCTCAGACGTGCTCCGGCATTAAATTCCTTTGATTTGTATCCTTCCCATTTCAAATACAAGCAATGTTTGTTTAGCTTTCCTGCAAATTCAGCCTCCTGTTAACAGTGTTTCAGGTAAACAGACCACAAAGTCAAATTGTCCTCTAGCATTTTTCCCCTAGCAGAACTAATTGTAAAGGTGGAGAAATGCTGGAAATCTCCCATGGTGTTTTGCTCACATTATTCTCTCCTGTTGCTGCTGGCATTTACAGCGTGCATACCGCAGCACAAAGGGATGGCTTTTGCTGTAACCATTATTGGTATAAATGTAGGCTTATGCTAATGACATTTTACTTATTCACTTGCACTGCTCTGGACTTAGGATGTGAGCCTCTCTGAATGAGAACAGAATAGCTTGTTTTGGTGTGACCTTGCTATCAATTTCCTGTAAATGTGTTTGCTTTCCCTCTTCTGCAGAAGGAAACACTGCAAGGTCCTTAGCTGTAGCATTGTCTTGGAACCACAATAATGTATTCACAAACAGGTTAAATGTAGACACAAACAGGTAAAATTTGACAACAATATGGCATTGTGGGCAATGTTGAATGCTCCTGTGTTATCATCACCCTAATCTTTAGCAGAAAGGAGTATTTCTTGACAGTATGTTGTCAAACTAGCCATCCAAGTACTTCTAATTTAGAGGATTTTATAGCTTTCTGTTGCATGGGCTCCAGGTACTTAGCCAGGGCCTGTTTGGAAACAAGGCACAGTTGAGACTGTGGTGTCTTTATAATATATGGTTTATTTACATCCTGAGCCTACAATGGAGGAGTTTACAGCATTAGTACTGCATAGGGTATTGTTTCTTCCATAGCCACAGTCTTGGATTCACACAGACATCAGCTGTTGCTCTGACCATCTTTGCCAGCCTGCAACCTTTCCCCCTGTAGGTCACACCACAGCCAACTCTGCTCTAAGGCTCTGCTTTGAATCCTGCCTTTGTCTGCTAACTAACCATCTAAGAGCTGGAAGAGGGGCTCCATGCTTTTGCCATCTGGCCTAGAGGCCCCTCTCCTTAGCTTTCTTAATGGCCCATCACCTTTCCCTTTGTTCTGTCTTAATGGCTCATCTCCCAGGTGATTACCCCTTGAGGAAACTAGCTTGTCTTATTTTTTTAACCTTTGCTAAATCCAGGAATTTAAAGGGGTCTGGCATGCACAAACTCATAATAGTACACCTCCCCTAAACCAGGTTAGGGTTCCTGCCTTGACAGGCTTTCAAGAGTGTTGGCAAGAAAATGTCATGCATCAACTAAGTAAGTAGTTTCACATTTGGTTAAAAGTGCTTCTGTTACTTTGCAGAGGCTTCAACTCAACTGTTGTCTCTCTAGCCATCTATTATTGTTGGTTTTCTTTTATGCTTTGTGCTTTTACATTGATTTAACCTGCATTGAATTTCACATACCAATGGATATACAACTTTGGAAGATAGATGTATATATGTATGTCTACATGTATGTATGCATCCTTACTTTAACTTTGATGACACTAAGGTGTGTGATTTTTTAAAATTCTTATTATTTGGCATCTCTATTCAAATTACAGAGCATAAGCACCATCCTATAACATTTCTAGGACTCAGCTATACAGTGGCAAATATAATGTTTTAAGTGTGTTATAAAGTGCATTATACAAATGTGACACTAGATGGCTACAGCGAACTATGGCAAATTCAATAAATTTTTCAAAACCTTTTTATATGTGTAGATTCCACCCCAGGAACAGTAGAGGAATGAATCTACCAGAGTCTGGTTTAAAATAACATTTCTCTCCAGAAGGGGTTTTGAGCAAACAGTGGTTTGTGGTGATTCCCACAACCAATGAACAGTAGAGGAATGGATACCAAATGTCCAAGGAGTTATTTTGCTTAGGTAAGCCTCTCCTGTACCTGCTATGGTGAGTATATTTCTCTAGATTTGCCAGATTTTAGGATACCCCACCCCTTCGGTATAGTACTATTTTTATTTTTATTGATATTGTCTCACTATTCCTATTATTACTATTGCCAAGAAGGAACCACAACAGGACTTTGTGAGGTATTTCTTCTTCCTACATCATCCAAAGAGTGATAAATGTGCCAGTGTTGGGCCGGAAGGTATACTTTGCTGAACAATCTCTGAAATTTCCCTGATAAGCCTCCATAAATTTGCATTCCCATCTTATGTGCAATAGCGAGCCTCTCAAATTGCATCCCTTCCAGAGAAGAAGTGGCAAGGATTTTTAAAGCATGTTATTAAGATGCCTGTTGTCTTTGTCCATGGAGTTTTCTTGGCAGGGATACTGGAGTGGCTTGCTGGTTCCTGCTCCAGGTGGATCGCGTTTGGTCAAAACTCTCCACTATGACCTGTCCATCTTTGGTGCCCCTGCACGGCATAGCTCATAGCTTCTCTGAGTTATTCAAGCCCCTTCTCCACGGCAAGGCAGTGATCCATGAAAGTGATTCTTGAAGCTACCAGCATGAATTTGACCAAACTGCGGGAGGCAGTGGAAGACAGGAGTGCCTGGCGTGCTCTGGTCCATGGGGTCATGAAGAGTCGGACACGACTAAACAACAACAACAATTAAGATGTTGCATCTTCTAGACATACAGAAGGTCCCAGGTTCAATATTTGGCATCTCTAGGTAGGGCCACAAAAATGACACTATTCACCAAATAAGCTTTCTAAGGTCTAACTTGTACATACCCAAATTTCCTCAACTCTGTTAGCACTGCAGGCTATTTGCTGATTTTTACAGACAGGACCAAATGTCTGTCACTAAAAGGAGCACTCTGCACCTCAGGGAACCATCTCTGTGGAAGCTGAAGCTGCAGAAACATTCTGGACATTCTGAATGAACAGATAGTTACTTTAAGCTGGAGAAATGCTTGAAAGTTTCTATTTTTTCTTGATCCCAATATGAACTGTTGTAAACAAAATCTGCCCTTTTTCCCTTATGGGGTATCCAAGAGCCCATATAGAGTCCTTACATAGGTTCCCTATTGGTAGGAGAAAATAACAGAGGCCAACCAGAGAATATTGAGGTGCAAAGCAGCTAGTATGCCTGATCTTTATTGATCTGTTGCAACAGGGTGCTCCCCTCACATGCAGGAAAGGAGGAGGAACCCAGAACAATGGCATGCAAGGCCTTATATAGACATTTTAAATTCCCTGGCCTGGAGCTCAAGACCACCCCCTCCATACATCATACATACATCACAGAAAAGGCAGTCTAAAACAGAAATTTTGAATGTTGTTTATCTCCTATCTGGCAGGTTACTTGATTGGATTGCCTGGGGAGCCTGGCCAGTCTTTTGTAATGATAAATACTTAGATCCTGAGCCAGGTCAGGCTCACACCCTATTCATATCTTAAATGTGCCCTTAAGACAGGATTTGTGAGGAAAGAGACAATGGGGAGGTTTCCCACTTTGACCTTGCAGGGAAATCATTTGCTCCGTTTGGGAATCAAAATGGTTTCAGGTCGGTCTTCCTGTGCTGATCTTTGTACGTGCTTGGTTGGTACACTTATGAACATTACCATATAGCTAAGACCTCAAAATTCCTATCACAGAACTAACCTCTTGGGCTACTGTGAAGATTCAAATGCACTTATTAATAAATGTGCGTAGCTATCTGGGTCACACACCACATTAAGCCATAGTTTTTTAAAAAACCTATGGTTTACTGTGAATGAACGGCATGCCTGGTCATTCATTCTCAACATCAGGCATTTTTATAAAATATGATGCATTTTGTGCAAAGAGAAGGCATTGCCATCTTGCTTGGATTCTGTTTAGTATTAACTTCATGAGCTTTTACAATGTGTTAATGGTCCTGAATGAATTCTTTGTTGGGACGATTCCAATTGTGTATTTATTTCTTACAGTGGTACCTTGGGTTAAGAACTTAATTTGTTCCGGAGGTCCGTTCTTAACCTGAAACTGTTCTTAACCTGAAACACCACTTTAGCTAACGGGCCTCCCGCTGCCGCCGCACTGCCGCCGCATGATTTCTGTTCTCATCCTGAAGCAAAGTTCTTAACCCAAGGTACCATTTCTGGGTTAGTGGAGTCTGTAACCTGAAGCGTCTGTAACCCGAGGTACCACTGTACTACATTTTCATCCCTCCTTTCCTTCAAGGAACTCAAGGCAACAAACATGGGATTTCCTCTGTCCTTTTAGTCCTCATAGCATCCCTGTGAGGTAGGTTGGGTAGAGAGACTATGAATGACTCATGGTCGCCCATTTATCTCCAGGGCTCAGTTGGGATTTGAACTCCAGTCTCCCGGGTCCTAGTCGGACACTGTAACCACTACACTCAGTACTTTCTTTCGGGGGTACGCAAGGGTAGGAAGTTACTGGCACCTCTTCTTTTGTAGTTTTTAAAAAGTGTGGCACTTACTGTAACAACTTCATGGTGAATATTGGCACCATGCTGACTACACATCACCACAAACCTTTCAGCCTTTCACTCAGTGATGGTCCCCAAGTTCACTGCTTCTTTACAAGTTACAGAGTTAGTTGTACAAGCTCTTACTAAGTGAAATTTCCTCTATAAAAACCTAAATTTTCTTTAACCCCCGTGCAAATCAAACACAGCAATAATTCCATCTGAGGAATGGTATCATTACTCAAAGTGTTCTGAGAAAAATAATCCCCAAGAGAATAGTGGGAAAATGGGATAATACGTACAGCTAAGTTGCCCACACTTCAACAGGCACATAAAAATTCAGACATTTCATTTTTTCCCCTCCATGAATAACACAAAGATTCTAACTGATGTTTAAAGTCAGCTTTTCCACAAGTCTTAGCCAACCAATTTAAATATTCGGCCAGGAGGAATATATCAGTATGATAACTATGCATAGGGAGTGGTGATTCAAGTCTTACTGTGGTTCCAAGTATTCTATGGCATTATTATTATTATTATTATTATTATTATTATTATTATTATTAGTATTAGTAATAGTAGTAGTAGTATTTCACAGAATTATGCTACTGTTTTCCAATATTTACAGAAAAGCCAGGCTTCTATTCTTGAGTAAATTGTTGTTGTTTAGTCATTTAGTCGTGTCCGACTCTTCGTGACCCCATGGACCAGAGCACACCAGACACTCCTGCCTTCCACTGCCTCCCGCAGTTTGGTCAAAATCATGTTAGTAGCTTCGAGTCTTGAGTAAATATTTTTGAGTAAATATTCTTTCAAATGCTCTCATTCCATGCTCTAATTTCCAAGGTAAAAAGAGGGCAGGAACGGGTGCATCTTATTTTACAATATGTATGAGCTGCTCATATTGTAAAGTATCGCCTTATAAAATGGTGTACATAAAACTAGTGTTTGTTGTAACTGGTACCTCATGTTCTCTATTGCTTCCATATATTGAATTAAAACTTAGAATCATAGAATTGTAGAGTTGGAAGGGAGCCTGAGGATCATATAGCCTAATCCCCCTTCTGTAATGAAGGAATATGCAGCTATCCAATATGGGGATTGAACTTGCAACCTTCATGTTATCAACACCACATTCTAATAACAAACCCCCACCTTTCCTTCTGTTGGCTGCTGCCATTCCTTGCAAAGGAAGTGGTGGGTGTGGCTGTTGTTGTGGTTTTTTTTTGGGGGGGGGAGTGGGAAGGGACTGACCAGCATTATTTTACATCTTGGTATTATTTTGAATATTATTTTATTTGTATTGCAACTTGCAGGCCACTTTTCAAAATCAAAATAGCTCACAATTGGAAAGGTTGTAAGCAAATAATTCAGTAAAACAGCAGCATAAAATTCCCACAATTAAGCTGCTGAGGACGAAGGTTGGAAATATGCCTTTTAGTGGCATGGGCTAGAGGCTGCAGCATGTGGAGGGCCTTTCTCGACCGTGGGTCCCCATATGTTTCAAAGAATCAAAGAGTTGGGAGGGATCCCAAAATCCTCTAGTCCTACAACTCCCAGCATCCCTGGCCACTGCCTCTGCTAGCTAGGGATGCTGGCAATTGTATTCCAACAATATATGGGAACCCAAGGTTGAAAAAGACTGCTCTAGGAGTTTTAACCACCAGGAACAACAACAACAAAATGATTAATCCAGGGGTATATTTGAGTGTCCTAGAGAATGGCTGCCATTCATGTCTATGGGGAGGCAATGAAGTGCTGTTCTTGCAAATATAACTACTGCTGCCACAACAGTACCTATTTATCTACTTGCACTGGTGTGCTTTCAGACTGCTAGGTTGGCAGGAGCTGGGACAGAGCAACGGGAACTCACCCCATCATGGGGATTTGAACTGCCAGCCTTCTGATTGGCAAGCCCAAGAGGCTCAGTGGTTTAGACCACAGCGCCACCCGCATCTACCTTACTTGTGAAATGCCCTCTGGCACTTGGTTTCTAAAACACAGTTGTGCTACTTTAGGAATGGTATACCTCACAATAAAAAGGTAAAGGGACCCCTGACCATTAGGTCCGGTCGTGACCGACTCCGGGGTTGCAGCGCTCATCTTGCTTTATTGGCCGAGGGAGACAGCATTTGTCCGCAGACAGCTTCCGGGTCATGTGGCCAGCATGACTAAGTCGCTTCTGGCGAACCAGAGCAGCACACGGAAACGCCGTTTACCTTCCCGCTGGAGCGGTACCTATTTATCTACTTGCACTTTGTGCTTTAGAACTGCTAGGTTGGCAGGAGCTGGGACCAAATAACGGGAGCTTACCCCATTGCAGGGATTTGAACCATCAACCTTCTGATCAGCAAGTCCTAGGTTCTGTGGTTTAACCCACAGCGCCACTCGCGTCCCTATACCTCACAATATAATGTTGCAATTAACACCCCTTGTGTTTTCAGACTGTCATGACATGTAACAGGATTTGTGATTTTAATATTAGCACCACATCTTGAAATCTTTGGCGATTACAAAATATTTTGGTAATTAGAAAACCCAAATGGCTTTGGGGGTTGACCTACTCACCTCTTTTTGGGGTGAGGCTTTCCAAGCACACAACATTCTTCTTCAAACCAAGTCTGGGGGATTTTGCTGACATCATTAGCTACTCCATCTTTGCAATACCCAAAATCCGAGGGTTTCACTGCTCTAAACTTAAGGAAAAGATCTGCAGGCTTTAAAAAAAATAAAAATGGTGCACTTTGCTTGGAGAGAAAAGTCTTCCTTTAAGAAAGGAAAGTTTAAACTTTCTATGACATGCATAATCCTGCAGCTGCATTTTTATTTTATTTTTTGAAAAAGGGAGCTTTAAGGAGTCAATATGTTCTCCAAGGAGAAAGTAAATTAGGGATTGCAGTTTTCATGTC